>NC_133655.1:278251281-278947584 GCF_009905375.1 Apium graveolens
CAAATCATATTGAAATAATAAAATAAACTGAGTCATAACCCTCGAATGAATATTCAAATAATATTCATTAAATAATATAAAAGAGTCTTAAGTCCTCGAATGAATATTCAAAATAATATTCAATAATAAAATAAAGTTTAAAGTTATCGAATAAACCTTATTCGATTAATAGTTTGGAAAACTATAACCATATATATATATATATATATAAATATATATATATATATATATATATATATATATATATATCCATATCCATATATACAAGATTACTCGGGATCCTCGACTCCCGGTTTTAGAAAATATTTTCACCTTTGAGTCCCTATACTAAGGGTATATGCAAGATACCGCTATCCTCTAGCATAGGTATTATCAACTGAACCAACAGATATATATTTCAAGAATATGAAACAGGCATGCATATATACCATATCACATGCTACAATATATCGCAACATTTGCTAAATAACAATCATGCAATATCACAAGATAATGCATATACATACATTTACATCACAACAACAGTGTATCGGATAGAATACTTGCCTGAGCGACTTGGGGGTGAGAAAGGCTCGGGACGAGTCTGATAACCTATAAACAACAAGTAAGTTGGAATTAAACCAAAATCACTTGTAAATCTATGCTTTAACTAACTTAGACTCTAATGCTAGTTTTGCGCTCACCGATTCGCTTAAGTCACTCGGGTACCCTCGGCTCCACCATTTTTAATAACTTAACCTTCACGAGTTTTAAAGCGATTCCTTCGCGAATGACTTACCAACTGCCTAACACACTTACCATAAATGTTTCACACATTAATTAACCCTTTTTGGTCTTTAACCTATGTTTCAAAGTAAGGCGAGGGAAAAAGTTTCGTTCGCGAAACGCCGTTACTTGAAACGGTCGTTTCTCCTAAACCGTGCATCGGAATCGAACGAACTACATATCAAAACGAAGCTCGTAACATGAGCTATCTAAACATGGCAGTGGTCACAATCTAGCAGGGGGTTCTCGGGTCTTAATGCTATGCACAAAAACAGTCCAAAGAAAATCGGACGTTACGACGGCTATGTTTACGTGATTTCCAAATTTTTAAACCATCCACAATCAACCCAAACCCTCCTCAAATCCAACACACAACAAACATCCATCCTTATCACATCATAACAACCCCAACCAATTCAATTTAACCATTCATACTTATGCTTAAACTTTACTTTAATCATTCTTAAGTTTCTTTAAATCAAAACCACAAAATTACCATTTCATTTCACTACCATTCCAAATCTCAAACTCTAATCATAACATCAACTACAATAACATCCTACTCATCAAAATCACCTTATAATATATATGGACCTAGGGTTTGAAAATGGTATACCTTCCTTGAAGTGGTGGGTTGAGCTAGGAAGCCTTAAGAAGCTTGGAGAAGCCTTAGGAAAGCTTGGATCTTCAAGAAAAACAAGAAAAAGTTCAAGTTAAAAACTTGAAAACACTATTCATTGTCTTCTTCATTGATTAAATGGAGAAGCTAGAGAAAGAATTAATGGCTTAAACTCATGATATAGCCATAACTAAGCATAAAGATGGTTAGGGAATTTTCTTACCAATTAAGGATGCTTGGATCTTGATTTTGGAAATTTTTTTCTTTGAAAAAAATGAAAAGCCGAGAGCTAGGTGAGGAACAAATGCCTTGGCTGATTTTTTGATTCTTGATGAAATGATTTGCTAGCTTGGTTGGCTTGGTTTTGTTTTTGATTTAGCAAATTACCACCTTGCCCTTGAATTTGTGTGGTCCTTAATCAACCACACCTCCCTTCTTCCATGTCATGCTTATGTCACCCTTATGATGTCATCCTCCCTTCCTTGTCTCCTTTCTATTGGTTGGATGACATCACTCCCATTAAACCCTTTGATTAGCTTCCTAATCATTTGCCTAATGACCGCTGATCTGTTGTACGGTTCGCTTAACTTTCGTTCTCGTTTATCGTTTGAAGGATCATACCCGGGATCTTATTACTTAGGTTCCCTTAACCTTTCTCAATACGTTATATTCCTTTTTATGATCCTCTATTATAATCCTTTAATTTAAATCCTTTTTATCCTGTTACCTTATACTCAATTCTCTCCGTATCTTGTGGATTTCCGGGAAAAACCAAAGTGTTCGGAATTGGATTCTGACGATATTTACATACACTTATATACTTCATAGAGTACTAATAAAATCCCAGAATATCCATAACAGAATCCCTACATAGTGTGGCGTGAAAAGTTTTCTCATTCAGCTAAAACACTATTCACAAGGGTTACAAAAAGTTGAAAAATTTTGGGGTTATTACAATTGGCTACATCTGTTCACAATCCAGAAAATGCAGATTCTTCATAGTTCAAGAATTGTGTAAGAAATAATGGGAGATTGATAATGACCCTTGAATCTGATCTCAAGACCAAGATAAACAAGAAACCTGAAGATGAGGAAATGATCAGAATCTTGGGGAGATACCTTCAAAATGCAGAGACCATGTTGTCAACTTCACAATTCAACTTCAAGGATGAAAAGGATGATGATGAGTAGAAGCAAGATGATCAACCACCTTCTGGCTCAAATCCAAGTCAAACTTCTAGAGTAACTAGTAGCAAAGAGAAGAAAGAAGATTGGAAGAAAGGAGATGATAAGAAGAAGAATGAAGAGAAAAGAAAGAAGAAGAAGAAGGAATATAATTCGGAACCACAAAAGAAAACCTACAAATCCAAATCAATAAAGCTCAATCCTCTAAGCATACATACTCAAACACTATACCACCTCAAACCTCTAAGCCCAAATTTCTGTACAAAAAAACTGCTAACACCTTACTGAAAATACCAATCACCTCAAGCCAAACCTCTCTAAATAAAATCTCAAACCTACCTTTTGTTAAGCCACCAACCAAAATTCATTACAAATATGTTGGGAGGAAACCAAAGAAATTGCAAGTAACGGAGAGGGCCATCTGTAACTATTTCAATCAAAATGATTTTCTACCTCTGAACTGGTGCACCTCAGATGAAGACTAATTTCAACAATTAGCTGAAGAAATGGTCAAAGTTTGGGTTGTAACATTAAGGGAAGTAAGAATCTACTATCAGGATGGATCATTTACATTCCTTGGCAGAAACTTAATGGACACATTTTCACCCACAAAGATTAAAAGGGTGATAAGCTTACTGAAGGATAAGGATATTGATACAATGGCATGAAGTTCTGTATTGGTTGTATGGTTGATACTAAGGGAAGAAAGAAGAGCAAGGGAAAAGGCTGAAAGAGAGGAGAAGGAAAGAAAGTATATTGAGGAGATATAAATGTTTATACAAAAATCTAAAGAACTCAAAGCAAAGGGGATGAGCAGAATTACCAAGGATGGACAATTTCTAAACATCAAGGTTGGCAGATTCTCAAGATTTAGGGTTGGTTTCTTGAACATTTATTTATTTGATGATAAGCTCAAACTTGTAGAAGCTCTAAGAGGGACACCAATCATAGAGGAACTGGAAGTACTTGTAGAGTTAAAGGACCTCATTCGAAAAGAAACAGGAGATGAGAAATTTATCTGATGAATGTATCTTTCAAACTCAAGAAATCACTTAATGTATAAAAGTTGTATGTATGCCATATCTAATGTAATGTACTATTGTTCATTGTAACTTGGGGTTAGTCTTGTTACCAGGAATATATTTGTGATAAGCAACCTTCTCACAAGTTGGGGGAGATTGTTCTACAAGACATGTCTGAACTATAACAAGACTAAGTCAAATTGACAGCCCTAAGAATTAGTTGTATGATAATCTAAATTTGTATTTTGTACTGTATTACTTGAGTCTGTAAAAATGTCAAAGATTATACTAGATTATTTTTGTATAAATAGTCTCAAGCCTAAGAATAAACTCTGGAAGAAGATCAAGAAGATCATGCCTCAGAGAAATTATGAAAAAGCTTGGAGTTGAATAAATCTGTTTTGGGAAATATATTCTAATTCAAGATATCTACAAGTCACATATCTAGTCATATAGAGAAGTCATTCGAGAACTCCAGAATGACTTATCAAGAAGTCCAAAATAGCTTATAGAGAAGTCTCAGAGATATCCACAAGCCAAAATAAAGATATGAAGATTGGAGATATCGACAAGTCAAAGTTTCATTAGAGATCTCAGAGATATCGACAAGTCAAAATTCATATAGAGATCTCTGAGATGTCGTCAAGTCATTTATGCACTAGAGAAATCAGATATAGCGACAATCCAAAATGAAGACATGAAGATTGGAGATATCGACAAGTCAATTCTACATGCAGAAATTTGGAGACCTCGACAAGCGAAGTTCACTTATGAAGATGCAAGAGACCTCGACAAGTCAAAACACTTGTCGAGAGCTAAGAGATCTCGATAAGCCATTATACTTATCGAGATATCAGTTCTCTATACAACAAACTGGAGATCTCGATATGAAGCTCAATTACAGAATGCAGACCAGTTAAAGATCCAAGATTATCAATCAACAAACAAATGAATCACTGATTTGAAAAGTCTACAAAAGCAGCTTGAAGAGTACAAGATCAAAAGCCAAGATTAACTGACAAAGGAAAGTCACAGGTATGCACGATTTGCAAAGATTCACTAAGTCATAAATGGAAAGTTTTAGATAACTTATAGTATAGCTTAGTACATGCTATTGCATATTGTGTAAAACATGTGTTTACTAATCTATAAAGTAAACACTGTTCATTTGTTTTTAATTGGAAAAACAGATCTAGAATTTCTTGTAACTCTCTCAAGAAAGAAGCTAAGTTCTTTATCAGCAAAGAACCCGTAAATTTGTGGCAAGACATACTTGATTTTAACATAAATTAAGTGAGTTCTGAAGATACTATGTTTATGTGCATGTTTATTAATTCTGTTTAAACACTATATCTTTACAAGTTAAACTACTTTGTTCACCATATTCAAAATAGTTCTAAAAAGCTTAAAAATATCAAAAACACATTCACCCCTATGTTGTATTCATTACCTAACACGTTAATTCTGAATTTTTCGGAAAGGTCTTTTCGTTCTCTACAACTTTTGTGTTTTTTATTTTATTTTTTTATCGTAGGTAACCCGCAGCCGCTACCCTTCGGTTGCGCACTGGATAAACCCTACGGGCTCACGCAATAGCATGCAAATCATGTGAACCAAGGTAAACCACATTTAAGCGACAGGCTCTGGCTCAGGAAGCATACTCATAAATTCTCCTCCCGTGGGATTCGAACTTGTGACCAAGAGGATAGGTATCCCCTCTTTAACCAGCTGAGCCAACCCTTGCGATCAACTTTTATGTTTTTTAGTTTTTCAAGAAACAACTTTTATAATGTCAAAAAGGCTAAATAAGGATCTGATCAGAATTGGAATCGGGGACAAGTGTAATATTTTAAATATTTCGTGTTTAACGAGTTATTAATGATTAAATATGTGCTCTAACATGGATAATATGTTTTCTTTATTAAGGTAAGTAACCATTCGTTGCTCCATATTTATTGTGTAACATATTATGTTATGTTTGATTATGTGTTCTCGGATATTTAATTTTGTTATCATGAAAAAGATATCGATATGTGATTATTTAGAAAATAAATTATTTTCGGAATCCCTCAGTTTTAGTTACGTATCGAATCATAGAATCCAGTCACCAGATAGTGTGACATATAAAACTAGTTTACGCACATTCTGGAATACATAGATACCTTCTTGAGTTTGTCTTAAGGAGGGCGTAAAATGGCCCCCATCGAACCATCGATTATCGAATCATCAAACTATATAGTCGTGTTGCTAGCATAGTGTAGTCGTAGTTTAGAACCGTGGGATTTTGAACTAAGAATTTGATTAATGAATAAGAGTAAGAATTTTGATTATGTGGATTATAAAATGTGTCGTATTCTTCGCTTTGATTATTGTTATAGATTATATCATGTGCATCTTTGTTCATCTTGTTATCGAATATATGTACGATTTTATGTGATCTCTGCTATATGCTACATGTCTAAATTGGATTTCTGAAAAAAGATAATATTAATATTTTGAGCCGTTAGCGGTAGTTGCTTGCTAGGTTTCGCAACTCATTCTTTTTAAAATTTCAGGTTCAATCTAAGATTCGGGTTGGATAACATTGGAGTTCGAGGATTTAGAATTGGAGTAGATTGACTTTTGGACTTCCTCTTTTAGGTGCGCGTTTCTAATAGTCACCTTTGTAATAGATGGTCAGATTACAATTTTTTAGTTTTGAGTTTAGAATTAACAGTTCAAAAAAATTTCGGGATGTTAAACATATCCATTGTCAGCTCGCTGATACCATAAAATTAACCATATCAGCAAGCCGTTGTTGACGGAGGAATTCAGTAGCAAAATATTTGAGGTACGTCGCCGAAAGCAAGATCTATGACGGTAGTTCTTCGCTGGAAAAGTATTGGAGTATGGTGGTGGTTGTGATGAATTGGGGATGAGATTGCTTAAGGTTGGTGGTGGCTCCTTCAGGCTCTCGATTCTGACCCCATGCAATTTGCATACATATCTCTAATTATACAAAATCAAGCCAACGTAGTTCTTGGGTAATAAGAAACCTAATGGGCTTATAAATCTCATCCCAAGGTCCAGTACGAAACCTACTGGAAACCGTCTTTCCTAGCTTGAGAAATGTCATACACTGAGGCCTAACCACAAAGGCCAAAGGCTAGTCCACGACTTCAAGACTTCGCCGATAAAGCATCTTCCCGACTGAGGATAATCCTCCACTACCAGCTGTTTCTCTAGTTTGTGGATGTAGATATAGCCATGGTTTACCCTAAATATTGGACGCATCCTTGTACCCAGAATGAAGATCCCCCTACCAGATTACCTGACAAGTGATCCTAAGCTTTTGGGTGCAAAGTGCAGGTTACTCTGAAGTCTCCCAACGAGGACACCCGTTGACTACAGAGACAGAGCTCCCAAAACACACACCAGAGTTTATCCCACATCCCCAATGAGGACACCCATTGACTACAAGACAAGGCCTTTTATCCAGACGTACCCCTGGAGATCTCTGACCATGGACACCGTCTTCCTGTGGTTGCATTACAGGAAGGAGTTCTTCAATAGAGTACCTATAAAAAATATGTTAGTAATAATCATCCATTGTTTTTCTAGCATCATGAAGTGTGTAATGAATCTGCCTAAAAGTCCACCTCCTTCCAAATGATAATATAATAAGGCGCACCCTAACTTCTTCACAAGTTATGGCTTCTCCTATTATGTTATCATGAGGGTGTGCCCTCCCTTTCCTGGGAGGAGGGCAAGCCCTAATTCAGCTTGAATTAGGCAATTGCTTAATAATTTGCCCTGATTGTGTTCAATTGGCCCGAATTTGACCCAAACAATCCTCATACCAAATTTAGTCATAACAACTACCCCCCAAATTCCATATGTCATTGGAAATAAGATTGGAATTTTTAACCCCCTTAGCAAACTTGTAAAATTTGTATGATCGTCTACCAATTTGAAGGTGCCTCTTTACGAACTTATTCAATTATCTTTCTTCATTCTCCTCCCTTTTTTAACTAAACATGATAAGGTGCATTCTAGATGAATGCGCGTCTCATCAATTTTTACAATAACTTCACACCCTCCAATGTAACATTTATCACTCTCTACCGCTTCTCTTCTTGATGACTTTAACCTTGGTTTGTTGAGAGAGGTTCATCACTTATGCACCACATCTTTAAGCTTACATGAGCTAACTCGGCGTAAGAAACAAAAAAAACATACAAAAGTGTGCACCCCGCATACCTTGGTAAAGTATAAACCCTCATCTATAACTCTTTCATCCCAATATTGGTTTCCCTTGGGCGCACCTTAAACTGAGAAGATTATCATAGAAGGGCGCGCTCTGAGGGGGAGGCACGATCAAAACAAAAGACTAGCTCTCTGATCTTCAAGTAATAAATAATATTCAAAAGAGTTTCAAAGAGTAACCAACATGAGTCTTCCAAGGTCAAATAGTTGAATCCAAAGTTCTCCGAAAAATAGCCTTTGAGGCTTGTCGGTGAGAGTCATTCTTCCATCAACGACACAAATCTAATTCATATTTGACTTCTTACTTCTTGCCAAGTCATAATTCAAAATGAAGATCTCTTTTTTCCCTAATATTGTGATTTATTTATTCCAATCAAATTTGAAGTTTCTACGATTTTCAACAATTACCAATTTTTAGAGGGAGTGCCCTTTATAGAAACGGCGTCTTCCTCAATTAAAGTAACATCCTTGGAGGGCGTGTCCTCATTAATATGAGCGTCTTCCTCGACAAATACAACATCCTTGGATTGTGCGTCCTCTGTATGAGGAGCGTCTTCCTCGATAAGGTTTTAATACTTGGAGGGAGAGGAGCGTCTACCTCGACAAGGGAAATCATCATTGGAGGATGCGTCCTCTGTAAGTAGAGCTTCCACTTCGACAAGGGAAATCATCCTTGGAGGGCGCGTCCTCTGTTAGAGGAGCGTCTACCTCGACAAAGGTCTTCTACAGAATCTTTATGTAATAAAACTAAATATAAGATCAACTTTTTTTTAAAGGCTTCTATCTTCAACAAAACTCAAGGGATGCAAAAACTATCTTATGTAGAAGCATCTCTTAACGAGGCATCTCACGAAGTGGCATCCAATAAAGGGCATCTCACTCTCAGAGACATTAATTGAAGTTGAATGTTTCTCTAAAATTGGGTGTTTTCCTGACCTTGGGCATCTCTATGATTTTTAGGAAAAGCCATATATCTTACACATGTGGCAAGATGTAACACCACAGAATTAATAAGAGGTGCCCTACCCCCCGAGTGTGCGCCTTGTCGAAAGTACCTTGTAGCCTGATATTCCTCATCTTTTTCTAAAACAACTCCCATAATTTCTTCTTGCTAAAAACAACCAGATGACCTTGGTAATTATACCGAAAGAAAAATCCTTGACAAATGAGACTGATATGCTCATGGCGCGCCCTGAAGAGTCACTCAGATTATTGAGGATGTGAGGGTATGTTCGTTGAAGCTAAATTCTCGACATACTATGAAGATCATTGTACTTCATTTGCTTCTTTTCAAATAATGTCTGCAATTTTGAGAAAGATGACATAGGTATTTCAATAAATTTGCACCTTAAGAGAGATGGCTTGGAAAGGTTACTAATAACTGTTGAGGATATAACATTACATCCTTAGATGGAGGAGCTCTTTCATGTCTTGAGGCCTCAACTTGACGGCCAAGGGGCGCATCCTAGGATTCATGGTACCTCTACTCTGATAGCTTTTTTTCTTTTGATGTTCCAATATTAAGATTCTCCTTGTAGTTAATAAAATTCACCTCACCATCAACATTTTCCTGAGGGCCTTGAGGAAAGGGCTTGTCCTGAGAGACAATGAATTAGTTCCAGTCAAGCCATCTTCAAGTAGTGATTATAACTGATTTGATCATTAAGACATCTTCATAGAAAACTTTCATAGTCTTTTTCTTCCGAGAGCGCGCCCTGAGAGGGCAATTCTCCACTGAATATCTCACATGCAGAGGGCGCGCCTTAATAGAATGTGACGCAATGCTTTGTAACTCATGAGATATTTTCCAGATAAGAATCCCCACCTAAAAGAAACTAAATAATATTGAACTCTAAATGTTACCAGGAGGACGCGTCCTAGATGGACAAACGTGTCCAATTAGTGAATTCTCCTAGAATTTTTTGAAAGTCATTTGGGCCTCGGATAACTTAATCAAGGCACGTCCTAATAGTTTGTGGGATATCCTTCGTGCAGAATCTCTTTCACAATCTTCTTTCTGCACAAGTCGCAAAACCAAATAACGGAAAGCACGATAAAACTAGTTGAGTGTTACCTTGAGGGATCGATTTAAAGGCGATGACTAGCTCCTAGTAATAATGGCTTCTTTTTAGAATGTTCTCCTCCTGGTCGTCCTCGGATTTTCCCCTAGTTAAGTCTTCTAAAATGAATAGGATTCTTCTCAAATCTTCTAAATCATATAAGATTCTTCAGTCTTCTTGTTATTATAGGATTCTCCAATCTACTAAATTGAATAGAATTCTTCAATCCTGTAATTAGAATTGGATTCTCCAATCTTCTATACCAAATAGGTTCCTCTCAATCTTCTAAATCAAATAGGTTTCTTCCAATCTTATAAATCAAATAGGTTTCTTCCAATAATCTAAACCAAATAGGTTTCTTCGACCTTCTAAACCAAAGATGATTTTTGTAGTAAAAATTCACGATTTCTATTTTCCTCTATTTTTGGGCTTTCAACTTGGATTCTCGTAACTAGATCACTTTTAAATTAAATATAATTCAATAAGCTTCGCATAGGCTATAAGATAGTCCAAAACTGACTCACGGAACTTGAATTAGGGCCCAAACAGCGTAAGCAGATCGCTTAATTCAGCATATCTGAATTTTGCATCCAACTTCGCTCCTTCATGTCCATGGCTGCAAAATTCAATCCCATGGCTGGAAATTATCATCCATTGATCTCCCTGGTGGTCGCGACTACTACATTCAAATCTCCTTCGACCCCCACCTGGCCGAAAATAGTTATTCATGGATCTCCTTTGTGGCCGTTATTTGCAACCTCCTCCATGGCTATCCTTCAATTTTTGTGTTAAAGAACCTTCATCGTGATGAGACATCTCTTCCTCCTGAGATTATGATCTTGATCATCACCCTTCCTTCTAGTGCTAATTTGTTGACGGGGGAATTTGGTAACAACAAAATTTGAGATACGTCGTCGGAATCAAGATCTATGACAGTGGTTCTTTGCTGAAAAAATCACCGGAGTATGGTAATTGTGATGAATCGGGGGCTGAGATTGCTTAGGCTTAGTGGTGGCTCTTTAAGGCTCTCGCTTCCAACCCCTTGCAACTTGTCTATGTATCCCTATTTATAGAGAATGAAGCCAACGTAGTTCTTGAGGAATAAGAAATCTAATGGGCTTAGATTTCTCATCCCAAGACATAGTAGGAAACCTACTGGAAATAGTCTTCTACTAGCTTTAAGAATGTCTGCCGATGAGGCCTAACAACAAAGTCTCAAGACTCGTCTACGACTTCAAGACTTCGCGGATAAAGTATCTCCCCGGCCGAGGATAACCCTCCACTATCAGCTATTTCTCTAGTATGTGGACGCAGGTATAATCATGATTTACCCCAAGTGTTGGACGCATCCTTGTCCCCCGAATGAGGAGCCCTCTCACCAGATTACAGAAAAAGTGATCCCAAACTTTTGGGTGCAAAGTGCAGGATACTCCGAAGTCTCCCAACGAGGACACTTGTTAACTATAGAGCTCCCAAAGCACACCGAGTTTACCTCCACATCCCCAACGAGGACACTCATTGACTAGAGGAGGAGACATTCCGTCCAAGTATACCCTGGAGGTCTCTGATCGTGGACACCGCTTTCATGTGGTTGCATTACAGGAAGGAGTTTTTCAATAGACTACATACAAAAAATATGTTAATAATAATGATCCGCTGTCTTTCTAGTATCATGAAGTATCCAAAGAATCTGCCTAAAAGTTCACCTTCTTACAAATGATAATATAATAGGGTGCGCCCTAACTTCTTCACAAGTTAGGGCTTCCCCTATTATGTTACCTTTTCTAGGAGAAGGACAAACCCTAATTGAGCATTAACTAGGCAACTTCTTAATAATTTGCCCTAATTGAATTCAATTGACCTGAATTTGACCCAAACAATTCTTTTACCAAATTTTGGGCATACCAACGATCTCTGCAATTTGTTAAATATTTAATAATACACGTAAAAATCGGTACAAGTTATCTATAAAACCTATTAACTCCCTAATAAATGTGCACTTTCACTTTCAATTTCCAACACACATTTATTGATATTGTTCAACGTTGTCTTTCATGAAAATTGTATAACAATTAATAACAGATAAAATAAGAACTCATATTCATAATGGAAGTAAGAATGTCTTATTAAATTAATGTTTCTTAATAGGCGTAAAAGAAGACATGAATAAAATAGTGTAAAATCTATACTCTATCTGTCCCGCTAGGTTATTAACATTTGAAATGGAGTTGTCGACTCGCATTTTAAGATTCTTACGTAGTATAGATGCATAGATCATTTTTTTAAAATTTTCTTTTTCTAAATAAAAGTTTAATATTTAACTTTTATTTAGAAAAGAATTTTTTTTTAAAAAAAAATTTAGAATTATATTAAATAAGAGTCTTAAAATATATGCCGAACTTTCTATTTTAAATATTAAGAATCCAGTGGAAAGAGTATATTTTAGTGTTGCAACTTGCAGGTCGCAAATATCCTAGCAGAATTATTTTTCCGGCAAATTTGAGTACCTTTGCAAAATGCAACATAATCAACATAATTCACAGCAATGTTAGAAATTTTCTGCAACATGATCAAGATAATTCACAGGCAGCATTGCACCAGACAAACCATTTCACACTGATAAATTGACAATAACACTTTTTTGCACCATCAATTAGAGGCAATTTTGTACAATCAGGTTTCTCAGGATGCAGAGTCTCGAGGTTTTTATTATTCCCTCCGTCTCAAAAAATATCTTTTATTTTGAATTTTTACACTATTCATGATAAATGGATTAACTATTAATTTACGTCTAATTTATAAGATCAAATATAATCACCGGAGATCTTGTTGAATTTGTATTTATGAGTACTTTAATACAATGAAGTTTTTATATTTAATACTAATACGAAATTAAAAATATTAACAATGAAAAATGTGTACTAACAAACGTAAAGATAAACAGGAAACGTTATTAGGGACGGAGAGGTTATTTATTTCTTTGACCTGAGTCAATCTATAGTAATTCTGCTAGGAGCCGAAAAAAGTACACATTTGTGGGGCTGTACTCTTGCCAGCACTGCCCTGCACCATACTAGACCCAGTCCTTATCAGTACCTCCCCCCTCTCTCTCTGCCTGCTAAGTTTGTACACCATAACCTCTGCCAAATTAATACTCTCTCTGTCCCATTCATTTCTATACACTTTCTTTTTTTGGATGTTCCATTCTTCTATACATTTCAAACTTATCAAAAATAGTAAAAATTTTATAATATAAAAATCAACCACACCCACTACTTTCTCCCACTACACTCACTTTATTCATTAAATATTGAATGATCCCACCACTTTAACCAACTTTATACTTTTTTTCATTAAATTACACTTTTTCTTTCTCTCTCATCGCACTATATTAACATAACTAACATTATTTTATTATGTTTCTTGTCCAGCGTGTCCAAACAAATACAAATGGCTGGGACGGAGGGAGTAACCTCTTTAAATCATTATTTTTCTTCATCTCAAAGCAAAAGAGAAGGTGTGTTTGCCATCTCTGGTTAACATAATAATCTCGATAAATAAATCCATCCTAATTTATTTATTTAGTTTGATTTTTATACATAATTTAAGATATTGGCTGCATAACTGATTTTTTTTTATATAAATAGAAATTCAAGATGTAAACTTTTATTTACAAAAATAAAATTTTAAAAATAAGTAAAAAAAACTATGCAGTCAATACACCTTAAAATACGCGTAAAAGTAAACGTGGTGAAGTAATTGCAGAAGGAGAAAGTAAAATTTTGTACTTTCAAGGTCCAAAGAGCAGAACACCTTGGTCCCACATTTTACCTCGATCTTAACAAAAATTTCTTAGATCAATAAATGAATAATCTCGATAAATGAATAAAATTCTGGTTCCAAAGTATATTATAAATGAATAAGAATAATGTTTTGAAATTAATTTTTTCATATATCTTAAAAAAAGTTTAATCTTAATAAATGAATAATTTCCATAAAAGAATAAAATTTTCCGATTTCAACAATATTCATAGATTAAATTGTAAATTACAAAACAGGCTATATATTAATATCTCTTTCGTGTTCTCAGTATCTCGGTCTTGTATAAATGACAACTTTGAAACTTTGAGCATGTAATAGGCCAAGCCAAGAGTGTACCTGCAGGTATGTTTTATGTTCTCTATACTATATATACACACACATTTTTGTAGACAGGTTGAGAACTATGTAACAACAGAACCGATGAGTGATAAAAGATGGTAAGTGATTAATTATCAGAAAGAGGAGAAGATATGGCAAAGAAACCTGCATGGCTGCAAGCTCTATTGTCTGAAACATTCTTTGTATCATGTGAAGTTCATTATAATGAAAAAAAAAATGAGAAGAACAGTTTTTGTTTAATCTGCTGTCAAAGCTTCTGCCCTCATTGTCTTCCTTCTCATCACTCTCATCCTCAACTTCAGGTACTCTGTTAATTACACCATCTGAATTGTGCGTAACTGTATGTGTTGGTAGAGTGTTTTCGAGTTAAAAATATAAGGTCTATCTCAGCATGTAGCCTACAACATGACTTCATTTGTGGTGCAGGTAAGAGAATTCTTGAATTCTTGTATACTCAGGTTCTTGAATTTTCGAATTCTGATCAAAATTTAGAAACATGTTACCGTGATTCTTGAATTCTTGGTTACTCAAATTCTCGGATTTTTCAATTCTTGAATTCTTGTATACTCTCGAATTCTGATCAATTTTCTAAAAATAGATTACCATAATTCTTGAATTATGATTGTTTTTGGAGATTTCTGTTTGATAGTTATTGGTCTGGAATGAAGGGTTTCATTCAACTTTAAATTTCGAGTCACGGTAAAAATTCAAGAAATGATAAGGCCTCAATTGTGTGATAGTAGATGTCAATTTTGAATTTGTCACTGATACTCGACAAGGAAGTGTTAGGACATATGATCATCTACTTTAAGCATTTGTTTTGTTTCCCATAATGGAAGATATGCTTTCTTTAACTAAATTTTCTCTTCTGCAAAGGTTTCTCAATTGTTGCTTTCCAAGAAAGTGAAAGTTTGACTTGTGATTTTAATTTTTTGTTGCTTGTTTTGTTTTCATTCACCAGAGTAAGCTACAGAGTTCACTTTAATGCTTAGGCCATTCTTAATTACTTCACATCATTTTTTGGGTTATGACCCAACAGCTCACCTAATCTGTAGATAAATATGAATAGTCACCTATTGCAATTTACAAGGCAAGATATGTTTCAAGGTCTAGTCATTGGTTGATTTTGTTTGTAACTTTGGTGTGATTTCAAGGTGAGAAGATATGTTTACCAGGATGTTATTCGACTGGAGGACCTGAAGAAGCTCATTGGTTGTTCCTACATTCAGGTAAGACATTGTTCATCTCATGTTTTTTTTGGTTGGGACACCGATTTGTGTGTGTTCATTCCATTTCACTAACTTCAGCCAGTATCGGAGTTGAATTTCCATTTTAGCACCAAAAAATACTTTTTGATGTCAAACTATAGTAATGACTATAGTCATGTTGCATCTTGTATTGGTCTTACTCGTAGACTCTTGTTGGCTCTCCGTTGAAGTAAGAGGGGGTGTTAACCGAAGTTGTCGAATTGTTTTCTAATTATACTTGTTTATGAATAGTTTGATAACTTTGAGTGCTAATTGTTGGAGAAGAAGTGTGTCAAAAGTACAATTTAAGAAACAGAAAATAATATATATTAGTATTCCTGTTAAGTTGGCAATATCGACAACCTTGGTTAGCACCATAGATGCTCTTATAATGTTATCTTAATTGCGCATAATTGTATATGTGGCAGCCCTACACCATAAACAGCGCGAAAGCGATATTCTTGAAACAAAGGGAACAGACTAGGTCTTCCTCCAAGTGCCCTGGCAATAACACTTGCTTCACTTGTCAAAGAATTCTCCAGGAACCCTTTCACTTTTGTTCCCTGTCATGCAAGGTATTCCTCCATTCTTCTCCTTCCATTAAACATACATGCATGAACCTGTTTGTGCCCCGTCAATTATTTACAATCACAGGTCCTGAAATGTTGAACACTCTAAGCATTATAGTTCCTGATGTTAAAGAGTATAAGATCATGTTCGGGCATTCATCTACCACATTAAGGTTTTAGACAGCCGGTTACTTAACACCTGAAATGTTGTTTTATAGGTTGATCATATGGTTTATCAAGGCGAGGATATTTCTAGCATCAATTGGTTTGATGAATCTCAGTTCACACAATTCCAAGGACTCCAAATGGATCAAATCACCCCCATGAGTAGCACTGAGGATCCATTTGAGTTTCAAGGCTCGTCGTGCACCAGTCATGACAGGGGCAATTCAGAGTATTCGCATCAGATCACGCTGTCCTTTAACAGTAGGAGAAAGGGTGCCCCTCGTAGATCTCCCCTGGTATAAATAGTGAACTTAAGATTACAGTAATAACTTGTCTCGTCTCTTTTGTTTACTGATTAATCTTACTATCTTTATGTAACTTGGCCTGTGTAGTGCTCAGGAAAATTAATCCTTTTTGTACGAAAGTAACTTTCATTTAGCTGGAATGTGCATTAATGTTCATATACTAATATTTGCTTTTTCAGAAGCTTATTTTGATGTCTGCACAATTTTTCAGAAGCTTATTTTGATGTCTGCACAATTACACCTCAAGTTCTTTGTCGAGAATTAGTGCAAGGCACTTAGAGCACCCTCAACGGAGAGTCACTTGGTACCTGGGGACTAGCAAAGTGGACTGGGCAATATTTAAAATGGGGTTAAATATCAAATTAGTTTAATCATCAAAGTTAACGGATCAAAGTTAACGGGATATCATATGAATCACTAAAGTCATAATAATATCATATATATATATCTCAAAATATATGCTCGAGAATTAAAATTTATTTTATGGAGTTCTATATATTTTTCTTGAATCCTATTATAACCAAATGAAAATGTATGAATTCTAGTATTTTCTATAATATAATAAGATTTTTTAAAATTTATCTACTATTTATTTTTAATTTTGTAGTCATTTTCTTTATTTAAATAAAAATAATTAGTAGATAAAATTTTAAAAATCTCAAAAAATCATCTAAAATACTATGAATTCATAACTTTTCATTTGGTTGTAATAAGATTTAAAAAAAATGTTTAGAACTCCATAAAATAAATTTTAATTTTCGAGCACATATTTTGAGGTATCTGTTTGATATTTATTATTAATTTAGTGATCCAAATGATATCCGTTAAGTTTAATGATTAAACTGATATATGACATTCAGTTGAGTGACCACTTTGATATTTAACTCATTTAAAATGGGTTTTACCAGAAAAAAGTGGGAAGTCCCCCCAAAATGGGTCGAACCCATCTCTGCAAATTGTCACTTTATATTAATATTTAATTCAGAATCTATTGTTTTTTCATTGTTTATGGTATATCAAATGGGGCCACATGATCCTGTATAACAGTTTGTGCGTGATCCTGTATAACAGTTTGTGCGTTGGATGATTTTATGATTTTATTAAGTTGAGACCTGAATCCAGTTTTTGCTTATTTGGCAAGTTAGTGGGACCCAATTAAATGGGAAATGGGCTCTCCCACTAAAGATGCTCTTATGTTTATTACACGGAGAAGTCGCACTAAAATTTTAAGTTGATGGAGGAAGGTCAACGACAAATACAACAAATACTAGAATCCGAGTCACTCTGTTACCATGATATCATGTTAAGTAACCAGTTGCACTAAAACCTTAAGGTGGTAGAGGAAACCTCGAACATGATCTTATACTCTTTAACAATCATTAGTTGATAAAAATTCGGGAGTATAATCATGTGTGAAAATAAATCTATTATATTTGTCTTCTACTTAGAGCATCTTCAATGGTGTTAGTTATAATTGGTTGGCTAAATCGGATCTGTAAAACAATATGTAGAATTTGTTGAATTTGTAATACATTGTACTTCGATGGTATTTCCTATATTGTTTAGCTATATTTTCAGAATAGTATATTATTAAAATTTTATATTGTTATAAATAGAATATATTACTTCAATATGATAATAAATGATTAGATTTTTTTTACAGATTTCTTACAAGTTTGTAGTGGTTCAACAAATATGGCCAACATCAAGATCTTGACTATGTTTATAGACAAGGGAAATGTACCATTAGAGATTGATTTTTTAACTTAATTTCTATATTTTTTATTTATATTATGTATTAATAATTTTAAGTTAAAGGTTTTACAGGGTTGAAAATACTCTTACTTTTTACCCTACATATGATCTATAATGGATGATGACCGCACAAACTGAAAGCATCTATACCTGTGTACCGAAACCGGTAGAAACCGCACATAATCGAACCGAACCAAATCGAAACCGAAAATTTAAAAACCGAACCGATATTAATGGTTGGGGGTCCGATTTTAGGTTAAAACAGAACCGAAATAAACCGAACCGATAATTAAAATAAATAAATAAATATTAATAATATATATTAAAATAAAAATTATATTCATATATTATTAATATATTATAAACTATAATTTTATATGGGCATCAAGAGTCATGGATAAAACAGAGGACTAGGTTCTGACTTGGTACCGCCACTCATTTTTATTGTAGTGTTCTTAATCAGATATCCAGAAGTTTAGCCCTACGGTGATTATAGAGGTACAATTTAAAAAAAGAACTAATATACTAGTGTGTATTCCACTATTGTAATTATAATTCTGTAACATAAAATTAGTTTTTTTTTTTACTTTCGGGTCTTTACTACTCCCTCCGTCCCATTGAGAAGTATACATTTGATTTTGGCACGGAGGTTAAGAAAAAATGGAATGTTGAGAGAAAAAGTAAGAAAAGTAGGTAAAGTGGTGGGGTCAATCAATATTTAATGTATAAAATTAGTGTAGTGGAAAAAAATAGTGAATATGAGTGGGTGTAGTTAATTTTTATATTATAAAATTTTTACTATTTTTGGTAAATTTTGAAATGTAGAGAAATGAATGGGACACCTCAAAAAGGAAAGTGTAGAGAAATGAATGGGACAAAGGGAGTATAATTTTCAGACGATATATATTTTTCACATGTTTATATTTTGCGATTTTATAATCGAAACCGAACCGATTGAAACCGAAGCCGAAGTTTTGAAACCGAAACTGATCCGGCGGTTTGGTTGCAGTTTCAGTTTTTGATTTTAAAATCGTAGTTCGGTTTCAGTTTTAACCTAAAACCGCACCGAATTGAACCGTGATCTATCCTGTGAGACGCAATAAAGTCTCAAAAATCACCTTTACACACAATCTCCATGTTAATCCCAATTTCAACAATGCAATTTCTTGTTGCCGCCGAAAAAGAAACATCTAACGAGAGTCGGTAATATGGAAAAAAAATAGTGTTATAAAAAGCGCATTAAGCGGACGCTTAAGCGGGGGCTTAAACGAAATCAGAGGTAAAAACGCTTGGATTAGTGCAGAATCGGATATTTAAGCGTTTAATAAAATTTAAGCGGGTTTAAGCGGCTCTAAGAGGAATTAAGCAGATTTTGTCCGATTAAGTAATTTTTGACCGATTAAAAGGGGGATTAAAAATAATTAGAAAAAAATAAATCTTATTTTTAAAAAAGGTATAATTTGATATTCTTAAATGTTACTTGTATTTTTTAAGTTGATTATGATTTTTTTTGAATGATTATTTTATTGATTTATTATAATGCGTGAATGTTATCTTTTTATTCAAAAAATTATTCATTATTTTTAATATATACATATTTTTATTTATTTATAATCCGATTAAGCGTCCGCTTTTAAAACCGCTTAAACATCCGCTTTTAAAACCGCTTAAACGTCCGATTTAGCGCTTAAGCGCTAAAAGGTGAACTCGCCGTTTAGGTCCGATTTACGCTTTTTACGACCCAAAAAAATATATATAAACCGTACCTTACCTGGCCTGGCCTTTAATGTCCCTCGCCATAAGACAACACTATATGAGTTTAAGCAGATTACAACAAAATTTTAGTATGTCTAATGTAAGATATCTCTAATTTGGAGTCTGGAAATTTAAGTAGGACAGCAGGATCAATATTGTTAACATATGACCCTCCTTTTTTAATTACTTGTCCAACTTTATTTTTACGTTTTCAATTTATTGCTTATTCTTAAAAATATTAAGAAAAAAAATAAAGTTATGCAGTTAATACAGCTTAAAATATGTCCCAAACTATTTTAAAATATGTACTAAAAAGTAAAGTGGATAAGTAAACTGGGACATCGGTGGCGGCTGATTTGACTGGAATCGGAGGAGGCACATGGATATTGATAAGGGGCGATGGACCTGGTGATTGGGACCCTATTCACATACTCCTGAATTCTTTATACGGGAAACAATAGATTGGTACGTATTTTAAGATTTCCGTAAAATTTGGTTTTTTAAATAATTTTAATTTTTTTTTAATAAAAATATAATATTTAAACTTTTATACAGAAAATGAAAATTATAAATATAAATTATAAAACTATATTTTATAATAAGCTTAAGATACATGACAATCACATAAAAAAATATGTAAAGAATTTGGGGAGACGGATTAAAAGAATCTCGTAATGAGTAACTAATTCCTAATCCTCAGCTTTTTGCTTGGTATTCCTTTAATAAATCTTTTTTTGACATTGTATACAAATAAATAGTCACAAGCCCCATCTGGTTTTCACGCATTTTGAGCTTTCAACTCCGTTAACTAAGGGGTGTATTCAAGGTTGTATTCAATTGAGATTTTTATGGATTTTAGAAATCATGGGGTATTTAATTTGGATTTTAAATAATACTTTAAAATCCTAAGATATTCAACAAGAATTGAAAAAAATCTTTTAAAATTTTAGTGTTGTTATGGATAAAAAACTAGGATTATTATTTCCTGTATTTATTACTAAGATTCGGGAGCTCAAGACCTTTTATGGCTGCTCTCGTGTTTCGTAACTTAACTCTGCATTTACGAGATGCCTACGTATCTCTGTGAATTAGAGAATCAAGCCAAAAAGTATAGTTCTTGGTGATACTTGCCCTCGGGGCTATGGCGGCGAGGGCTCACCAATGATGTAGTGACTTTCATGTCCTCCAAGGACTAAGTCTAAAACGTTCCTCTCCTTTGTGGGGTGAGGCCCCTTATATAGATGTTGGGAGTCCTACAATTGGACTAGATATAGGAGACTTGGTGGGCAAGTCTCTGAATTAGAATGAACTTTGGAGTCCTGAGTGGTAGGAAACTGATTCATTATCCTTTTAGGTCCCTTGGAGGCTGATCTACAAGGATTTATATCCTCATAGGGACTCATCTTAACAGGTGATTTCCCCCTTATTAATTAATTACGAAATTAATTAATATTCAGGGTTTTGGGCCCTTTTCTAATTGGGCTTCGTTATTGGACCGTATCAGGTCTAATTAATTTTAACACTAATTATATTCCTGGGCTATTTTTGGGCCCCTATCAAGGGTCCTGGGCCTCTTATCATGGGCTTAACAACCAGTCCAATTTTATTACAATTAATGCGATATTAATTACACAATCAGGGTTTATTTTATTTTTTAATCATTTGCCCCCCAACTTCTGGGAAACTGTAAAAGATTTCGCCCCAACTTCTGGGAAACTGTAAAAGATTTCGCAGAAGTTAAGTTCATTCATTCCCTTACAGGGTATCATTTTTTGCGTAAAGTGTGGAGCGACCTACACATTTACAACGATTTACTTTTATCCCTATTATTTAGGAATTATCTTAATTTCCCCTGAATTCTGGGATTTTTCCTTAATTTTCTAGAATTTTCCCTGAATTCTGAGATTTTTCCTTGATTTTCTGGGGTTTTCCCTGATTTTCTGGATGTTTCCCTTAATTTTGGGATTTTTCCTTAATTTTCTGGAATTTTCCGTGAATTATGAGATTTTTCCTTAATTTTCAGGAATTTTCCCTTAATTCTGGGATTTTTCCTTAATTTTCAGGAATTTTCCCTTAATTCTGGGATTTTTCCTTGATTTTCTGGACTTTTCCCTGATTTTCTAGATTTTTCCCTTAATTCTGGGATTTTTCCTTAATTTTATGGATTTTCCCCTCAATTATGGGATTTTTCCTTAATTTACATGAATTTTCCCTTAATTTTCTGGAATTTTCCCTGAATTCTGATATTTTTCCTTAATTTTCAGGAATTTTCCCTTAATTCTGGGATTTTTCCTTAATTTTCAGGAATTTTCCCTTAATTCTGAGATTTTTCCTTAATTTTCAGGAATTTTCCCTTAATTCTGGGATTTTTCCTTAATTCTGGGATTTTTCCTTGAATTCTGAGATTTTTCCTTAATTTTCAGGAATTTTCCCTTAATTCTGGGATTTTTCCTTAATTTTCAGGAATTTTCCCTTAATTCTGGGATTTTTCCCTGATTTTCTGGATTTTTTCCCTTAATTTTGGGATTTTTCCTTAATTTCTAGGAATTTTCCCTTAATTTTCTGGAATTTCCCTTAATTCTGGGATTTTCCTTAATTTTCTACAATTTTCCACAAACTTTTTTTTTAATTTTCATCCCTTTTTCGACCAGGATCTTAGTCGAAAATTCGACCTGGATCCTAGTCGAATTTTGGGCCAGCCACTCAATCCTGGTCGAAGGATTTCGACTAAGATCCACGACCTGGATTTCGACCAGGATCCTAGTCGAACCTTCGACCTGGATCTAGGTCAAAAATTTGTCCTTGTTTTGATTCCTGGTCGTAAGGTTTCGACTAGGATTCATGACCTGGATTTCGACCAGGATCCTGGTCGAACCTTCGACCTGGATCTAGGTCGAAAAATCCTGGTCGAACCTTCGACCTGGATCTAGGTCGAAAATTCTATCCTTTTCCTCGAAAAATATCGTGCTTGATTTGGGAATTCGACCTCAATCCTGGTCTTATTTGCCTGGATTTCGACCTCAATCCTGGTCTTTTTTACCCGTAATTTTCGGGTGTCTGTTCGAAAGAATTCGAATAGAATTCACGACCTCAATCCTGGTCTTTATTGGGCTTCTTTATTCAACTTGGAATGGGCCTTTTTTGGGCCTTTTCTTTTTCCAAATCCTAATTGGATTTGGGCTTTGATTTGGGCTTGTATCCTTCCAAATCTTAACTGGACTTGGGCCTCTATTTTTCCAAATCCTAATTGGATTTGGGCCTTTTATCGGGCCTCTTCCTAATTATAATTGGACTTTAATATATTTAAATACCTCCTTTAGAATTCTCTATAATTCTTGGGAATATTCTTGAATTTTTCTTCCCTGTTCATTTATTTCCTTTAGAATTTCTTGGAGTATTCTGGAACGTTCCACTTCGGGGCTTTCTTCTTTGGGCTTTTAAACTTACTGGGCTTTTTGTCCCTTAAGACTATCGATTTGTGTTTAGCCTCAGCCAGGCTTTTCTGATCGTTTTCTAGTAAACGTTCTATTCTTCATGAAACTTGTTTTCGTGGATGTCCTAGTCTTCACGAAATTTGTTCTCATGGACTCTTTAGCCTTCGCGGAACTTGTTCTCATGGACTCTTTAGTCTTCGCGGAACTTGTTCTCATGGATGTTCTAGTCTTCACGAAACTTGTTCTCGTGAATGTTCTACTCTTCACGAAACTTATTTTCCTCTGTGAAGGTTCTAGTCGGCCTAATCCTTCCTTGTGGAGGACTAGGCGTCACTGACTCTTGGTAGCTGTGAGCGTCTTACTCTTTGTGAAACTTATTTCCCTCTGTAAGGGTTCTAGTCTTTACGAAACTTGTTTCTGTGGAAGTTCTTGTCTTCATTAGGAGCATCCCTTGGCTCTAGTTCATGGTTTTCTTGGAACCTTCTCTTAGGGGCCATCCCTATTAGTTCCGGATGTCTGTAAGCGTTCCTTTGAGGACATCCTAGTCGGCCAAACCCTCCATGTGAAGGAGTCAGCTTCAAGGACTCTTGGTCGGTCGTAACCTTAATGTCTAGAGCTTCTTGGCCCTTCGGGATCCTATTTCATGGAAGTTCTTGAACTTCAATATTCTCAATATCAATTCGTGGATTTGGCTTCTCTCTTTTTTATTCGAGGGAGTGCCTTGCCGAGTGGGGACCTCATCCAAAGACCCTTTAGACGGTCAAAGATCTTCGTGGATGGCTGCTCGGCATCCTCTGGTTGGTCAAAGGGAAGCATTTTTGCTTTCTTGGACAACATGTCTTGATGGACCTCGAACATAAACTATCACGTTCGTGTTCTTGATGGGTCCTCATAATTCAAAGGAACCTTGTTAAAGTTGGCCTAACCCCTCTTATTTTTCCATTGGTTAAGTTTGTTCCAATTAGGCGAACAACTTCCTGAGGCGGGGATGTGCGGGACTCATGCCTTGTATTTGGTACATCTATTCTTTTTAGAACTTTCAGTACTTCATAAATTAAAGGAGGAGCCTGGCTGGCTTAAAGCATCCCTTGGAGGTCGGTCTGCCGGAGCCCTTTCTAAGGGATCTCCAGCTGGTCAAAGGCTTTCTCTTGAGGCTGATCAGCCTTCTTTGGTAGGCTGGAGTTTGTAATGTGGACTCCAATTGACCATATACATTTCGTGAAGTTAGCTTTCTAATATCTTTTTCTTATTAGGCCAACGCCTACTTCACAGCTTCTTTCACTAGGAGTGCAAAATGAAGGAGTGAGCACATGGCCTTGGAGGCATTGATGAAGAAACTTGAGAGAAAGTTTCAGGACTGGGATTCTAGAGCTCTCTTAGCATTTATCGACGGTCGGAAGACTTATTCAAGATGATGGACACCCATGATGATGCGTTAATATGTCCATTAGTTCTGTTCATAGCTCTTACCCGGATATGGTAAATTTGCGGGGTTTTCCTAGCCTTTGGGTTGTTTCTGAGGTTGCCATTATTGGCCAATCATCTGATTTAGGACTATAGATTGTCCTTCAGTGTTTAGGCCTTGCATGGCTTTTATCTATTTGCGGTCCTTCATGGACTTGAACATCTTCAGTATGTAACCTAATTGTTCATCATGACTTGATTTCTGATCCTTCAGGATCTCCTGCATTTGTAGTTTGATTTCATATTTGTCTTTTATTTTCGGTACTTTGGTCCTCCGGGAATTTTATTTATTGGATGCTCGTACACTGGTCGACTTTATTCCTCCATTTACTACTAAGTACCAGGAACATGTCTTTCATGTCCTGCACATATTAAACCTTCAGCTTCGAAACGCGCCAGGTATGAGGCACTTTGTTACTGCTCAGTGTTTCCGACTTGTAGGATCCTCGTCCTCATGTTTTCTTGACCTTATACGGTCTTTCCCAATTAGGGATTAACATTTCTTTCTCTTCAACTCCTGAAGCCTCAATCTTTCTTAAGATCAAGCCTCCTTGGTAAAAGAACCTTCATTTAACCCTTTTATTAAAATAGAGGGAGGCTCTTCGTTGATGCTCTGCATTATCAAATTATTTCCCATTATCCGTGACAAGGATGCGTGGGATTCCATATCGGCACATGATATTTTTCCACAAGAATTGCGCAACCTGTTCAGTTGTGATTTTGTCCAAAGGTTTGGCTTCAATCCACTTAGTAAAATGATCAATGGCTACAATCAGGAACATCCTTTGTGCCATGGCCATGGGGAAAGGCCCAAGTATATCCATTCCCCATATAGCAAAGGGGATGGGTGAGTTGCTGGAGGTCAGCATCTTGGGGGGTTGTCTAACGACAGGTGCATGCTTCTGACAGCGGTCACACTTGTTCACATACTCTTTGGCATCAACCATTATTTCTGGCCAATAGAAGCCTAAACGGGTTATCTTGTGAGCTAGTGCTCTGCCCCCCAAGTGTTGCCCGCATATACCTTCATGCACTTCTTCAAGAGTCAAGCGTGCCTCATCGGGTCTGAGACATCTTAAGTAAGGAACTACATAAAATCTTTTATACAAAATCCCATCTATCAAGGAGTATCTTAGTGCTCGAATAACCAACTTCCGTGCTTCAGTAGCATTATTTGGAAACCAATCGGTTCGAATATGGGTCTTAATGGGATCTATCCATGACGTCCCCAGACCTACAGGAGCTACAAGCTTAACATCAATGCTCCGTGTCTTCAGAACGCGGAAGTATACACTTCCTGAACTTTCCTCTATCTCAGATAAAGCAAACTTTGATAATGCATCTGCCTTATTATTTTCCTCCCTTGGAATGTGCTCAACATGGCATTCATCGAATTGGGTCATCACAGCCCTTACTAGGCGGACATACTTAGCCATCGTATCATCCCTTGCCTCAAACTCTCCCTTCACTTGGGATATGAACAACTTCGAGTCTCCACAGACCTTCAAGTTCTTGACTCTCATTGTCCCTGCTAGGCCGAGGCTAGCTATCAGAGCTTCATATTCTGCCTCGTTGTTTGTGGCCAGGAAATCTAACTTCATTGCATACTCAATTAAGAACCCATCAGGGCTTTGTAAAACCAAACATGCTCCACTTGAATTTGTTTTTGATGCTCCATCAAAATAGAGGACCCAATATTCCTTCTCCTTATCATCCTTTTCTTTGTCCCCCTTATCAACCTCCTTGTCTTGAGGTATAGTATCTTCCTGCCCCCCGAATTCTTGGTTGGGTATGGTACATTCCACCACAAAGTCAGCCAATGCCTGGGCTTTTATTGCCGTTCATGGCTTATACTTGATGTCGAATTCTCCCAGCTCTAGTGCCCACTTGATCAACCTCCCACTAGCTTTGGGACTGTGAATGATACTTCTCAGGGGTTGATTTGTTAGCACCTCAATCTTATGAACCTGGAAGTAAGGACGCAACTTTCTTGAAGCCATTACCAAGGCTAAAGCAAACTTCTCAATAGTTGAATAATTCAACTCTGCTCCATGCAGAATTTCGCTGACATAATATACGGGTTTCTGGATTTTCAGTTCCTCCTTATCCAACACAGTGCTCAAGGCACTCTCTGAAACAACCAAGTACAAGTATAAAACCTCATTCAAAGCTGGTTTGGCCAACAACGGGGCCTGGGCCATATATTTCTTCAATTCCTCGAATGCCTTCTGGTTTTCCTCACTCCATACAAAGTCCTTAATGTTCTTTAGTGACTTGAAGAACGACAAACACTTGTCTCCTGACTTGAAGATGAATCGTCCTTGCGCAGCAACCCTTCCTGTGAGCTTCTGAACATCCTTGACAGTTTTCGGTGGTTCCATGTCCAGGATAGCCTTTATTTTATCGGGGTTGGCCTCGATCCCTCTCTTGGAGACCATCAATCCCAAAAAATTTCCAGATCCTACTCCAAAAGCACACTTTGTAGGATTTAACATCATCTTGTGGTACCTCAGGACCTCAAAAGCTTCCCTCAAATGGGTTATAAGATCAGTCTTTACTAGACTCTTGACTAACATGTCATCAACATAGACTTCCATAGTCTTGCCAATAAGATCCTTAAAAATTTTATTTACTAACCTTTGATAGGTGGCTTCTGCATCCTTAAGACCAAATGCCATAACAAGATAACAGTAAACACCAAAGTCAGTGATGAATGATACCTTTGGGATGTCGCCCTTGTGCATCTTAATCTAATTGTATCCACTAAATCCATCCATGAAGCTCAGCATCTCATGCCCAGCAGTGGCATCAATGAAAGTATCAATCTTTCGCAAAGGAAAATAGTCCTTAGGGCATGCATCATTCAGATCAGTGAAGTCTATACACATCCTCCACTTTTCATTGGCCTTCTTCACCATTACAGGGTTTGCTAACCATTCCGGAAATTGAATCTCCTCAATGAAACCAGCCTCTAAGTGCTTCTCTACTTCCTGTTTTATAGCTTCCTGCCTTTCTGGAGAAAAACTTCTTTTCTTTTGTTTCACCGTCTTCCGATTTGGATCCACATTCAGTTTATGAGTGATTAGTTCCGGGTCCATGCCTGGCATATCAGCTGCTGACCATGCAAACACATCACTATTTTCTTGCAGAAATTTCACCAACTTCCCTCTAAGGGGCTCCTCTAGTGTGGCTCCAACGAAAGTCACCTTCTCAGGATCCTCGGGAGCTAAAGGAATTGAGACTAAGTCTTCTGCTGGCTTCCCTCTTTTCTCATCATTCTCTCGAATATCTAGATCTTCAATAGGCAGAACCTGCCCCCCGACTCCATCTGCCCTCAGTGAGGCCACATAACAACTTCTAGCCATTTTTTGATCTCCTCTCTCTTCTCCAATCCCATTCTGGGTGGGAAACTTCATAACTGAATGATAGGAGGAAGGGACTGCCTTGAAGGCATGTATCCCTGTTCTCCCCATGATAGCATTATAAGTTGAACTAGCCTTTACCACCACAAAGTCCAACATCTGTGTTGCTTGCCTTGGTTCCTGACCTATGGTGGTTGGCAACTTGATTATCCCTTCCACGGGGCACTCCACTCCCGCAAATCCATATATCGGCATATCGGTCGGGGTTAGTTGAGAATCATTATAACCCATCCTTAAAAAGGTGTCATGGAGCAAGATATCCACTGAAGCACCATTATCCACAAGGACCCTCTTGACCGGGCTATTTCCTATTATCGGTGTTATCCAGCGGGTCGTCATGAGGAAATTTCACACCCTCTAGGTCAGAATCATCAAAAGCCAATGTTACTTCTGTCCTGGCCCTCTTCGGGGCTTCTCCAACAATATGCATAACCTCTTTAGTATATGCTTTTCTGGAGTTTCTGGATAATCCAGCAGCAATTGGTCCTCCAAAGATTGTGTTTATCACAGGCCCTCGAGGTCGCGGCCCTCCACAAATGGCGTTTATAACCGGTCCTCTAGGCTGGGGATTCCGCCCTTGATCGTCTTGGTCCCTCCTACGATCTTCAAAGTTCTTTCTTCCATTGTTATTCCTATCCCCTCCTTCTCCGGTGTATTTGTTCAATCTTTCTTTTCGAATGAGGAACTCAATTTCATCTTTCAGCTGCCTACACTCATCGGTGTCATGACCAACATCTTTATGAAATTTGCAATACTTGCTCTTATCTAGCTTGGCAGGATCAACCTTCAAGGGCTTAGGCCAACGAATGTCTCGATCTTTTTCGATCTCCATCAGGATCTGGCTCCTAGGAGCATTCAGCTTAGCATATTCAGTGAACTTTTGCCCAGGTCCTCCCTTCTTGGGGTTTGAATCAGGGTTTTGCTCGGTTCTAGGATACTTGTCCTTAGCGATATACTCAAGATCAGTTTTCCGCTTTTTTCCTCCAGTGGGCTCATTACTCACTACGGTCTTCCTCATACTCTCTTCCACCTTGATATATTTCCCTGCCCTATCCTGGAGCTGCAACATGCGTTCAGGGGGACGTTTGGTCAAGGACATCTTAAAAAACTCATCCCTAGTTTCTTGTTGCAGTGCTATCATGGCTACCTTATCATCAAGGTCTGGGACTTTTAAAGCATCCTTTGTGAAACGATTCAGGTAGTCTCTCAAGGATTCCTTTGTTCCCTGCACAATGCTCATAAGAGATGCTGAACTTTTATGATGTACTCTCTCGCTGATAAATTGCTTAATAAAAGCCTGACTTAATTCTCTGAACGAGCCAATAGAGTTTGGGGGCAAACGACTATACCACCTTTGAGCCATACCCGACAGGGTTTGAGGAAAGACCCTACACTTAATAGCGTCATTCACAGGCTGCACAGCAGTGCATTAGAGAATGTTCTAACATGATTAGCGGGATCTCCCGTGCCATCATAAGCTTTGATAGTGGGCATCTTGAATTTCCTTGAGATATGGGCATTCATTATCTCTTCAGTGAATGGCGGAGTAGGATCATCAGGATCTCCAAGGGGAAGAAGATTGCTTGGATCAGCCCTTGGGACAACAACCCTTCTCTGTATTGGACCATCCAGGTCTATGATAGGAGGAGGATTCCTCCCCCTTGGGGGTAATGGGGGTCTGGTGTTCTGGTGTGACTCCAAGTCGTGCTTCAGCTTTTGAATCTCAGCCTCATGAGCCCTGATCCTTTCCTGCACTTCTTGGGAATTCGTCCCTTGGGTGCTCCTAGGACGTTGACGACCATCAGCCATCGGCTCTTTGCCAGCACGCCTCCTTCTTGGGGCCACTCCATCATCTTGTATATAGGGGGTGATCGCCCTCGTGCTTCACTCCGCCCAGCATGTCCGCTTCCTCCAACCTCGGGGTAAAGGGCATCCCATATGGGGGGTTAGTTGTAATAACCCCAATTTTTTTTTTGAAATTTTTGAAACCCTTATGAATAGTGATTTTGCCGATTATGCTGAATAAGAAATTTTTTCATGCCACACTATGTAGGGGTTCTTTCATTGATCTTCTGGGATATTATTAGTACTCTATGTGGTATATAAGTGTATGTAAAGATCGTCAGAATCCAAATCCGAACACTTTGATTTTTCCCGAAAATCCACCAGATATCGAAAGAATTGAGTATAAGGTAACAGGATAAAAAGGATTTAAATTCAAGGATTGTAAGAGAGGATCATAAAAGGAATATAATGTATTGAGAAAGGTTAAGGGAACCCAAGTAATAAGATCCCGGGTATGATCCCTCAAACGATAAAAGAAAACGAAAGTTAAGCGAACCGTATAACAGATCAGCGGTCATTAGCCAAGTAATTAGAAGCTAATCAAAGAGATTAGTGGGGATGATGTCATCAAACCAATGAGAAGAGGACAAAGGTGGGAGGGTGACATCACATGGTGACATAAGCATGACCAAAGCAAGTGTGTTGTTGGTTGATTTAGAACCACACAAAAGTTACCATGGTAAAAGGTAAGAAAACAAAACAAAACAAAACAAAACAAAATCAACCAACCAACAAATCATTTCACCAAAACACAAAATTATTTCATTTCTTCATCCAAAAAGCTCTCGGCTTTTTCTTCTTCTTCAAAGCAAGAAATTCAAAATCTTAGTTCCAAGCTTTGTTAATTAGCAAGGTAATTATCCAAGACTCCTTACGCATAGATATAGCTATCCTATAAGTTTGAGCTCCTAAATCATTCACAATCTCTTCCTAAAAATCATGGAAGAAGATGGTGAATAGTGTTTTTCAAGAACTAAAATTTTTGTTCTTGAGTTTTTGTTTAGATTAATCTTGGATAAGGACTTTTAAGGGTGATTCCAAGCTAGTTACTTGATTCTCCACTCTTCAAGGAAGGTATAACCCCTCCAAACCCTAACTTTACTTGAGTATTAGGTTTAGTTATGTTGTTATAGTTCATGAGAGGCTTGTTTGTTGTGAATGTAGAGGATAGTTTGTGTTGTAATATTTTGGAGTTGTAATTCTTGGAGTATTGATTAATGAACTTAAGTATAGTTTAAATTCATGTTTGAGAATAGTATAATTGATAATGTTGAGTGGTTGGGGCTGTTATGGTGAAATATGGATGGAGTTTTGATTGGGTTGTGATTGTGGGTTGATTGTGGGTTGGTTTGGAGTAGAATAAAATTGGTAATCGCGTAAACATAACCGTCGTAATGTACGATTTACTTTAGACTGTTTTTGCTCTTAACATTAGGACCCGTAAACTCACTGCTAGGTTTTGACCATTATCATGATTAGATAGTTCATGTTACGAGCTTCATTTTTATATGTGGTTCGTTTGATTCCGATGTACGGTTTAGGAGAAACGACCATTTTAAGTAACGGCATTTCGCGAACGAACCATTACCCCTCGCCTTACTTTGAAACATAGGTTAAAGACCTTAAAGGACTAATTGGAGTATGAAACATTTATGTAAAGTGTAATAGGCAGTTGGTAAGACACTCGCGAAAGAATCGCCTTAAAACTCGTAATGGTTAATTTATTAAAAATGGTGGAGCCGAGGGTACTCGAGCGACTAAAGAGAATCAGTAAGCGCAAAGCGAGCGTTAGAGTCTAAATTGGTTAAAGTATAGATTTATAAGTGACTTGGTTTAATTCCAACTTATATGTTGTTTATAGGTTACCAGACTCGTCCCAAGCCATTTGTAACCCCCAGTCGCTCAGACAAGTTTTCTACCCGTATAACTGTTGTTGTGATGTATATGTGTATATGCATTATCTTGTGATAGATGCATGATTGTTATTAGCAAATTCTTGCGATATATTGGAGCATGTGATATGGTATATATGCATGTCTGTTTCGTAATCATGATATATATCTGTTGGTTCAAATGCTTATAGTTGCATAATACCTATGCTAGAGATAAGCAGTAGTTGCGTATACCCTGAGGATAGGGGAACCAAAGGTGAACCTTTTTTTTTAAAACCGGGAGTAGATGTTCCCGAATATATGATATATATATTTATATATATATATATTGATATAGTTTTCAAAACTATTAATCGAATAAGGTTTATTCGATAAGTTTATATTATTTAATGAATATTATTTGAATATTCATTCGAGGACTTATGACTCCGTTTATTTTATTAATGAATATTATTTTGAATATTCATTCGGGGGCTTATGACTCCGTTTATTTTATTAATGAATATTAATTTGAATATTCATTCGAGGTCTTATGACTCCGTTTATTTATTAATGAATATTATTTTGAATATTCATTCGGGGGCTTATGACTCCGTTTATTTTATTAATGAATATTATTTTGAATATTCATTCGGGGGCTTATGACTCCGTTTATTTTATTAATGAATATTATTTTGAATATTCATTCGAGGACTTATGACTCTGATTATTTACTAATTATTATTCTTTATTTTATTAAAGAATAATGTGTCGATAATCAAACTCACTTTGATTATTCAAATAAAGATATTACTTTTGTATAAGTATATCTTTGGTTATTTAATATTCATTTCAAGTATAAGTTTTACAACTTCTTCTTCAATTATTTTTATAAAGATTATTCTTTATGGGAATATTATTTAAATAATAATATTCGGATATCTTCTAATATATCGGGACTGATTTATTTCATTAAATCAACATTACTCCAAACACTCTTTTAAGTGTTTTCAAGTCTTCAAAATGATTTTTAAAAGTTAGAGCGGATCCCAAAACTCATTTTTATATTTAAGATCTTCCTTTTAAAGGGGATTTAAATATTCGCTCAAAACCTGAGAGATCCGGCTCTGAGGTGTATAAGGTCCAGCATAAGGTCCTATTGCGGTCAGGGTGATGACCAGTGGGGAATTCGTCCATCTACTAGTGGAAAAGGTTGCTTATTGGTATCTTTGCCTGATCAGCAAGATATCAGGTTTATGCCAAGGTTTTCTCCTTTCCAAAATTCATTGGATATTGCAACTCTGTTTATAATTTTCATAACAGAGGTTTTCAAGGAGTGTATGAAATGTATATATATATAGGTGTATATATATATCGGGACTTAATGAAGTATCTCGTAACTTCATTATTTATAATGATATTTCAAGGATTGAATCTATTCAAGTCTTATCTTGTAGTCTCATCTGGGTGATGAACTTTTGAAACTGATTATAACTTGAACGGTGGTAGTTCAAGTAGTATTCGGATATAAGTATATTGGAGTATCTTGTAACTTCATCTTTTAAACTTATATCTAGTAAATGATTATCTTGTGCATGTCAAAGATTTTCGGAAAAACGTTGAGACAAGGTTAGATATATGAGATCACCTTGCAACGATATTTTATACAGTTATAAACGGGAACTCTGTGTATATTATACATGTCAGAGAATTTCAAAGATTGTGAAAAGTATATATGTATATATATACTGAATATTTTGCGACTTGGTCGCGTTAAGATATCAGCTTGGTTCATTTCTTCTTGACCAAGACTTTCATGTGTACTATGAGAAAGCTCATATATTGTTAGTTATTATACATATTATTTTGGTGGGCTTGTTGCTCACCCTTGCTTTCTTCTTTCATCACACAACATCAGATAGACAAGATGAACATGACCAAGCTCCCAATTCGCGAGCGGATAGGAAACATTCCGCAATTTCCTATAGGCGTTGATGTCGCTGTAGCTGAGGTAGGAACTACCAATAGGCTAGGCTTTCAACTTTTGATGTACCAGACTTATGTATTTTTATCAATTGTAATAATGGCAAAGAAATGTAAATTTATTCAGAAACCCTTTTAAGGTGTATTGGCATATAATTTTGGAATAAAATGACTCGTGTTATTTTTGGATATTCATCTCTGAGACTATAACTTGTGGTGTGTGTGTTTATTGTGGGGTCACAGTACAGAGTAGTTGATTGTTTATTAAGATTGGGTGTTATTAAGGGAAATGGAACTCATGACAACCCGGATCCCCGACCCCGGATTTGGGGGTGTTACATTAGTAATCACAATAGTTGAATACTCATACCCAATGGGTCGAGAATTCACAGGTGCATGTAGTTGTTGAACTTGGGGATTCGTACCTTGAGTAGCCGAGGAAATCGTCCCTTGTGGCTGAGGTTCAATTGCCCCTATCTGGGCTTCTCCTTGCGTGGCTGCATAAGTTGAATGAGGAGGTACCTCCACGGTTGACGAAATCACTTGGGTTGTCCCCATTGGTGTTCCTCCTTCAAGGGCTCTAACTGTTCTCCGTGTATTCGCCATGGTTATTGTTATGCTTTCCCACAGACGGCGCCAAATGTTATGGATAAAAAGCTAGGATTATTATTTGCTGTATTTATTACTAAGGTTCGGGAGCTCAAGGCCTTTTATGGTTGCTCTCGTGTTTCGTAGCTTAACTCTGCCTTTACGAGATGCCTACGTATCTCTGTGAATTAGAGAATCAAGCCAAAAAATGTAGTTCTTGGTGATACTTGCCCTCGGGGCAATGGTGGCGAGGGCTCACCAAGGACGTAGTGACTTTCATGTCCTCCAAGGACTAAGTCTAAAATATTCCTCTGCTTTATGGGGTGAGGCCCCTTATATAGATGTTGGGAGTCCTTGAATTGGACTAGATCTAGGAGACTTGGTGGACAAATCTCTGAATTAGAATGGACTTTGGAGTCCTGAGTGGTAGGAAACTGATTATTTATCCTTTTAGGTCCCTTGGAGGCTAATCTACAAGGATTTATATCCTCATTGGGACTCATCTTAATAGCTGATTTCTCCCTTATTAATTAATTACAAAATTAATTAATATTCAGGGTTTTGGGCCCTTTTCTAATTGGGGTTCGTTATTGGACCGTATCAGGTCTAATTAATTTTAACACTAATTATATTCATGGGCGATTTTTGGGCCCCTATCAAGGGTCATGGACCTCTTATCATGGGCTTAACAACCAGCCCAATTTTATTATAATTAATGCGATATTAATTACACAATCAGGGTTTATTTTATTTTCTATCAAGTGTATTCAATTTAGATTTTAAAAAGTCAATCAAAATTTGGTGGTATTCAATTTGAATTTTAAAAAATCCATCAAAATCTGATGGTATTCAAAAGTCCATGGATTTTCTTTTATTTAAAAAAGTTATGGATTTTGATGGATTTGCTAGTACATTTTTAATATCTTGAAATCTCTTCAAAATACACGAGATTTTGATGAATTTCTAAAAAACTCCACAAAATCTGCAAGACTCTACAAGATTTTGTATCAACTCCATTAAAATCCGCGAAGAATCGAAATCAACGAAAATCTTTAAAAATTCATAGATTATTAACAATCCTTTAAAATCTGAAATGTATACACCCCCTAAGTGTGTTCATCTTCTCCTCCGTACAAAGAAAAGTATATATGCCATAAAGATTTGATCTAGCAACGTTTCGTGTCTGTGTATAAACGTTTTGTGTACTTTCGTGTACCAAATCTTAAACCCGAACCCGAACTGGTTTTGTATTCGTATACCAATTTTGTGACACTAACCCAGAGCTAATATATTCTTGTTTATCCCTTTTACTCACTCACGTAATCAAGGAACAATAATTTATATTTTAGTATTTATAATTATATATATGTTATTTAGAATTAAAATTCACATTCAGTATTTAGTATATAAATTTATATTATATATTTTTAAAAATTTAATTATTTATTTATTCCGTGTACTTTCACTCCGTGTCGTGTAACTATATCGGAAACCCAAACCCGACACTAATTATATTCATGTTTTTTCGTGTTCGTGTATCAAATTTTCGAATCCAAATACTAATTATTCATGTCGTTTCGTACCGTGTTAACGTATCGTATTGTTTGGAAACAAGCATTTCATTTGAAATGATGGATTTCAAATGACATGATTTGAGTTGTCATTTCAAATTCTCATATTTGCACTAAAATTTGATTGTCTTGAATTTCAAATGAAATCCAAATCCAAATTCTTTAACTTATCCAAACATGTTATTTGATCAAATCTAGAATTTCAAATTAAATTTAAGTTACCAAACGGGCACTTAAAGAAATTAAGAATTCTTTTTTTTTTCCGTATATATAAAACTTATTAAATTTTAGATATATCAGAGTAAATGAAGTTAATTGTTTTTACTTGTATGTAGTGCATAAGAAAGATAGAAATTGCAGTCCTTTTTCCTATGTGTATGTGTTGTGTGATAGATGTGTGTTCTGTAATTGAAAAAGAGAGAAGAGAGGGGAGAAATAGAGGGAGAAAATCAGGCAGAGAGAGTCGCGGCGGAGAGAGATGTGAATGTGAGAGGGGTAGATGTGAATGTGAGAGCCTGAGAGGGGTTGAGAGACACAGACTATTGGGAGAGATTTTAATGTACCGATTTAACGGTTATGTAAAGTTTTTACTAACAAAAGGGTATCAGTAGAGTAATTACTTACCTTATCTTTAGGACGCTGGTAGTAAGTTCAAAATATAAAATAGCACAATTCAGAAAGTCAATTCTAAAAGCACACCAATGAAATTTTCCCTGTTTTTTTTAAGAGGGCGATAATATACTTATTTTATTAATATTATGCACGAATTTAATTGAGAAGAGGTGTGTTCTGAATTAAAGCCCTACAATTTATACCGTAAATGCAAAATATATTAAAGTTGGCTTTTTTATAACTATTTTAGGTGTTGAACCGCGACGTCAAACCGTAACCAATCGCAATTAAGTAGGTAAATATGGTTGATTTTATTTATTAACTGTTTGATTGCGAAATAATATTTTAAAAAATTACAAGTTACGATTTGAATTAATTTTTACTCTCCAATCGAATAAATCATAAATCATGCCCCCTTCTTACCAGCTACCTTTAAAATATTATAAGTCTAGAGCTTACCTTTTCTTTTTGTCATAATAGGACTTAATTTTTATTAATTTATATAAATAATAAAGTACATGAATAGGAGTAATATATGTTGAATATATGATGTAAGTTCCCTCTAGGCATCAAAAAAAAAAAAGAGTTCCCTCTAGGGTTTGCTCTTGGGAGGGTTTGCCCTAGCTTAATGCTAGTTTTTTTTCTTCACTATTCGAAGGGTTTTTGTGTCATACACTAATGGCCACTGAAGTGATACCGGGTGCTGAGGAACCAAGTAATGAGAAGGAGAATGAATGGGAGGAGGAGGAAGGGGAAGAGGAGGCGGCAAAAACAACTTTGGCTGTTGTGGGAAAGATCTGGACAGAAAGGAATGTAAATGCAAACGCTTTGATAGCTACGATGAAACGAGTATGGAATCCTAAACATGGAATGGAGGCAAACTGTATAGAGAAAAACATTTTCTTCTTCCAATTTCATCACTGGAGAGATAAGGCTTTTGTCATGGATTCACAACCGTGGCATTTTGATCATCATGTACTAGCTTTGACAGATGTTAAAGGTAATTCTAGACCCTCATAAATGCCTTTATATCAAATACCTTTATGGCTTCGAATCTATGACTTGCCAATTAAAGGGATAAATATTGAAAATAACGCAAAAACTATTGGGAGTAAGGTGGGGGTTTTTGTGAGTATGGATAAATCTGATGAGGTAGGAATAAATAAATCTCTACGGATAAGGGTCTTGGTAGATGCTCGAAAACCATTATTGAAAACCGTGGAATTGAAAATGAGAGGAGTAGTAGAAAATATCGAAATCAAATATGAGAAGTTACTTGTATTTTGCTATGTTTGTGGTAAGATGGGTCATGGAGAAAAAGACTGCGATTTGAACACATGAGACGCTCCAGTAGACCGATCTTATAGTGAAAAATTGCGAGCTTCACCTTGGAGAGCAAATAAAAGGAATATTGAGAAAGGAGATATCACTAGTGCTAGACAACTCTTTGTAACAAAACAACAAAAACAGAAGATAGACGTATCAGAAATCGTTTCGGATGTCACAGAGAAGTTGCAGGTGGTGACTTTAACTCCCGAGAACAAGGAAAAACTAGTAGCTTTGAACATAAAGGAGAATGCTGAAATTGAAGTAATTGAAGTTGAAGGCTTTGCGTCCAAAGCAGCAGATGAATGTGTCAAGGGAACTATTGCAAAAAAATCAGGGCAACATTCAGAATCTTTTATAAGCCCATCAGAGGCCCCAGCTGCAAATACAGCAGTTCCCCCTATCTCCCCAACAACTTTAAATATTATTGCAGAAAATACGGAGGAGGGTACTGGGTCAAATAGAAAATGGAAAAGAATGGCTCGAAGAGGTGGGAAAGAGGACAGTAAAAGCGTTGAGGTTCTAGATCTTAAGAGGCTTCGAAATGAGATGGATTTAGATTGCGAATCAGGTCAGGTTGGAGGAAAAAAGAGCAAAAGCTCTATCCCTGTAGTTCAATCTACAGATGTTTTGGCGGAGATTGGTTTAAGCCAGCCCCGCCGGGAGCAATGAATCTCTTATTTTGGAACTGTCGGGGTATCGGCAACCCCTGGACAGTTCGACAGCTTCAAAAATGGAGCTCCTCTTATGCCATTGACATGGTCTTCTTATCAGAAACCATGATAAACAAGAATTCAGTCGAAAATCTTAAAGATAGATTAGGTTTTTCAAATTCTTTTGGGGTTGGAAGTAGAGGAAAGGCAGGCGGTTTATGTTTGTTTTGGAGGGACGAAAAAATAAAATTTACGTTGATTTCTTACTCACAGAACCATATTGTGGAGATGTGGAGGATAATAGTAAAAGCTGGAGATTTGTGGGCATTTATGGATGGCCAGAAGCGACAAATAAACTTAAAACATGGAATTTGATGCGTCATCTATGTGCTAATGTGAACACTCCTATTGTTATTGGAGGAGATTTCAACGAGATTCTTAGCTATGCTGAGAAGGAGGGAGGTGTTGACACAGATAAAAGAGAGATTGCTCAGTTTAGAGAAGTTATTGATGATTGTTATCTGCGTGACTTGGGTTTTGAAGGATGCTGGTACACTTGGGTGCGTGGGCGAACTCCTGAAACCTGTGTTAGGGAGCGTCTTGATCGTGTCTTATGTTCCTCTTCATGGCTGGCCCTGTACCCTAATATAAGGGTTGAACATCTTGTTCGCTATAAATCAGACCATTCTGCTCTCTTGGTTCGATTTACTCTACCAGCGAGACAAAAAAGAAAGAGAACAAGATTCAAATTTGAAACATGTTGGCTGCTAGATAAGTCTTGTGAAGAAGTGGTTAAAAGAGCATGGGACAGGACTACAGGGGAAAGCTTGCCAGAAAAGATAAACGCAGTTGCTCGAGGGTTAGAGATCTGGAGTTTTGACAAGTTTGACAACTTGGGAAAACAGATAGGGGAAATAGAGAAGGCATTACATTTATTGCAACAACAACCAATATCGCAAGTAAACTGTGAAGAAGGTGCAAAACTAGAAAAATTACTTGATGACTTACATTCAAAACACTAGGCATTTTGGTATCTCTGTTCCCGAGTTACTGAGGTGAAGGATGGTGATAGGAATACGAAATATTTTCATCAGAAATCTTTTCAAAGAAAAAAGAGAAACCAGATAAGGGGTCTCTTCGATAGCAGTGAAGTATGGCAAGAGGATGAAAAAGTCATTGAAACTATGATTGAGAATGATTACCAAGAGCTTTTTTGCATTTCTTCTCCATCAAGTGTGGAACTCGAAGAGGTTTTAAAACATGTGAAAAGGGTAATATCTGAGGATATAAATGCTGCTTTGCTTAGACCTTTTTCGAAGGAGGAGATTTACTCGGCCCTTAAACAGATGCAACCATGTAAAGTGCCCGGTCCTGACGGAATGCATGTTGTATTCTATCAGCGCTTTTGGCATATAGTGGGAGATGATGTTTTTCTTTTTGTTCAAGACATACTTACTGGTATCACATCCCCGAGAAAGCTGAATAAGACTAATATCATCTTAATTCCAAAGGTTAAATCACCAAAAGTTTTGTCAGAATTCAGGCCAATTAGCTTGTGCAATGTTCTTTACAAGCTGGTGTCTAAAGCTATTGTGATGAGGTTGAAGACTTTTCTCCCAAAAATTGTATCAGAAAATCAGAGTGCTTTTGTTCCTGGCAGGTTGATTACTGATAATGCCCTTATTGCTTTGGAATTATTTCATACTATGAAGAAGAGGAGTAAAGGAAAGAAAGGGTACATTGCAATGAAATTAGATATGAGGAAGGCTTATGATCGAGTTGAATGGGGTTTTCTAAAAGCTTTATTATTGACTATGGGGTTCGACGGAAGTTGGGTGAATCTAGTGATGGACTGTGTCTCGACTGTATCGTACTCTTTTGTTCTAAACGGTGGAATCTATGGCTCAGTAAATCCTTCTCGAGGTCTCCGTCAGGGTGACCCCTTATCCCCATATCTATTTATTTTAGTAGCTGATGCATTTTCTTGTATGATTAATAAAAAAGTGCAGGAAAGGACTTTACATGGAGCAAAGGCAAGCCATAATGGACCTGAAGTCTCACATCTTTTATTTGCAGATGACAACCTACTTTTTGTGAGGGCTAACCGACAAGAATGCTCAGAGGTAGTTGATATACTCAACAAATATGAAGTAGCATCAGGACATGAAATTAACTATGAAAAGTCGGAAGTGTCCTTTAGTGGGGGAGTTAGTCATGCACAAAAAGATGAGTTACTAGGACTTTTAAAGATGAGGCAAGTTGAGAAACACGCTAAATACCTTGGTGTTCCTATTGTTGCAAGCAGGTCAAAGAAGGTTGTCTTTGGGGTACTTCTTGATAAAGTATGGAAAAAACTACAAGGATGGAAAGAGAAGCTTCTCTCGAGAGCCGGAAAAGAGATCTTATTAAAATCAGTCATCCAAGCGATGCCAACTTACCTTATGGGAATATATAAGTTGCCATGTTCGGTGGTAAAGGAAATTAACTCAGCTATGGCAAAGTTTTTCTGGGGTGATGCTGGTACAAAGAAAAAATACATTGGCGCAACTGGGAAGTAATGTGCACGGCCCAATGTGTAGGTGGAATGGGGTTTAAGGATCTTAAAATTTTTAATGATGCACTTTTGGGAAAACAAGCATGGAGATTGGTACAACAGGAGAATTCACTTCTCGGAAGAGTAATGAAAGCAAAATACTATCCTAATTATACTTTCCTTGAGTCAGCTTTAGGTTATTCTTGTAGTTACTCATGGAAGAGTATATGGAGTTCTAAAGCACTGTTGAAAGAAGGACTTACATGGAGAGTTGGTAATGGATCAAAAATAAACATCTGGACGGACACATGGCTGGTGGATGAAAATGGTCGTTATGTTATGAGTGATCCAGTTGAGGATTTAAACCTTGTCAGTGAACTAATTGACCACGACGATAAGGAATGGCGTCAAGAGTTGATTAGAGAGCTTTTTTGCGAGAATGATGTCAAGCGTATACTAGTCGTTCCATTGAGCTGGAGAAATCAAAATGATGATCTCACTTGGGCTTTCACAAATGATGGAATTTACTCGGTTAAAACAGCATACATGTTGGGTCAAGGGATCAATCTTGAAGCTGTGCATGAAGCTTGGTCTGTTATTTGGAGTCTTGCTGTATCTCCGAAAGTCCGTCATTTCTTGTGGAGAATTTGTACAGAATCTCTACCTGTAAGAAGCTTGTTAAAACATCGTCATCTTATTGAAGATGCAACATGCCCGCGGTGCCATCAAATAGATGAAAGTGCACGTCATTCCATTTTTGAATGCACCAAAGTGATTGACCTGTGGGAGAAATGTGGCTGTGCAGAAATGAGTAACTGGGAGAGAGTAAATTCTGGGTGTGATCTAGTTGCTAGCTGGAAGAATTTTCATCCGAAGAAGCAACAATATGGTGCTACTCTAGCGTGGTGTATTTGGACGGAGCGAAACCAAAGAGTCTTTGAAAATAAAAGCACTTCAAATGACATTATTGGTGCTAGAGTTAAGAGATTAGTAGAAGAGTATGGAAACTACAATACACACATTTACAAACAACCAACGAAGAACGGTAAGCAAAGCTCAAGTAAGTGGTTAGCACCTCCAATCGGTGTTACAAAAATAAATATGGATGCTTCGCTAGCTATTGAGGGTTGGATTGGCATTGGTGTGGTTGCCAGGGACTTCACAGACTCAGTGATTTTTGCAGCTACTAAAAGAATCTGAGCTTATTGGTCACCAGAAGTTGCTGAGGCAAAAGCTATCGACATCGCGGTAAGGCTGGGCAAAAAATACGGACTTGAGGAAGTGATCCTTGAATCTGATTGCAAAAATCTGGTTAATAGGCTCTCCAAAAGTGTAACATATCTGTCTGATTTGGATTATGTGTTAGATGACATTCTTGTAACTAGTACCTCTTTTAAATCCATTAGTTGGTCTCATGTCAAAAGAGATGGTAACTCAGTAGCGCATCACCTTACTAGGTTATTTCCTTTTGGTTCTCAACAGATGTGGGAGAATCATTGTCCCACTGAAATTGTCCCTTGTGTAAACATGGATATCTTGTCTCTTGATCAATGAATTAGTTATGTTTTTGACTCTCAAAAAAAAATGTTGAATATATGATAAAATTTATGTATAATTTACACAACACGATTTTAGAAATACTGATCACTTAATATGATATCAAAGAGGTTTACTCAGATATTGCCAAGGACGCCGAGAGAAGGTTGTTTCTCAACTATGGGATTTAATTTCAAAATGTCTAAATATTATTGTCCTTGTTAAAAAAACCGCTTATTTTTAAGAATGTTTATGTTGTGGTTGGTTTGTTTAATTTGAGAGTAGTGTCACTTATTTCGAATTCGTTCTCAATTTTTTTGTGAATAACATGAATTAGAATTTGTTAAGTCCTAATTCATGGGTGCAGATGATGTTTTATTAAAAAAAAATATTAAATATATATTTTACACATTATTATTTGACAAGGATTTTGAAAATAATTTTGAACCCTCGACATAAAAGGCGGTGCAATGATGGAGGTGCATGATATATTTGCAGAAGAATATTATGGGGGCTTCATCTGCTTTTCCAGGTTCCAACTTCCAATGTATGTGCATATTGCTTAATTCCTTACATTATTAATCTATTCAATTATTATATATTAAATATACCTAAATACAGGTTTATTTTTAATTTGATCAAATTCTGACTGAAATTTTCACGTAGCATATAATTAAAAATATATAAAAATTATATTATTATAAAATATATTTGATCTGTTTGAAAATGTAACTTTTAAATTTTAAAAATAGTTAACCGATAACTTGTAATGTTGAGTCAAAATTGGTCAATTTTACTTCTAAAAAATAAAATGGACATATCATCGACTGATAGTTTAATGAGTATGTTCAAAACAAAATAAAAATTCGAGCCATATATTTTTATTATTATTTGAAAATTAGCATTTAGCAATGGGTAGATTAGTTATTTAAAAATAATGTAGAAAGAATTTTAGTGAAATAAGAACTCAGATGATTTTCTTGGAGCACATTTTTAAATCTCATTTCTTAAATTATATCTTACAATAAGAAATAAGGAATTTTTTGAAGTTGCTGTGAGTTACCTGCTAAAAGAAGTCGGTTCCTCTAAAAAGCCTTCTATTTGGTATCTACCTGTGCTATTATAAACAGAACACCCTTTATTTGGTAGTTAGTTACTCGGTACAGTTGTTTGTTACGATAAATTACAATCGTCGGATCTAAAATCAGAAAGATGGGAACGGTTGGATGCAATAATAAAATATTATTATATTGATATTTAAACCGCTCTCATGGATTCAGGATTTGAATCTCGTCAACAGTTTATTATATTTAAACTTTTATATTCTTTATTTTAACAATTTCTACAGGTTCAGTGCTCGGGTCCCGTAAACAACATATTATATTATATTATTTATTTCCAGTCAAGTCTCAAATTATTATAAAACATATATTGTCATAACTTATTATATTCTTCAATTTATTTTTCAATTATTGAAAATTATATTATAAAATATATTATTAAAAACTGTGGAATGTTAAAAGCAATCCGTGCACTAATTTGACTTATATGCATTACAGTTGAGTATCTGTCTCTGGATGACCAAGAATCGAATCCAGGTTGGACGACAAAAGATAAACCCTTAATTACTTAAGTCATCTAATCGCGACGTATATTATATTTATTTATTAATTAATTAGACACCCACGTATCATGAATATTTTTTACCACTATTATATCCCGTTATTTCTTTTATGTCCTTTCCCCTTTAGCCCTCTTATACTTTTTTTTTAAAAAAATTTAGCCCTCTTATACTTTTTTTAAAAAAATTTAGCCCTGTTATACCTGCTATAGAGGCCTTATCACTATTTTTGAAAGATGTTACTCCCTTTTGTAAGTCATATGTCATAGCCTATTTGTATATTCGAGGATTCAACTCAACTCAAATAAGAATGTAATAAGTAAATAGTGGATCAACCGTCAGAGAGATCTCGCAAAGTAATATCTGTCAAAGGATTCAGAAACAAGGTTCATCTACAGACTTGAGGAGGTAATTCACTGGAAGAAGTTCAAGAAGTTGATCATGCCTCAGTGATATAAATCAAGATCGTGGATTTAATCAAGTGACAGAGATCTCGTCAGAGTATCATTAATTACAAGGATTTAATCTGAAGAAAATCAAAGCGTCAAAGTCAAGACATGAAGAAACGTCACGGAAGTTAGTCACTCATGAACCAGACAGTACATCGAGTGTCAACGTTGAAGTGGTGGAATTGATTCATAATTTTCAGTGATTTTCAGAAGATTTGCAGAAGAATGGTTGCTGCTCAAGACTAGAATTAATTCTCTATTAATTAATTAAGTCATCTAATTTAATTAAGAAAATAAATTATATCTGCGAAGAATAATTTATTTATTAATTAAATTATTTGATTAATTAATTCTGAATTAATTTTAGGAATTTTCAGAATTTTAATTGGATTAAAATCTGCATTAAATCAGCAAGACAATTGAAAATGAACTAGCATGACAATCAGGATTGTCATACCGATTGTCATGCTAGGCCATTTTCAATAGTCTCACCGAAAGTTACACTGAGAGGCAGATTGTCTTGCTAGTTCAATGAGATAGTCTTGCTAGTTCATTTGATAGTCATACTAGCTCAACTGATTGTCTCACCGAAAGTCTTGCTAGTTCAAAAGGATTGTCATGCCAGCTCTATTCTATTCGGTTGATTACAAAAAGACAGAAGCAGCAATACATTCACTATCAAGAATATCAAATCTACAGAACACATTCAAGAACAAAGAAAAGAAAGCAGCCGCCTTGAAACATTTTATTTTCTTCTCTGCTTACATCAAGATCAAAATTCTAGTTTGTTAATGTTAAATCCAAACCACTAGAATTATTTATCTTGTTCTTGTGTAACAATCTAGCGGATCAAAATTCCTAGAACTTAATATCAAATCGCGTTTAGCATTTGATTCTAATTATTGCAAAAATAGAAAAAGTTCATGTCGAATTTATTCTAGATTTGTGATAATTGATTTGAGATTAATACCTTGTAATCGATACAGTTGTTGTAACACCTTTCAAGTTTAATAATATTTTTATTTAACTTGAATTTTGTTTCACATTTTTTATTCCGCATTTATTCGATTATTTGGTACTGTTTGTATTCAACCCCCCTTCTACAAACACATTGGGACCTAACAATTGGTATCAAAGCCTTCAGATTAATGAACAAATCAAGATCCTAGACTTTTGTGATTTTTCAACTCCTTGAATTTTTATTTATTCAAAAATTCATAATGACTTCACATAAAGTTGGAACCGTTAAAATTCCACAATTTGATAAAGAGAATTATATCATGTGGAAGAAGAAGATGCTATTATTTTTACAAGTTGCAAATCCCAAATATTCAAACTTGTTAAAGAAGGGTATAAAAACTCCGATGGTTATTGAACCGGAGGTAATAATAGATGGTGTGGTGACTACTAAAGCTAGAACCTATCCAAAAGAGCCCGAAGATTTTACTCCTGCTGAGAAGGAAGAAGCCTCCTTGGATGCCAGCCTTCAATTAATATTAATTGATTCCCTTGATCCCTTGATGAACAGACATGTGATGAACTGTAAAAATTCTAAACACATGTGGGAAACTATTGAGGTAATTAATGAAGGCACAGAGGAAGTTAGGGAGAACAAGTTGGAAATCCTAACCTATGAATATGAACATTTCAAATCAAATCCAGGAGAAGGAATTACTGAAGTGTTTGAGAGGTACAATGCGTTGATCAACAACCTGAACATCAATGGAAAGTATTATTCAATCAGGGAGGTCAACAAAAAGTTCCTTTTAACACTGCCAGCTCATCTTGAACATAGAATCACTGCCATTAGAGAAGCTAGAGATTTAAGTGAGATTTCTTTGGACAGGCTCTATGGAGTGTTAAAAACTTATGAGTTGGAGCAGATTCAACAGAAGGAAGTCTACGGGAAGGATAGAATGGTCAGCACATCTAATGCACTTGTAGCTGAAGGTCAACAACAACAACAATCTCAACAGTTAGAAAGAATGGTACAGTTTTCCAAGGGTGAGGAAAATGAGTTAGTAGCAGAATATGATCCTCCTACTACAAATCAATCAAGTGATGATTTTTATTCCTTGGAAGAGCTGGAGCAATTGGAAGATGAATCAATGGCCCAAATTGTCAAGAGATTCTCCCATGTCAGATTCAGGAGGAATCACAAGCTTAAGTACAAGTCCAACTACAACAAATTCCAGAAAGGTGGATCTTCATCCTCTAACACCAGCAGTGGTGGGTACAAAATAGGGATGGTTGATCGGAGCACCATTAGATGCTATAACTGCAATGAGTTGGGACACTTTGCCACAGAATGTAGGAAGCCAAAGCAAGTAAGAAAGAACTCTGTAAGGGCTTATCTGGCAAAGGGAAGAAGCTGGGATGATACTGACAGTGAAGATGAAGATGAAGGAAATCTTGCTCTTATGGCTATTGATGGAAAAGCTTCATCGTCAAGAATAGAGGTAAAACTTTCTGATGCTGAAATGGTTTATCATCTAAGAGGTAACTTAGATTGTGCACGTCGTGATAATGAACTGTCAAGTTTACAGATCACAGACCTTGAGAAAGAGGTCAATGAATTAAGACTTGTGCACATTAATCAAGACAAATTAAAAGAACAAGTATCTTTTCTAGAGAATAGAGTTGACTGTTATAGAAAACTCGAAACTATTCTCAAAGACAAGATCACCGGTCTTGAGACTAAGGTTAGAGCCTACTTCAATTCTTGTTCGAAGGCTAAAGAGTTCTACAGTAAGCAATCTGTTAATCAAACATCTGGAATAGGTTATGATTACAATGTTGCTATTGGAGAATTAGGCATAAACTCCCCTCCTCGTGTCTGTGCTAAAGGGAGGGAAGTACCACATGTGCTTAAGGGTGTTGATGAACCCCTCTATAAACCATCAATTGCTGAACCATTTGATGCGACCTCTTCTGTTATTCAGGAAGAAATACGTGCTGAAGATCATGCTAATGAGAAGGTTGTTTCCAAGTCAAGTGTGTCGAAAGTTCCAGTCAAAGTTGTGAAAGCAACTGAGACTAACTCAGACACACATGAGTTGGATAACAAAAATACCATGTCTGCCATGCATAAATTGCCTACTATTAATCACTCTCATAAAGCATGTGGTGTTTCTAATTGTATGTCTTGTGCTTTTAATATGATGTATGCTTATTTTAATAGTAAGCATATTTCTAATGATAAGACTACTCCTCGTCAGCATGTGAATAACAAGAAGCATGATAGGTCTAAGACTGCTAGTCCTTCTAAGGCTAGAAAGGAGACATTTGTGCCTAAGCTTAAACAAAAATTTGTTAAGGCCGTTTACAAGGTCAAATGTTCAGTCATTGAGAAAGTTGAGACAATTAAAATTAAAAATATTGTTTTGCCTGACAAAGGACAGTTCTACAAGTATGCCGGGCCCAACCAAGTTTGGGTTCCGAAGAAGGTCTAATCCATTTGTAGTGCAGGGCATTAAACAAGTATAACCGGTAGTGTGGATTCTTGACAGTGGATCATCAAGACATATGACCGGAGATAGAGCCCTGCTATCAAATGTGGTTGAGAAAGCTGGCCCCATGGTTACCTTTGGAGATAACAGCAAAGGTTTATCTGAGGGATATGGCTGTTTACAAGCTGGGAATGTTATCATTGTAATTTTGTATATTGTGCTAGGTTATTATCAGGAAGCAGTATCTAACATATAGCACTAGTGACGAGACTTGAGAATATTACGACATATCAGGCACCTGATGCACATTACACTTGGAATTGGACTCTAGTAAGATGTGTACAAGTGTACTCCTGGTTGGTGAGTCAAAAGAGGAAGTCAATGCACCACAGTTCATGGACTTTGCAGCTGCAGATCTATTGGACTATGCAATCTCTTCTTCACAGTCTCACTTCAGGTTGGTATGAACTAGTATACTGCTCAAGCAATCGTCAAGGACATGGTATGGCACTCTAACAGAAGTTATAATTTTATATGAACTAGTAGAGTTGTCATATTTATAACTCTCTTATCACTAGGCACAATCATATTGTTTTATATGTGCAGTGATATATTATTTATGCAACATAACAATTAGTATCTAAAGTACTTGACAAGTATCGGTCAATGATATGTTGTTAACATTATGTTGCAGATATTTGTAAGCTTTTGACATGAATGAGAATTACTTAGACTTTACCCTAAGTGATCAATGTTTTATCAAAAACTCATTCATTTTGAAAAACAAAAATTAAACTTCTTTCTACATTAGTGATTTCTTATTTCATGTAAAATCTTTTGAAATCACTATTGTAAATCATTTTCTCTCTATTACCATATGTTCTATGATACAGGTTCAGTCTCCAATGACTTTCTTTCATTGACAGTCATGAGGTTGAAAACCCACAACGTCTATCCCAGACTGTAAAGACAAACACAAAAACAGAACCAACCAACACTCTTTTACCACTAAAAGTAGTATGAATGAGCGTGAGGGAGATAGTGCCTAGTGCACCACATAAGGAAGGTTCTGTAGTCAACCCAGTAGCTCTGTCTCCTACATAGATGAGTAGTATTTAAACCGAGACAACTGCTAGCCCCCATACATCTTCTCAAAAAGATGTAATGGCTGAAAAGGCACAAAAACAGTTACTAGATTCATTCTCTCAACAGGGTGAGTCTATTGAATTTTGCCTGTCGGCCAAGGTATCCGATGTAGTGTCATCACTTCAAACATAAACAATTCTTGATGCACAAGGAGAGGTTACACACAAAGGATGAGTTGACGGAAACAAGAGTTTCGACCATTTTAAGGTCAGATTCGATTGTTCAAGGTTCGTTAGTGGACCAATTGCCTTTACAGGTGTTAGGAGAGGATACTGATCCAAAAGCCATATGTCAGTGGTCAGTATCTACCTCCCCAGGCTTAAATCCCCTGGATGCATCTGCGGATAGTGGATCTGACATAGGTGCAGATCGGCAACTTGTTGACAATGATTCAGATATTACCTGATAAGTCACAAGGAAATGTCTTCACAGACATTAGAAGGGAACTTTGATCTTTATGCTAAATTCGTTGGATCATTGTTTACCTTCCCAGAATTCAAATCTGGAACCCTAAAAGGGAAACTAGCAACTTGTAGATTATGACTCAGATTCATCTGACGAGTTTAACAAGGATGGGGATTTGTGAACTCCCATTGCACCACCTGTGACCTCCTTAAGGATGGCTAAGGTGATTTTTCTTGCAGGTACAGCTGATTTTTGGAGCTATGAGAGGAGTGATACACTTGTGAGAATGAGTGTAAACACGAGTGGAGAGAAGAGTGAAACACATGTGAGGTACACTAAACAGAATCACACACTCACAGTGAGGAAGAAAGAGAAACTACTTGTTATTTCTTTTCCAACCAAGTGAATATGAGAACTCCTTCAAACGACGGCATACATTCCTTCTTTAAGGGGGAGATAAAAGCTTAAGTAATAGTTTGGAGGATTCCTCAACTAAGGGGGAGAAATAGCAGGGAGGAAGAAAAAGATCCTAAAAATGTACACTACACCACACCATTGTTGTTTGTAACTACGGATCCTATTGTACGGGAGAGGTGGTAAACACAAGGTGATTTCCTAGTAAGGGATGAAGCTGTTAGGGGAGTACCATTGGTTTTTATCTGCGGATCCTATTGTACGGGAGAGGTGGTAAAACGAAGGTGATCTTCTTTAATCAGTTGATTCTCATAGGGGGAGAAGCAAGAGATATGGGCTTCTCAACAGGAAATGTGGTTGTACAAATGAAAATGGAACTACTTGAAGATATGTTCAGTCTAGAGGAACATCTACTTGGAATCTGGAAAATGTTAAATCTCATCCAGAACTTTTCTGCTATTTACTTTGCATGTATGTTTATATCTTTTTCTTATTTGTTAGTTGAGTTATCCTCTAGGTATTTGTGTGTTATTGTCTAACAAACAAATAGGGGGAGATTGTAAGTCATATGTCATAGCCTATTTGTATATTCGAGGATTCAACTCAACTCAAATAAGAATGTAATAAGTAAATAGTGGATCAACCGTCAGAGAGATCTCGCAAAGTAATATCTGTCAAAGGATTCAGAAACAAGGTTCATCTACAGACTTGAGGAGGTAATTCACTGGAAGAAGTTCAAGAAGTTGATCATGCCTCAGTGATATAAATCAAGATCGTGGATTTAATCAAGTGACAGAGATCTCGTCAGAGTATCATTAATTACAAGGATTTAATCTGAAGAAAATCAAAGCGTCAAAGTCAAGACATGAAGAAACGTCACGGAAGTTAGTCACTCATGAACCAGACAGTACATCGAGTGTCAACGTTGAAGTGGTGGAATTGATTCATAATTTTCAGTGATTTTCAGAAGATTTGCAGAAGAATGGTTGCTGCTCAAGACTAGAATTAATTCTCTATTAATTAATTAAGTCATCTAATTTAATTAAGAAAATAAATTATATCTGCGAAGAATAATTTATTTATTAATTAAATTATTTGATTAATTAATTCTGAATTAATTTTAGGAATTTTCAGAATTTTAATTGGATTAAAATCTGCATTAAATCAGCAAGACAATTGAAAATGAACTAGCATGACAATCAGGATTGTCATACCGATTGTCATGCTAGGCCATTTTCAATAGTCTCACCGAAAGTTACACTGAGAGGCAGATTGTCTTGCTAGTTCAATGAGATAGTCTTGCTAGTTCATTTGATAGTCATACTAGCTCAACTGATTGTCTCACCGAAAGTCTTGCTAGTTCAAAAGGATTGTCATGCCAGCTCTATTCTATTCGGTTGATTACAAAAAGACAGAAGCAGCAATACATTCACTATCAAGAATATCAAATCTACAGAACACATTCAAGAACAAAGAAAAGAAAGCAGCCGCCTTGAAACATTTTATTTTCTTCTCTGCTTACATCAAGATCAAAATTCTAGTTTGTTAATGTTAAATCCAAACCACTAGAATTATTTATCTTGTTCTTGTGTAACAATCTAGCGGATCAAAATTCCTAGAACTTAATATCAAATCGCGTTTAGCATTTGATTCTAATTATTGCAAAAATAGAAAAAGTTCATGTCGAATTTATTCTAGATTTGTGATAATTGATTTGAGATTAATACCTTGTAATCGATACAGTTGTTGTAACACCTTTCAAGTTTAATAATATTTTTATTTAACTTGAATTTCGTTTCACATTTTTTATTTCGCATTTATTCGATTATTTGGTACTGTTTGTATTCAACCCCCCTTCTACAAACACATTGGGACCTAACACCTTTATTTATTTTTTTGATTACGACGCTTTGATTTTTGCACATATTTCAACTTATTTTGACCAGTTATTTCGAAATACTATTTGTAAAATTTTCTTTCTAGGACAAAAATAGATAACAAATATTTCAATTGAAAAAAAAATATAATCCTAACTATCCAATCAAAACACATAGTACAAAAAACAAAAACATTATAGAATTAAAAAACCGAGGATGTACTTTCTTATTCTGCTTGGTCTTCCAAAATGTGTAACATTCCCGGTGATATCTTCGTAGGACACTCTGCTCTCCTAAAAGAGAGATTTGAAAGATCTCTCTGTAACAGAGCACAGACTCTTTTTATGAGTTTGAAAAGTCAGGGAACTGTTTCTTGACATTTTTACCTTTTCACCTCTAGGTCTTGCTCCTAGGAAGAAACCAAGTGATTCGATGGTAAAATACTTTCATCCCATTTTTTGAATAAAAGTTTGTCAAATTTACATTTACTAACACTTGCTTTTGCTCCTTTTTAAAATTCAGAAGCACGATTACAAAGAGAAGTGAAACTACTTACTTACCATTCACTTACTTTCTTTTCAAAACTCCGAAACCAAGGGATAACATAATTCCAATACAAGCTAACCTTACCTAGTTAGTAAGGTAGCTTCCAGGGGTATAAAGGACCTATTAACACTTTTTAGCTACCTAAAAGTATCAGATGACTTGACTGAGCTGACTCTACATTCTGGGCTGGGCACTTCAACATCTGCCATTTGGGAAAGAAGCTAGAACAAGAAACTGAAGGATAATGTTTGGAGCCTTCAAAATTTCACAGGGAATATTTAAAAAGTAATAAATCAATACAATTCTATCATATTGATGCAATATTATCTGAATATTATTTGTGATCATAGTTACAGATTTTAGAAATCGTAACTATTCGGTTGAGGTATCGATTTGCGATTTATCGGTGATTTTTGAAAAATCAACCGATTTATATAACTAGGTCCGTGATTACCATATTACAGTTGATATTAAATTGGAATTATGTAGAACATCAAAGGATAACTTTGCTATCTGTAAGCTCAATAATATATGTAAACTTGAACTACCGAAGTAATAGTTGTGTATTGTTAATATATTCCGGTAAACAAAAAAGATGCAAGGGAAGAGCTAAACACCAAAGATTTTTGGGTAGGTGTTTAGCTTTCTCCTTGTTTATAATATTATTAAGAAAATTACATGAAGATTACTACCTGTAAGTAGGACAAATGGGGAAGAAGAAAATTACACGTAATTGAGTAGACTTAATTGTGTCTTGAAATATATGACCAAGTATACTTATCTTAAAACGACACTTAGCTTGCTCTGCACTTGATCTCGTACATTCCACTGCAACCACAACCATTACACATATAGATATAAGGCCAATAGATTTGGTTGAAAAACACAAAATTCACGTTCATTTAGCATGATGCTGCATGCCGAAATTACTCTTATATATTTATTTAAGTACCTGCAGTTCATTGATTTCATCATCTGTTAGAGAACGCTCCATGGAGCGATATGCTATCCTATAACAATGGCTTGTCATTCCCTTCTTGTTGGTGAAGTTATCGATCAATCGCACCTAATAGAAAGGGTGAGATTTAGAAGATCGGATGATTGAAACTCAAAAAATATGTACTGTAGCCCTGTTTTGCATAAAATTATGATTTATTATAAGGTTTATATATTATGTAGGTTATCTTACTAGAGAGTCCTATTTTCCCCTCGATTCCCGTGTACAAAAAAAGTACTGTAGTGAAGATGTGCCTATTTTACAAAACAAGTCGGCTTATTTGTGGAGTGAACCTCATTCTTATGCTTCTTAATTCTGATACAAGGATAAAGTTCATAGCAGGTTTGGCTTCGGCTTTTTATACAACATATTTGTCTTGGTTTAATTCATAGAAGCTTGTAAAAATTAAAGGCAATCAGTGACCAGAATATCATTAAAGCATAGGACTGGTACTTACTATTTACTACTGCTGATCATAACCGACCAAATTAAAACGTAACCCTTCGTTCAAGACACTGCAATGCAATTGTTCACTCCCTTGTTTGTTCATTGTAAGATTGTGCCACCAGCTTGGAACTTTAAATTACGATAATGACCATGCTAATATATTTTCTACTTTTAATTGATGCTTATCAAAAAAATATGAACATACTTGTTGACTTATCGCGTCAAAAGTACTAATAAAATTGACCATGTTAATATTATGTTTTCCAAGAAATGGAGTAACAAGAACAAAGTGTCCAATACCTCCTCAACAAGATCCCCGGCTACACCTCTAACAATTTCACAAAGATTATTTTCTGTAAATGAATCACTTAGCCAGAAACTCATATCTTTGAAACATGGGGGAAACTGCAAAAGAAGTGGACTTCTGTCAAGGAAATTGCAAGTACTACTGATGTTAATAAATTTGCAAACAGCTGAATTTCCGAAACTGGGAACAGATATCATAATTATGTTAACACACTCTATACAGTATTTCTACGCATTTGGGCAACATAGAGATCTGCCAACACGGTCCGATTAATATTTCTAAGCAGTTGGGCAACATGCACATCTGCGAACACAGTCTACTTTAAAGATTACACCTTTAACATCTAATAACTTAGAAGTGGACATAACTTGACAGTTCTGCCAGATGAAAAGAATATCAAACCTTTGAATATGGCTTGAACTTTGTCCCAAGCTCACCTTTTAAGAACTGCATTCAGGAGAAAAGGAAACTTGCAAAGTTAGATATTAAATGCTGATGGAAAGGATCACTTAAAGTAATAAAACCATAAGTTGAACTGGATTACTTAATTTAGTCATGACTGAAAGCATGAGCAAACAAAATAATAATCAATGCTGTTAAAATTCACTTAAACAAAAAATGAATGCTGTTAAAGTTCATCACAATTACTTGAGAAGTAAATCTCTCATCACTTGACCAGAATAGTCGAATATCAGGTATGTCAAACAGAACCATCGCCAAACGTTCCAATCCAAGTCCAAAAGCCCAAGCAACGTTATTGGTTTTACCACTTCTTTTTAGTATCTCCTGCTCTGTCACCCCGCATCCAAGAACCTCCAGCCACTTGTCCTAATAAGTTAATAATGAATCAGAAAATTGATACAAATACCATATATCATTCCAAGAGAATTAGATGGTAGTCCTGTTTTACTACTCCTTGCAAGTGGCAGACTTTAGCAGGGCAAGTGAGGAAACTGACACCATTAAATTTTCTTAACATACACAAGTGAAGAGTGCTTCTCAACTAAGAATCCCTTCTAACCCCTGTCACTCACACTACAAGATCTGGCCTTTCGGGAAGTCATCACATAGCTTATCTTAATTAAAATCACTCCTTATCATCTTCAAATAAACTAAAGTTGATTCATCTTGCAAAATTATATCCTTCGAATTTGATGATTTTCAACTCTAGGCACTTGAAGATCAAGTGATCAACTAGGTAAATCTTTACTGCTTTAAAACAAATTCTTGGTTTTAAAAATTTAAGAGTTACTGATTTTGCAAAACAAATTCTTGGTATTATATGTCAGTGAAGCTAGCATTGGCCCTGTTAGTTGCGACTGCAACAGTTGAGAACGAAATTTCTGCTATGGAACTTTTTAAAGGTCTTCTTTGCAACAAAATGGGAAATGTTCAGTTGAATGATAGTTGGGTGACATCGAAAGAGAAGTTTTCAAAATCATTGATCACGAATCCTATGGAAAGGTTCCATAACATGAAGAATAAAAAAATGTTGCTGTTAACATTGAAGATCATTTGATATAATCTATACTATACTATAATAGCCGGAATAGAGATAATTTGGTTTAACGGTTTGGTTCAACGATAATTCCCTAATTTTGATTATTACAAAAATAGATAAATAGTGTTATATATCTAATAAACTACTAAATCATTAAACTACTACTAAATATAGTATAACTATCCTACTAAACTACAAATATAACTTATTCTATTATTAAAAGATATAAATAATAGTGTTATATATCTGCTAAACTACTAGAAATAGTCTATTTATTCTACTAAATTGTTAAACTACTAGAAATAGTCTATTTATTCTACTAAATTACGGCCACATGTTATTCTATTATTTTTATTATAAATTTATAATCATTATATATTTATATAAATATTTTAAAAATATAATATAACTGGATAAATAAAAATTTAAAATATTAATAGGAACCCGTGCATCGCACGGGATTTATGCTAGTGTTTTTAGTATGTATTCTTCCTTTTCTTTTTTGTCACATTAGTGTGAAATCTATGGATAGTTTCAAAAAGAATACAAACGAAAAAGCAATCAAGTTTAAGTACCTGAAAGTATATCTCGAGTTCGAATGATGGATTGGTAAAAGGAAAATAAGTATCAACCCAACGCATTTCCACAGCCCCTGGAGTACTAAGATATTCCAAGTCAGTAAGGAAATTCAGTCACAATATGCAGTACGCTAGAAATCAAGATAAGGGGAACCAATGAACTCTGAACTAATAAAAGAGCAGTATCAGACTTATTTTGATCATTTAGTATTACTTTAATATTCAACTCTGGCTTCTCTTGCGGGAATTGCATTATTTAGGTATTTCTTCAACTCAAAATTGCTTTTCACTATTTAAAGTAACTGTCATGCCCAGTCCACTTATTACACTATTCCAACATCTAATTTAGCATAAAATTGTCCCTACTTTTCAGCAACAATTCCTAAATATAGAAGGCTCTACATTACTCTAACTTGAGTTTATGTTGATCATCTTACTAGATAGATCTCGAATATGACACAAGATATTACCGAACAAGTGGCTTGCCAAACCCTCGAGACATGTCTTGAGATCTCCAGCGGCATACGATGTAGCATCCATTCCAGATGCCTCCCAATCATCTGGACAAAAAACTCTAACCCCTTCCATCTACATTTTTTAAGTTCAAAACCATGTTAGATATTAGAAGGCAGTGGCTAAAATGATCGTTTCTGCAACAAGAGAAACAGAACCTGATGGAATACGGGATAATGAGTTGCATCAATGGAATCTCTGCGGTATACATCTCCAATAACAAGAAAATGAGTATGGCCCTTCCTCAATAAATCAGCCTGATGTGCACTTGTGTGGCACCTTAAAACAGTTTCAGAGTCTACATAGTATGTATCATTGTAACTCCTACTAACATGATCTGCAGGCACCAAGACATCATCAAAGTTCTGCAGAACATGAATATAGCATTAGAGTCCATCTTATTTGAGGTCTTATTTCCATGGCGAGGAGTAATGTCCTTCGACATGCCATTTTAATCTAATCTTATAATGTGCAGTTTCTTCTTTCAACCAGAGTAAAAGCAAACAAAAATAGTGTAATCTGTTAAATCAATATTGAATGCTCATGATTTTTGTCATAAATCATTAAAAAAGGTATTTTGAATTAGTATTAATAATTACTTTTAGTCCTTGGACATCCAAATATAGTTCTGCAGTTGGTCATCCTTTCCCCTTATTTACATTTGTAGTAAGCTAAAAGTAAGTAGCACAAGGCAAGCTATATAATTAATAATGATGCACTTTGCTGCACTGAGTGATCAAAAATAAAAGTCCAAGGACCTAAACAGTAAACATTCTTAACAGATTATGGGTAAAGAATTGTGTGACTAAGGTAAAGGCTCCAGCAGAACTCCATGTTTTTTTCTTGTTAATTGTGATAACAGCTGTTGAGCTGTATATTTTCTAAAGATTTGCAACCAATTTTAGTTAAAGCTAGTTACTTAGCTACAATAATTTCCTCCAGTAGTAGAAGGCCACAAACAGAAAATTACCTGCATAGTATTATTTGTACAGTAAGTACGCATACAACTATCTTGAATATGAATCACTCATATTAAAATGATATTGTAAGAAAATTGCATGCAATAAACTTGACAAGAATATAAAATGATTCCAAAATCACTAGAAGTCGAAACATGTACATGGATAAAGCGAGACCAAGAACATCAATCTTGTAAAAAACATGTGAAGCAGCTACTGGTCTTTAGAGACAACTATATATTTTTCAATATGAACACAGGCATAAATTTTAAATTGTAAAAGATACGATGTACAATTCCAACTGTTAATGATTTTGCTGTTGTTTCAGGAAATTTAACAAATAAAGAAGCTACCTACCTGAGAGCATATTAATGAAAATGAACTTGCAGCTTTATTATGCTGTTTTCTGGTTTAGTATTTTACAACCATTAAAAGCCTGTTTAAGACAATTATCATCTATATTATAATCAAGTACAATGATGCAGTAAGGCAAAGTTGTGCAAATCTCATCTTGTATAACTAGAAAAAGATTTATTTTGAAAATTTCAGTGAAATATTGATCACTTCTCATCTTCTGACTTACACCTAATAATAGAAGAAGCAATCTTATAATCTGGAAACAACTATGATGTGAGAAGGGCGAAGGGAGGTCCTATTGCTTCATAGAATGTCACAAAAAAACTACTTTCTAGAGTGCTCTGATTTTGTGTACCAGTTATATGCAATGCCAACATGTCTGCATATAAAGACTAGCAACTTTTTTTCTTGACAAGGAAATTCTAGTGCCATAGGTCTTTTTTTTTTATTGAAATCCAGAAATAAACAGTGATTACAAGTTCTTGTAGCCTAATCTTGTGGCTGGCTACGTTGCAGCGTGCCTGGAAATGCAAGCTTGGTCATCTCATGAGAAGGGTCCGCATTAGAGGACAAAAGGCTTATCTCGTTAAGATCGGTGCCCAGTGAACACATGATCGGTCCAGGAAAATCTGGGGACTGAGCTGTTCAAAAGACCTCGACCGATATCTGTAGATGCACATTCACATTAGTATCTTTATCCCTCACCAAGACGTACATATTGTCCCTTTTGGTGGCGGTCATAGATAAATGCCGGTATTATCACGGTTCACGTAGCAGCTGCCTAAAGTGGATATATGTACTAGCAACTGAACAGATGCAAATAGTACAGATAACAGCTGACTATGACGGCCCCCACCTCTTTTGGTCTATAAATAAGAGGAGCCAACGTAGGAGGCAAGCATTCTATTCTATCATTACACAAGCACATATATAAGCAACGCTTTCTCTCCAAACTATTGGAGTTTCACTCTTTGCTCTTGTCATTGTTACTTTATTCTTCTCGAGTAATCTCTTAAACACTCTAGCCTTTCTTAAAAATCTTGTTACCAAATTCCTCCAACAACGGAGTTTAAAGGTAGTAGAAAACAAGTGAGCAGTTCAGCATATTACCTCTTTAGCCGAAACAATCGGACAGAGATCATCAAACTTGTCAAACTTGTTCGGATAATTGGTATCAAAATAATCAAAGATAGCATTTTTTAATATCCCTAGAGGATGAGTCGGCCTTCTGTGAAGTTGCATTCCAAGTTTTGAAAATATCGAGTCAGGAACATTGTTTGTAGGATCTTCTCTAACCACATCTACATACCAAAAACAAAATATATCAAACCAGAATACAATACTCTAAAATGCAGTTAACTGTTATACAAAAAATGCAGACATACATTGAAAGTCGAAACCCTTGTGCTATAAAAAACTAAACTACCAAACTCTGATGTCAAAAAATTTGAACAAAATTAATAAAGATTGCAACTTTAAGTATCCTATAACACAATTCAACATTTCAAAACATACCCAATTGAGTATACACTAAAAAGATTCAAACTTTACAATGAAACAATAAAATTGAAGACTCGGGGTTTGAAAATTAATTACACTCGTTAGCAATTTCAACACATACCCAATGGCCAATACAATATACACTATTAAGATTCAAATTTTATGAAGAAACAATAAATAAAAGACACGGGGTTAGAAATTTAATACTCTTTAGCAATTTCACCACATACCCCATACAATATACACTAAAAAGATTCAAACTCTATAAAGAAACAACAAAATTAAAGACTTGGGGTTTGAAATTTAACTACACTCTTTAGCAATTTCATCACATACCCAACATAATATACAGTAAAAAGATTCAAACTTTATAAAGAAACAATAAAATTGAAGACTTGGGTTTTGAAATTTAAATACCCTCTTTAGCAATTTTAACACCACCAAGCTCCAGAGCTGAAACAACCGGCTGCCTCCATTTTTTCCGGCGAGAATCATCAGAAGAAAGAACTGAGGTGCAAGTAGAGTAAGAGATAGATACGGATGGGGTTAAAAACATGAGGCTTCTGAACCCATTTCTTAGCAAAGTGGGGTTTGACAAGAAGATTGACATTGGTTTTGTTTAAGCTCACCTTCACTTGATAGGGGCTTGTTTGCATATTAATATGGGCTAGCAAAACTTCATTAATTAATAATAATTAAATTATTAATTATGATAAATTATTAGTTATTAAATTTTAGAGAATTTTTAATATTAAACAAAGTTAAAACTTAATTATATAAATAAAATTAAATAAATTATCCTAATTTATGTATTAAATCTAATTTCATATATGTTAGATAAGAATTCAATGAAAAATGATATACATGTGTTGATTTGATTCTTCAAAATAAAGTAAAGATGATGTTAAATACAAACGATAATTTGTAGAAGATCATTGAGTGCAATCAAGGCATTTAGTGACATTTGAAATAGTTCGAAAGCAACATTTAAATTTTGAATGGAATAAAAAAGATTAGGACTAAGTTTGAAATGTATTTAACTATTAGGGAAATAGATAATAAAAGAAATTTATTCATATTATGATATTATTCGGTCTAAATTTAACTCTTGAGAATAAATTATTTAACTTAAGGAAAAGAAGTTTGGATTAAGCTTGAAATTTTTGAATGTAATATATATCTTTTTATAATTATTATGAATTATTAATTTATAAAATTTTTGGATATAAATTTTATACATAAATTTTCAAAAAATCATTATCTTATTATTTATTGAAATGGACTGTTTTTAACCGGTTCAAGTCAGGATCGCAGAAAAATATTATTTTACAAAGATTATTAATTTATAGAAGTTTTACTATAATTACGACAATGTAAATTTAAACTCCATAAGTTAATGAACAAATGACCAAAATAAATCTTATTTAAATACATATCATTGCACTTAAGCCTTCCTTCACTACATAAACTTTCAATAAAATATGTGTACATATTATCTCAAATGGAATAAAATATGAGTAACCCGTATTTGGGAAAAACTAAATTTGTACATCATATTTTCAATAAAATTCTACTCTAATCTATTATACGCTTTCGAGATATCTGACTTTAAACATGTTATCCCATATTTATCTTTAGTCTTTCTTTTCATGTAGTGACCTCAAAAGCAATCAAAGCGTTATTTGTGAGGAAATTATCCTCATTGAACTCACTTAGGCTCTGTTTAGGCTCTGTTTATGATTACTGTTAAAAATTGTGGTGCTATTAAAAAAAGTGCTCCTGAAAAAAGTGTTATTATAAAATCAAATGACTGTTTGATAATTTTTTTGATACGTATATGTTTTGATGCAAAAAAATAAAAATAATGATGCTTTTGATAAGGTTTGATGATGAAATCAGCATCTGCTTCCCGCAACAGCTGAAAAGCCGTTTTTTCTAAAAGCATTGGGGGACTTATTTTGTCTAACAGCAGTTTTTAGGCCAAAAACACTTTTCCAAAAAGCACCAAACAGTTTTTTAACTGTTTTTCAGTGAAAAGTTGATGTTGATGTGTGTAACAGCAATACCAAACACACCAGTAGCCTATCAGAAATTATCGAATCAAGAGATGATTTTAGCCTATTGGATAGGACCTTCGACAATATTCTCATGAACACATTATATAATGAGATTGGACTAGGGGTGAGCAGAAAACCGCACCAACCGCCCGCACCGCACCGATCCGCACCCGAAAACGCGATTTTTAATTTTCGTGACGCGGTTGCGGTTTGAGTTTTTAATAAACCGCGCGGTGCGGTGCGTGTTGTGATTTTAAATTCCTGAAATGCGGTTCAAACCGCACCGCACCGCAATATTAATATATTATAAATAGTGAACTCATTTAATATAATTTAAGAGCTACGATATACTTAAGGTATTTTCCTCCCTTTGGTTACTTGCTCTCGTACAGGGAGATCAGTGGCTTGGAAAAATGACTACTCTGCTGTACTAGCTACCATAAATATAAAACGCAATTAACTATTGTTGTCCACTAGTTATTTTTAATGATAACTTAGAGATTTTTTTATTAGAATAATTATAACTTATAACTTATAAGTTATTTTTGTCTGGTAATTGAATTCCTAAAAAAATTAAACTTTCGAGTGTGTAATTTCTAATTTGTATTATTGAATAATATTGGCGACTTTGTGTTATATTAGTCGGGAATTTGATTAAATTTAAGTTTTGTATTTTATTTAAATTTATATTTTGTATTTTATTTAAAAATTTCAAATTTGTAAAGTGTAAAACGCAGTGAACCGCACCACACCGCACCGCATTTTCGTGATGTGGTTTATGCGGTTTTTGAGGGTAAGCGGTGCGGTTTGAAAATTTAATCAAACCGCATGTGCGGTTTGATTTACGATTTGAAAAAAAAAAACACACCGCCCACACCGCGCTCACCCCTAAATTGGACGCTCATTGTTTGTGGGACTTTAACTTTTGGCACAAGAGCACCCACAATGGTAATAACCCCAAAGGTTATTTACAACTTCCACCTCAGCCAAAATACTACTAATATTTCATTTTCTCTTTCCTCCAACTCATTTCAAACAATTTTTCTTTTAAATCTACTCCAATGTCAAACAACTTCTACAAAGTTGTCAGCATGTACCCTACTTTTGTTTAATATATGTATCATGTTTATAATGTTAAACTATGGTGACAAATATTTTATAATTTATTTATTGATATAAAATTTAAATTACATCAAATTTAAATTACATAAAATGAAAAACTAGTTAAAATGATTTCCAAACTTAGACCATAAATGTTCAATCAAATCTGCCTTAAGATTGCGGTGAATATTTCTATCACGAACAATAAAGCCGTTATAGTTGAACAATCTACTTACTCCATTATTTACAGAATAGATTGAATTCAATCTACTTCCTTGGTGATATTATTTACACAGTAGATTGAATTGCTGCATTATTTGCACAATAGATTGAATTCAATCTACTGTCTCGGCTTCATTTACTGCTGTTGTAGACAAACGGAGAGGAATATTATATTTATGAGTCATGATTTGATTAAAACAATATAAAATCATTCCAAACAATCGTTGTTCAAGTTGAACAATTTTGCCCAACAACTTTGCACAAGCAACATAGCATTTCAATGCTAAATAACATAACCTAGGTAGCAAACAACTCTCTAAATAACACCATTGTGGGTGCTCTAAGACAAATTAATGTTTGGTTCACCCCTTCTGGTAGCTCCCCTGTGCCCCTATATAAACTCTTGACAGAACTGAACCACATCTTTTTTCATTACGTTTCAAAAGGATTGATAAAAAGCTGGGTTAAAACCATCTAAACTCGGGGTAGGGGTGCACATGGGTGGACGAAACCGATCAAACCGACCCAAACCGACCATATTTTCGGCCGATTAAACCGAATCGTTATAACCCGATATTAGGTTGGTTTAAAAATACGCCAACCCGACTTTGATGGGTTGGGTATGGGTTTTAAGTTATTTTTAACCAACCCAACCCAACCCGATTTTTTAATTTATTCGTATAAATATATAGTATATACATTTCTATTTTATACATGTGGTATCACTATGCCGGCAAATTAGCTAGTATTTACTTGGTTTCTTTTACTAACAAGTATTTATTAATCAAAGTATTCTGCATTGCTTTCCTACTAACATTTTTTTAGTGCATTTGATGTGCATGTAATTTGGTCAATCATGTATAAACATCCATATTCATTTACTTTGCATGCATTCTTTTGACAAACTTCATTTACTATTATTAATGTAACAGCTAAGACCTTTCCTAATATAAATGCTGAACTTTTAAAAAGCCGTTCAACCCAACCCAAACCGAACCAACCCGACATATAAGCGGTAGGGTTGGGTTATGTTTTTATTTTTTATGGGTTGGGTTAATAATTTTCAAACCGATTTAATTGGGTCGGGTTGCTAAAATATCTCCAACCCGGCCAACCCGACCCATGTGCACCCCTAACTTAGGGGATTTTTTTGGATGTACAGAGAATACCGCACACTTCACTTCCTCTTCCGTGACAGGCGATATTTTTCTTCTCTACGTGACAGTTGTCCATTCAATGAATTTACTGTATGAAATTAACCTAGAGGGGGGGGGTGAATAGGTGATAATGGCTAACTAGGATTACTTTTAAATTTTACCCGATAATAGCTTACTGAGATTTTACCAATTGAACTATAATCTGACAATGATAGTAAGCTGAGATGACTAAATGCAATGCAGAAAATAATGTGCAGGAAAGTAAATAGAACACACAAGAATTTTAGCCAGGTTCGACCCCTAAGCCCCTATGGTCTACGTCCTGGTCCCTTACCAACTTGGTAAGAGATTATATTATTGATCAATGAAGGTTACAACTACAAGATACAACAATATATCTCCCTTTATCCCAGCTGCTGATAATGGCTTGCTGAAACCCTGTTTAAGAACCTGCTCTCTAAGTACTATACTACCCCGTAGTACAAACTCCTCTAGCAAGTACCACTAAACCCTTGTTTCCCTAGCCAACTTATCCAGCAACTAATCAATACAATTGAACAATACAAATCAGTGAATAAAGTTTACAACTCAAACTATAAACTCTCTCTAAGATGAAACACGTGTATATATTTAGAGCTCGAGAGTATTTTGAAATCAATAAAGATCAGGAGTTGTATGTGTTCTTGCTTGCAAAGTCGTCCCCATAAAATTGCAAGAAAACCTCTTATATAACCACACATTAACATTTGAAAACAGCCTCAACAAATTACAACGGCTAGAATCCAATTCTACCGTGTAAGATCGTTGGGATGGTTTCCAACGTTCATGTGTACGTTAGATAGAAGAGAAAGAAAGATGTTCAACGTACAGAAAATATATCTTCTATTTTGTAGAGTATAAAACGTTTTAATCAGTAGATAGAAGATAGAGTTTGAAAGAAAAACAAACTCCTATTCTTTAGGAAATCAATTTGAATGATTAAAAACGATTTATAATTGAGCTCTATATATATAATGCACGTATATTTATTAGAGAAGTCCTTACAACTGATATATATGAAGATCCTATAAAATCTCCATGAAATTCGACTTCCTTGTTGAATCTGGACTGTGCATCTTGGCTTGCTGTTATTCTGACAATCGTGATCATAGCTTGCTGAAATAGATTACTGTCTTATGATAGCTTGCTGTCATGATACTTAAACAACAATGACATTAAGCTGTTATATCCTGCAAACATTCTCAAATAACAACATGATGGCTTGCTGTGTTGTGATCATCAAAACTAAGGATTTACAATCTCCCCCTTTTTGATGATTACACACATTTAGGAGAATTATAAAAACTCCCCCTAAATATATGCAAATCTCAAAATTGTATAACCTGTTACTGCAATTAAAATATAAATGACACACATGCATATCCAAAATAACCAACATAACAGCATTATATCATTACATCAATTCTTTAAAACTAAAAGTCAATTAAGTCTTAAATAACAGCCAACATAAACCAAATAGCATCATAAACCAAGTAGCAAACCACAGATTAAACATAAGCCAACAGATAGTCTTAATAACCAAACAGAAATAAACATAAGCATAAAATAAGTCTCCTAAATTACTCCCCCTTAAAGTATCAAAAAGATCTAGGTTGAGGGCTGATCATAAGTATAAGATAAAGCATCAAAACACACAAACAAGTAACGACAATAAACAGATAATGACATATCATAATTAAAAAAATTACATAACACAAAAAAATTGCCATTTTAATAACCCATCATAGTAAGCTAACATTAAAAATGATAGTAAGCCAACATTACCAAATTTCCAATGATAGCTTGCGATTATACACTGCACATGCCAAGTTCCCTTCGAATGGTAGAAAATCTTGCTTCGCCAAGGGGTTTTGTAAAGATATCTGCCAATTGATATTCAGTAGGTACAAAAACTAATTCAATCTTACCTTTGGCAGCATTATCTCTCAAGAAATGATGACGAACATCAATATGCTTTGTTCTTGAGTGATTAACCGGATTCTTTGATATGTTGATGGTGCTAGTGTTGTCACAATAGATTGGAACTTTGCCACACTAGATTCCAAAATCTCGTAGAGTCTGAATCATCCACAAAATTTGAGAGCAACAGCTACCAGCTGCCAAATACTCACCTTCTGCTGTGGATAATGCAACTGAAGTTTGTTTCTTACTTTGCCAAGATACGAGACTTTGTCCTAAATATGTACACACACCACTTGTGCTCTTTCTATCAGTTTGACAACCTGCATAGTCAGCATCACTATACCCCACAAGATCAAATGTGCTTGTAATATGATAAAATAACCCAAGATTAATAGTCCCACTTAAATATCTAAATATTCTTTTAACTGCATTCAAGTGTGATTCCTTAGGCTTAGCTTGAAAACGAGCACATACACAAACACTATACATAATATCTGGCCGAGAAGCAGTAAGATATAAAAGACTACCAATCATACCTCTATACTTCTTGATATCAACATCTTTACCTTTTTCATCCGATGTCAGCTTGCTATTTTGATTCATTGGAGTAGATTTCGGCTTGACATTGTCAAAACCAAATCTGGTCAGCAAATTTTTGACATATTTTGATTGATGCACATAAATTCCATCTTTAGATTGTTTAATTTGGAGCCCCAAGAAATAATTGAGCTCACCCATCATGCTCATGTCAAATTCACTGCTCATACACTTAGAAAACCACTCACACATAGAATCATTAGTGGATCCAAAGATTATATCATCTACATATATCTGGACAATCAAAATATCATTACCATTTTGCTTAGTAAATAAAGTAGGATCAATTTTACCTCGAATGAAGCCATTTTTGATCAAAAACTTACGAAGCCTCTTGTACCAAGCCCTTGGTGCTTGTTTTAAGCCATATAATGCCTTCTTGAGCTTGTAGACATAGTCCGGATGTTGTTCATGTTCAAAACCAGGGGGTTGCTTAACATAAACTTCCTCTTCCAGAAATCCATTAAAAAAAGCACTTTTGACGTCCATTTGATGTAGCTTGATCTTCTTGAAGCATGCATAAGCAAGAAGCATCCTAATTGATTCCAATCTAGCTACTGGAGCATAAGTTTGATCAAAGTCAATGCCTTCTTGTTGGTTGTACCCTTGTGCCACGAGCCTTGCTTTATTTCGAGTAACAGTACCAAATTCATCCACTTTATTCTTGAAAATCCATTTTGTACCAATGATTGAAGCATTCTTTGGTGGCTTGACCAGTTCCCAAACATCACATCGTTCGAATTGATTGAGTTCTTCTTGCATAACCGTGATCCAATTTTCATCTTCAAATGCTTCTTTGACATTCTTGGGTTCCTCTTGAGCTAAAAATGCAGCATAAGCACAAAAATTTGCAGTGCCTTTTCTTGTCTTGAGACCATCAGAAATATCACCAATAACCTGTTCTGGAGGGTGATTCTTCACTGTCCGTGTAGCTTTTGGCAATGAATGCTTTGCAATATCTTCATGTGAAGTCTTCCTTATCTTAGATGGAGGAGCTAAGTCTTCACCATCATAGATTGGCATTTTATCCTTTGCTCTATTTCCTCTAGGACCATCAAGAGTCATCTTTGCCATCTTTACAATTGCATCATCAACTGGAGTAGAAGGTTCTGCTTGCTGATTTCCTGAGGCAGTTTCAATTCCAGCTTGCTGTTTTCCAGAATCAGTCTCTGTTTCAGCTTGCTGTTTTGGAGTAGCCTTCTCTGTTTCAGCTTGCTGTTGTCCAGCTTCACCTGCATCATCTTCCTCGTCTCTTGGAAGATCATTGTTAGGTTCTTGAAAAGTAACATCTATAGATTCCTCAACAATATGCTTAGACAAATTATTAACTCTATAGGTTTTACTATTCATAGAATAACCAAGAAAAATAGCTTCATAAGATTTAGCATCAAATTTACCATCATTACCAATTCTCTTGAGCACAAAACACTTTGAGCCAAAGATTCTGAAGTAACTGATGTTGGGCCTCTTTTTCTTGAGCAATTCATATGGAGTCTTGTCCAAAATAGGTCTTATCAATACTCTATTCAGAACATAGCATGCTGTGTTGACTGCTTCTGCCCAAAAACTTCTAGGTAACTTGCTTTCTTGCAACAAAGTCCTTGCTGTCTCTTGCAGTGACCTATTCTTGCGTTCCACCACACCATTTTGTTGTGGAGTCCTTGGAGCCGAGAATTCATGTGATATTCCTCTTTCTTCACAATAAGTAACAAAGTCTTTTTGGAATTCACCACCTCGATCACTCCTTATTCCTACAAGCTTTGTATTGAGCTTATTCTCAAGTAATTTAATTAGTTTCTCAAACTCATTAAAAGCAGCATCTTTAGTTCTAAGAAACAATACCCATGTAAAACGAGAATAATCATCAACAATTACAAAACCATATTGCTTACCTCCTATACTTTTATAAACTTCTGGACCAAATAAGTCTAAATGTAAAAGTTCTAAGGGTTTAGAAGTAGATACCATTTTCTTTGCTTTGTGAGTACTACTAATTTGCTTGCCTAATTGGCATGCCGAACACACCTCAGTCTTGACATACTTGATTTTGGGTAAACCTCTGACTAGCTTCTTCTTTGAAAGCTTGTTAAGTAAGTCCATGTGAGCATGACCCAATCTTCTATGCCAAACATAAGGATCAGTGTCTATTGCAGCAAGACAGCAAGCTGTTTTCTGCAACTCAAAGTCCAAAATATATATATTTCCTTCCCTTCTAGCAACTAGGGGGACTTTGTTAGTACCAATATTAATAATACACTTATCAATACCAAAGTTAACAGTATGACCATCATCATATAACTGACTTATGCTAAGCAGATTATATTTAAGGCCTTTAACATATTGAACTTTATCAATTGAAATGTGTTTATTACCTATTTTACCTTTTCCAAGAATTTGAAGAGTTTTGCTATCACCAATAGTCACTCTTCCACCCTTTTTCATCTGAAGACTCAAGAATTGTGCTTTGTCTCCACTCATATGTCTAGTACATCCGCTATCTAAAATCCATTGAGTTGATTTGACTCGAGCAGCAAGACACATCTACAAAACAAATAAAACAACTCAACCTTTTGGTACCCAAAGTTTGTTGGGTCCGACATGGTTAGCAGATAAAACATATAATACATGTAAATCAGATTTCTTTATCCATTTTTGGATAAATCTAGGTGATTTAACTCTGCCAGCCTGATGATGGTAAGCTGTCTTTGTTCTGCCATTCTGATCATGGTAAGCTGTTTTCTGTTTGTTTCCTCCATGGTATGATTTTTGTCCATTCTGAACTTTGCAATGCTTTTCAAGATGCCCTTTCTTTCCACATCTGTTGCATATCTTCCAAGGCATAGCATAATCATAGGGTATGCCATGTTTTCCTTCATATCTTAGAGCTTTGTCCTTCTTGTTTGCATTCATTCCAATTCCTTCTCTGACCAATGGAATATTTGTGTTGTTCATCATAGATTTGAGACTTTCTTCTCCTTGAACAAACGATCCCATGCCCTTTTTCAGATCCTCAACTTCCTTTGTGAGCAGATCAATCTTTTCAGCTTGCTGACTTATGATTTCAGCTTGCTGAGATGGTTCTTCTGCTTGATTTGAAGGTGTTGCATCTATTGATTCTCTGATTTTGAACAGCTCCAAACATTCATCCCTTGCTTCAATCTCCTTCTTTAACTCTGTGATCTCCATTAATTGAGTCTTGTTTCTTTTGAGGAGAATTTTGTTGAAGTTTTCCACATGACTAACTTTAGCTTGAAGATCCTTGATTTCAGCCTCATTGTCAGCTTGTGTAGGTACCTTCTTGTCAATCCAAGTATCTACTTTGCTCATCAAATCTTGAACCATAGTCTTGAGATAATTATTCTTCTCTTTTAGCTTGCTATTTTCAGCTTTAAGAGAATAATATTCACCCATAGATACATTCTTACATTCCTGCATGGTTAGTGGTTCCAAAACAATATTTTCAGAAGATAAATTATATTTACAAGAGTTTACCTCACTCTGATCTTCTTCTGAATCACTTTCTAGGTATCCACTTTCTGAATTTCCTCGAACAGAATCATCATCAAGTCCAACTAGGGCAAGATTGACCATGTCTCCACTTGAATCATCACTTGAAACCGAGCCATCATCACTCCAAGTCATTAGAGCTTTAGCTTTCTTCTTATCCTTGAAGACATTTTGCTGTTTTGACTTTAATTTGTAGCAGTCCCGCTTATAATGGCATGGCTTTCCACATTCAAAGCATGTCTGATCTTTAGAATCCTTGTTGGGCTTCTTGTTGTTGGAAAATCTGCCTTTATCTCTTTTCAGCTTGTTCTTCTTCTCGATCATCTTTCTGATCTTCCTGGATATTAAAGCTAGTTCTTCGTCTGACTCATCTTCAGATTTCAGTAAGCTATCATTAGTGTGAAGAGCTAATTGCTTCATTTGAGCAACTGGAGCTTGCATAGAACTTGATTGGCTTTCCTTGATTTTGCTTTCAAATTGTTCCAATTCTGCAAAAACAGCCAATTGATCCATAGTATCTATAGTTGGAGAGGATTCTAGAGCTGTTACCTTTGGTTCATAGATAAATGGCACATCACTAAGTATCTTCATGTTGATTTCCTCTTGTGGGATATGTTTGCCAAGCTGCTTTAAGGCATTCAGATTTATCTGGAATCTAGCTTGACTTTCTCGAATAGTTTCTCCTTCTTGAAGCTTGAAATTTCCAAACTCATTCATTAGTTTACTCAATTTCACCTTTCTTAAACTCTTGGATCCTTCGTGATACAATTGCAGAGTATCCCATATCTCTTTAGCTGATTTACATGAAGAGACTTTATCACATTCACTAGGACATAACCCATTCATGAGAGAATTCCTAGCCTTTCCATTGAAGTTGTATTTGATTAGTTCAGCCTCTGTGAGATCATCAACGTCTTTCACTTTGCCTTCTTTGTCCTTAAACTCAAAAGGACCCTTCTGAACAACTCTCAAGGCTAGTGGCTCCCTGGATAGATACACTTCCATGCGACCTTTCCACCAGTTATAGTTTTCTGTACCAAGCAAGAGAGGTGCTCGGTAATCTGAGGTTCCTTCGGGATATTTGTCAGCCATTTCGATCGAATACTATTCCTGTTACAGAAAGATTAGTATACCAAAGCTCTGATACCAAATGAAATTACACCTAGAGGGGGGGGTGAATAGGTGATAATGGCTAACTAGGATTACTTTTAAATTTTACCCGATAATAGCTTACTGAGATTTTACCAATTGAACTATAATCTGACAATGATAGTAAGCTGAGATGACTAAATGCAATGCAGAAAATAATGTGCAGGAAAGTAAATAGAACACACAAGAATTTTAGCCAGGTTCGACCCCTAAACCCCTATGGTCTACGTCCTGGTCCCTTACCAACTTGGTAAGAGATTATATTATTGATCAATGAAGGTTACAACTACAAGATACAACAATATATCTCCCTTTATCCCAGCTGTGGCTTGCTGAAACCCTGTTTAAGAACCTGCTCTCTAAGTACTATACTACCCCGTAGTACAAACTCCTCTAGCAAGTACCACTAAACCCTTGTTTCCCTAGCCAACTTATCCAGCAACTAATCAATACAATTGAACAATACAAATCAGTGAATAAAGTTTACAACTCAAACTATAAACTCTCTCTAAGATGAAACACGTGTATATATTTAGAGCTCGAGAGTATTTTGAAATCAATAAAGATCAGGAGTTGTATGTGTTCTTGCTTGCAAAGTCGTCCCCATAAAACTGCAAGAAAACCTCTTATATAACCACACATTAACATTTGAAAACAGCCTCAACAAATTACAACGGCTAGAATCCAATTCTACCGTGTAAGATCGTTGGGATGGTTTCCAACGTTCATGTGTACGTTAGATAGAAGAGAAAGAAAGATGTTCAACGTACAGAAAATATCTCTTCTATTTTGTAGAGTATAAAACGTTTTAATCAGTAGATAGAAGATAGAGTTTGAAAGAAAAACAAACTCCTATTCTTTAGGAAATCAATTTGAATGATTAAAAACGATTTATAATTGAGCTCTATATATATAATGCACGTATATTTATTAGAGAAGTCCTTACAACTGATATATATGAAGATCCTATAAAATCTCCATGAAATTCGACTTCCTTGTTGAATCTGGACTGTGCATCTTGGCTTGCTGTTATTCTGACAATCGTGATCATAGCTTGCTGAAATAGATTACTGTCTTATGATAGCTTGCTGTCATGATACTTAAACAACAATGACATTAAGCTGTTATATCCTGCAAACATTCTCAAATAACAACATGATGGCTTGCTGTGTTGTGATCATCAAAATTAAGGATTTACACTGTAAACAAGTTTGGAAAAGTACTTCTCAATTACTGCTTATATGTTATTTGTTGTTTCATACCAGCTATCCTCGATTTTTTCTATCAAATTTGTTTTCCTCCTTTGTGTTGCAAACGTGTATTTTGATCCACTTTTTTTAACCAAAACTGTTTAATGCGTTGTTTCCGGTATTTTTCTTGTTTTTTCAACAATTGTAAGAATTTCCGGCGCACTTCATTATATATACTAAGGGGCGATAAGTGGCTTATTGACTTATGAGATTTTCTATGGTGTGCCCAAGGGCATCACTGACTCCCGTATAAATGGACTCTTCTTATTGGTGGTTGAATAATAAATGTTAATGACCCTCCGCATTCACATCAATTCCACCAATAAAAAGAGCCCATTTTTATTGGAATTAGTGACTAAGTACTTACGGGTTTATAAGTCAACTTATAAACCCGTAGATACTTATCGACGAGTGTTTGTCGGTCCAACTTATAAGTCGAATTTACAACTTATAGGCTGATAAATTGAATGTTTGATGACATACTTTTTCTTAACTTATTTTAATTTTTAATTTTTTTAAATTTTAGTTTTGAAATATATGTTTGTAAATTTTATTTAAATTTAAATTTCCCGAATTAAGATAATTGTATTTTAAAATTATTTATTTTAGTTCATTTAAGTACAAAAAATTCTGACATATAAGTAAATTATCCAAACACTTATATATTTACTTATATAACGTTATATAAGTGTTTCATCTACTTATCACTTATAAGTTAGTATTTTAAGTTATAAGTTACTTGTTTTAAGATTTCTAAAACGGGCTTACGACTTAAAATGAATAATTGACTTATAAGTGGTAATTAGATGAATATATATAAGTTATATAAGTGTTTGAATAATTTTACTTACAAGTCGGAATTTTTTTATCTTAAATAAATAAAAATAAATAATTTTAAATATAATTATCTTAATTCGTGAATTTTGAATTAGATTAACGTTAAAAACATATATTTTAAAACTAAAGTTGATAAAAAATGAAAATTTAAAATTAATTGAGAAAAAGTACGTCGTTAATAACATTCAACTTATCAGCTTATAAATTGAATTTATAATTAATAAATTGGATAGACAAACACTCGTCGATAAGTAATTACGGGCTTATAAATCAGCCAGACATGCCCTAATTCCCCGAATATCCCGTCTAGCCCTCAACTTCCGTAATATTTCTCTGCATTTTCTCATATTCTTTATTCATACCCCCACAATAATTTTACTCCACAAAAAATTATTTTCTTCATGATCCCCATGTTCCTAGCCTTCCTAACCTCATTTAAATCAATAAAAAAGTTAGTATATATTTTCCCATCTATTATATATATAATAGAGTAAATAGGGGTTGCATGAGACAATTTAATCATATTAAAATTACTGAATTGCCCCTCATAATTGTATGTTAATAATTATTATAATTTATTATGCATACATTAGTTATCTCTAACTTAATATGTATGTATTAAATATTATGTCTCATTATTACGTATAATTATTACTACTTCATTATTTAATAATAACAATTTATAACCATATGAATAAATTAAATACATATTTAAGGAGAAAAATAATATTAGTGTACGAAGATCGAAGCACGAATAGTAAAAATTATTTTTTATTCTAACAATGTGGGAACTATTATAAAAAAGTATAATTTTCATAAAATGGTTAAAACCATACATAAACAATGATTAGATTGAAATTCTAAAGATATAGACGATATAATGCATAATTTTTTTAACCGTATTAATATATAACAAATATTGAACTTCCATGCATATAAGAAAAATGGTTGAAAAAACTCGAGGATCATTAATATTACATATAGTTCGAGTTGATGGGATCATTAGTCTAACAATACATACTTCTGGTCAAGATCCACAATCACGTATCTCATTTATCGCATTTTTAGCATTCAAATACATTAGGTATTTAAAAAATTATTTATTCATATTTGGGGCATAGAGCACCACTACATTTCTTTATTGTTTCATCTTAATATTAAATGTCAAAAAACTTGTTTTGCATCGATATAACCACACCCCAGAAAGTCAAAAACTACTCATATAAATAGGTTAATTTCATCAATTCACCTATAAACAACATGAATACACTATAAACAACATGAATACACTGTCAACAACTGCAATTAAAAACACGCAATGTAGAGTATGCACGTGCATTGCCCGAGTTATAAATCAATCAGTCAACTTGATATTTTCAAGTGCTCAAGGACGACAATTCATCAATAGTATTCAAAATATAAAACAAGTACAACTTTTACGAATATCATATATTAATTATCCAATATAAAATAGAAAAAATTGCATCATACGACATAATTTATATTTCATTTATATAATATGTACATTGTTAACTAACATGTGATTTTAGAAAATGTCCGTGCCTCGCACGGGGTATAAAACTATTTATTATCTTATACATACACAAATTAATATATTCTGAAATAAATTCTTAGATTAATATTGAACATGTATAGTACGAAGGGTTGTCTACTTTTAAAAATGTTATTCAACTATATTTAAAATTAAAATTTTAAACTATTATTGAACATGTATAATTGCCGGCTTTTAAAAATATTATTTAGTTATAATCAAATTTTAAAAATTTTAGTTGAAAAAAAGATGATGTATAGTTCGATAAATTATGTTAGTCCCTAAACACTTTCACAATAGGTGTCACTTACTTTTATATTAATAATATTATTAATTTACACTTTATTGATATTGATTACTGTAGTTTTTTTAAATAAATTGTATGAGCAGTCTTTTTATTTATTGCATATTCTTTTTTGGGTTTTATATCAAATTGTCCACTGAACTCATTAAAATGTATCAAGTAACTACTCAATCTCCACGGCGACTCATTTAAACCACTATTTAAACCACTAAAATAGTATATATCACTCCGTTAGATTTTGTAAAAACTTTTAACAGAAAATCTTAACTTTAAAAATTTGTAGTCGTATATTTTTGTTGAACTGTCAGACACATGAAATTACACATGAAATTAGGATAAACAAGGAGAGTCCTAATTGAAAGGACATATTTTTTTCATCTCTATGTTAAATTTACTTAAATTAATACTGTAATTGCAGACCACACAACTTTTATTTTACTCGTGAAGATAACGATTATTTTAGGACCAATTAAATAGATATATAGATGAGAGAGAGGCACTCAAGTTTGCCGATAAACCATAATAATCAAATAAATACACGGCAAACACAACACTTCTGTTAACAAATTTAAAAAAATCTAACGGAATGATATATACCGGTATTTTAGTGGTTTAAATTAGTCGCCGTAGAGATTGAGTAGCTACTTGATACATTTTAACAAGTTCGGTGGATAATTTGATATAAAACTCATTATTTTTTTTTTGCCATTTTACAGAGCAGGTTAGAAATTTTCTTGCCATGTCAGCAAAAGTTTTGAAGCCTGACAGGTACCCCAACTCTTTCATTCTCATATTTCATTCCATATCTTCTTGAAGAGGTGTGATCACTGTGATGGTCCAGTGTAGACCTGCATATCCGTTTGATTATGGGTTCGAAATTCGAATCATGAACACAAGTCTCCTTGTGAAATTCCTTCTAGTTTTTTAGCTTCTCTCCGTTCGCGGACCTTGTGGCTCAAAAGCCATATCATTTTTCTGCATGCCTTCTTGCTAAGGTAACTTACAGGGCCCGTTTGAGTTCGATAAAAAATACCATTATTGAAAAATGTCACAAAAATTATATGAATACAGTAACTTATAGTAAGTGATTCAGGTATTTTAATAATTTATATATATATGTTACTTATAAGTTGATAAGGGTAAATTATAACTTATAAATTATAATTTAAATAAAATAAAAAATAAATTATAAATTACATTAATTAATAATTTTAATTCATGAATATAAAAATTAAAAAAATAAGGATGATGACCTCGGGATAAACTATATAATATATACTATTCGTCTCGACGAAAATAAAATTATATTATTGATCAATTAAAATATATTATTGATTCCGATTAAAACAAACAAGATAATATATGTACTTTTATCTGGATTAAAATAAAATAATAAAATATGAATAAATTTATATAATATTAAAAATAATATATAGTTTCAAACTAGTTAACTATAAATCTCAGGTGATAAACTTTTTTAACAATAAACATAACAAGAAGTTGTAGAATGATATGAAGAATGCACATTACCGTCACTTTCTAAGTTTGGACCATACGAGGGTCATGAACTAATACCTCGAGATTTTGGTAACTAATTCTTTGACATGGTATCAGAGCTCAGGCTGACTCAAGTTCGATCCCTGCCACCCCCAACATTTTTCACAATTTATGAGGGACACGAAAGACAATATGCCCCAAAGATGGGCGTCCGTGATCCACTTTTCGACCCATAAATGGGTTTTCGAGTGAGGGACACGAAAGACAAATTTATGCCCTAAAGATGGGTGCCCGTGATCCACCCTTTAACCTATAAATGGACTTTCGAGTCATTCTCTAATACCTTGAGGTTTTAGAGTAAGTGGTTCCTTGACATAACTGGTTCCTTGACATAACTGGGAGTAACTGGTTTCAGGCAAATTTATGCCCCAAAGATGGGTGGAAACAGGGGCGGAACCAAGAATCTAACATAGGGGGACCAAAATAAATAAAAGTAGAAAACATACCGATTTATTTGATATGTGCACGCCTTTCTTTGATCAAATAAAAAGAATCAATGATCTTCTCGGCATAAATGGTCTCCGCAATCTCCTTTTCAATATACACTATCAAATAATCCCTAAGAAATTCATCTTCCATTCGATTGCGAAGACTTATTTTCACAATTTTCATAGCAGAAAAAGCTCGTTCAGATGTTGCAGTAGATGCTGAAAGAGTCAAGATAAGCCTTAATAGTCTATCAACTAATGGATACATGTCAGCTTTCCCTGTGGTTACCAATCCATGACATAAATCACCAAGAGTAGATAGATTCTTCAAATCTGGATGAACCGCAACATCTAACCCATAATATTGTAGTTCACACTGTAGATGGATTTTTTCATCTCCTAAAAAATCTTTTGGATAAAACTTTTCAGCTAACTTGCAAATGTTCTCTATGTTGAAAGACCTGTAACCATCCCTAGGATTTAGTGATGCACTTAAAATGAGAAGCTCCGTCATTTGTTCACTGAATCTATTGTTTATCTCCTGTAATTGTTGATCTATGACAGCTGTAAAGATTTCTACAGGATCACATATTAACGAATTGAAATCAATAATTTCATCAGTGTTTTCAGAATCAATACCTTCATTAACAATCTCTGGATTTTGAGGATTTTGCTCGGAGTTTCTATTTATCCCACCAAAAATCAGAGGCTCAACTCCATCTCCAGTGACTTCAATTGAGGCGACAGAAGGTTCTTCATCTTCACAAGTAGTTGTTTGCTTCTTCTTGGGTTGAAAATAGGATGTAATCTCTTTTCTCTTACTCATATTTACGGATTAGATGCAAAGGTAGAATAGATAAAGAGAGATGATATTAGGGATTGTAATTTTGTAACTTGTATGTATAGTGTGTATTGCGGGTTTTGGGACCGGAGCAGGATAACTGAACAAGTATGTTCTGTTTTTAGACTTTAGTTTTAAGCATCTTTTTTTTTTGTTTTAAATTGTACTATCTTTGTCTTATATGTTTATTTATTAATTATTAAGATTAATGAACAAATTCCATGATTTCCATCTAATCAATATTATTTTGAATGAAATAATTAGCAAAATCAATAAAATTTTGTATAATCAATTCTCAATTTCAATTTTTTTTTTAAAATCTAGGGGGACCAAAAAATTTTTTGATAATAAATTTTAAAATTTTATATTAAAATTTTGGGGTTATTCCAAAATTTTTTTAAAATTTTATATTAAAATTTTGGGGTTATTCCACAGTTGGCGGGGAGCAGGCTCCCTTCGGTCCCCTTAGTTCCTCCCAGGGTGGAAAGAGTTATTCTTTAAGGACTTGAGGTTTTAAGTAACTTGACACCAAGAATATTATTCATGTATTGTCCTTTGTACGCTGTGTTCTAGCCTGTGTCAATAATATATTGGCAATTTTCTCTTTATAAAAAACAAAAGGACTTGAGATAAAAAAGAATCGAGTTGCTAAGTTAGAAAGAGATGTGTAAAAGCTGTCGCCAACAAGAACATGCCATTCATGTTGTGGAAAGGTATATTTATGTTCCCCTTTTTGAACTCCTCCTCCCACGTAAGAAGCATACTCTTAGAGCTATGATTACTGGCCTAGAATTTGGGTACAGCTTCATGAATGATTGAAGAAATACAACAGTTCTTCCTGTGAGTATACAACTAGTTATTTTAGAAAATCGGACAAAAGTTGAGAGCCATTACAGTCTCCTTATTGTTGGGACATTTTTCGGTAAGCTTACTTGTCCTAATTCTATCTTGGAATGGATAATTTGCTATCTGGAAATGGATGGGAGTGCATGTCGGGATACAAGCACCAAAGAATGTATGATCAATGATGTGACCAAAATATATGAATCGAAATCATAATCCTCTTGGCCAACTTCATATTTTTTTTTGTCGAATCAATTGCCTTGTGGAGATAATTGCGGTGTTTGCATTAACTGGTGTTTATTGACAGCCTACAGACAGAGGTGGATGGTCTGCAAGAAAGACGGTCTTTAACTTGGAGGATGAGGCATCCGTCGACTGGTTTGCTACAGTTCGACTGGATGAAGCAGCTATTGTTCGCTCGTCTTTTTCAAGGAAATGATTCTGCAGTATCTGATTCTGATTTGTGCTTTATTTTTTTTTCCTTTCGTATGCAATTGGTTGAAAAGACTCGGCATCCCCATATAGTTTTGTGTTTAGCTTCTCTTCCGTATTATGGATACTGGAAGGAAGCAATACATTAAGCAAGACTGCAGACTAAAGTTTCTCTTTGTTTTGAACCTCAACTTCTGGAAACAACACCCTTTATATCATCAGATCATGGTGAAATTGCTGAAAGAGTTATCCAGCTAGCTATTTTTACAAGAATCTGTACATGTTTTGACTGATGCAGACAATTCACATGAAATGTAGGAAAAGTTTTCAAGCTGCACTTGCTCTGGTTTAATTTTTGTACCAAAAATATGAGGAGCTACATTGCCAATGTTATTGGTGGGATTGACCGTTGACGGACGTATGAAATACAATACGCAGGGACAGAGAGTTTAGGTATAGTAGAGAAGCAAGGGAAGAAGAGCTGATTGAGAAGCAAATAGTAGAGAAACAGGAGACGTCTCGTCTGCTTGTCAGTCACTACCAGCAAAGAATTGAGGTTTCATGTCCATGGTTCCCACTTGCCAAGCTTAGAGGTCAGCAAAGCCTCCCTCTTAGCCTGAGGGGGAGTATTGAAGAACAAAGAATAAAGGCATACATTAAGGGTATTATTGTAGTAGACCAAGTATGTTTACTAAGTTTGTTAGGATTCAACTGTACTACTATATAAACTAAGTACTGTTGTATGGCAGAATCAACTTGAATGTAATAATAATAATCAGATTTTGTTCTATATTCTCTCTGGCTCCATTGCATTCCACAAAAGTTAACAAATATAACAAAAATATTTTACGTATTGCATCCAACTGTTTTTATGACAATCATAGAACATAATGAAACAAAAAATAAAAATTGGCTAAAACACAGAATAAACTTTGCCAGTACAATTATTTCACTGAAGCGCGAAAAATGCAATTTAAGTCTTCTTAATGTATCTTCTGATCAACTTATGCTGAGCTCTTTCGATGAATATCACAAACCATAAAGGTTTTAACGTTGTGAAAACAATGTATCCTGTGGACAATCCACACACCAATCCAGTTATATACCCTATTAGCATCATTTTCCAATCAAACCAACCATTGTAAAAAAAAAAAAATCATTAATTCCTAGTTCTTGGTTTGGTAACTCATCATCTCTGCACTTCATTGTCAGAGGAACACCACACAATGCAAGGTTACCGAGAAACGAATCATTACCAAAAGTGTCGAATTGACTTCCTCGTGGAATTGCTCCAGACAGATGTTTATTTGAAAGATTCAAGATTGAAAGAAATGTCAAGCCTGTCAATTGCTGAGAAATTGTACCCGTCAACTAGTTTGAAGAAAAATCTAATGATTCGAGATTACTCATCTTTCCTAGTGATGATATGTTGCCTGTCAGCATGTTATGAGAAAGGTTGAGCAGGTGGAGTGAAAGTAAGCTCTCCAATGACCTCTGGAACTGATCCATTGAACTTGTTGCTTGATAAATCAATACTTGTGTACATATACAGGTTGCCAATGAGTTGATTGTGCGAGAGATCCATGATTCGCAACTTGGGAAATGGATGTTTCATCTTGCTAACACTTAACTTGCCGTGAAGTCTATTTGATCGCAACACAAGGATGTGTAGTTCCGAAAGAGTAGCTAGCCACGGTGGAAATGTGTCACTTATTTTGTTGTTTCCGCGCAAGTTGTTACTTGACAAATCAAGAACATCAAAGTTTTGCAGGAATTTCTCCTGTCGAGCGTAAAAGAGATTGGTTTCAGTTTTCCTATCTATGAGAATGTTTAATTATATCACCTAGCACCAGAAATTCGCGAGTCAATTGAAAAATTACAATAAATTGCCCATTTGCAGGATAACTTTTAGAATACAACATGTATTATCTAAATGCAAATTGCAAAGTGTTTTGCTCAAACTTCAAATGTGGTTTAAATGATTCCTAACGGCAAATAAAGGATGGTTACAGAGTTACACGTAAATGCCTTGTCAAGCTTACCAGAAAAGCTGTTCTTCGAAAAATCAGCACTAAACAAGTCCACCTCAGGAATGCTCCAGAAAACTAATTGGAATAAAGGTGAAGTATTTTCAAATTACTTAAATGAGAAATGGAATCAGACACCTCTCCATTTAATTGGTTATTGTTGAGAAGAAGTTCTTGCAGCTTTGTCAAGTTCCAAATCTCAGGTGAAATGCTTCTACTCAGATTATTAAAATCCAAGAGTAAGTTTTTTATTGAACCTGTTAACTGGTTATCTGACAACTCTAATTTCTCAAGCTCTTTCAACTCTCCGATCTCTCAAGGAATCGATCCTATGAGACTATTATTAGACAGATAAAGAAAGTGAAGATTTGTCAACTTACCAATTTCAGGAGGGATATTACCACTGAAGGTATTGTTTTCAGTTTCCAGTGTTGTTAACTCGGTCCAGCTGCTGATGACATGATGTGAGAGCTCACCAGAAAGATGATTATTCCATAGAAGGAGTTCAGAAATCTGTGAAAGATTTGTGAAAGACAAAGGCAGAGGCCCCGTAAGGGAATTCCAAGCTAGTTCCAAGATATTGAGCTTATTACACAATCCAAGCTCAGGAGGAATACTTCCTTCAAATGAATTTCCATCAAAATAAGACCTTGAAGATTATGCAAATGGCCAATACTATCAGGTATAGATCCCAAGAACTTATTACTTCCTAGGTCCAATTCTTTTAGCTTAGAAATCTTGGAAATATTTCTGGATTTCAAGATTAGCCAAGTGGGTAAAAACTGATTCAGGTATGGAGCCTGTCAACTTATTTCTTGACAAATCAAGAAAAGATAAGTTCCGAAAAGTAATTGCAAAAGATGGGAACTCTGCAGCAAGTTCATTGGAGTTCAAGAGGAGGGATGTCAGATACGGCATGTGGAAGAACATGGACCAGTTTGAACTAGCCAAATGGTTGTTCCCCAGGTTTAAATATTGTAACTTGTGAAGATAACTACTAATTTGGTAAGGAATTGCACCACTTAGATTGTTGCTTTCCAAGCTCAAATGCTCAAGTCTGGTTAGATTACGCGTTCTTTGTAGGCTTTTAGCACGGCATAGGGATAGCAGGGTCCTCTTGAAAACACCTCTCAAGGGTGATTATGGGCATGTTTGGCTACGTGCTTATATGAGTATTTGTTATGAGTTGATTAGTTGAATGTTGATAATGACGTACCTTTTCTTAATTTATTTTTTTATTAACTTTAGTTTTAAAAAATATGTTTTTAAATGTTAATTTAATTTAAAATTCACCAATTAAGATAATTATATTTAAAAATCATTTATTTTATTTCATTTAAATAAAAAAATTCTGACTTATAAGTACGATCATCCAAACACTTATATAACTTATAAGTATTATCATTTTTAAGTTATTTATTCATTTTAAGTCGTAAACTACTTATTTTAAAATTTTCTAAACACGCATATATAGTAGTAGAATTGTAGAAAATTGAACTTAAAACTAGGATGAAAGTATATAAAAAATACAGATTCTTAATTATGTAGTTATAGGGAATTGAATCGGGTTAAATCTTAATCAGTGAAATAAAAAAATATCAATATGTATAATTATGTAGTTCAAAAGTAAAATAAAATAATAATATCTATAATTATGTAGTTACAAGTAATCGAACCCGGTAAAATTAATTAAATCATCCATTAATAACCAAATTAGATATTTTTGTACTTTGTTACTTTTATATTCCATTAAAATTATTCTTGTAGTAGTAGCATAGATATATATAGATTTCTTTTCCGGGAGAAAATAGTATTAATGTGAAAATGTTTTCACATTTCCGCCCTGTATATAGAATACAATTATATCAACAAATTAGAGACACATTTGGTCTGAGAAAATATGATACAAATTTAGGGCTATCAGATGTTGATTGCCAACTGAATAAAAAAAGAAATTTTTTATTTGGATCAACAGATATATGCAAGGAGAAGACAGGTACAGTAAAAACAATTCACTGATTTGTATATGAATCACACAATTTGAATGCTAAATGCTAAATGAACCAACAAGATTATACCAAGTTTATACCAGGAGCTGTAAGCATTCTCCTGCAGTCTTGTACTTCAAAAGAATATACACAAGCATGTGTAAAGGAAATCACTTGTACAACTTATCCATTATATTTTTTAATAGTTGAATGTCAGCCCCGATTACTTCATTGGCCTTCAATCCATTAAGGAATAAGTGGACTGTTGGCTGCAGCAAAGGAAACTATAAGTATCACAAAAGAATAATACAGACTGGAGATAATTATAGGAACCTCAGTGTCCTCACAATACGAGGGTTCGTCTTTGTACCATACGATTTTCAAAGATATTAAGTTGACCTTAAGACTTGGGGCCACATGAAAACATGGAAGCATACAAATCAATGGCTCGCTCACCTCAATGCTCAAAATAAGATGAAATATATACTTATCAATAAGAAAACTTAATGCAACTTAAACCAATTTCAGGGATATAGGAATGCACCACAAGAAAAGAATTGCTGTAAAAGTTGACATCTCTATTTTCCTAGATTTGTAAAACTACTGTTGAGGTGTGAAGCAAAAGATCATCCACACTTTCCCCACATCTCTAGCAGTACAAATTTTATGCTCAAATTATTACTCAGATTTACAGAGTATATTTTATTTCGTTCCTAAGATTACTTGAGAACTCAGGTTATTGCGACAAAAAATCATCTTGGTTTAGTTTAAGCTTCAAACTGAAACTTTGCCAACATAGAATGGAAATTTTAATAGATCTAGATTCTTTTAATATGTATACCATGCAGACAATGAAATGACATACTAACCATATAACAAAGGATACAGGATATTTGAAAATATAAAATAGGTTCCTTGGGGTAACAAAGGGATGTGTGCGTGTGTGTGTCTTAATAGAGCTCCTCAGTTGTCCCTTCAGTTCCACACATAGCACAATACAGAGCTTCAGCAATTGGAACGATATGACAACATGATAAAACTTCATCACTGGAGCAGAACACATAACTTAACGGTTCTAATAGAAACCAATATTTTAAAAAAAAAATATTATATCTAATTATCTGCCTCTAAACACAAAAAAAATGCAATTATTACCACAGAGTGAATGTCCATGTTGCTTAATGCATTGCCTAGGCCCTTCTGCAAAACAAATCAACAAATATGTCATATATCAACATGACAGCAAAGCCATTAACGCGAATCTAGGTAGTGTCCAAATATAAGGAGAACATGAAAACACGAGAAAAACGAAAAATATTTAAAAGAAAAGACAGAAAAGGATGAGAAAAAAATAAAAAGAATTGACATGACAACACCACATGTAAAGCTATCCAAATCCTCATTCAAACGAATGCAAGTTCGTTATTACTTGCAAGTTGCAAGACTAAATCGCAAATCATGGCAACGGGCATGAGACTGGCTACAAACTAGTGCAAACAGTCGGTCAAGTCAAACTCAATCTAGCTAATATCAGCTCAATTCCACGTCTGCATTTGTCTTTACATTTAACAATCTATCATACCGTTTACTTTCTTCAACGATATAGCTTCAGCATTCATGCCGGAGGCAACACGTCAGGGGGTTTGTAAATCCCCAGCTCATAAAAGGATAAACATGCAGATAAAGAACTGTTGTAATATACTGCAAATTCGATGCAGAGAGTTACCACAAGTAGGAAATTCTGAAGTAACTAGACAATGAAACGTTCTACATAGATGACAAAGACTTTGTACAATACATGAGAAAAGTTGACCAGAACATGTATACAGTCTAAAATGTACAAGGTAAACAGAATGTCCTTAATAGATGCAGATAATCATATTGCAGGAGGGTGGAAGCGTACACAAAAATTGTAGATATTCTGCAACCATAATCTCACAATTACACAATACTTTACAGTACTAGAAATAGGTTACTCTTACATGATCAATATCAACCTTGTATGTAGTTACATGAGGGTACTTCTCACTCAACTGCTTAATAACAGGAGACAATAACCTACCTGCGATATAAAAATGAAATTGAATACTTATAAATTACCGGTCAGTGATGAAAAATTGCATAGGCAAAAATGCTAAAAGAAAGTTTCATTGTTTTATTCTGCACTGGTATATAAAAATAATAGGTGTCTAAGAATCTTACATGGAGAACACCAAACCGCAGTATAGTAAAACATTGCTGATAGTGATTCATCTGAAAACCAATTTAATTCATATATAAGGTCTAGCGAAAACCTTAAGATAATAAAAAATCAGTAAGAACTGACACCAACAGAACAAAAGTATGTATGGATACCTTCAACCCTGCGAAGTGACCTTTTGAATTGCTCTTCTGACTCAATTACCACAATATTTGATGCACCTGGAATTACTAGCTTAGTACAGAATAAAGAGCGGAAACTTATTTACATATGAAACTCAAAATTGACATAATCATCAGCAGCAACATACTCATGGCCTAACAGAATCCTATATTAAAGAAAATATTAGTAATAACATGACAATATAATTAAGTATCATACGCACGAAAACCTGCTGCAATTCAGCTGAGATGGCACCAGGAAAAGATACAGTCAATTTTGTTTTGTTCATAAAAGTGAGATTATGTATTGGATAAATGACTTCTTGCAAAAAGTGCTAAAATAAAATCCTGCAGGCTACATAAAACTATAGATACCTATATATAATATATAATTTCGTTCAAAATGAATAAAATTATGATACAAACCAACAAATCAGAAAGTTGTGTTTACATTTTAGGTGAACTTTCTTGTTGTATAACCAATTAAATATTGTATTTTTTTTTAGTAACACACCTATATATTATAAACTACAATTCAAAGTGAATCTGATTTTTATGTATTGCAAACTAAAATTTTAGAATTTCTGATATGGTTGTTATCTGTATACTTGGTGAATCTTGCATGTTTATAATGAATCTTGGTTCATAAGATTTGTAGTGTAACACAGTTTGTATCGGAAATGTGACTATATATATTTAATTAATTAAAAAATGTTTAAATGAGGCAAGAAGAAAAAATAATTACACTTATGAATTTTCTTTGTGTTTTTAGGATTCAGAAAAAGATACAACAGATTTCTAATTATATAAGAAGCAAATAAAAGTTTTACTCAAAGACTTCTAATTTTAGAATTGTTCTTAAAGCATCTCCCACAGGGGTGCCAACTGCCAAGACAGTGCCATTTTTCTACATTGTATAACTCTCTTGGGTGCCTTCAAATTGGAGTTACAAGGGTGCTCAAGGAGTATCCAGAAAACCAAAAAAACTATGGCACAGGCACCCTCATAAAATAGCTAAAGCATACTGTTTATATTTCTTAAGGGTCATACATAACCATCCGTATTACTATATATCAGTTTCATACAAAAATAATGTACACGACTATAAAGGTAACTATTTGAGTTGCCATTTACTAACTACTGGACCATGTTTTAGTTATAGCTGCCACAAGTGATATTGATAACACGAAAATTAAAATTCAACGTTTGGCACCCCTAGTGAGTGCAATTGAAAATATTAGATGGTCATACTGGTACACTGCTTAACCAAAAAATGGGCTTTTCGAGTAAGGTGCAGGGTGTTTGTTATACCATTAGCAACGCCTTTTTCGCCTACCAATTTAGCATTTAAAAATTTCTTCTTAATTTAGTTAAAACCAAATATTATCACAATCATTAAATCAAATACCAATCATATAACATGAACAAAATATCAGGTTTAGATACAGGGCAAGTATGTGTATATGTGTGTGTGAGAGAGAGAGGGGGGAGAGAGAGAGAGAGGGAGGGGAGAGGGAGAGGGAGAGAGGGAAAGAGGGAAAGAGAGAGAGGGAGAGAGAGAGAGGGAGAGAGAGAGAGAGAGGGAGGGGGAGAGAGAGGGAGGGGGAGAGAGAGAGAGATAGATAGATAGAAAGGGAGGGAGGGAGGGAGGGAGGGAGAGAGAGAGAGGGAGGGGGGGAGAGAGGTGGAGAGACCTGAGGAAGCCGGGGAGGAGGTGGAGGAGTTGCGATTAAGAGGGTGAGAGAACTGAAACATGGAAGCAGCAGGATTCTTGTACCATTCAAAATATGGCTTGTGATTATAATTACTGCTTGAATAATAATGTGGAGGTGCTGTGCTCCAACACGACATTTTTAGTTCTGTGCCGATAAATTTCAACAAGGAGAGGTGGTGAATTAGGGTTTAGGGTTTATAGATTGGGGGTTTTGAAACACATGAATTGATGATCGTGTAAGACTTTGTTTGTTTGGCTTCTTTTATTTTACAAAAACCGACTACTCAAAAATGAGTTAAAAACTTGAAATAAAAAGAATGATTTTTTTAAAAAAGCCCAAAAAAAATTCATTTTCACGTTAGGTTTCGTGAGTTTCGAGTTTTAATAGTTGTTCTCGCGTTCGTGGACTGGTTGTTCTCCTGAGAGGGTTACGTATCTATGTGTTGTGGAAAATCAAACCAAAAACGTAATTCTTAGTTGTGGGAGACTTGGTGGACAAATCTCCAACTTTAGGACTGTTGTAAATTAGCGGATTATAGATCATTCCTTGTAGAAGTTAGTATCCATGTTGTGTCTTTAGTCTTCCGGCCGTATAGGACCTTGCCCGCAAACAGCTTTTGTTCGTGGACCTTGATTGGGCTTTGGACATGAATTCCAAGCGTAATTAATGCGGCTTTTAATGTATTTTGTATCCATATCATTTGCCCTCCAATTTCCATGAAAACTACTCGAGTTTTCGTGGAAGTTATAATGGTCTATTCGCGACTTGGTGTACTTTCGGCCTTCATGGATATCGGCTCTTTATGGGTATTTTCGTTTTATTTGTAAAGCATGGAGCGACCTACAGATTTACAATGACTTATATACATTTCGCGTGATTATACACACTTTAGGCCTTTGCACAAGCTAATTGAGCAGTGTTTAAACACTAAAGTGTCCTAATCGGGACTGGAAAGCGAGCGTTGATCACCCTTTAACCTTAGTCAAGGTTAATTATGGGGTGAAAGCTGCTAATAGGCCCTAATCAGGGCAAATCGTCCATAAACTGGGCTAATTTCTATGTATAAGTTGCTAATTAGGCTTAATATGGCATAATTTTAAGCTAAAGTACGCTAATTGGCCTTAATTTAGGTTAATCGACCCTAAATTGGGCTAATTTCTATTTACAAGCTGTTAATTAGGCTTAATATAACCTAATTTTAAGCTAAAGTATGCTAATTGGCCTTAATTTAGGCTAACCGTGAACGTGGATAGGTTAAACGACCCTAAATGGGGCTAATTATACCACACAAGTTACTAATTAACCTTAATTTAGGCTAACTATGTTTTATATACACTAGTCGGCCCTTAATTGGGGTTAATCTTCATTAATCGGCCTAGAGTATTAAAATAAATAGTGACTATGCAGTCTTGCAAGTCTTGATGGACAAGATGGAGATATCTTCTAAGGACTGGGAGTCCAGGCCACACAAGGAGCAAGAAAAGGCTACTCTATTTGAGAAGAAACACGCCAAGACGATCAGGAGGAGGAAAATGAAGTAGAGGATTCTTGTGGATTAGTACCATAACTCTGAGGAGTTTCTATAGCTGATGGACGATCATGATGATCAGATGCGTCCCGTCAACCTGTCAATTGGGTGGAACAGGGGCATCAAGGATGTCCATAGCATGTATCCAGACGTAGTTGATTCGAACCTTCTCTCCTGTCCTTGGGGAGCTCATGTTATCTCCCCTCCTGGTCAGGCATCCGGATCTGCACCCGAGGTTGCTTGCCAGCACTCTGGGTCCGACTTTAAGGACTCCAGCTTCAAAGGCAAAGCTCCTTCAACAAGCCTCATATCCAAGGGACCTAACTCTTCTTCCGAGTCCAGTTCAGATGAAGATGATGATGAGGAGGAGGAAGAGGAGGAGGATCACGAGGTTGTTCAGGGAGCAGGAAATGAGGAGGAGGGGGATTCTTCAGATAACTAATTATGATGGTCTTGCATGGCTTTAGACGCCACTTGTGGCCTTTCCATTCAGAAATTTGTTTATTTGCATTCCTTTTTGGACTTCGAACTTTATGGTTTGTAACTTAACTGTCCCTTGGGACCGATTTGCGATCCTTTGGGATCTAATCTTATTTTTATGCATCGTCAGTTCAATTTAATACTTGTCTTTTATTTTCGGCATTCGGTCCTTCAGGACTTGCATTCATTATATACTCGTACTTAAATAAATTGGTTGACAAGATGATAGAAATAAACTTGCATAAATAGATAATATCTTTGGAAAATGGGTTCAACCTTTACATAAAATGGTTTCGTCGACCTTATTTATGTATCTACTGCTAAGTACTAGGAATATGTTATGATCATCCTAAATATAATAAACCTTTAAGACCATGACGCCTCAATCTTCCTTAAGACCAAGTCTCCTTACTGAAAGAATCTTTCTTTAACCCTTCTATTGTAATAAAGGGAAGCTCTTCGTTGATGTTCTGTATTATCAAATTGTCGTCCATTATTTGTGACAAGGATGCGTGGTATTTCAAACCTGCATATCACATTCTCCCACAGGTATTGGGAAATCAGCTGAGTGGTTATCTTGGCCAGTGCATTGGCCTCAATCCACTTTGTGAAGTAGTCTATGGCTACCACGATGAACTTTCTCTGTCCTGATGTAATAAGAAACAGACTAAGTATATTTCATTTCCCATATTGTAAAAGGGACGGGTGTGCTGATGGATGTAAGCCTCTTTGGCAGTTGTCGTACTATAAGAGCGTGCATCTGACATCTGTCACAGTTCTTTATATAAGCATTTGCATCGGCTAACATTATTGGCCATTAGAATCCCATTTGAGTTATCTTAAGAGCGAGGGCCCTGCCCCCCAAGTGTTGTTCATAAATCCCTTCATGGGCTTCCTTAAGCGCCCTCTCTGCTTCAAGAGGTCTCAAGCACTTCAAGTATTAAATGACGAAAGACCTTTTGTACAGAAGGTCTTCGATCAATGAATATCTCAATGCTCTCATCGACAACTTGCATGCATCATGGGCATCGTCGGAGAGCCATCTGGTCTCAAGGCGAGTCTTGATTAGATCAATCCAATAACTCGCCACACCAATTGATGTTATCAAATTTATGACATGTATGGCAGGGGTCATCAAGACTTGAACGTAGATACTTCTTGGATAGTTCTCGATTTCAAACGAGGCGAAATTAGATAGGGCATTGATTGTGGTGTGCTCCTCTCTCGGAACATGTTCAGCATACCACTCATCAAACTGAGTCAGCATTCCTTTCACGACTTATAGGTACTTGGCCATTGTGTCAACCTTGGCCTCAAACTCTCCATTAACTCGAGCAATAACAAGTCTTGAGTCTATGCCAATTTTAAGATTCGTTGCCCTCACGGCCCTAGCCAAGTCTAAGCCGGTTATCAAAGCTTCGTTTTCTACCTCATTGTTCGTAGTTAAGAAGTTCAACTTCAAGGTATACTTAATCATGAACCCTTCGGGGCTTTGCAAGACTAGGCTTGCATCACTATATTTTATTTGGGACGCTCCATCAAAATGGAGAACCCAATACTTTTTCAGAGTTAAACCTTCATCTTTCTCTTTCCCTTCTCCTTCCGGGGATGCTATCTCTTGCCCCCGACTTCTTGGTCGCTAATGGTGCATTCGATCACGAAGTCTGCTAAGGCCCGAGCCTTGATGGTTGTTAGAGGCTTGCATTTGATGTCAAATTCTCCTAATTTAATTGCCAACTCGGTTAGCCTTCCATTGGCTTTCGGGCTATGAAGGATGTTCCTCAAAGGTTGGTCCATCAGGACTTCGATCTTGTGGGCCTGGAAGTATGGTCTCAACTATCTCGAGGATGAAATTAGGGAAATGGAAAACTTCTCAGTGGTGGAATAGTGTAACTACGCTCCGTGGAGCACCTTGCTCACATAGTAGATAGGCTTCTGGACCTTCTGTTCTTCCTTTACTAGGACGACACTTATTGCTTGCTCAGAGACCGCGAGATACAAGTAAAGGATGTCCTCCAGACTAGATTTGGCCAATAACGGGGCTTCAGTCATGTATTTATTTAGCTGATCAAAGGCCTATTGGCTCTCAACTGTCCACTCAAAGTTATTCACCTTCTCCGAGGTTTTGAAAAAGGGCAGGCATTTGTCATCAAACTTGGAGATAAACCTCCCTGGAGCCGCAATTCTTTCAGTCAGCTTCTGTACATTCTTTTATGGAGTGTGGTGGCTCCATATCTAGGATGACTTTGATCTTGTCGGGGTTGGTATTGATTTCTCTTTTCGAGATCATGTGACCCAAAAATTTCCCAGACCCAATGCCAAAGGCACATTTGGGAGGGTTTAACATCATTTTGTGGTACCTCAACACTTTGAATGCCTCTCTGAGGTGATTGATATGATCGGCCTTGGCTAGACTTTTGACTAACATGTCATCACATTTACCTTCATGGCATTTCCAATTAGATGGACGAATATCTTATTCACCAGTCTCTGATAAGTGGCTCCCGCATTCTTAGGTCCAAAAGCCATAACAAGATAGCAAAAGTCACCAGTCGGTTATGAAAGATACCTTGTGAGTGTCATCTTTGTGCATTTTGATCTGATTGTAACCGTTGAAGCCATCCATGAAGCTGAGCATCTCGTGCCCATCAGTGGCATCGATCAGGGTATCAATCATAGGTAGGGGATAACAGTCATTTGGGCATGCATCATTTAGATCAGTGAAGTCGATGCACATCTTTCATTTTCTATTAACTTTCTTGACCATCACGGGGTTAGCCAACCACTCGGGGAATTGTACTTCCTCAATAAACCCAACTTCTAGGAGTTTGTCGACCTCTTCTTTGATGACTTCCAACCTATCAAGGGCATAAGTTCTCTTCTTCCGCATGACAACCTTTCGAGTTGGATCGACATTCAACTTGTGCGTTATAAGGTCAGGGTCAATTCCAGGCATGTCAGCTGCTGTCCAAAAAAATAGATCAATATTTTCTTGCAAGAACGTAGTTATTGGGCCCTTCAAGGGCTTATCCAGAGATGCTCCAATTTATGTGACCTTATCCGGGTCTAAAGGGTCCAAAGGGATCGGGACCAAGTCCTTAGCTTGCTTCCCCCGAAGTTCTTCATTCTCGCGGACATTCAAGTCTTCCATGGGGAGAACCCGCCCCAGTTCCATCGGGCCTAAGTGCTGCGACATAGCAACTTCGGGCCATCTTATGATCTCCTCTTTCTTCTCCAACACCATTTCTGGTTGGGAACTTAAGTACAATGTGGTAGGTTGAGGGCACGGTATTAAACACACGAATTTCTATTCTTCTAAGAATAGCGTTGTAGGTGGAGACTGCCTTCACAAACATAGCGTTTGTAGTTACTATAGAACTATACAACAACAAATTTTAGGCTCTATAGTAACATCTTTATTGTGTTGTAAAAACTCTTATAATTTTTAAATTTCCAAAAAGGTGGGGCCCGCATAAATTATTCTTAAAAATTCAAATTTAATAATTTTCTTTTTTTTGGTCTTATTTTTCCTTAAATTTTCACAACTATAATAATAAAAAGACAAACATTCAAATTCAAAATACCAATGGAAATATTAAAAGAACAATTAGACTAACAACTTAAATTAAATTAACAAATATAAAACTGTAGAATTATTACAAATAAATGAATCAAGTTCGCTAAAAATGACATTCTAACTGTATCAAGTTATGTAGATATACACAATCAAGTATTGCCAATATGTGCTACAATCCATATATGTTGTTGTTTAATCGAACACAATTCTCAACCTTTGGAGTTTCAATTGCGGTCTTCAGGGAGCCCGTGCCTTGACTGCTCTAAGAAGTGGAGCCTGTTGTCCAAATCATGGCACAAAACGCAAAGTGTAAAAGAAAAAAGAAATCACTATCAGAGTTTGTACGACATCAAGACCATTCACTGAAAGTGATAGAAAATACTACAACATCAAAACTATGTATACAAACACACATAACGACATATATAAACAAACTATAAATATTAAATCAAATATTTCTATATATATATATATCGCAAGATTGTGGCAAATTATTTATTCTTGGCACTACTAGAAAAATATCAATAGACATCGGCTAAAAACCGATGTCTATGAATAAAAAAATCCGATGTCTTCGTGGGTGATGTTAAAGACCCCCCCCATTGAACCGGTTTTAAACTAATGTTAAAGTGAACATATAATATCGGTTTCCTGTGTGAAACCGATATATATATATATATATATATATCATTGAGTAAATTAGAGCAAACTAATGCAAGAGAGAAGCATGTAGTGAAATGATAGTACCTGGTATCCCATGTACTTAATTAATTCCTTTAGTCTGTCAACAGGGAAAAGAAAACCTTCATCGTCAATATAACAAAGATTATTTGTTCTTAACCACCCATTACCTACAAGTGTTTTAGGAGTTGTCTGTGCATTACCGGTAAACTATGTACAACATCGCCATATAAAGAAAAGGCATCAAATACACCTTTGTCATTTAATGACATAATGATCATATAAAAGTAAACTTCTACATTAAAATCACTTAAATTTCTATTACTTTAGATTAAAAAAAGTAAAATACAATGACCACCGACTATTTACCCAAATAATGCCTCCACCTTAGAATTTCTATTAGTTTAGATTTAAAAAAAAGTACTAATATTTGTACCAAAGTTACAATATATATATATAACTACTAATATTTTTTTGCTACACATAACTTATCAGATCTATCAGTGGTTACCATGATTCGAAATAGAAGATATTTATTTTACAATGTGAAAAACGAGAGAGCGGCTCTAGAAGAAGTCAGGTCGATGTCTTTCAACCACATTATTTATTGAGACCGTAAGAACAACAATAATCAACACATCAAATAACAGGCCCGAAACAAGTATATGTTCAAATAATTATATAATTTTCTCACCTTGTTGGAGGAGATATAATTACAGATAGTACTATACCATTGTTACCTAAAATTCTGTGATGCAGGTCATAGACATTTCTCCTCCACATATAGAAAAGATTGAGAACAACATTAGACAACACAACATACATAAGACTAAGCTACATTTAGACTTTAGAGTAACTACTTTCATATGACTAAGCTTCCAGGATAGTAAATATACATAACCAACTCTTGCACACAAAGAAAACCATATATGACATCATAAATTATGATTTTCATTTGCTAATAAGTTGTTTTCATACAAATTAAATTAAAAAATGGTTGAGACTATGTTTACCTTTTATAAGACCATGAGTAAAGTGAGTGCATGCTAAGCTGCCACTTTTGGAGAGAGAGTAAATAACTTGAACTTTCTTGAAAATAAATAGCACAACTACCTGCAAAATAATATAAAAATCTCCTGAATAGAACTGAAGATAATCAGATTTTGGCAATGCTACTGGTAGAAAATTCTCAATTCTCCAAATCTCAGTCCCTCAAATAAGGGACAAGTATAAAATAATATAAAGAATGCAAGTGAAATGGCAAGATAAAAGAAATTATACCAAAATTTATAACAATATAAACTGGCCTAATTGTACAACTTGTGGCTATTATAACTACTACCATTTATCCTAAATTTAAGTCGAATTGTTCACCAAAATAAACATAAACATCTAGCAACTAATTACGACAGTAAGACAATCAAAACAGGAACATAAAACCTAGAAAAATTATCATTATCCCTTCACACATCAATTTGATCCTGAAAATCTCAAAAAAATAACTATTTGATAAATAAATACAAACATTCCCCAAATAAAATAACACAAGTTTATTAGTAGATAGATGCAAAATAGTAAGGGGTTGGGGAACTGTAATATCCCATATTTTCAATATTATTTTTATATTTATTTGGAATTATTTATGTGATTTTGTGTGAATTTTAGTAAATTATCTGATAACTGGAATTGATGTTTGGGTGTTTAGACGTGATATTATTTGAGTATTTGAATTTTTATATGTCCAGAATAAAATATAGATAATTGTGATATTTTTCTGGTAATTTTTGGACTGTTATATGATTTTATATTGATTTATGAATTATTAATTATTTTCTGAGTAATTACCAAAATGATTTTATAAAGCCGGGAATCGTTCGACTTCAACCGTTTTTGCGTTTTTACAACCCGAAACTCTTCCGAAAACTCCTTCCTAACCTAATCTGGTAATTCCGGACATTTTTCGTGTTTTGACTTTTTCAATCCGGATTACGGTTTGACCCGTGCGCGGCCCGGCGCAAGATTTTCGATACGATAGTTATTTCGGTAATCAATAAAACCCGTATTCTCGAGAGACGGGATATTTTTACGTTATTTTCGTATATAGTGTTTTATAAAAAGCTCGGTTTTGATAATTATCCAATTCTGGTATTTAGTTGTATCGTTTTTATAGTTACCTAAGTAATCTATTTTTGGATCATTTTGTAGTTACTTAGTGGCTAAGCAACTAATTTAACGATCCAAAACGATCCAGAACGATCCAATATTCCATAAATATAAATAGTCTAATTCTTATTTCGTTTATTCCGTTTATTCATTTGCAACCAGTTAAAATACCGTAAATACAGAGAAAAACCCGAGAAACCGAAACGTTTCCGAGAATCAAACACACGAATGAAGGCGTTATCGAACTCCGATTCGGGCGTGCAACATATCAAAACGAAGCTCTCGAGATCTTCTTTCTGAATCAATCATCAGTTTCTGCTCAAAAATCATGGTAATTTTCTTATTTTTTTATTTATATTCGAATTATTTGATAATTAAATTATGAAAATTTGTTCTTGATGTTGTTGATGTGATTTGATGCTTCCATGTTGTAGAGCATGTTTTTCTGGTCGATTTGGTATATTATACTTCAAAAATAGAGTTCAATATCATATAGAAATTAAGGTTTGATTTTCTGGAAATTTCTTGAATATGTGTTCTTGGTGTTCTTGGAGAATTCTGAAAATCAAAGTCAATTTTGAAGGTGTTATTGAACACCAAATCACAAGTATGAATAACCAAAATGAATCACAGACCATTCTCTATCATTTTATATCTTCAAATCGTTTCAACAGTTGGTAAAATTCAAAGTCGATTTTTAGGGGTTTTATTCGAAAATTAGGGGTTTCTTATTGGGTGATTTTTGGATTATTTTGATGATATGAATGCATTAGACAGAATCCCAGCATCGTTTTAACATATGAATTGATCAATTTGGTATAGAAACGTGTAGGATCGACGTCTGGCCGGATTTTCGCCGGCGTTGGTTCGGTAATTGCCAGAATCCCTGAATCGTTGCTTTTCTGGTGTTGTGATTAATGAAATTAAGCTTAGGAACTGATTTGGATTGAAACCCAGCTGATAAGAGTGCCAAACGGAGCTGTTTCGAGTTGGTCGGAGAACTCGCCGGCGTCCGTCAAGGTCACCGAATTCTGGGTTTTGGTCCGGTGTTCTTGAGGACCCGGACGGGTTCTTGATAACCCGAATTCGACCCATGTTCAACCCGGTTTTAATCCCCCTTGACCCAACTGGATTTACAAAATTCTGTTTCTGAGATATCCTGTTTTAAAAATAATTCAAAATCCTATTTATAATTTCTAAAAATTCATTTTTATTTTAAAAATCTTTATTTTAATTCTGAAAATTTATATTAATTCAAAAATAAATCCAAATTATTTAGTTAATTAATTTTAATTTATAATTAATTATTTAATTAGTCAATTAATTTAAATATTAATTGATTAATTAATTTAATTAGTTATTAATTAATTTTAATTGATTATTTAATTAGATTTAATTATTTAAAATCGTTTTAAAAATTCCAAAAAATAGTTTCGAGCTTTAAAATATTATTTTAAATTATTTTACAGGCTCGATAATTCTTATAAAAATTATTTTTGAGTGTTCGAGCCCTATTATTTAATTATTAAATGATTCGGAGACCCGTTTTAATTCCGAAAAATGTTCAAAAATTCATAATAAATTAACCGTTCGTCCGTTTAATACGAAACGAACGCGTACAGACTCAGAAAAATATTCCGCTTTCAATAAAAATACTTTCGAGACCCAAATTCTTTTGTTTCAAAAGGTCGCTTATTTTACAAGTTATTCTGAGTCGATTATTTATCGATAAATCATATTTTTGACCCGATTTCAGTTTTAAACATACCAAGTCGAACCTTTTGACGAACTGAGTTATATATGATATGAATTATATGATATATGAATTATGTGCTTATGTGCTATGTGAATTATGTGCATATATGGATCAAGAGTCCTATGTTTGTCTGTTATATTTATGTGTGGGTCATAAGAATCTTGTGTTGGACTGTTTCTTTTATGTGCGGGTTATCGTATGGGTAGACGATAGGCTTTTGACGCGTAGTTCGTCGAGTGGTTATCGTTTAGACAATTAAAGTTCTATATTTTAATTATAGATGCGGATCTCTCGAGTTGAGTGGGACAAGACGTTGGATAAAGAATGAGATGGAATGGTATTGGGTATCTGGCTTCTAGCAATTGCAGGAGCAGCATATCGGTGAAGTGTTGAAAAGAAGGATGGTGATGTCTTGAGACAGAATGTCAGAATAGATGCGTGTTTGCGAGTGTGACTAACTGTTAAATCTCAAAGGCAAGTATCCCTGACTTCACTTATCGTTCAAGTGACGTTTATTTCAAATCATATTATGCAAGTATCCCTATCATCACTTATTGTTCAAGTGATATTTATTTTAAATCTTTTGATGCAAGTATTGCGTTCCCCATTCTTAGTTTAGAATCGATAAATGTTTTACATATCGCTGAATTAAACAATTCTGTTTATGCAAATACTCATCTGCTATTATGTTTAGAATAGTCAAGTAATTTTACTTATCCAATTATCGGATTTACAAATGTTTCGGATTTTGAGAAAAGTGATTTGGTTGCGAATATTCCTACCCAAGAATTGGGGGAATAAAATTATTTCGGGTGTCGGTTATCATGACCCCATTTCAATAAAAGGTTTTAAGATTGGATCATAATTGCGTAAGTGACAGGGACGGACGGTCCAGCGGAGGGCTATTTCTAAGTGCCATATGAAATATTATGACACCATTTTGCCACAGGCGAGTATTGCCTTTTATTTGAGTACTAGTGTTTTGGGGTCACGTTTCTATGAATCATGACCTTGTGCTATCACACGGGCTGATCAGCATGTGATAGTACGTCCGTCGGAGGATGATCCTAATCTAAATTATCATATCATTTTTTATATTCATAGAATAAATGATTTATCAACTGTTTCTGTTTTGGAATAATGGTAAAATGCAGTTTTGATTCAGATTCTGATTTATGCTTATACTTATGTTGTTGTTAAATATCAAAGATGGTATTAGTATAGATGATTAATGTTGACCTCGGTATGGGTGTTGTGAGCATCAAAGTTTGTATTGATATCTAATTTGATATAACAGCAAAGTAAGTATTAATTTGAAGAGTTCAGTTTTGAATGAGTTTATGATCCACTCTATAATCATTGTTTCATATTATTGTTGTTTACGATATTTCTGTAAACACTGTTTTACGAGTTTGATTCTCGTCAAGATTCAAAGTATTGCTGAAGCATTTCGCTCAAAAATATCAAAATGGTTTTGAATACGATTAAGGAATCAATTCTGAGGCTCCTCCACTAGAATTTTTTGATTCAACAATTATGATTTTAACGGTTCTGCTCTGATGCAGATGTCGGTTTTATGTCAAAACAACCATATATATATTATAATGAACTTGCTGAGCATTTCTTTCGCTCATACTTGCCTGTTTTCAAATTTAACCTCCAGTAAGGATTAGCTTGCGCTGTTTAGCTGCGTAATTCAAGGAAGAAAAGAAGAAGCTTTTGGAAGGTGGTTGATCCAGGGTTTGCGGGCTAGTGTAAGTTCTATTGTATAAAGTTGTTTATATTATATTATATTATAGTTTTGTATTTTATTTGGGCCTAGTATACTTCATTTCGAAGTTATACTAGTGGGTTTAATTGTGAGTTGGAATTTATCGAAAAGAGTGTCAAAAGAAAGTGAAAAAAAAAATTATTTGTGGAATTTGGAATTCTTGTTTCTAGAACTGTAACCTTAAAAGATCTTGGATTAGTTGGGGTCATTTATGTTAAATATCTTCCGCTGGCATTTGTTTATTAATTAAACAGGTTAATTTGGGTTGAAGTTTTATAGTGACGATCAAATCCTCTGACCCCGGATTTGGGGGCGTTACAGGTTGGTATCAGAGCTGAGGTTATAGTAAACTAGAAACGAGAGTGTGTATGAGTGTGTATAGCTATGTGAGGACGTTTGAGCTCATATCGAGTTCCTGTTGGACTATTGGATATAGTACCAACGAGTAAGTTAAGATAGGCGCATTCGTTCGAGATGGTTGTGCTGAGCTGGATGGAACTCCGGGAAGCTGCAAACTTCTATGGTGGAATCTTTCGAGGCTACTACGATTTGACGATGATGAAGATTATCGATTTTTCTGGAATGTGAAGAAATATCTAGAATCGGATGACGAGTCAACTGAAGAGTCAAATTGAAGATAAGCATTAAGACTTTGGCAATACCTTCTCTTTCTATAATTTCTTTTGGCTTCTCTCAGAAAGGGATATCTGTTAGAGGATATATTCCCTAACACTCCTTTAATCATTTTGTTACAGAATCTTGTTTTCTGGATTTCATTTTTCTCCAGAAACATCAGCTTTGAAATCTTTTCAGTTTTATTCATTTGATTTTGGATTCCTTTGATATTCTTTTATTCTGACTGGGATGAACAACCCTAATTATAGGGGACACAAGGTATCCCTGTCTGTGTGTTAGGAGTTGGATGGGACGCCATCACTTGTGTGTGTTGTGAATACATGAAGGTTAACAACCTTTAGTAGTGTCTTAATTTGGACACGCAATACCATGTTCATTTGATCATATTGATCTCTCAGTTATTCTTTCATTTCAACAACACTTTTTCACAAATTCAGATTTTGTTCCTGTTATGATATAAAATTCTTTTCTCTTTGGAATTCCATGATATTATCATCTCAAACATTCAAAGGTATGCCAATAAGGTTGAGCTGAGTTATCTTTGTCAAGTCCAAGTAAGGCTATGGGATGGGATTACCAACAGCAACAGTAGATTGCAATGCGATTAGAATATCAGTGGCGTATACCGAAGTCAGTCTGTTTCTTTATTTCTCTCTTTATTTAACTATATCTCTTTCTTTTCTTCTCTCTATCTTTCTTCTCTCTATCTTTCTTTTTATTCTTCTTTCTCGCGATCAGTAAAAAATGATTCTATTGAAGAATTGGTCAAAGGGTGTGAATGGAACAGCGGTGCACAGTGAAGCTCCTGTAAAAGTTTTATTATACAAGGAATACAAAAGTCAATGCACAACATATGATAAATGAAGAGACTAATGAACAGAAAAATCATGGGAATGGAAGCTCATCTCAAACACCTGAATTTGATAGTACAAACTCAGGGGGAGAAAGAGAAGAAGGATCTACAAGTCATACCAATGATGAAAAAAATGATTAAGGCACAAGTCAACAAACTCACACAAGGAAGTGGGATAGAAGTCACACTATAGAAGCAATTATTGGTGATTCTACTGCTGGTGTGAGAACTAGAAGTGCAACTGCTAATGAGTGTTTACATGCATGCTTTCTGTCTCAAGTGGAGCCTAAGAAAACTGAAGAAGCTCTAATGGATCCTGATTGGATATCTGCCATGCAAGAAGAACTGAATCAGTTTGAAAGAAACAAAGTTTGGGAGTTAGTTCCTGCACCAAAGAACAGAAGTATAATTGGAACAAAATGGGTGTTCATGAACAAGATGGATGAAAATGGTATAGTTACCAGAAACAAGGTAAAGTTGGTTGCAAAAGGCTACTCACCGGAAGAAGGAATTGATTATAATGAAACTTTTGCTCCAGTTACAAGACTTGAAGCAATAAGAATCTTTATAGCATTTGCTGCACATTCAAATTTCAAAGTATATCAGATGGATGTCAAAAGTGCCTTCCTAAATGGTGAGCTAGAAGAAGAGGTTTATGTGCAACAGCCACCTGGCTTTAAAGATCCAGAATTTCCAGATTTTGTGTACAAGTTACTCAAAGCTCTATATGGACTAAAGCATGCACCTAGAGCTTGGTATGATACATTGTTAGAATTCCTACTTAAACATGGTTTTACTAGAGGCACTATAGACAAGACTCTTTTCTACAAAAAGTATGGTGATGATATGATCCTAGTTCAGATTTATGTGGATGATATCATCTTTGGCTCTACAAATGAAAAGCTTTGACAAAGATTCTCCAAGCTTATGCAGAGTGAATATGAAATGAGTATGATGGGGGAATTAAGTTATTTCCTTGGACTTCAAGTAAGTCAAAGAAGTGATGGAATCTTCATCAGTCAAACTAAGTATGTCAAAGATTTATTGAAAAAGTTTGGTATGGTTGAATGTTCACTTGCATCTACACCTATGTCTACAACAACAAAGTTGGATGAAGATAAAAAGAGCAAAAGTGTAGATATTTCAAGCTATAGAGGGATGATTGGATCATTGCTTTATTTAACTGCAAGTAGACCAGACATCATGTTTGCTACATGTGTATGTGCAAGATTCCAAGCAAATCCAAAAGAATCACATTTGATGGCTGTAAAGAGAATTTTCAGATACTTGAAGGGGACTCCAAACTTGGGATTATGGTATCCTAAGGGAACTGGTTTTGAAGCTGTTGGCTACACAAATGCAGATTTTGCTGGATGCAGGGTTGACAGAAAGAGTACTAGTGGAAGCTGTCAGTTTTTTTGACAAAGACTTGTATCCTTGTATAGCAAGAAACAACAATATGTGTCAACTTCTACAGCAGAGGCTGAATACATAGTTGCAGGAAGTTGTTTTGCTCAAGTGCTTTGGATTAGAAATTAGCTAATGGACTATGGTCTAGTGTTACACAAAATTCCAATTATGTGTGACAATACTAGTGCTATATCTAGAGTGGCTAATCCAGTTAATCATTCTAGAAGAAAGCACATTGATGTAAGGTACCATTTTATTAGAGAACATGCTACAAATGGTACCATTGAGCTCATTTTTGTTCCAACAGAAAAATAATTAGCTGACATTTTTACTAAACCTTAGGATGAAGCAACTTTCACTAGACTTGTAGGTGAAATTGATATGCTTAATTCTTCATCCTAAGGCAAGAACTCATCTAATATTTTGCAGCAGATTAAATTCTAGTAAATCAAAGTTAATTTGATTTAATTGGAAATTAACTGGAATATGAATTATAAATATTTCAGAAATCTCTGCATATTTATTCTTCAATAACAAATTCAGCTTGGAATTTTTCAAATTCTAAGTAAACTGTCTAAATGTTAATTTACATCTTCAATATGTAAAATTAACTTAAGGCAGAATCAAAATGATCAAAAGTATATAGAGAACTGAGTTCTCGATAAGTCTAACTTACTTATCGAGTGACTTCTCGATAAGCTTTATTATGACTTATTGATAAGTCATTGTAGAGTTCTCTATAAGTATAAACTTACAGAGTTCTCTACAAGTATCTTTTTAGACTTATAGATAACTCAGAACAAAATAATTTAATTCAATAAATTATTTTGGTAAAATACTTTTGGTAAAATTATTCTGGTTTTATTTTGAATTTATTCAAATAAAAATTGGAAACAATTCAGTTCATTTTGAACAAACTGGGTATTTATTTGACATATCGATAAGTTTATTTTTCAGTTCTCTACAAGAGTAAATAAAATGACTTATCGACATGTATTTCACTTCTCAAAAGACCAATTCCAAACGTCTATTTTGAGTTCTCGACAAGTCATTTGTTTTTACTATAACTACCTAGACATCTCGATACATATACATACTTACAACTTTCGAGAACTCAAGTGACCTGGCTTTTTAATCCAAAACTGATTTCTTTCTCGTTTTCACTCCTTTCTCACTAATTTTTCTTACCCACTAAACTTCATACTCATAACAATGGCAGCCAACAATATTGTCCCCTTCATCCCAAAAGAGACTAACTTTCTTGCATTCTTAGATGCAAACCAAGCACCTGAGACTTTCCAATGCTTTGTCAAGTTCTTGTCTGAGACCTACTTTGTAGGGGCTCTAAGTGCTAATCCAGTGCTTTACTTGGATATGTTAGGAGACTTTTGGAACATAGAAATAACAAGAATAATTGTGCATGAGAACCATGTTGCATCAATTGTGATAACCTGCACAATCAAGGGACAACAGGTGGAGATCTCTGAAAATGATGTCAATCTGGCATTGGGCATTCCTACTGACAAGTTAATGGAGGCTCCAACTCAGGATGAGCTGTATGAATTCATGGACTTCATCAATTATTCTGAGAAGATCAACCTGGCCAGCATGAACAAGAAGCATCTAAGGAGGGAATGGTCTTTTCTTTTTGATTTAGTGATAAGGGCCTTCACCTGCAGGAAGTCAGGGTTTGACAACATATCAAGTGTTGTCCAGAAGATGGTCTACTCCATGGCTCACAACAAACAGATCAATGTAGGACACTACATACTGGAGGAATTGAGCACCATGCTAACAATACCATTGGAGTCAAGAGGTAAGGAAATTTTTCTACCTAGATTCATTATGTCTGCTTTAAACCATAAAGTCAATGACATACATATGCTTGAAGGAGTAAATAGGTCACTAATTGGCAACTATAAGCAAGTATCCAAAATTTTATTTGGATCACTTCTTACTAAGAATAAGGTTCCAGTGGGTCTTAAGTTAACACCTTTCATGATTGAAAGATTTAAGACCTACCCTTATTCTATGCCAGACATGAGAACCAGTACAAGTCAAATTAGTGCAACAATGGTTCCTGAGCCCGTGGAAGCACAAACACAGGCACACTCACAGGAACCTACCAATGTTGAACCTATTTCTTCAAAACCATTAGCAGCTAGGAAACCAACCACTTCATCCTCTCAAAAGGGTGAAGTGAGTAAAAAAAAGAAAAAAGAGATAACCTTAACAACAATAGATGAGAGTGGTGAGGATCAAACACAAGCTGAGTCACCCTTGGTCAGAAAGACAAAGAAGGCTAAACAATCTGAGCTGGCCACTCAAACCACCTCTGTATCCTCCCAAAAGGATGCAGTTGTAAAAATGGGGACTAAACAGACTCTATATACATCCTCTCAACAGGGTGTGTCTATTGAAAAGAGCATTCTCACCAATGCACCTTGTACATAGTCTGCACAGCCTGCACCTGAAGTAATTCAAGTGTATGGTAGAAGAAATAAGGATGGCACACACAGTGAGAGCACATCTATTGAAGTTCCCTCATCCAATAAGGGTTGCTGCCAACACTCACATCTGAACAACAAATCTTAATCTCAAAAATTTATTCTTCACATACAGCACTTGATTCCATTCCTCAAGTGCAAGCTCAATCAAGTGACTTGGTTCAAGAAACCTTGCTCACCACCCAGAAACCACATTTAGTTGGTGAGAGGCTACATGTTGGGGTAGACCTTGATGACACCAATATAAATATAAGGGATTCATCAGTTTTTACTGAAGACCCTATGAATGTCACAAATGCACCTTCATGTACAAATCAGCCTTCACAGACTGTTAGGTTTGAGGGTAGTACTCCTGAGGGGGAGCTATTTAAATCCTCTCCAATTCAATTGGAGGTTCCTCATGTAGGAACAACTCCTCTCAAAACCCTAGAAGAAATTGCATCAGCAGTTGATGCTAGGAGTACAATTGCCAATGATCTTGTCATGAAGGAGGCAATTATAGCACATTCAGGTGACAGTGTGGTGCAAGACATACAAGGGTTTGAGACTGATGCACATGACAGTAACCCAGTCAAATCCCCTCCAATTCAATTGGAGGTTCCCACAAATAGTGTGGAACAATAACTTGTCATAACCACAGTACCTACTGTGAGTCAAACTGTGACGTCTGTCACAGGTGGTTCTAATCCCTCACTACAACCATCAACCTCACAACCTCAACAACCACATCTTTTCTCCAACTGGCTCCAAGAAGCTGCACCTCAATCAAATCTTGAAGAGTTCAGGGTGGATCAACTTGAAGGACTTGCTCAAATTTCTCAACAGTTGCCGACATCTGATATGTCTAACCAGGACTATCAAGCCATTATACTCTCCAATCAAACAGATTTCCAAGAACAACAAGACAAAATTGTTAATAAAGCTAAACATGATGGAAACTGTGATGATTGGCTGAACAAGGACTACAATCTGGAGATGGAGGGTGTTTTAGCTAAGTTCAAGGAATATTATTTGACAATTTTGGGAAGCAATGCTAAAGCACTGACTCCTGGTGAAGTTTATGATGCCATTAATGAGGTTTCTAAGGCTCAGCTTAAAGCTTTCCATCTCTTTGGAAAAGCACTAGAACTTAAGATGGTTGGTCATGAAGACAAAATCAGGAAACTGGTGAAAGAAAAGATGGATGAGATCATACCATCACAGGTCAAGATCACATCTAAATTTCAACATTTTGCTGATCAAATGGCAAGGATGAATCTGACTACTATTGAAAAGGAGGTCAAAAATCTCAAACAATCCTTCATTGCTCTTCATCAAGTGGTCCAACAGCAAATCACTAATTCAAATGATGCCAAGATTCAGCTGGACCAGCTTCACAAATCAAGATATGAGCCTTCTGCATTGCTTATGGATGGTATCAAACAAGCTCTGGAAGCAACTTTTGGCTCCTCAACTTCTACAAATTCACAGCAGCCTATCTCAACATCTACAAATCTACAAATTCAATATCTTCAACAACAAGTCTCAGACTTACAGTCCTCCAATGCTTCCCTCAATGCTCAAGTTCAGGTTTTGACTTCTCTAGTCAAGAGTCAACAATCAGACATCAAAACCCTGGTGGACTCTCATAAGCATCTCCAAATGCAAAATTATGTTGCTTTGGGAGCCATTATGGGGAAACTCAACATACCACTTCCCTCACTACCTGAACAAATAAGGCCATAAATTCCAACTCCCCTACTCATGCCTGTCACCAAGACTAAGGGGGAGATTGACGCTAGGATTCAACAATCTAGAGATGCTAAGGCAAAATCTAAAGTGCCTATTCAGGTTGGTCAAAGCTATTCTCAAGTTGATGTTAGAAAAGAAAGACTTCTAAAGGCTGTAGAAGGACCCAATCAAGATCAAGAATTCAATGACCTTTTTACAGCACTAAGAGTTTCTCTTCAAAATAACTATATGACCTGCAAGAAAGCTATGGCCAAGAACATCAACTTCATAAGGGCAGTGGTGGTGAAAATTGATAACTTTTTGGAGAAAAGGATTGTCATGAACATCAATGGTGGTGTGGACAGGTGTCTTCAGGTGACTTTTACAAATCTTCAAACTTTAAGAGTATCTGAACTGGATGTAATGATTGATAGAGTGAATCTAGTTATTCCAGAAGACACTCAACTTCTCCAAGAGCTAAAAAAGGCACATATAACAGTTTTTCCAGAAGCCTATCTATATCCAAACCAAGGAGTAGTTTATGTCTGTCCAATAACCAAACACGCCAGACATCCTCCTTGTTCCTAAACATTGAGTCAGATCAAATATGAGACTGATCATGACTTTACAGTCTGATCTAAAGTACAAAAGGAACAAGAAGGATGAGGATGTGGAGATGATAAAGATCTTGGATAGATATCTTGTAAATCTTGACACCATGCTGCCAAATACTCAATACAATCTAAGAAAAGACAAGGATGATGATGAGCAGAAGGATGACAAACAAAAGCCTTCTGGCTCAAATCCAAGTCAAGCTTCTAAAGCAACTGGCAGCAAGGACAAGAGTCAAGAAGAGAAAAAGGAAGATGAGAAGAAGGATGGTGATAAGAAAAGGAGAGGAGAAAGGAGAAGCGAACAAAGGCATGATTGCTCAGAACCACAACAACCCCTAAAAATCCAAACAACTCTAGCTCAACCCTCAAAGCCAACAAACTCAATCACCAAACTTCCTCTAACCTCTAAGCCAAAATTCCTATACAATCAAACTGCCAACACCTTTCTAAAAATTCCAATCATCACAAGCCAAACATCTCTCAAGAAAATCACAAACCTACATTCTGCAAAACCATCACTCAAAATCAACTACAAGTCTGTTGGGAGAAAACCTAATAAAACCAAGCCTGCTGAAAAAGTGGAAGTCGCTGAAAGAGCCATCTGGAATTATTTCAAGCAAAATGATTTTCTACCATTAAACCGGTGCATCTCAAATGAAGATAATTTTCAACAACTAGCTGAGGAAATAGTTAGAGTCTGGGTTGTAACTCTGAAGGAAGTAAGAATCTACTATGAAGATGGGTCTTTCACATTTCTTGGTTGTAGTTTAATGGACTCTCTTTCTCCCACAGAAATCAAGAGAGTGATAAGTTTGTTAAAGGATAAGGATACTGCTACAAGAGCATGGAGATCTGTTTTGGTTGAATGGTTGATTGAAAGAGAGGAAAGAAGAACAAGGAATGAAGCTGAATATGATGAGAGGATAAGGAAGTATGACGAGGAGATTGAAATGTACATTAAAAGATCTGAAGAACTCAAGGCAAAAGGAATGAGCAGAATCTCTAAGGATGGAAAATTTTTAAACATTAAAGCTGGCAAATTCTCAAGATTTAGGATTGATTTACTATACAATGGTTATCCAAAGGCAGACAGACTCAAACTTGTAGAAGTTCTAAGTGGGACACCTATTATAGAAGAACTTGAAATTCTTGACTACTTAAAGGATCTCATTAGAAAAGAAGCAGAAGCAAAAATTGTCTTTACCTGATGCTTGTAACTATTTAAACTCTGTAAATCTCCTAATGTATAAAAGTTTATAATTGTGATTTTTATGTATTAATCTTAGTTTCCATTATAACTTGGGGTTAGTCTTGTTAACATGCATGAATTTGTGTTAAGCAATCTTCTCACAAATTGGGGGAGATTGTTGTGCAAGACATGCATGTACAATAACAAGACTAAGTCAAATTGACAACCCTAAGTAAGTTGTATTGTAATCTTAGTTTGTATTTTATATTGTAACATTTAAAGTCTGTAAAAATGTCAAAGAGCAAACTTGAGTCTTTTTCTTTAAACAATATCAAGCCTAAGAATTCTATCTGGAAGAAGATCATGCCTTAGAAGAATTATGAAGAAGCTTGGAGTTGAATAAATCTGTTTTGAGAAAAATATTCTAAGTCAAGATCTCTACAAGTCACATATTTAGTGTCATAGAGAAGTCATTCGAGAACTCCAGAATGGCTTATAGAGAAGTCAGGAAAGTGTAACACCCCAGTCCCACATCGAGTATATTTGAGACTTCTATTCAGTTTATAAGGCAAAGTACTACTACTATGTGCACCAACAAATCATGATCTTTTGGAGGCCTGTGGTGGGCTTGTCGTAACCCAAGTTGGCTGCACTCGGGACAGTATGCTTCGGCTTATATAGGACTCGTAATCAAGACTTGACCCAATTTTTGAAAAAGGCTCGGGATTTGACCTGGGTTATCACATATGGTATCAGTGCCAACTCTCAAAAGCTTGATGCGTCAAGTTGCCGGAGGTGAGGACACGAAGGCTGGTGGTATTATCCCACAATGGCAAGAGGTCCGGAGGTGGGGACACGAAGCCAGCCGGTATTATCCCACAATGGCTAGAGAGGTACGATCTTGGTCCTATGGGCTGTCTGTTCGGGCCTGACGAGGACGTCAGGAGTTTAAGTGGGGGCGTTTGTAACACCCCAGCCCCACATCGAGGAGATTTGAGACTTCTGTTCAGTTTATAAGGCAAAGTACTACTACTATGTGCACCAACAAATCATGATCTTTTGGGGGCCTGTGGTAGGCTTGTCGTAACCCAAGTTGGCTGCACTCGGGACAGTATGTTTCGGCTTATTTCAGACTCGTAATCGGGACTTGACCCGGTTTTTGAAAAAGGCTCGGGATTTGACCCGGGTTATCACAGAAAGCTACTAGAGAACTCAGAGATATCAACAAGCCAAATTGAAGACATGAAGATTGGAGATATCGACAAGTCATTTCTTCACTAGAGAACTCAGAGTTATCGACAAGTCAAATATCACTAGAGAACTCTGAGTTATCGACAAGTCAAATATCATTAGAGAACTCTGAGATATCGATAAGTCAATTATCACTAGAGAACTCTGAGATATCGACAAGTCAATTATCACCAGAGAGCTCAGAGATATCTATGAGCCAAAAGTGAAGACATAAAGTGGAAAGATCTCGACAAGCTAAATTCTATTATAGAGAACTCAGAGACATCTACAAGTCAAATCAACTATAGAGTAATGAGAGATCTCGATAAGCCAATATACTTATCGAGATGTCAAGTTCTCTATATACCAAACTGGAGATCTCGAGGTAAAACTCAAAGTACAAAGTGCAGACCAGTTCAATATCCAAGATTAACAATCAACAAACAATCCAACCAGTTGGATTGACAAGTCTACAAAAAGCAGCTTGAAGAGTGTGCAAGATCAAGGGTGAAGATTAACTGACAAAGGAAGATCAAAGTTAACGCAGTATGCAAAGATATGCTAAGCCAGAAATGGAAGATATACTCTTCCTAAAATGGAATGATAAGTGACAGTTTACTAAAGTGAATAGCATCTCTTATTATACACTATGTAAACCATTAGTTAACTATCATATAAAGTTAACACTTGTCCTTTGTTAGAAGTAACAATTTAGATAAGAAAAATCTTGTATTCTCTCAAGGAAGAAACTAAGCTCTTTATCAACAAAGAGCCTAGAAATTTTGGAGCAAAACATTCTTAATTTTAATACAAAATCAAGTGAGTTTTGAAAGATTTGTGTTCACTATTATTACTTGTTTAATTTCAGTATTAATACATATCACTGCAATATTTAATTTACTTTGTTCATAACCATAAACACTTCAAGAAAAGCATAAAACACAAAAACACATTCACCCCCCTTTGTGTATGATTCATTACCTAACATCCTAGTTCAATACGCCCCCCTAAAATGCATAACAAATCAGCAACAATTACTCAATCACTTCACAAATCCACAAATTAAGTAAACAAAATAGCACAAAACCAAGCGTCATATATATGAATATTTTGGTGGAGAGAGATATAGATATATTTACAAAGAGAGAGGGAGATATAACCATAGGGGGAGAGAGAGACATAGAGAGATACAAGTAAAGTGATGATCATACCTCAAAAGAAAAATGAATAAATATTGAGAGATATATGTTGAAACAAAATCAAGGCTTGAACCCTAATTGAACCTTCAATCCCAATTAATCTCCTTGACCCTTGAATTGAATCCAAACTTAGCTTCAACCCTTAATTTAGACCGAGAGAAATAGTGAGTGAAGAAGCAGAGAGAGTACCCTAATTAGATGAAGAGACAGGTGAGTGAAGGAGGAGAGAGAGGGAGTGAGTGAATATTGAGCTTCTAATTCATTTCCCTGTTCTTTTTGTCCAAAAATTTCACTTCTCTCCTCTGTCCAAATTTTAGCCGCCCAACACATTAAATTCAACCCAGCTCAATTGATTTACTCTTCATTTTTTATTACTCCCTCCGTCTCAATTTATCTGTCTTGTTTGACTTTTGATGGTCAAATTGATTCAACTTTGACCGTAAATAAAAACTCATTCTTTCATTATTTTGAAAAATTAAAATATACATATAAAAGTAGATTAAACATACTTTCTGATGATATAAATTGTATAAGTATTTTCGATATTATACTATGTGAAATTTTCGGTCAAAGTTGGGTCAATTTGACCGTAAAAAGTCAAACAAGACAGATAAATTGGGACGGAGGGAATATTTGATAAGTATTATAATACTTTTTAAACTGCGCACATTATAATTATTTTTATTATTTTAACTAATTTGAAAATGCAAAGTTATTACATAATATTATTTTCTAAAAATAAATATTTTTATGATTTAAATTAAAATTTATTAGTTTTGATAATAAGTTAAATATTTTTATTTTTAAATTAAAACATTTTTTTTACTATTTATAAAATATGAGCAATTCATTTATTTGACATATTTTTACTTTCTAGTGGAATTTCTTAACCATTTTTTTCAAGCCAATTAGTTTTAAAGATGAATATAATTTTGGATTTTTTTTAAATCATTGATATTATATGACAACTCGGTACTATGTGTTATTGTGTGTAACACCTTATGGAACTATATTCATATTAATTATAAGTTTTGATACTAAATAAAATATATTCATCTTAAATTTATTTAAAAGATTAAAATATTTATAAAATACAAATAATTTATTTTATTAGGAGGACCATAACTTTTGAAGAAAATTTCATAAAATATTAATTTAAGATCAATTTATTTTAATGAATTAATTTATCATGAGTTTAATTAAAATTTACTCTTTTCACAGTCCATGATAACACAATCTAATGTGTTGGTGTGTGTAACACCTTATTGAGTGGTGTGTGTAACACCTTATTGAGCTAGAACAACACATTTTTAACTCCACAGTAACACCTAAAAGTGTGATTTTGTGTTATGGCCAAAATTTCATGCCGATTATAACATCAGTTAAAACAACACCCATATTGAAATGTTGAAACATTCACCTACCAGCATATATATCAACTAATCAACAACTAGATTAATATCACTTCTCAAGAACAGAAAGCTACGCCGAATTTAATTCTCGGAGAATAATTAAATTTCATTTAAGAAATTATAGAAAGAAGTGCTGCCAAAATTTAGTCTCACCATTAAAATCTTACACACTTTGTTAAACTCACTATTCGTAGCTTTTTAATTGTATTGTTTAATTATTTGATAAGAGTTATGAGTTTTTATAGTGAGATAGAAACAACCATAAATTTGATAGTTTAGTGAGACAGAAACAACCATAAAATTGATAGTTTATAATTGTATTGGTTCTTTCTATTATTTGTTACTTTGATTCATTTATACTCAAAAATGTTAGCAACCCTTTCGTGGTTTATTTCTTAATATAAGATTTAATCATCAAATCATGTTTGTGTCTTTTAGTTTTCTTAATTTCGATAGATTTATATTTCGCTACACAAGAACTCGAAAAATGAATTAAATTACATTCACCCTGTCTCTAATTGCTTTTAGACCTAACAGTTAGGACTCGCAAACTTGTAGCATTATTTAATATTTGAATATTGATTTAAATATTCAATTTTTCATATTACAAGTTTGAACTATATTTAAATTAGATATTATTTAGATATTATTTTAGTACTCTGTTTACACGTATATGGATTATAATAACATCTCCTCCCCGTTGGAAAGAGTGTGTTACGATATGGTGTCTCACTTTCAGCTTCCAAGTTCCAAGGCATGAGTAGTTAAAAATGATGAATATTTTTTTTTACCCAAGCAGTCTGTAAAAAGCTAAAAGGGCATTAAAGGTCATTTAAGTTGAAATGGGCCGTGCCTGATTATGCATTCGTATTTAGGCATAGTTTGATATTATGGTATTTTTGGCTACATCATAAGCATCTATACTATATTACAGTAAATGAAATATAGTCGGTCGGTCAGTACTTGCTGAAATTACTAAATTGCTCGTACTTAATTTATAATAGATTTTAATCAATTATTTTTATTTAATTACAAAAACTAACCCACGCTCTTCTGTATTGGACATAACGGATAATATGGCCACAACACTTCAAACATCAGACAACTAACTAAGCTTTTTTTGTGATGGTTAATATAGATCAATGAGTATAAGTGGCACTAACCGGAAGTATTACCTCGACCTAAAAAGAATCCGAGAATTAATTTAATCACTAAACTAATTAGCTTTTTTTAAGTATGACAAGTTACTTTATAACTATATTTAACATAAAACACACTAATTAGTGAATTAATATTTATAAAATAATTTTATAAATACAAATAAAATTAAAACCTACTATTCATCTGGCTTAAACAAAATTAAATTACTAATATGGGCTAAATACAAAATAAAACAGAAAAATCTAGATATGATTAATTGAATTTATTGCATCTGGCTTTAACAAAATAATAAATACTACTAACATGGTTAAAAAACTTATACTATTAAATCAGACTAAAATAAAATTAAAATTGAAAAATAATTTGTTAGTCAATCTAATGATATCGGGTTAAAACAAAATAATAAGCACTACTCATCTGAACTAAAATATTCTAATATTCAATCCGGGTCAAAATAAAAATAAAAACAAAATAAATAGCAATATTTATATTTGGTTAATATTATGTACTTATATAGTTACAGTTTTTCTTTCAAGTCTATAATATCCATACTATTTTTATTAAAATATGACATGAATAATTTGTTAGTTGTATAATAGCGCATAGTAAATAAAATAATAATCCGAGCCAAAAAACATTTATGCAGTTAATCTAAGAAAAAACAAAATAAAAAATAATAATTAGACCAACTAAAATAAAATAATATATAATTTTATCTGGGCTAAAATAAAATAATAAGATATGAACAAATTTCATATAAAAAAAATTTCAAATTCAATTTTTTTTTAAAATATAATATTAAAAACAATTTGTGCATCTTATTTTAATTCTAATTGGTCAGTTAGTCGATCGGTCAATTCTAATTCTTATTGATATTCAAGTCAACTTACTCTTCCATTATAATTTATATTTTATATTGAACTCTATATCATTATTATCGATACTAAAGTCAACTTCATCTATCAACTTTAAATTCTAATATTTAGTCTATATGATTCTAATTGATATTTTAGACTAAAATCAATTTAAGCAAATTAAATATAATTAGTTGGATTTGGTTGATATAATGTGCCTCAGATTAAGAAAAAATAATAAATACTACTGATTTGGCTAAAAAAATATACCATTGAACTAAGATAAATAAAATAATATATATAAGTCATCCAAAATAAAAAAATATATTTTATAATTGATCGAAACTAACACAAAATTATAATCAAAATATAATGCGATCAAATAAATCAAAATCATATATACTAATTATCAGGACTGAAACAAAATTATCTTATTTGTGGACATAAAATAATTAAAATTAAACTAAAAATAATTAGTTTAACTTGGTCTGAGTAATGGTCTCGGGATAAAATAAAATAATGTAAACCATTGATCCGGGATAAATCCAATTAGTATCATATAAAGCATAATTCTTATTCTATTGATACGAACAAAAAATTTAACTTTTATTTAAAACATAATTTTTATAAATCACACATAAAATTATCAAATAAAACTATATGTTCAATGAGTACTATTATCTTTTTCAAATATCTCTTATAGTTAATCGATTAAGTAATAAACTATCTAAAATAATATTTTTGGTAAGATTTTAACATAAGGAAAATATTATATTTTTACACTAAAAAATCTATAAATCGCTATAATAATATATTTTCCCCTACTACCTAGGCTATTACTTTAAATATATTTAACTGTTCTAAAAAAACTAAGAATATCGTGTATTATATAATTATCATGAATTCATATAATTAAAAAAAGTAGAAATAAAAAAATTTAAATAAACAAATTTAAGAATTTAATTCAAAATATATTTCTTTAAAAATATTATATAATATTAAAAAAAATTGTGCATCTGTGCGTCGCATGGGTTATAAACTAGTAATAATAAAAGCCGAATCTTGATAATTATGTCAAAAAATTATTGTTAATTATCAAAATTATATATAAATCAAACAAGTTAATTATCTAAATGGTGGTATTGTCCAAAAAATGTAAAAATTTGTAACAATTCTATAATTATAAAGTATATTCTAAAATTCAAAAAGTCTATGAAAACTTTATTGATTTAAATAAATTATCTCTAATAATTTTTTCTTTTAAAAATATAATTTATAGGTTACAATTTATCAAACACATCAAAAACTTATAATTAAAATTTTCCATATCACTTATATAACATTTTTTACTTAAAATCATGAGTTACATTTTATTAAAAAAACTCAAACATTTCCTAAAACTTAAGAAAATGACAATTTATGTCACAGTAATTGTGACAGTATGCTCGTGCAATTTTCTCCAGATTAATGATAGTGAACAAGATTATAAACAGAGAATTTAGCTGAAAAAAGGATTATAAACAGAGCAATGTTACGTTAAAGGAGTATATCTGCATCTTAAAATTGTGTATTGGAACATAGTTTAGCAGTTGTGCAAATGATGAAACTAATTTTATTTAATTTCATTAAAAATGTTTTTATAGCTATATAACAGAGAGGAGAATAAAAAGGATGATTTATGGACTCTTTTTGTCTCTAAATTAGGATCTCGTTGACATGCAATTATATTATATACATCATATATTAGATTATTTATATGATGAGTTCCCGGGAAAGAAATGTGACAAGATTTATGAAAACTGTGTTTGGTGGGGTGGTTTAAACAACTAAAATATTAGAGGGGGTTAGATAACTAAAAATTTGGTAAATAGTCAAATAATGCACCTAATAGATAGTAACATATGGTTATGGTTCACCTGCTGCTTGCTGCTCATGCCTTCCCAGCAAAGTTTCAAGTACAAAAAGATTATAATCTTTATTATTATAAAATCAAATCCTAACTTATGAGCTTTGACAATTTCATAAACCATTGTTTTATTCTTAAAATTACTAGGAGGAGTGTAATGAAGTCAAAATGTTGGAAAATAATTGGTGGATACAGAAAGATAGTTGATGTTTTGGTGGAAAGGGGAACACAAAATGCCTGTCTAGTTTCTATTTCAATGCATGAATAATTGTGTTTTGTCACATTTCAGTGGGTGAATACTGCATACAACTCCATTATCTTCTTTCTGCTTTTTATTATCCTTGTGTCCTGGTGCTAAACTAATTCATCTTCCAATAAGCCATCTCCTGTCAGTATGTAGATACCGAAACTGGGTTTTGTAGGATAAAATCTAGGGTTATAATTCGGGTCAAGCGAGCCGAATTTCGAGCCGAATATATTTTGAGGTGAGTTTAATCAAGTTAAATTGAACCAACTCGTTTAATTAATCGAATTTAAATTTTTACACGAACACGACTTGTTTAATTTCACGAGTCAAGTCGAGTCGAGCCGGCTAATTTAATTAAACAAGTTGGAAACTCTGACCAAACTTAACTAATTTAACTGAACAAGTCGGAAACTGTAACCAAACTCGACTCATTTAACTTAAAATCATAGATCATAAATAAAGATATTTAATTAACCCAATTGAACGTTCGAACTCTACAACTGAAAATAGAAATTTCGTTACATAATATCCGCTCTCATGACGACTTCTACTTTCGCTAAAACACTAAACTAAATTAAATCCCTAATAAATAAGTTTTACTATCTTTGGAGTTTTTGTTCCTTAACTAATCAAAATTGATGTGTATATTGTATACAAACATGTTTTGTAGTATGCGTCCAAAGATACGTACTAAGTATGAAATATCATAAATTTATCTCATTTTAATTGAATGAGTCAAATATAACACATGCATCTGAACACAATTAAAAAAATCGAAATTATTATAAGATAAATTTTTGGTCATCTCAGCTCTCCAAGACAAGGAGGATATATTTAATTTGATCAATCACTCTCGGCGCATCTGTAAAAACCCCAAAATAATTTTTCTTGCCGAAAAAAAAAATCAAGTATATTTGGCTATTTTACGACCGAACCAATCCCCATACCTATTGTTTACCTGAGTCGTTACGCAAACACACACCCATATTTTTGCTCTTGCAGTACAACCCCCTCAAAAACACGAAGTACAAAGGACAAATTCATAATTTCACTCTCTCTCAATTCAATTAAACTACAAATCTAAAGGTTATAACAGTAATTTAACGAAATCTCAACTCCATTTACGTCATTTTATCTCCCTAACCCCCACCTTTTACCAACTTTTTCAATTATAAAAACCTCTCTCGTTTCTCCCTCCACATTTCTCTCTCTACGTATATATTTCACATCTCTCCTACAACATTACAACAGTCTCTCTCTCTCTCTCTCTCTCGTTTTTATAATCTCTCTCCATCGCTCCCTCCCATTACTAATGGCGCCGAGTGTTAAACTGACCGGAAAAACCTCACCGGACGGCGATCTGGAGGACGTCCGGCTTCTCGATGAATACGAAGACGAAGAAGTGAAACTGAGTGAAGAAATGAGGAGAATTCAGGTGAGAATCACCGGAATGACATGTGCGGCGTGTTCGAATTCTGTCGAAAATGCTCTGATTACCTTAAATGGCGTTGTTAGAGCTTCTGTTGCGCTTCTTCAGAACAAAGCCGACGTCGTTTTTCATCCTTCTCTCGTCACTGTTAGTGCCTTACCACCCGTGATCACACTTTTACACTTTCGTATTTTTGTTCTCACGTTAAAATATGTTCTCGCGTTAAAACTGTTCTCACCTCAACGCGACGCCAGACTATATGATTTAAAAACACGTTGAAAATGTTCTTGAATATATGTATTGATTTAATTATACACTACATGATTATGATTTGATTATCATTAGTGTTGAACAAGCTACGTTTTATTATTAATTTAGCTTTAGTGACTTTTATTTATTTATAACTTATGCTCTGCATTTTTATATTATTTTGTGCCTTCTTTAGTTTGAAGTAAATTATTTTGTGCCTTCTTTAGTTTGAAGAGCTTTTTATTAATTGAATATTAGCTTAATACAGTTCATATACTTTGAAGTGATCTGACTTTTTCGAGATATTATTAGCTGTTATACATCTGTATTTCTGCTAATTAAAACTAACGAATTAACGATGCTGTACCTGGCAGAATCAGATATTATATATGCTACAGATTGATATTCGTTTGTGAAATAGATTCTAGTTTTACGACGAGTTGCATTACGGTAATGGTACTGAGTTTTTATTGTGTGACGGTTGCAAGTAAAATGGCCTAGAGTCTTTGTGATTAATTTTAATACCGTTTCAGGATGATGACATTAAGAATGCAATTGAAGATGCCGGTTTTGAGGCAGAGATTGAACCGGAAACTAGTACATCTCAAACAAATTCACATGGAAATGTGGTGGGACAGTTTACTATAGGAGGCATGACGTGTGCAGCCTGTGTAAATTCGGTTGAAGGAATTTTGAGAAAGCTTCCTGGTGTGAAGAGGGCAGTGGTGGCATTGTCTACCTCTTTAGGCGAAGTTGAATATGATCCTACTGTAATTAGTAAGGATGACATAGTGGATGCTATTGAAGATGCTGGATTTGAAGGTTCACTTGTACAGAGCAGCCAACAAGATAAAATTATCTTAGTAGTTAATGGGATAGCGAGTGATTTTGATGTACAGCTATTAGAGGGAATACTCTGCAACTTGAAAGGTGTGCGGCAGTTCTGTTTCAATAAAAAATCAAGAGAACTAGAAGTTCTTTTTGATCCCATGGTTCTTGGTTCTAGATTCCTTGTCGATGAGATTGAAGGAGGTAGCTACGGAAAATTTAATCTACGTGTCAGAAACCCTTATACAAGAATGACTTCTAAGGATCTTGAAGAATCTTCAAAAATGTTTCGCCTTTTCACAGCCAGTCTCATTCTCAGCGTGAGTCTCATTTTTAATTCTGCCACTAGGTTACGTATCAACCTTACGGGTGCATTTTACAAGAATAAAGTTATTACAAGTAGAATCTAGTGTATCCTAGTATTGCTAAGCTGGATTGCTCCTTTTGCCATCTTACATATATCCTGGATATGCGTAGTCATTACAATGATATTTATGAATAGTTCTTTTCTTAAGGCATACACTAGATCTGCAGATACTTTAGTATGCACACTTTCTGTATAAAATAGCATGTCAAAAGCCATTTGCACACTGCAAGGAATTACATACATTTTTCGTCATCTTTGTCAATTGATTCAGTTTTAACTTCTTGCCAGATTCCTGTCATTATCATGCGATTTGTTTGCCCAAGCATCCCTATACTGTATTCCTTATTGCTTCGGCAATGTGGGCCATTCCAGATGGGTGATTGGTTAAAATGGGCCTTAGTGAGTGTTGTGCAGTTTGTTATTGGGAAGAGATTTTATGTTGCAGCTTGGAGAGCTCTTAGAAATGGTTCTACAAACATGGATGTTCTTGTAGCATTAGGAACTTCGGCTTCGTACTTCTATTCTGTCTATGCACTAATATATGGTGCAGTAACTGGTTTTTGGTCACCTACGTACTTTGAAACCAGTGCGATGCTGATAACATTTGTGCTACTAGGGAAGTATTTGGAAACTCTTGCGAAAGGAAAAACTTCAGATGCTATAAAGAAGTTGGTAGAACTGACACCAGCAACAGCTTTGCTACTACTCAAAGACAAGGGTATGCTGCTTTGACATGAAAATGAATGTGTGAGATTCGTTTTTTGACAGACTGAGGGTTCTTTTCTGCTTTCACATCATTCTCCCCCGATTATATTCTTCTCCAAAAAGGATGCACAATAAGTTTTGGCGCATTATTAGATTCCATAAGTTTAAGTTTGACAAACATCACTTCTAATGGTTTTTCCTATGTACTATGTCTGTGGGATTGTTAATAATCTTTTATATGTAATTTAACAAATTAATGTAGTTTCTCTTGCATTATTAACAGGTGGCAAGGTTATTGGAGAAAGGGAGATAGATTCTCTTCTGATTCAGCTCGGTGACATGCTAAAAGTTCTGCCTGGCACAAAAGTTCCCGTGGATGGCATGGTTGTTTGGGGTTCAAGTTATGTTAATGAGAGTATGGTTACTGGTGAATCTGAACCAGTTTCAAAGGCTGCTAATGCCGCAGTTATTGGTGGTACAATAAATTTAAATGGTTCCCTTCACATACAAGCAACAAAAATAGGTTCCGACACAGTTTTAAGCCAGATTATTTCTCTGGTTGAGACAGCACAAATGTCGAAAGCTCCCATTCAGAAATTTGCTGATTACGTAAGTTTCAACTGTTGTCTTACATCTTATTGTTCTTTATGCTTAAGGCAGTGTTCTAATTTTTTAAATTGCATGTATAATTAAATTGCATGTATAATTGCTAACTGCACCAAAACAAAATTTGTTTTGCTTGGATCCCTAGTGCTGTAGTGCAGATTCTAAATTCTGCAATAAACACTGAATATATATAATACATAGTCAAGCGGTGTGCTTTATGCTGATTGAGAGAGGTATTTAATGTGTATATCATTTCTAAGTCCAAATTATAGGATTTATAGGCTAAGTCTGGTTTAACTTTCTGCAGAAGTGTATGATTTGTCAACACCCTTGGTTAGACGTATAGTTTTTTTAATTATAATAATCTTTGATATGGTATTGCATGAATGTTGTATCAGCAGAATGGTTGATGCACCATGCTAGTCCAGTAGTTATATGTAAAGTAATCGAAATGATAGAAAACATTAGATTTGTTTTAACAAGATTTAGATATATAATGTTGCAAAAATAGAAGGGGAACAGAAAGTCAGTGCTCTTAGAACATCGCAGGGGTAATGATCAAGTTGATGAAAATATTTTAGCAACAGGCTCCTATAATTTGTCTGGTTCAGATCTTTATTCAGAAATTTATTATGCTTTGGTTTGTATATAGGTCAAGGACTTGTGTATTTTTCTCACCTGAGTATATATCTTTTCAACTTGCAGGTGGCAAGTATTTTTGTCCCTACTGTCGTTGCTTTCTCATTGCTGACACTAATTGGGTGGTAAGTTCACAACTATCTTTGGACAGTTTGATGCAAGTAAATATTTTGATATCAAATATCAAATGTTATATTGGTTTCATCTCAAATGTAATTTTGTAGGTATATCGGTGGAGTTTTTGGTTTCTATCCAGTAGAATGGCTTCCTGAAAGTAGCAATTACTTTGTTTTTGCCCTCATGTTTGCGATATCCGTGGTAGTGATTGCTTGTCCATGTGCACTTGGATTGGCAACCCCAACAGCTGTCATGGTTGCAACGGGGGTTGGAGCTAATCATGGTGTGCTAATTAAAGGAGGGGATGCATTGGAGAGGGCACAGATGGTAAAATATGTTGTGTTTGATAAAACAGGAACTTTAACCCAAGGAAAAGCTACGGTCACAACTGCAAAAGTTTTTGCAGAAATGGATCGTGGGGAATTTCTCACATTGGTAGCTTCGGCAGAGGTAACTATAAATATCCCACGCTAGTTTCTCCCATTATGTAACGGTAGTATAACTTGTCAAGAACAATTATACTAGTGTTGTGTAATCTATAATTATGTATGCTTTGAGCTATTTTTCAAGATCCAGGTACTTAATATAAGCTTATCAGTGAACTTCATTTGTAAACCAAGTTCGATACCATTTTAAATTCTAATGGTTTATCGTTAAGCCAAAAGAGCTAATATCTCCTTTTAAATTTACATTCAAGTGTCTTACCACTTTAATAACCTATATATTGTCTTATGGCTGGTCTGGTGATTTATGATTTAGGCTAGCAGTGAACATCCTTTAGCAAAAGCAGTAATGGAATATGCTCGCCATTTTCACTTCTTCGAAGACCCTTCGGCTACCACAGAAATTCAGTACCTTGAGAAGGAGCCTAAATACTCAGGATGGCTTCTGGAAGCATCTGATTTCACTGCTCTTCCCGGAAGAGGTGTCCAATGTCTTATCAATGGAAAACGGATTTTGGTAAGTGTTTGTTGCAACTTTTTATCTAAGAATAACTCAGTTAAGACAAAAAGAAGAGATTAGTTAAAAAGGAAACACAAGGCCAATCTCTATTAAAATGGTTAATAACTTTTGGTTTTTTTGCTTATATAAGATCCTTGATCATGAATATTCAACAGGTTGGTAATCGTAGTTTGCTTACAGAAAACGATGTTGCTATTCCAACTGATACAGAGAATTTTCTGGTAGAACTAGAAGAAAGTGCAAAGACAGGCATACTAGTGGCATATGATGCCGTCTTAATTGGCATTCTCGGAATAGCTGATCCACTAAAGAGAGAAGCTGCTGTAGTAGTAGAAGGCCTCATGAAAATGGGTGTGAAACCTGTCATGGTCACCGGGGATAACTGGAGGACAGCTCATGCTGTAGCGAAGGAGGTAGGTACTTTTTTATGGGTTAAACATGCATCACATGCATACAAATATGCAATGGTTTTCACTTTAATCCTTTATTACAAAATTAAAGCCACACAGTAAAATTAGTTAATTCAGTATAAACCGTGTAAGCCACTGTAGGAGTTATTGCCTTCAAATTTTGAAGATTCTCCCTATTGGATCATAATACCACTGTGTAGGAGTCATTGGTGCATCCTTTGCAATTAAATCATTATAAATTTATATGAAACAGAATAAAAAGAACATTACATGTTTCATATGTCTACATTAAGTGTCTTCATGCTCATGTATTATGTGTCTTCATGCTCAGGTATTATGTGTCTTCATGCTCAGGTGCATTTTACGCTGATTTGGACTACTTCATCCCTATGAATTTTTAAATTTTAGTATGCCTTCTATTGAATTTGTTTTGGCTTGTTTGGGAACTACGAATTCATTTGAAATGAATTTCATGTTCCCAAACACAATCTTAAGGTGATTAATCTATGCCATTGTCTGCTTTTGAGAATTTCCTCTCCTGTTTTGATCAAGGTTGCTGCTGCTTCTTCCTCATTTGAAAGTAGTTCTGTTTCTAGTTTAAGCCGGATAAAATTCATGATCATTGAATGGTTTGGAGAGTAATCACTAATCAGGGAACGCAGCAAAACTCCGGATAAGTCATTGCTTAAGTATTATACTATTATTACTTAATAACATTAACTTTGTGTGCAGCTTGGTATTCATGACGTACGAGCAGAGGTAATGCCGGCTGGAAAAGCTGATGTCATTCGTTCATTTCAAAAAGATGGAAGCACGGTTGCTATGGTGGGTGATGGTATCAACGATTCACCAGCTTTAGCTGCAGCAGATGTTGGTATGGCTATCGGGGCAGGAACAGACATTGCAATCGAAGCAGCCGATTATGTGTTGATGAGAAATAATCTAGAGGATGTAATAACGGCCATTGATCTTTCAAGAAAGACGTTCAACCGAATCAGATTAAATTATGTGTTTGCAATGGCCTACAATGTCATCGCAATTCCTATAGCTGCTGGAGTTTTTTACCCTCTCGTAAAGCTCAGATTGCCTCCATGGGCAGCCGGTACATGTATGGCTCTGTCATCTGTAAGTGTCGTGTGCTCTTCTTTACTTCTTAGAAGATACAAAAGACCCAGACTAACTACAATTCTGGAAATAACTATAGAGTAGAAATTTACCTGTTAAAAATCAAAAATTAAGGAAATGCAGGGGAGGGAGGAGGGGATGGATGTGTGACAATACCTGGTTCACAATTTTTGTGTATTCATATCTTTTTCAACCATCAGGGTGTTCTTCATCACCCTTGTTAATGTAAATTTAGTTTCCGTAAATTTTTAATCAGTTTTTATGCTGCTTTCTTGGCAAGAAAAATCCTTCTCCCCTTGTTTCAGAAGTAGGAAACTGCATCAAAGGTCAATTTGTGACAGTTAAGGCCTTGCTGACTTATTTTATCTATTTTTTTCTAAAAAAATAGAAGAAGCTACAATAAGGACTTCAATCACTTCACATTTAGGAGAGATCTGTTATTGATATGTGAGTTGTTTTTATGAAATTACATGCTGTAGGCCTGTAACTAGTTAAATCAATCAAATTCTTGTTGAAATGATATTATCCCACATTTCAGAGAAACTTTTGTTCAAGCATGTTGCAAACTATAATCAGCCTTCGATTGTTTATATCCATCCTGTTTCAGTGTAGTTAGTCAGTCTTCTAAAGCAGCACCTACTTGCATTAAAGCATAAAAACTCTTGATTAACTTGCACATGAGTCTACTATCAAGAGTATGAAAAGACACAGGTTGCACATCACCTCCAATTCGAATTCCCATTCCAGAATACCCCTATGGTAATGACATGAATACCTCTTTTTGAAAGTCTTCATGTAAAAATGCTTTTGTAAGAGTAGCACCGCGTTTGTAAATATTTTAAAACGGTAAGTTTTTTATGTATAAATATTCAATCCTCCTTTCTTATTATTCACACTTATTGTTTCCATCAAAATTTTTTTTACAAAAAAGATGAATCCAAATAATCTCCCATCTTCAAATCAGCAAAATTCAAATTCTCAAAATCCAAATGCACAATTTCCATATCCATATCCAAGTCCCTATTTTCCAAATCCACAAAATTTTACTAATTCTCAAAATCCAAATTTTCAATATTAATTTTCACATTCTCAAAATTCTCAATTTCCATTTTCATATCCTCAAAATTTTCCATATTAATTTTCATTTCCACCATTTTCAAATCCACAATTTGAAACCCAACAAACACCGATCAATATCCAAAATTCTCCAAAATCGCAAGTGCCGGCTTTTGGTCACGAAAATATTATTGGTCTAAATGACGATTGCAAAGAAATCGAACATTTACGAGAAATTACGGGTTGTACTGATCAAAAAGCCGAAGCATTTTGGGAGCGAATGACCTTTTTTTATCATAGGTAACCCGCAGCCGCTAACCTGCGACACGCTCTGACTTAGGAGACATAATCATAAATTCTCCTCCCGTGGGATTCGAACTTGTGACCAAGAAGATAGTTATCCCCTCTTTAACCAGTTGAGCCAACCCTTGTGAGCGGGAGCGAATGACTTGGTTGAGCATATCTTGCAGTTTCATAATAATCGTTATTTTTTTAATATTGTAATATTTAAATTTAATATTTTCTCGTATAACGTTTTTTATTTAGAGTTTTAAATAATATGGTGCATTTTAATTATGGGGTTTTTTTATTTTATTAATAATCTTAAAAAATTAATCATTTTAATTTAATTATTATAATTTTATTTTATTTTATAGTTTAAAAGTAAAATTATTTTATTAGTAAATTGAATAAATAATATTAATTTATATTACCCATTCTACCAAAAACTAAGCTGCAAAATATAAAAATAATATATTCAAAACCGTGAAATGGGCCGCCCATTGGAGAGCATTGACCTGTTTTTCTACTAACCTACTTTTCCTTACTTGGAACCTACGTGGAGTCTAAAAAATTAGAAAACGGGTACTGGGCGCTGGGATGCTCTAAAACATCTGCAGCGCTCTGGACAACTTCTATAAATTAGTGGCCCTATATTCGGTCCAGATAAGCAAAACTTAGTCACAAAGTGGAGCCGGCCAATTTGCTCCACCCAATCTGCCCAATCTTTTTTTATTTTATTGTTATTTTTTAATATGCTACATGTACCATTTGATAACTCCTGGTGGCGGGGCTGCTCCTTCGACGTCGTGTCTGGATCTTTCGCCGCTGTGGGGGTGTAGCTGTGGTGGGATTCCTACAAAACAACACCGAAAGGGGGTTTGGGTCCCGCGACGCCTCCGGTGTGAAAGTAAGAATTCGCTTTTGGGGAAGATGAAGATAGATATGAATGCAAGGTGGTTGTGTGTGTATATGAGTGTGAGAGAGTGATTGGCCCCCAAACCTTACCTTCTTGGGCTATTTATAGCCCAATGATAGGGTTTTGGGGTTCGTACCTTTTAATCGTAGCCATTGGCTCTAGGAGCGGAGGACACCTGGCTGGAGTGAATGCTTTACACGTGACGGTGCGGGACTTGACGAGGAATGTTCTGAGTATCTTCTGACACGTGCCCTGATTATTCCCATGATTGATGGGTGACAGTTGTCCCTGTCATGTGCTTGGGCAAGTGCCTGACGTCTGGGATTTCCCAAGGTTGGAATTGCTGGATTGGGCCAGTTAGGATTGGAGGTGCGTGGGACTGGATTGAGTTAGGAGTCCAGAATCAGTCCTTCCAGGAGCTATATAGAGTAGGAGTCCAGAACTAGTCCATGTAGAAGCTACATGTACTATCATGTGCCCCCCACTCCCTTATGCAGATTTTCTGGATGAGGGAGTAAGTTTGGCTTGTTTGAAGAACATGAGCTTTTGATTCCTGTCTTTGGGAGAATTTGAGCTTTTCTCGCCCCCGAGTCCGGATTGCGTTGAGTTCAGCCAATCAGGAGTAAAGTTGGTTGTCTCTAGAAGAATTTGAGCTTTTCTTGTCTCCTAGTCCGAATTGCGTTGAGTTCAGCAAATCAGGATTAAAGTTGGTTGTCTTTAGAAGAGTTTGAGCTTTTCTTGCCCCCAGTCCGGATTGCGTTGAGTTCAGCCAATCAGGACTAAAGTTGGTTGTCTTTAGAAGAATTTGAGTTTTTCTTGCCTCCCAGTCCGGATTGCGTTGAGTTCAGCCAATGAGGACTAAAGTTGGTTGTCTTTAGAAGAGTTTGAGCTTTTCTTTCCCCCAGTACGGATTGCGTTGAGTTCAGCCAATCAAGACTAAAGTTGGTTATCTTTAGAAGAATTTGAGCTTTTCCTGCCCCCAGTCCGGATTGTGTTGAGTTCGGCCAATCAGGACTAAAGGTTGTTGTCTTTGGAAGAATTTAAGCTTTTCTTGCCCCCCGTCCGGATTGCGTTGAGTTCAGCCGATCAGGACTAAGGTTGGTTATTCTTAGAAGAGTTTGAGCTTTCCTTTCCCCCAGTTCAGATTGCGTTGAGTTCAGCTAATCAGGACTAAAGTTTATTTTTTTAGAAGAATTTAAGCTTTTCTTGCCCTCAGTCCGGATTTTGTTGAGTTCGGCCAATCAGGACTAAAGGTTGTTGTCTTAGGAATAATTTAAGCTTTTCTTGCCCCCCAGTCCGGATTGCGTTGAGTTCAGCCGATCAGGACTAAGGTTGGTTATTCTTAGGAGAGTTTGAGTTTTTCTTGCCCCCGGTCCGGATTGCATTGGGGTAAGGAGTCCGGACTTGGAAGTTTAAACGGTTTTGGGATTCCCCCCCAATGATTTGAATTGTTATAGTTGTCTTTTTTAAAAGACGTGTTGTAATAATGACTCTTCATTAATCACTGTGTACGATGGGCAATCAGGATGTTGTCACGTGTCGTGGCTGATAGGATTCACCGTGCCTATAAAAGGCACTCCTCCTCTCCCTTTTCTTTTTTACCTTCTTTTACTTTCTCTTCTCGCTTTTGTCTTCTTGTTTTCTCTGAAGCTTTTCGGAATTTTTTCTCAAGATCTTCTACTGGTGTGCCGCCGTTGCCCGGTCTTCTCCAATCTCTCCGTAATCTCTTTCTTGTAAGCTTTCTTCTTCTTTTTTTGTTTCTTTCTTTAAGTTTGTTGTTCAATTAATTTTTATGCTTCCATTGTAGTGTTTTTGTGTTTTCATATTTGGTTTCAGTTGAATATTTGTGTATATATCACTGTGTGTATATGTTTTTTGTTCTTTTTACGGGTTTGATTTTGGATAATTGTGTTTCTGGGATTAGGGTTTTTTGGTTGAGTCCGGACTAGATTGCTGAGTCCGGACTTGTAGCTTTGTATTTGGTTAAATGATTCTTTTGTGTTTCTGTGGCTTGAGTCTGTACTCAGGTGTTAGTTCTAGGGTTTTTGTAGTCCGGACTTTTGCTGATGGTTGTTCTGTTTGTGTTTGTGTATTGGCTTTTGAGCTTCGGGTTTCCGGACTGTTTGCTTTTAACTTTAAATAAAATGGGACATAAGGTAGTCCGGACCATGTAGTTTTCAAGATAAATAAACTGTAGGGATTTAGACTAACCTTTATCACTTATTTTAGGTTTATGGTCCGGACTAAAGCTCGTGCAAGGGCTTACATCTCCTGCTATCTGGTTCGGATTTAGATTCATCTAGTGACTCTGAGCGCATTGATATGGGAAGAAGGCGAAACTAAGTGTTGCTAGGATATCTTCTAGGAAGGTGCCTTGCACTCCTGAGGGTTTATGGGTTGACACTCCGGGCTATTTTATCACCAAGAGTGATGAGATAGAGAATAGCTTCTATTATAGAAGTATTAGGTCCGGGTACGCGAGGCAGCCTAATGCTGGTCCGGGGCCATACGATAAGGCTGAATTTGACAGAAAGTTCGCAGTTGGAGGGTCCGGATCCAATGCTTCTGTGGATGAAGGGCCTCAGAGCAACGCCGTCTCAAGGCCGGAGGCTGATGCGAATGACAGGGATCCCGAGCAGAATGTTGAGGTGGAGATGGGTGATGAATTTGCGAATCTAGAGGAGCTTGAGCCTCTTGGAGAGGTCCCGGAGGTGGAAGGTGTCCGGAAAAAGAAAAGGCTCCGGAGTTCTTGGACGAAGCCTCCCCGGGCTCAAAATGTCGATGTTGGTGCTGGGTCCGGAGTTGATAAGGGAAAAGGCTTAGATGTTGAGAGTCCGGTGAATCGTAGCCCGAAGCTTGAAGTTAAAGTTGCTCGTTTCATGGATGGGATCCCTACTCAGGATGACTAGAAGAAGATGAATCAGTCCGGATTTGACGTAACTATGAATGAATGCTCCCGGCTCTGGGGTCGGGTACATTATTTTTATGTTCTTGTTTTGCTTCTATTCCTTTGCCTTAGAACAATTTTCTAAGAAGTACGTCTATTCTTTTACAGCTTGGCGGTTATATGGCCGGATCTGCTTCTCTGGCGTATCATGAGCTGAAGGATGCCCGAACTTCCATTGCTGATAAGGATGCTGAGATCAAGAACTTGAGGGATCAAATTATAGTCAAGGATACTTCCCTGTCCGGACTCAATAAGCACCTTACTGGTGTTACGACCCGGGATGAAAATGCTGAGAAAGAAGCTGCTGATTTAAAGTCTGGACTGGCTGAGCTCCGGAAGCAGCTTTCTTCTGTAAGGCCGGAATCTGAAGTTATTGGTGCCTTCAAAAATTCTGAGAAGTATGACCGAGCTATTGCCAATGCTGGTGCTCCGGAGATTGGTCGTTGTTGGTTGGTTGTCGAGAGGCATATTAAGACCAATCCGGAGGCAGACTGGGATAACTTTGTTCAAGAATTTATAAAGGCTAAGGAAGATATAGAGGCTGGACTCGGGGAGCCGGAGCCGTTTGATGGTCCTTGCCCCAGTTTCCTTCCTCCCAATGCTCCGGAGTCTTAATTTTCTTTGAATTATAATTTGATGTTTCTTTGAGACTTTTAATCCTTTGTAATATTCGTACTTGGCTCCGGGCTCACTTTAGTCCGGTTAAATTATGAATGTTTACTTTTATTTTCTTTTATTTTGAGCTTTGTTTCCGTAGTTTATTCTTGCCTTAGAAATCTTTTCTAAGTTTAGGATGTTCGCTCTAGTCCAGAGTCATGTTTGGTCCGGGCTAGCGGTTGCTCATGTTTACTTGGAAAATAATTCCAAGTAAATATGTTTGCTCTAGTCCTGACTCATGTTTGGTCTGGACTAGTGGTTGTTTACTTAGAAAATAATTCCAAGAAATGTGTTTGCTCTAGTCCTAACTTATAGCTTGTCCGGGCTAGTGGTTGCTTTGTTTTTACTTAAAAAATAATTCCAAGTAAATATGTTTGCCCTAGTCCGGACTAGTGGTTGCTTATCTTTACTAAAAAAATAATTCTAAGTAAATGTTTTTGATCTAGTCCAGACTCGTATTTGGTCCGGACTAGTGGTTGCTTATTTTTACTTAGAAAATAATTTGAAATAAATATGTTTGCTCTAGTCCAGACTCATAGCTTGTCCGGACTAGTGGTTTCTTATTTTTACTTAGAAAATAGTTCTAAGTAAATATGTTTGCTCTAGTCCAGACTCATAGCTTGGCCAGACTAGTGGTTGCTTATTTTTACTTAGAAAATAGTTCTAAGTAAATGTTTTTGCTCTAGTCCAGACTCGTATTTGGTCCGAACTAGTGGTTGCTTATTTTTACTTAGAAAATAATTCTAAGTAAATATGTTTACTCTAGTCCAGACTCATAGCTTGTCCGGACCAGTGGTTGCTTATTTTTACTTAGAAAATAGTTCTAAGTAAATATGTTTGCTCTAGTCCAGACTCATAGCTTGGCCGGACTAGTGGTTGCTTATTTTTACTTAGAAAATAGTTCTAAGTAAATGTTTTTGCTCTAGTCCAGACTCGTATTTGGTCCGGACTAGTGGGTTGTTTTAATAATTATAAAATGAGAAATGCTTTTCATTAATCCGAAGTTTCATTCATACAAATCATGAGTAAAAACAAACTGGTTGCTTGCCATATTGGCTACAAGATTTTGGTTGCTTTGTTTGTTTTCTCCTATTGGTAGAATTTTCTTATCCTTAGTCCATGTCAAGTATTTGGGACTTCTGAGCCATCCATGTTCAGGAATTTGTAGGTTCTTGGCCTCAAGACTTCTTTGACCTTGTATGGTCCTTCCTATTTGGGCATTAGTTTTTTCAGGTGTTTGGGGGATCTGATGCTTCTGTGTCTCGAAGGACTAAGTCTCCCACTTGGAAGTTTTTGACTCTGGACTTCTTACTAAAGTGCTCTCTTGTCTTCTCCTTGTATTTTTCCATCCTTTCTACAGCTTGGTCTCGAACCTCATCAATTAGCTCCATGTCTGTTATGAGTCCTTCTTCGTTGGCTTCTTCATCAAAGTTTATTGCTCTGTGAGAAGGAGATCCCACTTCAATAGGAAGCATTGCTTCTGTGTCATATGCTAGTTTGAATGGAGTTTCTCTGGTGTTTGTCCTGGGGCTTGTCCTGTAGGACCATAGCACACTTGGCAGTTCTTCTGGCCATTTGCTCTTACTTTCTTTGAGTCTCTTTTCAATACCTCAGAGCAGGATTCTGTTGGTAACTTCTACTTGACCGTTTCCTTGGAGATATACTATTGATGATTTTTGTGCTTGGCCATTAATTTAATTTAGATATAAAATAATATTATTAGAATGTGTGACATGCAATTGGCTTGTGGCCACTGCCCAGATTTTCGATTCATTACACTATAATGTAATAAAGATCCCAAATCCAAGATATACTGTCCTAGACGGTAATTGGCCACAAAAAACTGGTACGCTACGGGTGCTCTAACATCCATTTGAACAATAAAGCAATCATGCATAGCTGTCGAAGCTAGAAGATTATGCATGTAATATCCCATAATTTTTAAAATTAGATTATTAATTGAATAATAGAATAAAAAGGATTAAAATTAGACAAGGACTAGGATTTAAAATTGAATTAGACTAATGAGCCTAAAATTTGGATCCAATTCTAATATGGATAACTTGTAGGTTAAGATATAGGGTTTTGTATCGTTATAAATACATCCTAATCGTTTTCCTCATTTTTAATATCAAAATTCGTAGGGGCTTTTCTTCAAAAATCAGCAGTCTTGTAAAATTCATAGAAAATTCATCGTAAGTCAGAATTCAGTGATTCTGGTCTTTTCAGAGAGGTCTTTTCGTTATCTTCAGCTTTTGTGTTTCGTATTTTCCAAGAAAATATCGTTTAAAGGGTCAAAAAGAGTAAATTCAGATCTGGTCAGGCTTTGAGGTAAGTACTTTTTGACTTGCTTTTATATTCGGAAAAGTTTTGATACTCTGATTTTTGAATTTCGTATAAGATAAAAGAATTCTGTTTCGAACTGTATAAGAAATAAGATACGAGAATCTTTTGAAAACCAGTCTCTACGTTTTCGAACTTGTTCGTAATTTACGCTATAGTTCTGGAACTAGCCTTAGATACCCTTAGTAGGCGCACGAGTGTGCAACTTTAGATACCTATTAAGGGCACATAATTATTGAACTTTAGATACCGACCACTGGCAAAGTGTGGTATATAAGAATAAGAATAAGAATTAGATGCCGGCTACTGGCAAAGTATGGCCGTAGATCAAGACTGTGTTATTTATAAGAATTATCGTTTCGTTATGTTTTACTCTGTTCTGATCTGTTATAAAAATCTGCTATCTTCTATTTTAAATTCTGAATTTTAAAATATAAAACTTCGGGTTGGATTTATTTTAGAAATTGTTTTTACAAAATTACTATCGTTTTGAGAAAATTTGTTTTATTAAAAACACCCATTATTTTCTGGTTAAATAGTTAGTCAATTTGTACTTGCTGGGCTTTGTAGCTCACCCCTTTTATATTTCAGGTTTCGTATAAGATTCGAGTTGGAAATCATTGGAGTTCGAGGACTTAGGATTGGAGTATATTAAATTTTGGGCTTCCGTTAGCTGCGCTTTTGTAATAGACACCTTTGTAATAGATTTTCGTATTAGTAAATTGTATTTTATTTTAGTTTTGATTTAGAATTAATAGTCCGAAAATGCGGGCTGTTACAGTTGGTATCCAGAGCAGGCTGTCTTTCGGAGTGTATTAGGTATGGGACTAGTACATTCCCTAGGATTCGATCTTGTGGACCATAGTTTGACCTTTGGTAGATCAGGGGGTAGATGGGGTAGATGTGTCTCGAACTTTAGGACTGTTGCGAATTTGGGGACCAAATTCTTTTTAAGGAGGGTAGTATGTAATATCCCGTAATTTTTAGAATTAGATTATTAATTGAATAATAGAATAAAAAGGATTAAAATTAGACAAGGACTAGGATTTAAAATTGAATTAGACTAATGAGCCAAAAATTTGGATCCAATTCTAATATGGATAACTTGTAGGTTAAGATATAGGGTTTTGTATCGTTATAAATACATCCTAATCATTTTCCTCGTTTTTAACATCAAAATTCGTAGGGGCTTTTCTTCAAAAATCAGCAGTCTTGTAAAATTCGTAGAAAATTCATCGTAAGTCAGAATTCAGTGATTCTGGACTTTTCGGAGAGGTCTTTTCGTTATCTTCAGCTTTCATGTTTCGTGTTTTCCAAGAAAATATCATTTAGAGGGTCAAAAAGAGTAAATTCAGATCTGGTCAGGCTTTGAGGTAAATACTTTTTGACTTGCTTTTATATTCGGAAAAGTTTTGATACTCTGATTTTCGAATTTCGTATAAGATAAAAGAATTCTGTTTCGAACTGTTTAAGAAATAAGATACGAGAATCTTTTGAAACCCAGTCTCTACGTTTTCGAACCCGTTCGTAATTTACGCTATAGTTCTGGAACTAGCCTTAGATACCCTTAGTAGGCGCACGAGTGTGCAACTTTAGATACCTATTAAGGGCGCGTAATTATTGAACTTTAGATGCCGGCCACTGACAAAGTGTGGTATATAAGAATAAGAATAAGAATTAGATGCCGACTACTGGCAAAGTGTGGCCGTAGATCAAGACTGTGGTATTTATAAGAATTATCGTTTCGTTATGTTTTACTCTGTTCTGATCTGTTATAAAAATCTGCTATCTTCTGTTTTAAATTCTGAATTTTAAAATATAAAACTTCGGGTTGAATTTATTTTAGAAATTGTTTTTACAAAATTACTATCGTTTTGAGAAAATTTGTTTTATTAAAAACACCCATTGTTTTTCGGTTAAATAGTTAGTCAATTTGTACTTGCTGGGATTTGTAGCTCACCCCTTTTATATTTCAGGTTTCGTATAAGATTCGAGTTGGAAATCATTGGAGTTCGAGGACTTAGGATTGGAGTATATTAAATTTTGGGCTTCTGTTAGCTGCGCTTTTATAATAGACACCTTTGTAATAGATTTTCGTATTAGTAAATTGTATTTTATTTTAGTTTTGATTTAGAATTAATAGTCCGGAAGTGCGGGCTGTTACAATGCACAATTGTCATTTTTTCAACTGGAGCAAATGTGTCCACTGATAATCCCAAATCACCCCCGGGGACTTCTCCTTGTTGGGCCCGGACTCAAGCTCCGTTTGGACAGAAATGACGGTGACGTGAGGTGTAGCTGTAGGGTGGGAACCTACAAAACAGAACCGGAGGGGGGTGGCGTCCCTGCGGCACCTCCGCCGTGAAAATGAGAAAGGGTTTTAAGGAGAAAAGGGGCAAAACGGGAATTATGCAAGTATTTTTATGGTGTGTACGTGTGTGTGTATGTAAGTAAATGTGAGAGAGATTGTATGTAATAACCCCAATTTTTGGAAATTTTTGAAACCCTTATGAATAGTGATTTTGCAGATTATTGCTGAATAAGAAAACTGTTCATGCCACACTATGTAGGGTTTCTTTTATGAATATTCTGAGATTGTATTGGTACTCTATATGATATATAAGTGTACGTAAAGATCGTCAGAATCCAAATTTGAACCTTTTGATTTTTCCCGAAAATCCACCAGATATCGAAAGAATTGAGTATAAGGTAACAGGATAAAAAAGGATTTAAATTAAAGGATTATAAGAGAGGATCATAAAATGATTATAATGTATTGAGAAAGGTTAAGGAAACCCAAGTAATAAGATTCCGGGTATGATCCCTCAAACGAGAACGAAAGTTAAGCGAACCGTATAACAGATCAGCGGTCATTAGGCAAACAATTAGGAAGTTAATCAAGGAGGTTAGGGATGATGAGGTCATCCAACCAATAAGAAGAGGGCAAGTAAGGGATGCTGACATCACAAGGTGACATAAGCATGACATAGGAGGGAAGAAGGTGTGGATGAATGATAACCACACAAAGTTCAAGGTTAATAAGGTAATTAACCAAAATCAAAACAAAAACAACCAAGGCAAATCAAAACAAATCACAAAAAACACAAAACACTCCATTTTCTTCATGAAGCTCTCGGCTTCTTTCTTAGCAAAAGGGAAGTCCAAGCTCCTCCACTTGCTAATTTACAAGGTAATTATCCTAGCTTCTCCTAGTTAAGTTACATACTTTCTAGAAATCTTAGCTTCAAAATCCTTTCCTAGCATTTCCTATAAATCATTCAAGAAAATGGTGAATAGTACTTTCCTGAAATTAATTTTTGTGTTCTTGATTTCTTTGAAAGAACAAGCTTGTAGGAGGTTAGATTAAGGCTTCCATGGGCATTCCAAGGATCTTTCATGGATTAAAAGCTTCAAGGAAGGTATAACTCTTCATTATCTTAGCATTTAGTTGTTTGGTATAAATGATTATGATGATGGAATGAGAGATTAAGTGTAGTAGTTGTTTTGTCATGTTGAGATCTTAGTGGTTAAGTGCTTTTGTTGATTTTGGAGTTAAAAAGTAGCACTAGTTGTTCTTGATGATTCATGGTATGATTTGAGCTTGGTTTAAATGGTTTAAAGTGGTTGATGAGTGATATGGTCATATGGTTGTATTGGGATTGATTGGTGATGATTTGGTGTTGAATTGGTTGGTAAAATTTTGGGAAATCGCGTAAACATAGCCGTCGTAATGTCCGATTTACTTTAGGCTGTTTTTGTTCTTAACATTAGTACCTGTGAACTCACTGCTAGGTTTTGACCATTGCCATGATTAGATAGTTCATGTTAAGAGCTTCGTTTTGAGATGTAGTTCGTTTGATTACGATGTACGGTTTAGGAGAAACGACCGTTTTAAGTAACGGTGTTTCGCGACCGAACCGTTACCACTCGCCTTACTTTGAAACATAGGTTAAAGACCTTAAAGGACTAATTGGAGTATAAATCATTTATGTAAAGTGTATTAGGCAGTTGGTAAGACACTCGCGAAAGAATCGCCTTAAAACCCTTAATGGTTAATTTATTAAAAATGGTGGAGCTGAGGATACTCGAGCGACTTAAGTAAATCGTTAAGCGCGAAAGCGAACGGTAGGACTCTAAATGGTTAAAGTCTAGTTTCTTAAGCGACCGGGGTTTAATTCCGACTTATGTTGTTGTTCATAGGTTATCAGACCCACTCTAAGCTTAAGCCTATCCGGGAGCACTCAGGCAAGTTTTCTACCCGTATAACTGTTGTTGTGATGTATATGTGTATATGCATGATCTTGTGATAAATGCATATTTGTTATTAGCAAATTCTTGCGATATATTGGAGCATGTGATATGGTATATATGCATGCCTATTTCGTATTCTTGATTTATATATCTGTTGGTTCAAATGCTTATTAGTTGCATAATACCTATGCTAGAGATAAGCAGTAGTGGCGTATACTCTTAGTATAGGGGACCCAAATGCGAACATTTTCTAAACTGGGAGTCGATGTTCCCGAGTATATTATATATATATATATTTATTTATATATATATGGATGTAGTTTTCAAAACTATTGATCGAATAAGGTTTATTCGATAACTTTATTTTATTTAATGAATATTATTTGAATATTTATTCGAGGACTTATGACTCTGTTTATTCTATTTAATGATTATTATTTGAATATTCATTTGAGGATGTATGACTCCGTTTATTTTATTTAATGAATATTAATTATAATATTCATTCGAGGTATTATGACTCCGCTTATTATTTAATAATATTCTTTATTTTATTAAAGAATAATGTTTCGATAATCAAACTTATTTTCGATTATTCAAATAAAGATAGTACTTTCGTATAAGTATATCTTTGGTTATTTAATATCCATTTCAAGTATGAGTTTTAAAACTTCAACTTCGAATATTTTTATAAGGATTATCTTTCTGAGAATATTATTTAAATAATAATATTCAGATATTTCTAATATATCAAGACTGATTTATTTTAATAAATCAGCAGTACTCCAAACATTCTTAAAAATGTTTTCGAGTCTTCAAAATGATTTTTAAAGTTAGAGTGGACCCCAAAACCCATTTTTATATTTAAGATCTTCCTTTCAAAGGGGATTTAAATACTCGCTCAAAACCTGGGGGGATCCGGCTCTGTGGTGTATTTTACATTCGCAACTTGGTTGCTGTTTTGAGAAAACAATTTGATTACTTGCCCAACGTTCGGGAAGTAAGTCCATCTAATTGAGTCGGCATAAGCGACAGGCCGGGGTACGGTCTATCAAAGTGTAAGTGGCTGGGTGGAAGTCCATCAACGCGTAAGAGGCCGGGTGGCGGTCCAGCACAAGGTCCTTATGTGGCCAGGGTAATGACCGGTGGGGGATTCATCCATCTACTAGTAGAAAAGGTTACTTATTGGTATCTTTGCCTGATCAGCAAGATATCAGGTTTATGCCAAAATTTCTTTTCTTTCCAAATTCATTGGATATTGTAACTCTGTTCATACTTTACATGACAGAGGTTTTCAGGAAATGTATGAGAGATATATATAGGTGTATATATATATCGGGACTTAATGAAGTATCTCGTAACTTCATTTCATTCAATAATATTTCAAAGATTGAATCTATTCAAGTATTATCTTGTAGTCTCATCTATGTGATGAACTTTTGAAACTAATTATAACTTGAACGGTGGTAGTTCAAGTAGTATTTGGAAAAGATATAAGTAAATTGGAGTATCTTGTAACTTCATCTTTTAAACTTATATCTAGTAAATGATTATCTTATGTATGTCAAAGATTTTCAGAAAAACGTTGAGACAAGGTTAGATATATGAGATCACCTTGCAACGATAGTTTTATACAGTTATAAACTGGAACTCTGTGTATATTATGCATGGAAGAGGACTTGCAAGATTTTGAAAAGTATATATGTATATATACTGAATATTTTGTGACTTCATCGCATTAAGATATCAAACTTGGTTCATTTCTTTTGACCAAGACTTTCATGAGTACTATGAGAAGGCTCATATATTGTTAATCATTATACATATTATTTTGGTGGGCTTGCTGCTCACCCTTGCTTTCTTCTTTCATCACACAACAACAGATAGAAAAGATGAACATGACCAAGCTCCTAATTCGCGAGTGGATAGGAAACGTTCCGCAGTTTCCTATAGGCATTGATGTCGCTATAGCTGAGGTAGGAACTACCAATAGGCTAGGCTTCAACTTTTGATGTACCAGCTTTATTTATATTTATGAATTGTAATAATGGCAAAGAAATGTAAATTTATTCAGAAACCCTTTTAAGGTGTATTGGCAGATAATTGTGGAATAAAATGACTTGTGATTATTTTTGGATATTCATCTCTGAGACTATAACTTGTGGTGTGTGTGTTTATTGTGGGGTCACAGTACAGAGTAGTTGATTATTTATTAAGATTGGGTGTTATTAAGGGAAATGGAACTCGTGACAACACGGATCCCCGACCCCGAATTTGGGGGTGTTACAGAAGTGGTATCAGAGCCAAGCGTTATAAACCTCAGAGATGATGTGACGTTAAGATAATAAGTTCACTAAGATAATAAGAACTCTTGCCAAGTTCATAGTCGGGCTACCTAACGTAGTACTGACAGTTAAAACTTTACGGGAACCCTTATAAATATTGTGATAGTAACATAGTTCATTCTCGTATAGGGCAGCGGGGCACCGAACCCTGAGGTTCAGGAGCATCAACATGAGGATGTTTTATTACAAGTTGGAGATCAAATTGTGAATCCGATAGAGCACCCTAATGAGGGACCGGATGAGATTCATATTGAGAATGTAGCGGTTGAGGATGTTGTCCTAGAAGGGATTATTGCTGAGGAGGATCCCGTGAAGGATCCTGACAAGAATGAATAAAGGACCACTGAGGAATTGATGACCATGGTTAGGGCAACTCCCAGAGGTAGGATGGGCCGGTCACTACCAGAGGTTCGTTCAAGTTTGTAAAGATAGTAGCCCCTTTAACGCGGCTTACTCGTAAGACTGAGAAGTTCGAATGGACAGAGAAATGCGAGAACAACTTTTAAGAACCGAAGCAAAGGTTGGTGACGTTCCCTATGTTGGCGTTGCTGGGTGGAAAATGAGATTTTGTGAAGTGTAGTGACGCTTCGCATAAGGAATTAGGGTGCTTCTTATACAGCACAGCAAGGTAATCGCGTACGTGTCAAGACAATTAAGGGAATATAAAATTCGATATCCCCACCCATGAGCTTGGGCTTGTGGCAATAGTTTTGCCCTAAATATTGGAGGCACTACTTGTATGGAGAGAAGTGCGAGATTTACACAAACCATAGGAGCTCTAGTACATTTTCCCGTAGAAAGAGCTCAACATACGCTAGAGGAGGCGGTTAGAGCTAATCAAGAATTATGATTGGGAGATTCTTTATCATTCGGGGAAAGCCAATGTGGTGGCTGATGCCCTTAGTAAAAAGGAGAGACTCAAGATGATAATGTCTTTGGGAGAGTTTATAAGAGATTTTGAGAAAATGGAAATAGAAGTGAAGGTAACCGGAGCCGGTACCGAAAAGCTGTTTGAGATTGCAATACTGACCGAATTATTGGAAAAGAACATATTGTGCCAAAAAAAGTGATGAATGAAGGTAGAGAGCCAACAAATAGATAAGAGATTAATACCGAGAAAGATGATAAGGGAATAATGAGGTATTCCTATAGAATTTGGGTTCCAAATGTTCAAGAACTTAAAGATGAGATCTTAGATGAAAGTCATAGTTCAAGGGATAAGATTTAGGGCAAACCCTGAATGTGATAGTCAGGGAGGACGCCATCAAGATCGAAGGAACCCATAACATAATGAAGTGGAAAATAAGGATTTTAACGTATAAGATAACCCCAAGTATGGGGAGGAGGAGGGAATGTTCAGACTAAGGAAACAGAAGTCGAGTAAGGAAAGGAGACCCGAGACGGTACTCCTATACGAAAATTTATGGACCTGTCTAGACAGAACTTAGACTATTATCCCCAACCACCACCTTGAGGAAACAATGCGGTAGGAAATTCTTTCATGACCTTTAAATCACTAAGCTCTCAGAGTTCCAAGGAACAGGTTGACCCAGTCGAGGCAAGAGCCTGGCTAAAGGAAATATAGGAATCATTTGAAATTCTAAATGATTGACGAAGCATAAAAGACTATTTTTGTCACTTACCCTCCTAAGAGAGAGGCCACCCGCTGGTGAAAGGCCAAGGAAGGCACAGAGCAAGAGATTATAATAAACTGATTTAAGTTCAGTCAATTATTTTCAGAAAAGTACTTCCCAAGGTTATGGAGATAGTGTAAAAGCTTTAGAGCCAGAACAAAGGCAGACGAGTATGATGAATTATGAATCTAAGTTGTAAAAGTTATTAAGATTCGTTCTGAGGACACGAATCCAGAATGACAGGATGTTTGATATCAATGCTTATGTTGTGTTGGTTTATGAAATAAGGATAAGAGAAAGGAAAATAAAAAGAAACTGAAGTGGAAAGGAATATAAAGGCAATAGAGTTTGAGGTATGATAAGGGAGTTGGGTATGAGGAAACCCTAAAGACTCGTAGCAATAAAAATAGAAAAGTATGCATTCGTCAGGATGGGGGTAATTCACCATGAGTTAAAATTGATGGTTGAGGGCATAAGAGATACATATATTTTATCCCCTGTAAGTTGGGAGGATTCGAGGAAACCTTGAGATAATTCGAAGGATAAATAATGAGACGCGGATAGACTGAGGAGACAAGAAAGTAAGAAATTAAGAAAATTGGATGAAGGAAGTGACCTTCAAGAATGTGAAGTGTAAGACCGGTGGCATGATACCCAGAAAGGGAGACGCCAGGTATGAAAGATATCCCAACATTGAGATGACTGTTGAGATAAACAACAAAAGTAAATAAGGAATTATTAAGAAGAAGTTCGCGTTGAACACGACCAATATCTTCCAGAACATCCTTGTTATCGTTACCAAATTAGGCAAGAAAAGCGGATAACCGTTGTTATCTTTTGGAGGCCATATTGATTGACCTCATTTTGAATACAGATGTTATTGTGAAATTAGGCATATACTATCGAGGTGGGAATGATTGAATAAGACACCCTTATCAGGGATATATGACTTGATTTATCCATGGAAGGATGCTTGTACCTTTTTAAAGGTGGAATTAAGGATAGAACATCGGTAACTTAAAACGAATCCTAGGGGAATGCATAAAGGTTGGCATTTCACCCTTAATAGGGATAGTATGAGTTTTGACAGTATGAATTGGAAAGGATTAAGGTAATAACAACCTTTAAGAATCAGTGGAGAAATTTTTCAGAAGTATATAGACGATGATTCTGGTATTAATAAATGGTATTTTGATATGCCCTGTTCCTAGGGTGTACATGATGAAGGATTTAAGGATAACCTTAGAGGTTTTACAAGGAAAAAGGTAATATTCAAAGTTCTCAAGAATAGAAATTTTGATAAAGGAAATATGACGTAATTATAATGATGCCAAGTGGGGCACGTGTTAAACCACGAGAAAGTATGGATCGAACCAGTAAAGGTAGAAATTGTTCAGGGCAATTAGGACCTAAGATAAAAGATGTTCTAAGTATGATTGAGAGTCAGTCGTGACAGTGATTAACCTCTAAAGACTGAGGCAATAACTTATAGAAAAATGGTGATATTTTTTTTACTCATCAGATTTTAAGGAGAACATCTTCACATAAGCAGTGATTGAAATGAGGTAGAAAATTTATTTGGAGGTGGTTAAAATGACATTGACTGTAAGGAAATTTTACTACCAGGAAAGGCCAAAGAGGTGGCCGACACCTTAAAGGTAAGAGGATAATTATAGACGCTTGTGCCAAAGGAATACAGTGATGATGGTTAAAGCTGTGAAGGTTGTATTATGGTTTGGAAGATTGACATTCCTTCTGATGACTGTGCAATACCCAACCGTAATAGTAGTTGGTAAAGGTTTAACTCGTGTAATCGCCATGAGCGAGCTATCTATCTCAGAAGGTACTATCTTGAGATAAGCCAGGATCATGTTTCAAAAAGGACTAGACGAACCTTTGAGTTAAGTCTTCTATTTAAGGCATATGATTAAGAATGGTATTAACCTGCTATCGTTGCTTTGATTGAAACTCTTCTATAATTTTATCTACTTCATGTCATGAAAGTACGTCAGAATTTGGAGTGTTCTTCATGAATTATGATTGGTGGTTATGTTAACTCCTTAGAAGTATTCTATACGACATGTATGGACTCAGTATGGTTAGATATTAAGATTTCATGGAAAGTGAATGATGACAGTAGGTCAGTGGTGGACCATAGTAATGCATCAATGATTCTGCGAGTAATGAGTCGATTATAACCGTGAGAGTTGTATTGGAATGGATGTTGAGATTGAGTACCACTAATCGGGTCGTGGTGGTGTATAAGTTACCATTGAATAGACTAATTAAGTAAACTATTTGCCTATTGAATATTTATTCCTCCTTATCAATAGAGGGTCGTATGACTATACGAGAAAGGTTGCGATGCAAACATAGAATTCTAGTAACGATGATATCTAGAATGAAATCCCAGATTCGATTTTCGATGTCGAGGGAGCTTCAAAGGTGATTGTGTATAAGCTCGAGGAAGAGCAAGGGGCCATAGAATGATGGACGGAATAGCAAAAATATTTAAGCATGTGAAATGCGATGCGATAATACTTGATATATATACGTATATGTTTTGTTCTCCTATGACAAACCTCTATAGTTCAGAGGTAGGTTCCAAGCCAAATATTTTGTGGCAGTATATTTTTTTTTTATATATACAATTCTCTTCAATTCGTTCTTTTCTCTTCTTTTCATTTCATATAAACTGAGAAGAACAACCCTTCCAGAAGGGGAGATATTGCCGAATGACTATCTATCTGTGTGATAGAAGCCGAGTAGGATACCAGCTATTATTTAATTGCTTGTCAAGTACTAAAGGCTGGCCACCTTCTGTACTAACTATGCAATGTAACAAGTGTTCATGATCATAGTGATCTCTCAATGAATTCTTTTACTTCTATATGATGGATCAAGCTTTCAAAGATAGAAGCAACTAGAAAGGAGTAGTATGAGTACGGTGGTATTCCGAATCTAACACATTCGTGATACTAAGGTTGACGTGGTTATTAAAAGGTTATAGAACGCTAACGAGCAAAAGTGTAACCAGTATAGTATTATGTACGGAAGATAGTAACGACTACGAACTGGAAAAGAATGGGTATTGAGAAGCAAAAGCTATAATGCTAGAAGCTATGATGAGAGTCGGTGTGATAGACTTGAAAGAATTTGGAATGATCACTTAACGCGGATTAAGTTTTCTCACGATAATTGATCGTATGTCAGTATCGAGGTATCGTCTTATAAGATCCTTGAGGGAAGACAATGTCGATCTCCCTTATGATACGATGGAGTTGGAGAGCGCAAGATGCTCAGACCAGCAGTGGTCCAAAGGACCAAGGATATAATAGATTTAATCAGAGGACGGCTGGTAGTAGCCTAAGATGGGCACACGAAGTATGTTGATTTGACACAAAAGGACAATGAATAGGAAGTAGGGGACCTAGTGCTGTTATAGGTATTCCCTTGGAAAGGATGGATGAGGTTCGGAAAGAAAGGAAAGCTAAGCCCACGAATTGTTGGACCCTTTGAGGTATTAAGACGTATTGGGAAGTTAGCAAATGAGCTAGCCCTACCCCCGAACCTGTAGCAAGTTCATAACGTGTTTCACGTATCAATGTTAAGGAAGTGTAATTCGGATGCCAGATAAATAGGGGCATATGAGCGCATAGACATGCAACCCGACGTAACCTATATGGAGCAACCAGGAAGGGTTATAGAGTGAAAAGGAACAAGTGCTTAGGAGAATGGTTATCAAACTAGGCAGAGTTTGGTGGTAGGACCACAATATGGGAAAATTTACTCGAGAATTTGAAAGTGCAATGCTAAGAGAGTATCCCTATTCATTTTCTATCTGATTCCAAGATGGAATCCTTTTAAGGAGGGGAGACTGTAATAACCCCAATTTTTGGAAATTTTTGAAACCCTTATGAATAGTGATTTTGCAGATTATTGCTGAATAAGAAAACTGTTCATGCCACACTATGTAGGGTTTCTTTTATGGATATTCTGAGATTGTATTGGTACTCTATATGATATATAAGTGTATGTAAAGATCGTCAGAATCCAAATTTGAACCTTTTGATTTTTCCCGAAAATCCACCAGATATCGAAAGAATTGAGTATAAGGTAACAGGATAAAAAAGGATTTAAATTAAAGGATTATAAGATAGGATCATAAAAGGATTATAATGTATTGAGAAAGGTTAAGGAAACCCAAGTAATAAGATCCCGGGTATGATCCCTCAAACGAGAACGAAAGTTAAGCGAACTGTATAACAGATCAGCGGTCATTAGGCAAACAACTAGGAAGTTAATCAAGGAGGTTAGGAATGATGAGGTCATCCAACCAATAAGAAGAGGGCAAGTAAGGGATGATGACATCACAAGGTGACATAAGCATGACATAGGGGGGAAGAAGGTGTGGATGAATGATAACCACACAAAGTTCAAGGTTAATAAGGTAATTAACCAAAATCAAAACAAAAACAACCAAGGCAAATCAAAACAAATCACAAAAAACACAAAACACTCCATTTTCTTCATGAAGCTCTCGGCTTCTTTCTTAGCAAAAGGGAAGTCCAAGCTCCTCCACTTGCTAATTTACAAGGTAATTATCCTAGCTTCTCCTAGTTAAGTTACATACTTTCTAGAAATCTTAGCTTCAAAATCCTTTCCTAGCATTTCCTATAAATCATTCAAGAAGATGGTGAATAGTACTTTCGTGAAATTAATTTTTGTGTTCTTGATTTCTTTGAAAGAACAAGCTTGTAGGAGGTTAGATTAAGGCTTCCATGGGCATTCCAAGGATCTTTCATGGATTAAAAGCTTCAAGGAAGGTATAACTCTTCATTATCTTAGCATTTAGTTGTTTGGTATAAATGATTATGATGATGGAATGAGAGATTAAGTGTAGTAGTTGTTTTATCATGTTGAGATCTTAGTGGTTAAGTGCTTTTGTTGATTTTGGAGTTAAAAAGTAGCACTAGTTGTTCTTGATGATTCATGGTATGATTTGAGCTTGGTTTAAATGGTTTAAAGTGGTTGATGAGTGATATGGTCATATGGTTGTATTGGGATTGATTGGTGATGATTTGGTGTTGAATTGGTTGGTAAAATTTTGGGAAATCGCGTAAACATAGCCGTTGTAATGCCCGATTTACTTTAGACTGTTTTTGTTCTTAACATTAGGACCCGTGAACTCACTTCTAGGTTTTGACCATTGCCATGATTAGATAGTTCATGTTACGAGCTTCGTTTTGATATGTAGTTCGTTTGATTCCGATGTACGGTTTAGGAGAAACGACCGTTTTAAGTAACGGTGTTTCGCGACCGAACCGTTACCACTCGCCTTACTTTGAAACATAGGTTAAAGACCTTAAAGGACTAATTGGAGTATGAATCATTTATTTAAAGTGTATTAGGAAGTTGGTAAGACACTCGCGAAAGAATTGCCTTAAAACCCTTAATGGTTAATTTATTAAAAATGGTGGAGCCGAGGATACTCGAGCGACTTAAGTAAATCATTAAGCGCGAAAGCGAACGTTAGGACTCTAAATGGTTAAAGTCTAGTTTCTTAAGCGACCGGGGTTTAATTCTGACTTATGTTGTTGTTCATAGGTTATCGGACCCACTCTAAGCTTAAGCCTATTCGGGAGTACTCAGACAAGTTTTCTACCCGTATAACTGTTGTTGTGATGTATATGTGTATATGCATGATCTTGTGATAAATGCATATTTGTTATTAGCAAATTCTTGCGATATATTGGAGCATGTGATATGGTATATATGCATGCCTGTTTTGTATTCTTGATTTATATATCTGTTGGTTCAAATGCTTATTAGTTGCATAATACCTATGCTAGAGATAAGCAGTAGTGGCGTATACCCTTAGTATAGGGGACCCAAATGCGAACATTTTCTAAACCGGGAGTCGATGTTCCCGAGTATATTATATATATATATATATTTATATATATATGAATGTAGTTTTCAAAACTATTGATCGAATAAGGTTTATTCGATAACTTTATTTTATTTAATGAATATTATTTGAATATTCATTCGAGGACTTATGACTCTGTTTATTCTATTTAATGATTATTATTTGAATATTCATTTGAGGATGTATGACTCCGTTTATTTTATTTAATGAATATTAATTATAATATTCATTCGAGGTATTATGACTCCGCTTATTATTTAATAATATTCTTTATTTTATTAAAGAATAATGTTTCGATAATCAAACTTATTTTTGATTATTCAAATAAAGATAGTACTTTCGTATAAGTATATCTTTGGTTATTTAATATCCATTTCAAGTATGAGTTTTAAAACTTCAACTTCGAATATTTTTATAAGGATTATCTTTATGAGAATATTATTTAAATAATAATATTCAGATATTTCTAATATATCGGGACTGATTTATTTTAATAAATCAGCAGTACTCCAAACATTCTTAAAAATGTTTTCGAGTCTTCAAAATGATTTTTAAAGTTAGAGTGGACCCCAAAACCCTTTTTTATATTTAAGATCTTCCTTTCAAAGGGGATTTAAATACTCGCTCAAAACCTGGGGGGATCCGGCTCTGTGGTGTATTTTACATTCGCAACTTGGTTGCTGTTTTGAGAAAATAATTTGATTACTTGCCCAACGTTCGGGAAGTAAGTCCATCTAATTGAGTCGGCATAAGCGACAGGCCGGGGTACGGTCTATCAAAGTGTAAGTGGCTGGGTGGCAGTCCATCAACGCGTAAGAGGCCGGGTGGCGGTCCAACACAAGGTCCTTATGTGGCCAGGGTGATGACCGGTGGGGGATTCATCCATCTACTAGTAGAAAAGGTTACTTATTGGTATCTTTGCCTGATCAGCAAGATATCAGGTTTATGCCAAAATTTCTTTTCTTTCCAAATTCATTAGATATTGTAACTCTGTTCATACTTTACATGACAGAGGTTTTCAGGAAATGTATGAGAGATATATATAGGTGTATATATATATCGGGACTTAATGAAGTATCTCGTAACTTCATTTCATTCAATAATATTTCAAAGATTGAATTTATTCAAGTATTATCTTGTAGTCTCATCTATGTGATGAACTTTTGAAACTAATTATAACTTGAACGGTGGTAGTTCAAGTAGTATTTGGAAAAGATATAAGTATATTGGAGTATCTTGTAACTTCATCTTTTAAACTTATATCTAGTAAATGATTATCTTATGTATGTCAAAGATTTTCAGAAAAACGTTGAGACAAGGTTAGATATATGAGATCACCTTGCAACGATAGTTTTATACAGTTATAAACTGGAACTCTGTGTATATTATGCATGGAAGAGGACTTGCAAGATTTTGAAAAGTATATATGTATATATACTGAATATTTTGCGACTTCATCGCATTAAAATATCAAACTTGGTTCATTTCTTTTGACCAAGACTTTCATGAGTACTATGAGAAGGCTCATATATTGTTAATCATTATACATATTATTTTGGTGGGCTTGCTACTCACCCTTGCTTTCTTCTTTCATCACACAACAACAGATAAAAAAGATGAACATGACCAAGCTCCCAATTCGCGAGCGGATAGGAAACGTTCCGCAGTTTCCTATAGGCATTGATGTCGCTGTAGCTGAGGTAGGAACTACCAATAGGCTAGGCTTCAACTTTTGATGTACCAGATTTATGTATATTTATGAATTGTAATAATGGCAAAGAAATGTAAATTTATTCAGAAACCCTTTTAAGGTGTATTGGCAGATAATTGTGGAATAAAATGACTTGTGATTATTTTTGGATATTCATCTCTGAGACTATAAATTGTGGTGTGTGTGTTTATTGTGGGGTCACAGTACAAAGTAGTTGATTATTTATTAAAATTGGGTGTTATTAAGGGAAATGGAACTCGTGACAACCCGGATCCCCGACCCCGGATTTGGGGGTGCTACATTGTAACCTGACACCCTCCTTCTGTCTTGCCTTTTATAGGCCCCCTACTAGGGTTTAGGGGTTTGTACCTTTTAATCTGGACCGTAGGTGTGCCTTTTGGACTGTAGGGGATGCGGACGCCTGGGATGCGTCAGGGTACTATCAAATTCGGACCGCAGGAACGTTCTGGATCCGGGGTACCTGGACGGTGGTGATGTTGCCACGCGTCCTGGGCCCTTCAAGACTATAGCTGAATACTCCCTGGGCTCTTGTAATTGGGCCCTAGGCCTCTGTTATTGGGCATGTATTATTATAGGCTATCATTTGCCCCCCACTCCCTTATGCGGGTTTACCCGGATGGGGGAGTAGAGTAGTTATCATTGTGCCGTGACGCCTTAGGAAAAAATTTCGGGGGTTTACTCAATTTGTTGCCCCTAACCCCGGGGTCAGATGGGGATGAGACTCCGGGGTTGACTTGTTAAGTCCTGTGAGTTAACTCCAAGGTGGGATTCCTTGAAGTACCTTGAAAATAATTTGGGGTTTTTACTCGATTTGTTGCATCCTAACCCCAGGGTCAAATGGGAATGAGACTCCGGGGTTGACTTGGTTAGTCCCCTGATTTCAGTCCAAGGTGGGATTCCTTGAGGTACTTAGAAAAATTTTCGGGGGTTTACTCGATTTGTTGCCCCCTAACCCCGGGGTCAAATGGGGATGAAACTCCGGGATTGACTTGGTTGGTCGGTTTGAATTTTGAATTTTGGGCGAGGTTCGTGGATACGGACGCTCCTGACACTTGATTTGGCTGGACCTTGAAAAGCTTACACTGCAAGTCCGGAGTGTCAGGCGACTGTTAGGATTCCAGCCGGGGTCAAAGACACATACGTTTTATGCGTATCTTTTGAGTGTTCCATTCTTTAACTTCCCCCTTTTTTCTCCTAAAAAGACGCGCCCACGTAATGATTACGTGACAGGTCGTGTAATAACTGCTATGCAGTTATTTTTTGGGACCAATCGGGGGCTGCTACGTGGGTGGGGTTAATTTTACTTCAAAAAACTTTTCACCTGTCTTTTTTTTTTATAAATACTGTCTTCTCCCCTTCTTTTTTCTTTTACGCAGACACTTCCACAGAGAGAGAGAGACCAGAGAAATCTTGCAGAGATTTTTGAAGCCGCATTTCTTTCTCCTGCCACTTTGTAAGTATCTTGATCTTTCACTTTCTTATTTCATTTCTTTTTCTTTCATTTTCGCAATGCATGTAGCCCTTTGTGTGAGTTTTGCTTCACTCCTTTGTACTTCTTGTTCGAGTTTCACAACTGTGTTGTTACTTTGACCTTGAATCTGTGTAGTTGTGTAGATTTTGCATAGCTTTTTCAATGGTTCCGTGTTTGGTTTGTGTAAATAACATGTATTTTGGTAGTTTTGTATGCGAAAAAGTGGGTTTTTAGTAGTGTAAAAAGTTGAAGAGCCCGGGGTGTGTTCTTGATATGTGTTTTTGGTTATGATTGTGTGTATGAGTTGTAGATCTTGTTTTTGGGCTAAGATACGTACACGATTTATTTCTAAACTCTTCTGTTTTTTGTTTTGTTTTTGCTGTTGTTGGGTTCGGGTTTTGCATTGACTCCGGGGTGCGTTTATATAGATACACATAGTATATGCCAGGTAGTCGTTTTAAGCGCACTGCTACTCTTAGGAACCAGTATCCCGAGCGTCCCGTCGGATTAGGCGAACTTAACTCCTTCTACCCTTCTTCCTCTTCTAGCAGTAGCTCTGTAGAGATGCCTCCCCGGGTTGACCATCCTCAACAAGTTTTAGCCCAGACCTTAGGTTTAGGCCCCGGGGGTACCCTGTCCAACCCGGATGGGTCTTGGGAAGATGTGGACGAATACTTTGTCCAATTCCGCGTGAATCTTAAGCCCTTGGGCTTTTATTACAGAGATTTATCTAAGGCGTACGGGGGTCCGGATGGGTTGGGCGGTAGGAAGCCTTACGGCGAAGACGATATGAACCGAAAGTTTTTTACCGCCCCAGGGACCCGGTATGAGTGTGGGGCGGTTCACAAGGAGATTCAGGATAAGTACACAGATGCCGAGGTAGATAGTGCCCTTAGGCTCGCATTTAACCTTGAGGATAAATATCAATGGAGATGGCCCGAGGAGCACGAGAGTGTGTATCATAGACCGGAGGGGGGATGGGTTGGTATTCCCTTAGAGCACCTCCGGGGCATGCGCCTCGGATTACATCAATTCACCAAATCCTTATGCCGGGATGTTTACGGGATTCCTTTCACCCAGCTGGCCCCGAATTCGGTGAAGTGGATAAGTTGGTTTCTGGCCTGCTGTTATGCCAAAAATTACCTCCCTACCTTTAAACTATTCCACCATATTTTTAGGATCAAGAGGTCCACCTCCCGACCCATATACGAGTTTTTGTTTAGGATCGAAGACTGCAGATATCCTTCCGATAAGATGGTTCTCCCGGTCAGCATGTTGACATCGCTTAAGGGATGACACCGGGAGTTCATTTTTGTCCGGGGTGGGGATCTGAAGTTCATGCCACTCCATAAACTCGAAATTAAAACAGATAGATTTCCGGTCCAGCGGCTCGAGCAAGCAGCTCTCGCGATGGTTTATGCCTTCTGTGGGGCACTCGGGACGTAATGGACCCGGAACACTTTTAATAGCAATAAAAGTATGCATGCTGCCGGCTGTAAGTCATTTGCCTTAGCTTTATTTTGTTATTCTAACTTTTATTGGTTGCTTGTATCCGGGACTGATGTTTTGTTGTTCTTCTTTTCAGGTATTCCGAAGCTAATTCCCTATCCCCCAAACATGTCTGCTCAACTTAAGGATTTGTCGGCCAAGCTGCGAAGGATTGGAGGAATGACGAGCTTAGATTCCGGGAAGAAGAAGGTTGGTGAGGGTGAAGACGCAGCCCGGAAGGCGGCGCCATCTCGTCCGGGGAGGACAACGATCGTGATCAACGAACCCCGGGCCGAGGATGTGCAGCAAGGGGACGTGACAAGGGTCCCAGCACCCCGGAAAAGGAAGAGTGCTCCTTCGCTTTCCGGGGAGAAAGGTGGGGATGGGTCCGAGGGCCTTGTTTCGAAGAAGGCTGCTGTTGACCTGGCCCCGGATGCCCCGAAAACTTTGAAGGCCCTGTTGGCTAGCTTCACCCCGGAGACTCACCGGAGGGAGCTATTCAAGAACTACGCTAGCACGGCAGAGAAGAAGAAATACAGAAAGGAGCCTCTCGGCGACTTCCTGGTCGGGCTTCAGGAGGACATCACTGCTATAAGCCCTTTTCTTATATCATTTTGATATTCGATTTCGTACTTGCTTTGTTTTTATTTTCTTGTATTCGTATCGTCTAATCGTGATGTATAATGATTTCAGGCTAACTCCCGGGTTGCTGGATTGGTTTGCATAACCCGGAGCCTACAAGCGATGGCTGATGCTGCCGAGGTCTACAAGACTGAATCTGAGAGGCTGTCCCGGGAGATACAGGAGTTGAAGGAGGCAAGTGCTAAGGAGGCTGCTGCTCATAAGAAACTTCTTGACGAGATCTGGGAGAGGCAGGACCGGGCCGAGGCTTCAGTCCGGGAGATGAGGGCGGAAAACAAGAAGCTGAAGGATGATCTTGCCGCCCGGCCTATTCCCGAAGAGGTTCTGGCTGGGTTTCGGGGGACTCCCGCGTACTTCAAAGAGCTGAATGACAAAGCACTGGAGAAGATCCAGATCTGCTTGAATGTCGCTTCCAAGTATCTCGTCGAAGAGCCTCAGGGTACAATCGATGTCTTCCTAGAGAAGTACATTGAGGAGGAGACACGGCTAGAGCAGGAGAAAGAAGCCGTCCAGGCAAGGGAGTCTGGTGCCGGAACCTCTAGCAATATCCCTCCTTCTCCCGGATCGCCACTCGCTGAGCAGCCTCCCATTCCAGAAGGTGACCCGGAGCAGCCTCCTTCTCCTCCCGCCGAGCCTGCAGCAGAAGCTTGACGACTTCGCCATTTGTTGGCATGTATCAATTTCTTTATTTTTAATATTGTCTGAACTCAGCCTTTTGGCTAATTTATATTGTATGTAATCTGGATGACTTTGATTTGCCCCCCGGGGTGTGTTTTCCCGGGGTTGTTTAATATGATTGTGCTTTTCTATATTTCCTTTGTTATTGACTTGTGTATGTTAGGAAATTCTCAAAGTATACATAGGTTGTGTTTTTGCAGTCCCTGGGGTAGGATAAAAATATTTAACTTGTAGAAACTTTATAAGTACTCATGGGTTGAGTTTTTATAGGACCCTGGGCAGGGGTAAATTTCCATTTGATAGAAATTTTCATACACGCGGGTTGTGTTTTTGCAGACCCCGGGGTGGGGTAAAATAAAAATTTTCTAAGTACACATGGGCTGTGTTTTCACAGACCCCGTGGTGGGGTATAATAGAAATTTTCTAAGTACACATGGGCTGTGTTTTTAAATCTGATGGTAGATAAATAAGTAACATAGTGAAATTGATTCAAATTTTGAGACGCTTAAAGCAGAGTTTTTCATTCATATGGAGAACAGAAATTAAATTCTGGGGTGAATGGGAATAGCGTTTACATCAAAATATCATAGTATAAATATAGAGGTGTTCCCAGAATGTGCACCTTTCTCTTACTGGTAGAATATCCTTAGCCGGGTTCCGTGCCAGGTGTTGGGGACCTCGGTCCCGCTGAGGTAGCTCAGCCTGTAAGTTCCCGGCCGGAGCACTTCCTTGACTATGTAGGGGCCTTCCTAGTTCGGCTGCAGTTTCCCTTGGTTAGTTGGGTCTGAGGTTTCGGTGTCCCGGAGTACTAGATCTCCCACCACATATTCTCTTATTTTGGCCCTCTTTGCAAAGTAGAGTTTTGTTTTTTCCTTGTAGCTTTCCATTTTTGCTACAGCCCGGTCTCTTACTTCATCCAGGAGTTCGAGGTTGGTTCTAAGTCCTTCTATATTGTAGACTTCGTCAAAGTTGACCATTCTGTGGGAGGGGGATCCGGTTTCCACCGGTAGCCGGGCCTCTATACCATAGGCAAACTTAAACGGGGTCTCACCGGTTCCAGTCCGGGAGGTGGTTCTGTATGACCATAAAACCTTCGGGAGTTCATCCGGCCAGTTCTTTTTAGAATCTTCCAGTCTCTTTTCCAATCCTCGGAGTACAGTCCTGTTTGTGACCTCGACTTGTCCGTTTCCTTGTGGATGGGCCACAGATGCTTTCTTGTGCCTTATCCCGAGCTCCTTGAGATAGGCTTCAAAATCCGAACCCACGAACTGCGGCCCGTTGTCCGAGATTAAAACCATCGGTATTCCGAACCTCATCACAATTGAATCTACGAATTTGATACAGTCTTGCTGATTGATGGTCCTTATAGCCTTGGCTTCTGCCCACTTAGTCATATAATCAATCGCCACCAGCACGTAACGAAGATCCCCTTTTGCTCGAGGGAAAGGACCCATGATGTCAACTCCCCAGACAGTGAATGGGATCGGGGAGAGAACGGACCCGGGGAGGCTCGAACCTTGCTTTGGCACATTGCTGAACTTTTGGCACTTGCTGCATTTCTTCACATAGGCAACTGAATCAGCGTGGATTGTGGGCCAATAGTAGCCTTGTCTGATGACCTTGTAGGCTAGAGCTTTAGCGGCTAAATGATCTCCGCAGATTCCCTCGTGCACCTCCCGGAGACAATAATATGCCTCGTCCAGGTCAACACATTTCAGAGTCGGGGCAGAAAAGGTTCGCCTGTATAGCTGATTATCTTCTAAAAAGAAGCGGGCAACCTTATATTTGAGATAGCGTGCCTTATTCTGGTCTTCTGGCAGGGTCCCGTCCTTAAGATAAGCTACATAAGGAGTCATCCAGTTGTCCGGGCTGCTGACACATAGGACTTCCGGTCGGTCGGTGCTGGGTGCCTCGAGCTCCTCGAAGTAGACTGAACTGCTTAAATCCGAAGTGTTCTGGACGAGCTTTGACAGCTCATCTGCCTTGGTGTTTTCTTCTCTGTTTATTTGCAGGATGGTTGGGCCCGGGATGGTTTCCAGGATTGCCCTGACCATTTCCTGATACCGGGCCAGTTTGGGATCTCTTGCGATATATTCACCATTGGTTTGTCTTACCACAATATGAGAATCACTATAAATGGTTAAACTTCTTACTTCAAGGGATTTTGCTAACCTGAGTCCAGAGAGGAGAGCTTCATATTCAGCCTGGTTGTTTGTTGCTTTGAAACTGAAGGTTATGGCCTGTTGGATCGTGAATCCGCCCGGGCTGGAGAGGATCAGGCCAACTCCAGACCTCTCGGCTGTTGCCGAACCATCAACATGTAATGTCCAAGACTCTCCATTGCTAGCCTCCTTCTTTTTTTTCTCCGAATTGGAGTTTAGGTGTCTCCGGGGCTTCAGGAAAGGTGCATTCCATAACGAACTCGGCCAACGCCCGGGCCTTTATAGTTGTTCTCGGGACAAATTTGATATTGAACTGACTCAATTCAATTGCCCAATTGACTAATCTCCCAGAAGCGTCTGGCTTATGGATGATTTTGCGAAGTGGTTGATTAGTGATTACCCTAAATTCCCGGCCTTGGAAGTATTGCCTTAGCTTCCTGCTCGAGTGCACAAGAGCCAGTGCGAATTTTTCTAAGTTTGGGTACCGGGTTTCAGCATCTTTCAGGACTTGACTTATATAGTATACCGGGCTCTGTGAAACATTTTCCTCCCGGATGAGTGCAGAGGATACCGCTCTTTCTTCGGCTGCAATGTAGAGATAAAGAGGCTCCCTGGGCTTTGCTTTTAACAGAATATGCGGATTCATCAGATGTCGCTTGACTTCCTCAAACGCTGTTTGGCAATCCGGAGTCCAGTCGATCAGCTTTTTATTCCGGGCTCCTTTTAACAGCTCAAAGAAAGGCAAACACCTTTCTGCCAATTTTGGGATAAATCTTCGAAGGGCTGCTAAGCATCCTGCGAGCTTCTGAATATCCTTCTGAGTCTGGGGGACTGTCATTTCCATTATAGCTTTGATCTTTTCCGGTTTGGCCTCTATTCCCCTCTCACTGACTAGAAAACCTAGAAACTTCCCGGAGGGGACCCCGAACGCGCACTTTTCTGGGTTCAGCTTCATGTTGTACCTCCTCAAATTGTCGAAACATTCCCTGAGGTCCTTGACGTGGTCCGGGATTGTGGCCGACTTAGAGATCATATCATCGACGTAAGATTCCATGTTCCTGCCCGGCTGAGTTTTGAAGATGGTGTTCATCATTTTCTGGTATATTGCCCCGACGTTGATTAACCCGAACGGCATCATAACAAAAGCGTAGACAGCCCGGTGTGTAATGAATGCCGTCTTCGCGATATCTGTCGGATTCATTTTGAGTTGGTTGTATCCCGAGAAAGCATCCATGAAGCTTAGCATAACATGACCCGGGGTTGCATCTATCAGCTGGTCAATGTTGGGCAGGGGGTAGAAGTCTTTAGGACACGCCGAATTGAGACTTGTATAATCCACGCACATTCACCATTTTCAATTGGGTTTCTTGACTAGCACAACGTTTGCTAGCCAATCCAGATACTTAATTTCACAAATGATATCTGCCTTTAACAACTTTTCAACTTCTTGGTCGATTGCCTGTTGTCTTTCAGGGGCAAAGTTCCTTCATTTTTGCTTGATTGGTCTCTGCTTTGGATCTACATCCAGGCTGTGCATGGTCACAGATTCATGAATCCCCGGCATGTCTTCCGGGGACCAAGCGAACACGTCAGCGTATTCCTTCAGTAGATCGATAAGCTCCTTCTGGAAGGTGGTTTCCAGGCCTTTGCCGATTTTAATTTTTCGGGTGGGGTTCCCGGGTTCCAACTCTACCTCAATTGTCTGTTGGGCAGGTTCTACCTTTGTCTTCTCCTTGCTCTCTACAAATTTCTGAATCCGGGCATCGGCGTTGGTTACGCTGTATCCGGAGTTTTCAATCATATTTACATCCAAGCGGGCCCTTTTACCAAGGTGTTCTCGATGCTTCTTTCTGCCTTGTCCCTTGGGTAGGGACATTATCTTCTTCCTGTTCTCCGGTTCCATTTCTGCCATGACCATGGATTAATCATAGCACCTCCCTGCCATTTCCCTGTCTCCTTTCAATTCTCCCACGCCTCCCGGGGTGGGGAATTTGAGTTTTAAGTGAATAGTTGAGGGGATTGCCCTGAGCTTGGTGATAGTGGGCCTTCTAAGGATCATGTTGTATGAGGAGGTTGCGCTTATCACATAGAACTTCATCATATGAGAGACCTTCCGGGGTGCGGTCCCAAAGATGGTGGGGAGATAAATGATGCCCCAGATTGGAATCATTGTGTTTCCAAATTCGTACAAGGGATCTTCAAGACAGGGGTCCATTCGGAGGTGGCCAAACTCCATCCTGTTAAGTGTGTGCACGAATACAATATTAGCAGAGGAACCGTTGTCAACTAAAATTCTTTTTACCTCGTTGTTTGCGACATCTAGGGTCACCACCAATGCCAAATTGTGGTCCGGATCGAGCCCTTCATAATCAGAATAAGAGAAGCAGACCAGCTCATCATCCAGAGTCTGGATCATCATCACGTCATTCTCCTGGTCCGGGCTCTGAGGTGGAGAAGCTGTGCCTCCAAAAACAACATTCACCACATTTTTGCCGCTTCCCGGGGCCCTGTCTTTATCATTCAACCTCCTTTGAAGATACTGGTTCATGTTTCCCTTCTTGATCTGGTCTTCTATGAACATCTTGAGGGAAAAACAGTTTTCAGTGGTATGGCCATGATCCTCATGATAGCCACAATGCTTGTCCCGGGCTCTGTTCTTGGGAGGCGCCAACAAGGGTTTTGGCGGATAATAAAACGGCTTGCCCTTAACTTCGCGCAAAATGTCGGCCCGGGGCCTGTTGAGGGGTGTCCATTCCGGTTCCGGCTTAGGTTCTTTCTTGGTCTTGGGTTTCCTTTCATTCTTTCTTGATTCGGCGTATGTCTCCCGGGGTGGGGTTCCCCGAGACTGCTGAATGTAGTTGGCTTGCCTGTCAAGCTTGTATCTTTTGTCTCTCCGGGATGACGAGCGTCGCTCCGGAGACTCATCATCATCATGTATTCTTCTATTCATTTTAATTGACTTGAGGAAATCATTCTCCTTTATGAACTTTGACGCCAAGGCGTATGCTGATGCTAGGCTCTGGGCTCTCTATGAATCAAGTCTTTAACATAGCCTTCGCAGGATATTGGGTGCAAGTTCCTTCGAAAAATGTTCACTGCCTCTTTTTCTTCCAAGTTGGAGAGTTGGTTAACTGCTTCCTGGAATCTTTTGATGAATTCCGGGAGGGACTCCTTGCTTCTTTACTGGATTGTTTCCAAATGACACATTTGCAGTTCGTTCATCCGGTTGGCCTTGAATCTTTTCAGAAATATCTCGCGGAAGTCTTTCCAGGAGTCTACACTCCGGGATGGAATGCGGCTGAACCATTTCTGGGCTCCCCCCTTCAATGTTGATGCGAAGAATCGGCATCTGGTTAGGTCACTATAATCATAAATATTAGAGATTTGCTCGAAGTAGTTCCGGTGCTCCTCAGGGTCAGCTAATCCATCGAAAGAGTCAAAATTGAAGTGCTTCAGCCCTGATTCTCTGGGGGTAGATTCCAACTTCTTGGTGAACGGGATGGCTGCCGCTCCCACCTCCATATCGCCTTCTACTTTTCTTTTAAGATCCCGAAGGGCCCGGGCCATTTGCTCTTGCTTGGATTCCTTTTCAGGCTCCGAATCGAAAGAAACATGAATCCGGCGTGCCTTTCTTTTTAGCTTTGCCTCTTCCTCCAGGATTCGCTTTTCGATAGCTTATTGGGCTTTAGCCTCTTCTTCTTTCCGAATTCTCTCACGGAGGACAGCCCTCTTTATCTCGTCCCTGGCATCTTCTGGTGGTTTCTTTAAATTCTTTGCAATTCGGTCAAAGACGGATCCCCGGGATTCTCCGGATCGTTCTCTAGAACGTTCACGCTGATCCCCTGGGCGGGTCTCAGGTTCGACATCATGTTTTTCCTTCCACAGGTCCATCGCCGCCTGTATCTGTTCCGGGGTCATGCTTCCCCAGGGGTTGGCGGAAGTCCCAGTAGTGCTTATGGGCAGCTTTCTCGATGACTATTCTCTGGTCTCCTGGTTGGAGATTTTGAGATGGAGTCTCGGTCATGGGGGGCTCTTCATCCAGATCTTCCATATCTCCATACCTGGGTTGGGGTGGAGGCGGAAGGAAAGAAGCAGAAACGACCGCTTTGCTTTTTCTTGTAGTCATGGTTATTCAACAGTACCACAAACTCAAAGTAATGTAATTTGTAAAAAACAGATCTAAGAGATTGGGAGTGGGGTTCTTACTGGGGGGATGGTCCACGTTGCTGGGTAGGGTAGAAGTTGCGGATATGAACACCACCGGACGGAGGTTCGCCCCCTCCTTCTAGCGCCAATGATAATCCCAAATCACCCCGGGGCCTTCTCCTTGTTGGGCCCGGACTCAAGCTCCGTTTGGACAGAAATGACGGCGGCGTGCGGTGTAGCTGTAGGGTGGGAACCTACAAAACAGAACCGGAGGGGGGTGGCGTCCCTGCGGCACCTCCGGCGTGAGAATGAGAAAGGGTTTTAAGGAGAAAAGGGGCAAAACGGGAATTATGCAAGTATTTTTATGGTGTGTACGTGTGTGTGTATGTAAGTAAATGTGAGAGAGATTGTAACCTGTAACCTTCCTTCTGTCCTGCCTTTTATAGGCTCCCTACTAGGGTTTAAGGGTTTGTATCTTTTAATCTGTACCGTAGGTGTGCCTTTTGTACTGTAGGGGATGTGGACGCCTGGGATGCGTCAGGGTACTATCAAATCCGGACTGCAGGAACGTTCTGGATCCGTGGTACCTGGACGGTGGTGATGTTGCCACGCGTCCTGGGCCCTTCAAAGCTATAGTTGAATACTCCATGGGCTCTTGTAATTGGGCCCTGGACCTCTGTTATTGGGCCTGTATTATTATAGGCTATCATCCCCATAAGCAACTTCTTGTTATTTACGTCCCAATAATCAATTTGCTTTTAAAATGATCAACAATACCAACTGGTTCAAATTTGGTCTTCTCCAACCACTTACTGCCTGTAGCTTGTTTTCCTGGTAGCAATGTTGTAATCTACCAGTACCATTACATCATTAGGTGTACATTGAGCAAGATTTGTGGCATAATCGTCATACCACACAAGATTTTTCCGTAGTTTGGCAGACTTTCTAAGTGGAGCAGAATCAGGAGAAGGGCTAGCAGTTTAGCAAGAACTAACAAAACTCTAAAAACCAAGGTTTTTCCAAATCATGTGTGTATGATGGTTGTTGGGCCGTAAACAAATCGGCCCAGTTCTCATATTTTGCTGTGACCTGTGATAGTTTGAAAATTGGCCTGTCCCTTAAATTATAGTAATAACAACTTTTCTGAACTTAGAGATGGTCCTGAGTCACACCGGGCTTAAAAAGTTTTTACCCCCTCTAATACACTGATGTATTATCTCGCAAAAAAGATATCGAATTCAATGTTCATATTTTCCGATTGTAAAAATTTGCACAAATAATTGACATAACAAGATATATTACTAAATAAAAATTTAAAATTAACAATAATTATTTTTATCACGAGTAAGGTCTCGACTTCCCTATGTGTTTTAAAGTTCATCTTTTGTTTTAACTAAGATCCCGTTTGATATTGTTATTGCAGGCAGATACAACAGTCTTTTGTTAAAACAGACGGCTGTTTGGTAAATTCTAAAAACTGTCGTCTAAAAAAATGTTTTTGGTCTAAAAGCTACCGTTAGCAAAATCATGTCCTCCATGTTTTTGAAAAAAACTATTTTCAACTTTTGCAGAAAGTAATTATCAGTTTTACCATCAAATATTCTCAAAAATATTATTTTTATATATTATTTTTCCAAAATATGCATAAATTAAACAAATTACCAAACGGATATCTAATTTTCCTGACAACACTTTTTCTACCAGCATTTTTTCTTACAGCACAACAGTTTTCAACAACACTGCCAAACGGAGCCCAAATAAATGAGAGCATCTGTTACTTTTAATTCGAATTTTTCAATCTAAATTTATATTATATTTAAAATATTCTCTAAATTTTTTCAAAAAAATATGCCCCTCCATTACCAATATTCTATACCATGACTTGTATTGTTATCGCGTCTAAATAACCTCTTTCTCAAATATTAATTTTCCTGAAATTACCTTTTTGGATTTATGGTGAAAACACTCGGCTTCGAATCTTCAAAAACTGCCATCGGTGTGAAAATAAATCTTAAAATGAGTTTTCCAACCGGCACTCAATCAATGGAAGCAAGATCAATCTCGTAAATTTGAGCAACTAAATTTGAGCAACTTTTAGTCCCTTTACGTGACAAAGTGACTGTGAAATTGATAATGCATATGGTGCTGGTGTTTTATCTCCAAACTACTATATTTAGGTGATTAAGGCTTCTCGTACTACAAGAAGCGAGGGCTTATACCGTCAGTTAAATACATCATTACAAGGTCAAAATTGATCATTTTTAGAAAATAACGACCGACTCAAGAACGATCGGATTAATCCTAATTGGTGTCTTTTTATCAAATTTTACATTATTTAACAGTCATTATTGTCATATTTGCATGACATGTATCAGGACCCATCCGACCAGTCACGCAGCACCGGTTGAAATCAATTCATTTACAGAAGTATAGAACTATATACTCCAATCTCAATACTGACTTTGTATTAACAAGTCATCGCCTATTTTGTTCCTTGTGTTCCTGCATCTTGCAATACGGCTGTAATTCTAAATATTTTTACCCTAATTCTGAAAAAAAAAACGAGATATACCCGGAAAATGCGAAACCAGAGAAAGTACAAAATGGGGGTATAAGTTGACCAATGACTGGCCATAAAAGCAGAGACAGTCGCCAATAGCATGTCACAGATGGATCACTCTGCACACATTTTTTAACATTTAATTTCAAAAAGTCAATTATTTTGCTTTGAATTGTTCTTTTTTTGACCAGTTTGATCTCATCAATTATCAACAAGAAAATTCTAAGTAGATTAATTGAAATTTAAAAAGTGGGATGTCCAAGTCTTTTAGTCTGTCGACGGATGCTCCTATTATACTCGTAGTCTCTGAAGGAAAGTACCCGTACAGTTCAATTTTTGAGTAGCTTAGCTGGAGTAACCATTTTCAAACTTTGATGTTCGTGTCACTAAGTAGAATTAGGTTAAATTAGTGAAGGATTAAGGCTGGCAAACAGTTACTGTGTACGGGGTCAAAGTAAACGAGATAGAAGAGAATAAAGTCTTCGCACGATTATACAGCTTGGTTCACTACTACTTCAAACTTTGCCTTTACATTTTAAATACCGTAAAAGCCCATGCGATACACGGCATATATATATATATATATTAAAATATTATTATTATTTTAATTTTTAATATGTAAAATTATTATTTTAACTTAATTTTATATTCGCATAGCAATTACGTAATAAAAAATAATATATATTTTTTATAAATTTGATTACATCTCGTAAATTTAAATATATGAAAATATGATGACATAAAGTTCATCACTGAATTATTTTATTTCTTATTATTTTCATACATGCTGTTAAAGTTTGATTAGATAATTTAAGTGGTGAGAGTTTACTTTTTGTAGTGGAATTCGATTATCGCTTATCACGTGAATTTTGAGATTAAATACTTATTGTAAGGTATATAAGACTAATTACTAAACAAACCAAAATTATGTTATTATAACAAAAATATTTGAAGTTTGTTTGTAGGGATATGCATCTTGTCACTTCGGGATCCAGAAATGTTATCACCGCTGTAACGACTAGGAATTTCGCGACATGATTAAGTGTATAAAGTATGATTTGTGGTGTAATTAAAATTTATGTGATTTAATAAAGGGATTAAATGATTTTGTTGGTAAATTGTGCTTATTGTATATAAGTAACTGGGAACGTAAAATGACACGTTCTAGTTTGATGAGTCAGCTTAGGGGATAAGCTGTGTTGTCGGACCGTCAAGTAGAACGAAGCTCGTCCTAAAAAGGGATTAAAGTGTTTAAATGTGGACTATGAGTTGTTATGTGAAATGGAAATGTTTAGGTAAGTATTATATTCTAGTGACGTGTCAGTTGGTAAAAAGAATTCATTGTGAAGCGTAAATAAAACGCTCAGCGTCGGGTCGTCAAACAGAACGCAACCCGTTACGCGGAAAGGGGAATAATAATAAAAAGGGAAATTTTGTGATCAGATATGAGTTGTTATGTGTAAATATATGTGTTTGCTTGTCTATATGCATGATTACGACCAGATGGAGGTCGGTACGGGCTGATCACCCGTACTATTATGAATTGAAAGTTAAAGTAGTCCAATCAAGGGTTCCCTATCACTTTATAAAGGATATTGAATACATTGCTTTAGCAAATTGCTTCTTTGAAAATGAAATGGCTTATAATATTTTGAAAAGAGTTGATTGTGATATTGATTAGCATACAGCTTGTGAACCCTGATTCTTATTCTAATATTGTTGTCAATCATATACTTGATTCCCAAAGATAAATAGATCCTCGTTTTCCTCTTGAGAGATCATTTTGAGATCTTGTTAATGATTTGTGATGAATGTCAGCTTTCACCCTATCTTGAGCTTTGTTTCCTGAAAGCCCAAACTTTTCTTCATAACCCTTCCTTAGCCCAAATATAGAAATCTGCCACCTAGAAATGTTAAAGTAGAATACCCTGAAGCAGAAATGGTAAATTGTGGATTTTATATCGTAGAACTGTTATATAGTTACTTGCTGAGTTTTATACTCATATGTTTTTGCTTTGATCTAACCATGGTAGTTAAGTAAGATGATGGCCAGGCTTAGGCGCACTGCTCGTAAGAGCGTGCCTGGTGGTCCCTACCGTGTTGAGGGCTTCCAGATGCCAGAGCAGGTAGTACATGTTATGTGTGAGCAAGCGCTTAGCCAGAAAGTTGTAAAGATACAATGGGTTATCTGTCGGTTTCAAATCGGAATCAGTTATGTAAATTTGGTTTTATTTTGGGTTGTAATTTATATATTATGGTTGGTAGTTGTAATCTTGCTCAAACTTTATCCTGTTTGATCCTGTTAGTAGTTAATCGGGGTTTATGCTTATTTATTCATAGTTTAATGGTGTGTGGGTCCTCATTTTCTAACCCCGAGATTGAGGGCATCACAAGTTGGTATCAGAGCTACATGATCTAGTCCCTGAGACAAGTTAGGATAAAAAGGGTAATTTGGGTATGTATACCTATATCGCGAAAGTGTTCGACTCATATAAAGTTGAGTTAGACTATTAGGTATAGTCTAAGGAAAGTGTATATAAGCTAAAGTGGCAACTAGAGTTAGGGTGTGAGTTAGTTGGAAGTTTTATTTAACCTCAATGCTGTTTCTTGGTTGCTGTTTTATGTTTTCTCTCAGGATCCCAGTAGTGCTGTGATTCCGATTCAGGGATTAGTTTGACCGGTACCCCAGTGGACCCCATTCCACCCTCTTCAGAGGAGCCTGTGTATGTTAGTTCAGATCCAGAGGAGGATCCATCTGAGAGTAGTGAGATTCCTATACAGATATCACCCTTGAGGCCAGAGTCAGAGACCCCAGCCCCTGAGCCAGAGTCTGAGATGCCTAAGATTGTGCCTGTCAGTGTTTGTGGCAAGTTAGCCCAGGATCGAGACTTTGTTTACTCCCGTATTCCTGAGTTGGGAGCTTTGGTGGATAGGCTAGCTCGAGAGTCTAGGCAGAGCGCTTCAGTTATGGATGATGAGTGGAGAACTAGGATTCAGTTGGTGGAGCAGGTTGCTCGGAGGAGATTGGATGAGGGACCATCCACTAGTGATGATGATACTGAGGCCCGAAGGTTGCATAAGATCATTCGCTGGATGTTGGTTGTGTTGAGAGAGATTCTGGATGATTAGATGATAGTGTTGGTCAGGCGGGACATTTGGTGGGGCCCTTAGTTGTTGTTGTTTTTCAGCACCAATAGGCTTTGGGATACTTGGTCAAATATCGGGATCCCTTTTTCATTTGTTGTATTGTATATCATAACTTTGTAGTAGTAGTTGTTAGAAGTTAGGGGTAGATAGGGGGATATTTTCCAGTCTTTCCTCTGTTTAGCCCTGCTATATTATTGTACCTTATTCCAGAACTTGTCATAATTAGACTTTTATGTATGTACCTTTGGCTTGTTGAATCGATCATATATCTTGTTTCCTATTGTGCGCCCTGGAAATCCATGTAAACTGTCTTGCATACCATGTCTCTATACAACTGTGTTTAAAAATTCGTAAAATTGTACCCTGTGCCATGAGAAAACAACAATGATATGAGAAATTATATAGTAATAGGATTGCATGTGCAAATTGGGTAAAGCTTAAAACCCGCAAAAATGACTTCGTAATAAAATGTTGTTGTTATATATCAATGCCATGCTATCGCATTGCTAAATAATTGCTCAATCAGGTTTGTAAGAAATGGCCAACTCACCAGATCACCAAAAAGAAGAAACTCAAACCCAAGACCAAGAACTAAACCAAGATACCACTATGATAAACCGACTTGCTCAGTTTTTGCAACAACCCGTAGCCCCTAAAGTTGGAAATTTCAAACACTTTCAATCTGTTCATCCCCCAGATTCTTAGGTTTGCCCGACCCAATAAAAGCTCAGTCGTGGTTAAGAGAAATGGAGAAAGCGTTTGAGTTAGCAGAAGTTAAGGATGAAAAGAAAGCTCAGTATGCGAGTTATTACCTTGTGGGAATCTTCAAAGGCTTTGCTTGAAGGAAATGATTTATCGTGAGAGAAATTTACTGAAATATTTCTGGAGAAGTATTTGCCAAGTTATATGCAAGACCAGTTGGAGATGAAATTTTTGGACCTCAGACAAGAAGATATGTCGGTAGCAGAATATGAAGTGAAATTTTCAGAGTTGTCTAGATTTGTACATGAGTATGTGAATACGGAGGCGAAGAAGGCTAAAAGGTTCCAACAGGGACTTAGGCCATGGATTCGAAGTCAAGTGGCACTGTTGGAGATCAAGAACTATGTCCCCCTAGTGCAAAAGGCAATGATAGTGGAAGGAGAGCGTGAAGCTGCAAATAGAGAAAATCAAGGTAGGAAAATGAAGTTTAAGAGCTCGGAGCAAGAGCAAGGAAGTTCAAAGTTCAGAGGAAAGTTTGGAAAGAATGGTGGAAGTCAAAACCAAAAGTTTCAGAAGTTCAAACCCGGTAACGGAGCCCAGAAGAACCGTTTCCAGAAGACAGGACAACCGGGAAAGGATAGTAGACCTCAGATTCAAGAGTGCAAAGTTTGAGGGAAGAGACATCCAGGAAGGTGTAACAAGTTGGATGTAACCTGTTTTAAGTGTAACCAGAAAGGGAAATACTCATCGGAATTCCCAAATGGAGCAAAAAAGCCTGACTTAACCTGTTTCAAGTGTGGAAAAGTGGGCCATATGGCCAGAAACTGTAAGGAGCCTGTTCAAAGGCCAATGTTCTTAGGATTGCTGGACCGCTGGCTCTCCCAGCACCAACAACTCAACCCAGAGCTAGAACCTTCAATATGACAATGAAAGATGATGTGCAAGATGTGGATGTGGTGGCAGGTATGTTTGTTATTAACTCAGTAGAAGTAAAAGTATTAATGGATTTTGGAGCAACTAGATCTTTTATTTCTGAAAGTATTCTTGATAAACTAAATTGTGTTGCGTACCCTCTTGAACCCAACTTGATTATAGAGGTAGCAAATTAAGAGAAAGTCACTGTTAATAAGGTTTATCCCTTTTGTGTTGTGGTTATAGAAGGTCAGCACTTTTCTGCTGACCTAATCCCTTTTAAGTTAGGAGAATTCGATGTTATACTAGGAATGGATTGGTTGTCAAACCACGAGGCGCAAATAGAGTGTAAAAGCTAGAAGGTGAAGTTAAAGACCAAGGATGGTATCGAAGTGATATTCAAGGAAAAAAGACAAGAGAAAAAATTTCTAACGGCTATCCAGACAAGGAGATTGTTACGTCAAGGATGCGAAGCTTACTTGGCTCATGTCAAGGATGTAGGGAGAGAATCCGTAAGAATTGAAGATATTCCGGTCATAAGAGATTTTCCCGATGTGTTTCCAGATGAATTACCTGGACTACCTCCAGATAGAGAGATTGAGTTTACAATTGATTTGGATCCTGGAACGGAACCAGTATCGAAAGCTCCCTATCATATGGCGTCAGCCGAGATGAAGGAATTAGCAGCGCAGTTGCAAGAATTGTTGGATAAGGGAGTGATACGCCCGAGTGTATCCCCGTGGGGTGCACCGGTGTTATTTGTGAAGAAGAAAGATGGAAGTATGAGTTTGTGCATTGATTATCACGAATTGAATAAGTTGACGATTAAGAATAAGTACCCTCTACCGTGAATCGATGACTTGTTTGATCAGTTAAAAGGAGCTACTTGTTTCTCCAAGATTGATTTAAGATCTGGGTATCATCAGCTAAAGATTAAAGCGGAAGATATACCCAAGACGGCGTTTCGAACGAGATATTGACACTATGAGTTTTTGGTAATGGCGTTTGGTTTGACGAACGCGCTATCCGTATTTATGGATCTTATGAACAAAGTGTTCAAGCAATATTTGGATAAGTTTGTTATAGTGTTTATCGACGATATATTGATATATTCCAAGATGGAGGAAGACCATAAGGAGCATTTGAGGATTTCCTTAGAAACCTTGAGAAAAGAAAAGTTATATGCCAAGTTTTCGAAGTGTGAGTTTTGGCTAAAGGAAGTACAATTTCTTGGACATGTAGTCAATAAAGAAGGAATCAAAGTAGATCCATCTAAGATAGAAGCTGTGATGAATTGGGAAAAACCCAAGACTCCTACGGATGTCAGAAGTTTTATGGGATTAGCCGGATACTATAGAAGGTTTGTGCAAGATTTCTCTAAGATTGTTGTTCCATTGACTAAGTTGACAAGGAAGAACGAGAAGTTTGTGTGGACGGATAAGTGTGAGGGAAGCTTTCAAGAATTGAAGAAGAGATTGGTAAACGCCCCAGTGTCAGTGTTACCAGATGAGAAATGAGAATTTGTGATCTTCAGTGATGCTTCGTATTAAGGACTTGCATGTGTATTAATGCAACACGGAAAATTAATAGCGTATGCGTCAAGGCAACTAAAGCCGCAAGAACAGAAGTATCCCACCCATGATTTGGAATTGGCAGCAATTGTGTTTGCCCTTAAAATTTGGAGACAATACTTATATGGGGAAAAGTGCGAGATCTATACAGATCATGAGAGTTTAAAGTATATTTTCACTCAAAAGGAGTTGAATATGAGACAAAGAAGATGGTTAGAATTGATCAAAGATTACGGCTGTGCAATAAATTATCATCCTGGAAAGGCGAATGTGGTAGAAGATGCTTTAAGTCGCAAGGAAAGATTGAATATGTTAACTTCGTCAGAGGAATTGATCAAGGATTCTGAAATAGAGGTGCAGACTCCAGGATTTGGAGGTGAAGCAATGTATGCGATGTCATTTCAACCTGAAATTTTGGAAAAGATTCGTTGTTGTCAAGAACAAGTGATGAACCGCGAGAAAGATAAGTTGTCAGGAGAGGAAATCAAAGCTCAAAAGGATGGAAAAGGAATATATCGTGTTAACTCACGTATTTTGATACCCAATATTGTGGAGCTAAAGCACGAGATTTTGCATGAAGCGCATAACTCAAGATTTTCAATTCACCCTGGAAGTGCGAAAATGTACAAACACTTGAAAGAGAGTTATTGGTGGCCAAACATGAAAAAGGAAATCAAGGAATGGATAAGTAAGTGTTATACGTGTCAAAGAGTAAAAGCGGAACACCAACGACCGAGTGGATTGCTTCAACCACTGGACATACCAGAATGGAAATGGTAACATATCGTGATGAATTTCGTGGTAGGATTACCAAAGACCAAGTCTAGTCATGATGTGATTTGGTTAGTAATTAATCAATTGACAAAATCAGCGCATTTCTTGCCGATAAACGAAAGGTTTTCGTTAGAAAAGTTGGTCAAATTGTATTTGGACGAGATTGTGATGCGTCACGGAGTTCCAGTATCTATCGTGTCTGATAGAGACCCGAGGTTTAACTCGAGATTTTGGCAATAATTTCATGATCATTTGGGAACTAAGTTGAAAATGAGTATGGCATATCATCCGCAAACTGACGGACAAAGTGAAAGGACAATTCAGATGATCGAGGATATATTGCGAACCTGTGTAATAGATTTCAAAGGAAATTGGGACGAACATTTGCCATTGATTGAGTTTTCCTACAACAACATTTATCACGTAAGTATTGGCATGACGCCTTATGAATCGTTGTATGGGAGAAAATGTAGATCCCCTACATATTGGGATGAAGTTGGTGAGCGCAAATTAATTGGCCCAGAGCTAGTTCAACAAACGAAAGAGAAGGTGGAAATGATTCGTAAAAGGTCAATTGCTGCTCAAGATCGACAAAAGAAGTATGCAGATCGAGATCGAAAGGATATGCAATTTGAGCCCGGAGACAAAGTGTTGTTAAAAATATCTCCGTGGAAAGGTTTATCCAGATTCAGAAAGAAAGGAAAGTTGAGTCCTAGGTATATTGGACCATTCGAAGTACTACGACAAGTTGGAAGGGTGGTTTATGAGTTAGCATTACCTCCGTAGATGTAACATCTTCTTAACGTGTTTCACGTTTATCTTCTAAAGAAATATAATGCTGATGCAAGCCATGTGATCGAATTGGAACCAGTGGAAATTCAATCAGACTTGTCTTATGTGGAACAACCAGTTCGAATCTTAGATCGAAAAGAGAGGACACTTAGAAATAAAGTTGTACCTCTAGTTAGAGTGTTGTGGAGAAATCCATTAATGGAAGAGTCAACTTGGGAATTATAAAGTGAAATGCAAGAAAAGTATCCCCATCTATTTGCTTAGACTAGATTCTGGGGACAGAATCCTTTTAAGGGGGTAGATTGTAACGACTGGGAATTTCGCGACATGATTAAGTGTATAAAGTATGATTTTGTGGTGTAATTAAAATTTATGTGATTTAATAAAGGGATTAAATGATTTTGTTGGTTAATTGTCCTTATTGTATATAAGTAACTGGGAACGTCAAATGACACGTTCCAGTTTGATGAGTCAGCTTAGGGGTTAAGTTGTGTTGTCGGGCCGTCAAGTAGAACGAAGTCCGTCCTAAAAAGGGATTAAAGTGTTTAAATGTGGACTATATGTTGTTATGTGAAATGGAAATGTTTAGGTAAGTATTATATTCTAGTGACGTGTCAGTTGGTAAAAAGAATTCATTGTGAAGCGGAAATAAAACGCTTAGCATCGGGTCGTCAAGCAAAACGCAACCCGTTACGCGGAAAGGGGAATAATAATAAAAAGGGAAATTTTGTGATCATATATGAGTTGTTATGTGTGAATATATGTGTTTGCTTGTCTGTATGCATGATTACGTGATCTGTTGATGTTTAAAATGATTTAAGGGATTTATTTGATTTAAAATGAGGTTTATTGAACCTTTATACATTTTTATAAAATTACCCGAATAAGTTCACGGCGTGAAATTTATTTTGTTATCTTCAAAATAGTCCTAGAGACTTTTTAAAAATGATAGACGGATTTATTTCATGATCGGTGCATTTTAAAATGATTTTATGGAGTTAAAATGCTATTTTCAGCATAATCTTGTAAAATCCGTATTAAATCAACCGTTCGCTCAAAAAATTATTTTAAAAATATGGATGAAAAGTTAATTTCGAGATTTACGTTCTAAAATTATTATTCCTATCAATTCCATCTTTTCCGAGAGAGATATTTACTAATTAAATTCGTTTTTGGAAAAGAATAAAGAATGATTTGGTAATGTAATTGCCTAATTACTAAACTACCCTTCCTTGGTAGTATATAAACCCCACCCCACCCCCTTTCTTTCTTTTCCTCACTCGAACTCTCTCTTTTCTCTCATTTCTTTCTCTCTCTCTCTCTCTCTCTCATTTCTTTCTTTCTCTCTCTCTCTCTCTCTCTCTCTCTCTCTCTCTCTCTCTCTCTCTCTCTCTCTCTCTCTCTCTCTCTCTCTCTCTCTCTCTCTCTCTCTCGGGTCTTCTCTCTCACTCTCGATTCGGAGCGTGAAGGCATTCGGGCTAGGAAAAGGAAAAGTATACTAGGTGGCAGTAGTTCAACCTTTGTGAAAAAGGAAAGCGAATTCAGACAAGTAACTCTACTTACTTGTATAAATTGTTATAGAGAGGATATTGTTCATGCCAAGATAGAATATTGAACTTTTATAGCGTTTGTACACCTATTATTGATTCTTGAGATACCCTGTAATTGTCCTTGTGAACCTATCGATAAGATTATTATTCAATCCTTTTAGTAACCTTTTCTTATCCCGATCACTTGTTAATACCTTGAACTTTTGTAAACCCTATAAGAACCTTTATAGACCCCCTTGCGTGATAGTCCTTTATCCCTTTGTGATCTTATCTATAATGATCCTTGAAACCGTTTTGATTCCCTAAACAGTGTACCTTGTAATCATTTGATCAAAATTCCTAGCATTGAACTTTGCTTATCTTTGATTTATTCACTTTCTTTGAATTCTTGAAATTGAACTTAAGAATGAGTTTCGACTTGAAAGAGTCTGAATGATTTCATATTTTCGGTAATGATAAAACGAATCTAGTAAAACCTTTCTTTTCCGACACAAGGTTTTTCAAACAAATTCCTGATGGATTGGATTTGAGACGTGAGAGACTAGTGGGACTAGTCCGGTCATATAAGAGGCTAGCGGGGCTAGTCCGATTTAAGGCTGAAATTATGATATAGGTACCTTAAAGACCGGATGGAGGTCGGTACGGGCTGATCACCCATACTATTATGAATTGAAAGTTAAAGTAGTCCAATCAAGGGTTCCCTATCACTTTATAAAGGATATTGAATACATTTCTTTAGCAAATTGCTTCTTTGAAAATGAAATGGCTTATAATTTTTTGAAAAGAGTTGATTGTGATATTGATTAACATACAGCTTGTGAACCCTGATTCTTATTCTGATATTTTTGTCAATCATATAATTGATTCCCAAAGATGAATAGATCCTCGCTTTCCTTTTGAGAGATAATTTTGAGATCCTGTTAATGATTTGTGATGAATGTCGGCTTTCACCCTATCTTGAGCTTTGTTTCCTGAAAGCCCAAACTTTTCTTCATAACCCTTCCTTAGCCCAAATATAGAAATCTGCCACCTAGAGATGTTAAAGTAGAATGCCCTGAAGCAGAACTGGTATATTGTGGATTTTATATCGTAGAACTGTTATATAGTTACTTGCTGAGTTTTATACTCATATGTTTTTGCTTTGATCTAACCATGGCAGTTAAGCAAGAGGATGGCCAGACTTAGGCGCACTGCTCGTAAGAGCGTACCTGGTGGTCCCTACCGTGTTAAGGGCTTCCAGATGCCAGAGCAAGTAGTACATGTTATGTGTGAGCAAGCGCTTAGCCAGAAAGTTGTAAAGATACAATGGGTTATCTGTCGGTTTCAAATCGGAATCGATTATGTAAATTTGGTTTTATTTTGGGTTGTAATTTATATATTATGATTGGTAGTTGTAATCTTGTCTCAAACTTTATCCTGTATGATCCTGTTAGTAGTTAATCGGGGTTTATGCTTATTTATTCATAGTTTAATGGTGTGTGGGTCCTCATTTCCTAACCCCGAGATTGAGGGCGTCACAACCGCCCCTAACCCTGAACGAGGATTCTTTTACTCTCTGATCCCCGCCCAAACGGGAATTCTCACGGGATTCGGGAAATAATTAAAAATAATAATCTTGTAGTTTTAATAAGTTTTTATGATTAAAAACAATCTACTAATTCTTATTATATAAAACATACTAATATTATCTCAATTTTTTAACATCAAATCATATTAAAATTGATTTCTAATATAAAGAAATGACACATTAAAAATTAAAAACATATATTATACTGCATTATAAAAGAATTGGTCAAGAAAATTATGGATTATTTTAAAAATATACTAATAGTATAAATTCTATTATATATACACACATATACACACACATATCGGGGTCGGGGAGACTAATATTAGACTCCGCCTCGATCCCTGAAATATTTATAAAACTTTCCTCGTTTCCCGCCCCCTAGGAATTCCCTGAATCCTCGACCTGAACAGGGCGGGGATCGTATCGGGGTCAGGCAGGGCGAGATTAATGCACATCCCTATTTGTTTAGTTGAGACACTGTCCGACTAATCCAAATCATTGTTCAAAAACTCGACCGTATTAACCAATATATCGACCAAGTACACATACTCGAACATATTCACGAGCTGATTTTTCATTAGTCAAATAAAATCCGCTTTTGAGTCTAGCTCGGATCAAACTCGGTCCTACTCGGATTAAAAATGAAAAAGTATAAAAATAAATAATAAAATAAAATATTGAAACGATGTAGTTATTAATTATTTAATGACCCGTTTGGAAAACTGGTTTTCATTTGAAATTTTGGATTTGATCAAATAAGCTATTTTGAAATTTGGATTTGGATTTCATTTGAAATCCAGAACATTCAAATATTAGTATAAACATGAGAATTTGAAATGACAACTCAAATCGTGTCATTTGAAATCCCTCATTTGAAATGAAATGTAAGTTTCCGATCGTCCTCTAAGAGTATTACAAAATTTACTCATTCACAGCACTATGTAATCTATATTTGCCCGATTTTATAAAAAAAATAAAGTTTTTCACCTCCATAATGAATTATAATCAATATTTTTTTCCGATATCTAAGAGATATATACAATAATGATAAGAATAAGAGTAATATATATTTTTCTAGTTGGTTTCATCTTTAAAGTAATATGTAATATTTATATTATATATATCTATACTAATAAATTTGTTTTAAGAGTTAACTTTTAATTATATTTAATATTTTTACCCAAGTACTCATTCCAAGTACTCCCGAATTAAACTGAATACTCTTGACTCGGTAAACTCATTAAGTCAAATTTAATTAAATTGAATTATGATTTTTTTAAAAACAAATCCAAATATAGTAAAAAGAAATATTTAACATTATTAAAAAATATAAATTATGACAGTTAACAAAATGATTTATATAAATGTGTGTGTGTTTGCTTAAATAACAGAGTCACATGAATAATGTAAGCCAACTTTTTATTCATATAAAAGTTAAAGTTATAAAAAAAAGAATTTTATAAAAATAGAGAATGAGTGTTATCAAATAAGAATTTCAAAGTGAACTAAAAAAACTATGTAGCACATGTGGCAGTGACTTGAAGTTTGTAAGTAGGAAGCGTGGGGTTCGATTTCTACTGAATACAAAAATAGTACTTAATTTTAACAATAATTTTGTAAGAATGGCATTTTTATAATTTTTCAATATAAAATGGCAAAATTATAATTTCACAACCATTAAAATGGCTCTTTTTACCCTTGTATTACCACTTTAATGTACAGTAGTAATAGTAATAGATAATAGATAGAAGCCAACATTTTATTCACTCAAAATTTAAAATTAAAAAAAAAAATTTTGATAAAATAAAAGAGTGTGCGTTATCAAATAAGAATTTTAAAGTGAACTAAAAAATTATGTAGCACATCTGATAGGGACATGAAGTTTGTAAGTAGGAGGTGTGGGGTTCGACTCCCAATGAATACAAAAATAGTACTTAATTTTAACAATAATTTTTTAAGAATGGCATTTTTATAATTTTTCAATATAAAAGGGTAAAATCGTAATTTTACAGCCATTAAAATAGCTCTTTTTACCCTTGTGTTGCCATTTAATATATAGTAATATATTTTATTTAATTAACGACAATTTTTTGTTAAACGGATTTAGAAGTAGATATAACTTAGGTTGTGTTTTAAAGTTAGTTTTTTGAAAAAAAAATAGTTTTTAATTAAATTAGAATTTTGATCAAATGAAATTTTAATATAAGTGTTTGGTAGTCAGATTTTTTGAATACTTTCTCCGTTCTTTTTTAATTGTCACATTTATAAAAACACATATTTAAGAAAAAATAAATTTTGTAAGTTATTTACGGACATACCTTATTTATTACATTAAATGCTAAGTTATAAATGTATATATTTTTTGTGAAGTCAAACATTGGAACTAATAATCAAGGGGTAAATATGAAAAAAGATGTACAAATATGCATTGGAATAAGAACGAAACAAATATTTAGGGATAATTTTTTTTACAGATGTGACAACTAAAAAAGGACGGAAGGTAATATTTTGGAACAAAAAAACTAATTTTGAAAAGCTACTCATAAGAGTTTTTTCAAGTATATAATACAAAACGCTAACCGAAATATTTATTTACCAAACAGTTTTATTCGAAACATCTAAGTTCAATCAGCTAGTCAAAATAACTAACTCAAACATTTACTCAAAACAGTTATTTCAAACTGTCACAGTACTACTAATTGCCAAACAAGGCCTTAATATAAGTTAATATAAGGGGATCGGTTCATTGGAAGAGCAATTATATTTGAAATATATATCAATCTATATTGAAATGTACTAATAGGAATGAGGTATAATTTGGTACTTTTTTTGTTTTGGTTTGTTTATCCACAAACATCATGACCGTCGGATCTTCTTAATCAAACTATAAGGACCATTAAATCTAAAAACTAAAAAAATAAACATCACTTAAGTTCTTGGATTCGAATCCCATCAACGTCAAATATTTATATTATTATTTATATCTTACCCAAGTTTTAGGTTCGAATCTCGTCAACAACAAATAATTATATAATAATTTAAGGTTACAAATTTTTATTTATATCTTACCCAAGTTTTAGGTTCGAATCCCATAAATAACAAATATTTATATAATAATTTAAGGTTACAAATAAGCTCTGGAATTTGAATCCATACGAGCCTTTCATGCATGGAAAGGCTTTTTAATTTTGTTTAATTCTTATTTTACAGTTTCGTACGGGGCTAGGAGCTATTATTGTATATTATGATACATTGTGTTTTTAAGATTTTGATAATATATGTCTATTATATATTATACACAAAGGTTTTAATAATTTAAGTAAATATTTGAATGCATGGACTCTTGTATTGAATATTGCAGCTGCATTTCCTCCTCATTTAATTTGGGGTTCTTTTTTTTGAAAGAAATGGAAATGTTCCCAAACTTTTTCTTAATTTTCTTTAAAACTTATTATTTGAGATTTTAGGTACTTTGTTTTTTCAATGAACTTTTAAGCAAACATTAAGTTTACAATTTTTATTATTTGTATAGGATGAGATTAATCCGAAAATACCAAAACACTTGATAACAAAATTAACAATACTTAATTAAATCTATATTTTGATATTTGATTACGCATACTTAGTTAAAAAATACCCAATTTTCCTATGGTTCAACATATACAAAAGTAATGTATGTACCTAACAAAAAAAAGTAATGTATGTAATTTTTTTTAAAAAAAAATCATTTAAAAATATTATAAAACAAAATAACAACTAATACATAACAATTCGAAAAAAGACTAAACTCATCCATATTTGACACAAATTATAAGTTATAATTGTTAATATAACAAATCTGTTAAGGTGGCGGTATTGTCTTTATATTTGAAATTGTTGAGCTTGCAAAAACTTTCTCTGTAATTTAGTGAGAAATATATGTTTGTAAATACAAAAATATATATCGTTGTTAAAATTTTGTATGTGAAAATGTTTAACTTTACGATTGTCATCAATCAAGGATTACATATTTGAATATAATAGTTCTTAAAATATATAAGTGAAGTAATATTTTAATAAAATTTTAATAGGATTAGTTCCAACTAGATGTGATGAAATATTTACATAAAATATATCATCTTCAATAAATGACGTGATTGTTTCTCCAAAATAAATGAATTGACCAGCTATTATTTCTGTATTATATTTGTTCGACACGACTATATTTGTATATATCGTATGATTTTTATTTATTCAATTAATTTCTTACTAAAAAAAGTTGTCGCTCGTTGTGCATCCTAGATGTCTACCAGGGTAGATATAAGTCTCTTTCTGTAAAGTAAAGGTATATATTTATATATATATAAATAAAAAATATTAAAAAAAGGAGTTTTGTTTAAGAGTAATGTTAGATGTACAAAAAATATTACAAAAAATTATTGTATAAAATAATTTAATTGATGTTATTAATGTAAATGCAGGAATTTCATTCACATTTAGCTAATAAAAATCCGACACGTGATATTTTATAATTATTTTGGGAACTAATTTTGTACATCTAATATTTTTCTACGTTAAATCGGTTTTGAGACCGAAATAATAGTCATCTGCATGTAATAAACCAATTGTATATATACAATTGAAAATAATGTTCTAGAGCACTGTTGATGGATAACAACACAGTTTGAGATTCGTTACCGGAATCAAGATCTATGATGGCGGGTATTCGCCGGAAAAATGAGCGGAGTGTGCTGGTTGTGATGAATTGGGGGCTGAAATTGATTACAGTTAGTAGTGGCTCTTAAGGCTCTCACTTCCAACCCCCTTCAATGTGCCTACGTACCCCTATTTATAGGGGATCAAGCCCAATGTAGTTTTTGGGGAACAAAAATTCTAATGGGTTTAAACTTCTTATTTTGAGGCCCAACATTAGTACTTCCATAATCCGTCTTCCGCTAGCTTTAGGAGTGTCCAACTATGAGGCTCAACCGCGAAGGCCCAAAGCTCATTCGTAATCGTAGGACTTCACGGATAGTGCATCTCCCTGTGCAAGGATAACACTCCGCCGCAACTATTTCCCTTAATTTATGAATGCATGTATAACTACGGTTCACCCCAAATGCCGGACGCGTCCCTGTCCTCGGAATGAGGATAACCCACCAGATAACAAGACAGGTGATCCCATGCTCTTGGGTGCAAAGTGCAGAATGACTCAAAATTTCTCCAACGAGGACACCCATTGAATACAAGAACAGATCTCCCAAAACACACACCAATGTTAACCTTGCATCCCCAATGAGGACACCCGTTCAATACAGGAGGAGGCCTTTTATCATCAGGCATACCCCTGGAGACCTTCAACATTTTTTCAAAGATTACCTACAATAAATATGTTAGTGAAAATAATCTCCATTGTTCTCTCCATGTTTTCCTTGTCCAGAGGTTGTTCTTGTTTGCCTTGTCCTAGGCGAGGACAAGCATGTTGCCTTGTCCTGAGTAAGGACAAGCCCGTTGCGTCGTCCTGAGCGAGGGCAAACCCCTTTTGCCTTGTCCTGACTTTTTGCTCTGTCCTGGTAAGGACAAGACCGTTGCGTCGTCCTGAACAAGGACAATCCCTTTTGCATTTTCTTGATCGGGGACAAGACCTTTTCCATGTCCTGAGCGAGTACAAGTTCTTTTGTCTTGTCCTGAGCGAGTGCAAGCCCATTGCGTCGTCCTGAGCGAGGACAAACCCATTCCTTGTCCTGAGCGAGGAAAAGCCCTTTTACCTTATCCTGAGCGAGGACAAGCCCTTTAACTTGTCCTGAGCAAGGACAAACCCTGTCTTGAGTGAGGACAAGTCCTTTTATCTTGTTCTGAGTGAGGACAAGACCGGAGTAAGGACAAGCCTTTTTCCTTGTCCTGAGCGGGAACAGGCCCGAAGCGAGGATAAGTCATTTGCCTTATCCTGAGTGAGGACAAGCCCAGAGCGAGGACAAGATATTTGCCTTGTTCTGAGCGGGGACATGCCCGTTCATCCGAACAAGCCATGTAGTGCATTCCACTTGACTAGGGGCGCCCTAACCCTAAGACGCGTCCAGTTCTCTTGTGTTTTAGCTTAAACCCAAACATAGTCTATATCTTGCATTTTCATAAAATGAGGGTGCTTCCTAACCGTAGGGCGCGTCCCCCTTCATGTATTGCGGAGTAAAACCTAATCCTTCATCCTTTTGCCCCAATTTGATTCTTGTTGAGCCGTTCTTGACCCGAAATAATCCATTACCAATTTTTGGCCATAACAACTACCCCCAAATTTCTTATGAAGTTGAAAACAAAACTGAAATTCTAATATCTAAATTTAAGAAAAAAATCGTGTCATCCTTCAATCTCATGTGTGTACGTCCTCCACATCTTTCTCTATGAGGGCGCGTTTTCAACCAAGAGAGGTTTACCACTTATGCACTACATTTCTAAGCTTACATGAGTTAACTCGACATAAGAAACAAGAGATGTTATACAAAAATGTGCACCTCTCACAAGATATTTTGTACTTCAAAGTGTAATCTTACAACAATATAGTGGGGATTATCCTCAGGTATTTCATCCCATAATAACCTTCCTTTTCACACACCCAAAATCATTGCCAAGTACTCAATCAAAAATTCTATTAATGAACTAAGCACAATAATAAGCATACTTGGCATTCTTCTGAGAACAACATTATAGAAGAATACGCTTTAAGGGGAAGGCGTGACCATAACATAAGGTTACCTCTCTGATCTTCAATAATAAATAATCTTCAAAAGAGTTTCATCAAATAAACCACATGAACCTTTTAAGGTTTAAAAAGTTGAATCTAAAGTTATCCAGAATAGAGATTTTGAAGTTAAGAACATGGATAACCCATAAAAACACAAGTGTGGAGATTGAGAAAAACTCTAATGTTGGGAGGACACGCCCTGTCGGTAAGGGTGATGCTTCCACCAACAACACAAATATAATTCCTTCAACTACCGCTTCATAGTTAACCTCTTACTTTTTTCCAAATAATAATCAAAACCACTGATCTCGTATTTTCTATAAACAATCTGATTAATGAATTCAAACCAAAGTCGAAGCTATGAGAGTCTTATACCATCGACTCATCTTTGAGGGGGGGCTCCTTATGTGAGATCAGTATCTTTCCCAACAAAGCCTACATCTTTAGAAGGCGTGTCCTCTGTAAGAGAACTTCTTTCTCGATAAGGCCTTCATCCTTGAATGACGCGTCCCATATAAGAGGAGCCTCTACTTCAACAAAGATATTCATCCTTGGAGTGAGCGTCCTCTCTAAGAGCAGCTTCTACCTCAACAAGGGTCTTAGTCTTAGCGGGAGCTTCCTTTGTAAAATGTGCGTCTACCTTGACAAGGGCATTTATCCTTGAATGTAGCTTCCTCCGTACGAGGCGCATCTACCTCGACAAAAATATTCATACTTAATGGGCGCGTCCTCTGTAAGAAGAATGTATTACCTCGAGAAGAGCGCGTCCTCTACACGAGGCGCTTCTTCCTCGACAAGGGAATTCATTCTTGAAAGGCGCATCCTCTCTAAGAGGAGCGTTTACCTCGACAAGAGTTTTCATTCTTGGAGGGCGCGTCCTCTCTAAGAGGAGCGTTTCACATCCTTTCTAAGAAGAGCGTATTACCTCGACAAGGGTATTCTTCCTTGGAGGGTGCGTCTTCTGTAATAGGATCGTCTTACCTCGATAAAGGTTTTCATCCTTGAAGGGCACGTCCTCTCTAAGAGGAGTGTCTTACTTCAACAAGGGCATTCATCCCTGGAGGGCGCATCCTCTTTAATAGGAGTGTCTTACCTAAACAAGGTCTTCATCCTTAGAGGGCATGTTCTCTCTAAGAGGAACGTCTTACATCGACAAGGTCTTCATCCTTGGAAGGCGCGTTATTTCTAATAGGAGCGTATTACCTCGACAAGGGTATTCATCTTTGAAGAGCACGTCCTCTATATGAGGCGCGTCTTACCACAACAAGGTCTTCATCCTTGGAGGGCGCGTCCTCTGCAAGATGAGAATACTACCTTGACTAGGGTTTTTATCCTTGTTAGTCCCTTAACAATATAGCAAGAATTACAGAAGTGGGGTTGAATGGAATTCTTGAACCTTTTTCTTAAAATAAAAATGTTCAAACTCGAATATAAATATAAGTGTATTGATTAGCACACTGCGGAATAAAAACTTAAGTGAACCAAAACACAAGTAATTAAAAACAAGAGTCTTTAAAAACTTTCTGGTGGATTTAAACAATTCCACCAGAGATATATATTATATCGAGAGAACTCTGTGTGCAAGAATGCTCACAACTGCTTACAAATATGAACTACTGAGAATACAGAGAAATACTAATAATTCGGCTTACAAATGTTTCTCACCTTTTGTATCTCAGATCTTGGTTTCTATTTGCTACTTCTTGGTTTATATATTACCAAGATTATAAAGTCAAAAGACAGTATCATTATAAAGGATCATTATAAAAACTATCGGGTCTAATGCTTTGTTACTTTGTTCTCTATTACCCAGTTAATAGGCTTCCTCATTCCATTTGCATACACTTCGACGCATGTGACTATGCTGTCACTGTCAACTGATATTTAAATTCTTTATCCGTTGAGTACATGATCATCCGTTGATGGCTTTATTGATCATCCATCGACTGCTATATTGAACATCCGTTGATAACTATTTGATCATCCGTCGATGGCTTTGTTAATCATCCGTCGGTAGCTATTTTGGCACTTGACTTCAATTCATTTATGCAGAATTACAAGACATCATCCATGTACAATTAATCAACCTATTCTGCATATCTAGTTAAAGTCAACATGACTTATATGCTACTACAGAATCTATATAAAGGTGTATGCAGAAATGTGCTACAGACTTATTATTACATAAGCTACTCACTCGATGGATAATAAGTCATCATCCGTCGGGACTATAATGAGTTATCCGTCAGGACTAAAATTCTTATTCGTCGAGTGCTACATTATTTCACTAAGTAAAATCTACTTAGGTGTTTTGTTTATGTAATCATCAAGTACACAACATATGCACAACAATCTCCCCCAATTTATGTCTACTGGAATTGTAGCCATAAATTAAAGATACATGATGATAACAAAACACCCGAAACATACAGCTTTAAAGAAAAATAGATAATACTGAAAAGTGCTTCAATTAATCAAAATGTACAAAGTTTGGCTCACAGTCATTCTCCAAGATGCTCCTCTAGCCTGAGCAGATTTATCTAGTTCCTTGAAGGTCTGGATCTTCTTCCAAGCTTTCTATTATTTTCATCAATCTGATTTTGGAGCTGCCTATGGAATTCCAGTTCATCAGATTCTGAGAGATTTAGCTTTCCTTGCATTTCCAAGAGAGTCGCATTGCTAGAGATGCTCAATTGGTCTTCTAATCTGAAGAATCTTCTCACACCTTTGTCATCCATGAACTTCATCAGCCAGTAGGGCCTTAGATGCACTCTTCTCCCTGTGTATGGGATGATTAGAGTCTTTGAGAGTGCATCTTTAGCTCTAACACTCCTTAGGTCTTCAATCTTCTTCAATACTAGTCTTCTTGCAGTGACATTGAACCCAAAGTTCTTCTTGAATGATGGATAAACTTTAATCAGTACAGCCTGGCTCTCTTGAAGAATCCTGTGAAGTGGCCACTGAGTCTCCCTTCCTCCTTTGTACTTGAACACTAACCTTTCAGGTAGGTTTCTGTATGCATCAATTCCCCTCACTTCATCTAGTTCATCCAGATAGAGGTTTAGATCAGAAAATTCTTTGATGTCGCACAAGTACCGATAATCTCCCCTACTGACTTTGGGCTGAGCTTTGACTATAGATTTGGATTTGAGAGGAGACAGCTTCACTTTCTTGACTGCTCTTGACTTTGTCCTTTTTGGCTTGCTAAGGATTGGTAGACTGAAGTTAGGAATTGGTATGTTATCCCATTCTATTTGCTCATCCTTGGGCACAATAGGTTCACCATGAATATTCCTATAGGGATCCACCACCCTTATATCTTCAAATACCACAGAGGGCTTTGATGCTTGAGTTGTAGCTGGTGTGGAATCCTTAGGAAATTAATCTTCCAATTCCTTGTCAACAATATCCAGTTTCCTTTTAGTTCTTTTAGCCAATACTTTCTTTCTTGGAGATTTCTTCTGTTCTTCAACTTGTTTCCTTGATTCAGTAGCTTTAGATGGTTGAGAGGGAATTTGTTTGGATGAATTCACAGCCTGTAGCTTGGCCAAGATATCAATCTGCTCTTTCTTTTGTTTAGTCTTCTTTGCATCTAGAGCAGCTTGCTTCTTTTCCCGCTTCAATCTGGCTTTTTCTTCTCTCTTTGCTTGAGCAAATTGAGGATGTCCAGCTATCACATAAATTTCCTTCCCATCTCTGAATATCTTAGCAATCCTCCTTTTAGAAGCTGAATCAGTTGGATCTTTATAGAAAATAATTGATCTTGACAGAAGCTTCTTCTCATCAGGCTTGGGTGTCTTATACACAGTGTCCAAGGGGTTTTTCGAGGATGATTTTGAGTAGTTTGCCCTTGGTTTGAGAATCATTTCAGCCTTTGGAGACTTGATGCAAGAAGATTGTCCTCTTTCCAGATAGTTCATGCTCATATCATTCACACTGATTTGCTTGACTTGAGAGTGATGGATGGCTGACTTAGCTGGCTCCTTGACAAGTTGGAACTTCTTCTATATCTCCTCATCATTCTTCTCCCAGTTGACCAAACTCAACTTTTCCTTCTCAGTAACTTCCAAGTTAGCTGCTGCTGCTTGAATCAGATCTATACCATCTGCAACTGGTGGTTTTGAGACAGTAATTGAAGGCACAATTACTTTGCTGATTTGAACTTGAAGTTTCTCCCCCTCACTTGGTTCTCTCTCCCCCTTTTTGTTATCATCAAGTTGAGGAGTTAGACCTTGTGCTTTAGCTAGTTGCATGAGAAGATTTGTCTGAGTCTGTTGATTTTGAAGAAGGGTAGCCACTGAATTCTCAATAACTTGAACTCTATCTTCCAGCTTGGCCAGCTTCTTTTCAGAATCTGATTCTCTCATCAGTCTCAGTAATAGATCTTGCATGGTACCATATGGCATGACTGAATCCAGCTTCTCAGAATTGTAAGTCTTCAAGTCAGCTATATCCTTTTTGAGTTCATCCACACTCATATTCTGTCTTAATTGCTGGATCTTCATGAGATGTAGAGAGTCTAGGTGAGCTTGAAGAATAGCCTTGGTACCAGCATTTGAGGTGTTCTGAATGGCCTTTTGGATAGACATGATTTGCTTGACTAAAGATATATTGAATTGTCCTGGTGTAGACTCCTTTGTCAATGCCCATTCAGGTAGATCTGGAATAGAACTTGGGCCTTCATCTCCCCCTAAGTTCATGCTTTCATCAAATGAAACAGAGTCATCATCATTAGAATTTACTCCAAATTCTTCAGATGACTCACCAACTGTAGGAGGCATTAAATTAACAGCAGCTTTATCCCTTTGTAGAGATTCTGAAGTATGTACTAGATTTAAGGTCTTTTCTGCCTCCTCATTGCCCTAAGTAGCCAACAGTTGATAAGCTGACACAGGATGAGTAAAAGTGTCAGCATCCAAGGAAATGTTATCAATTACAGCTTTGTAATGTTGCTGAAATTGTCTTTCCTTTTCAGCATCATCCACAATCATTGACTCATGAGCAATGGCTGGATCCACCCTTATACCCTCTGTACCTGCTTTTCTCTCATGTTCACTCTTTTGTTGCATCAGGGTCTCACCCTGGCTTCCCACCCTCACACCCTCACCTTCACCTACTAAGGCGGGACTCCTCTCACTGGATTGCAGATTTTTACTCATTTTCTCTCTTTTTGCCTGGGAGCAACCCAGCCTCTCACTCAAAACACTCTGCTCTCTCAATCCTAAGAGTGACTGTACAACCACTAAATCTTCTGCACTTGAAATAATTGAAGTTTAAAGTTGTGCAGAGATACTCGATGGATGAGTGATATCCATCGAGTGAGCGGTTTTGCTATCCGACGGATAACTGCTGTTAGGCTTATCCGTCGGGATATAATCACTACTCGACGGATGAGCAATATTCGTCGAGAGAGTAGAAATGAATGAGGTGGGAATAGAAACTATTGTTGACTCTGTGCTGATTGAAGATATTTTAGGCACAGATGACACAACAGTTCCTGAAAGAATTGGCAAGTGAACCAACAAATCATCTAAAAGATGATGCTCACTTGCACTAGATTTTGGCTTCCCCAACAGAGTTAAAGAAGGGGAATCAGGGATTGATGTGTTTATCATATCCACATCCAGAGAGTTTGTTGGTGAGTATGGTGTTTGAGGTGCTTCTATAACTAGAGATTTTGGCTGTGACTCCACATTTATTGGAGCCACATCAAACTGAATTTGAGAAGGTGCAGTGACTGTGTCTGTTGCACCAGTTTGCACTGTGTGTGAACCCTGTGCATCCTCAATTATTTTTGATTTCTTCTTTCTGACATAAGTTTGGGGTGAGCTTGTGTCCCTAACTCTCTTGGCCTGTGCTCTTGGTTGAGAGCTTTGTTCAATAGCTACATCCTTTTGGGAGGATGCAGCTAGAAATGAGCTTTTGTCCTTTTTAAGCACTGCAGTTTGTTGGGAAACTGCAGTGTGGCTAGGCTGGGATTCACTCAACTCTCCAACCTTATTCTTGGGGTTTCTTTTATGTTCACCGCTTCCCTCACCTGACTTACCCTCCTTCACACTCCCCTCTTTGGCTTTTGTGGATTTTTCAACTGGCATCTTTTGAGAGATACCAGAGGGGGTTTTCTTTAATTTGGATTTGGAAATAGTAGTAGGTTGGGCAGCTTTGGTAGGCAACTGTTTGGTCATTGTCACAGTTTCCATAGCCACTCCTGAACTCAAAGAAGTTGTGGAGGTTGGAATAGTTGTAGGGATGGATGAATTTACCTCACTTACCTGAGGTGCTTGCATTACAGAAAAGTAGAACATTGGCACATCCTTGTGATGATTGGCCCTGTTCAGATCTGCAATGAGCCTTCTCTCTTGAACCCCACAATCCAATTTATTGTTAGGGTTCTCAAGCACAATCTCTTCACAGAGGTGGTTAGCCAATAACATAAGAAATCTAGCATAATACACATTCTTACCTCTTTTAGCTAACTCGCCTAATTTAAAACCTAACTCAAACAAGACAAGGTCACTGAAATTATAAAATTTATCTGTAGCTAGCATGTATAGCATGGAAATATTCACTGAATCAAAATTACCGATCTTTCTTGAGAAAACCTTTATAACTACATCACACAAGAAACCCCACTCCTTCCTAAGACCCATTCTCCTAATATCACTCAGTTTAGAAGTAGGAAGTGCATAGTGCATGGAATTAAGCATATTGATAATATCAGTGTCATTGTGTGGTGAAGTCACATTGTTATCAGGAATTTTGAAACATGCCTTTATCACATCACTATTTATACAGAATTCTTTACCTTTAATGGTTAGAGTGATGGTCTTGTCAGTAGAGTTGTAGGTAGCAGTGGTCCACATTTCTTCAACAACTTCACAGAAGATTGTGGGTGATTACAGCATGGCATAATTGAGCTTGCAATCCTTCACAAAGTCCATCATCTTGTGATAGTCATTCGATTGCCGAATACCCTTGTTCACTAATGTAGTGAAATTGTTCTTCTCATAAATGAACCCAGTTTGAGACATAATCTTTACAACATGTGCCATTGTTAGAGAATAAAAGCTTGAAGAGAAAGAGAGTAAGTGCTTGAGAGAGGATGAAATTAGAGCTGTTGAATTTGAGAATGATAAAAGAATAACAATTGCAATGAAATGAGCTTTTATACTATCTCAAAAATAACTGATAAAAATAGTAAAGTAAAACAAAGGAACCAATAGTAATTGCCTAAAATAGCCGTTTAAAAATAAACTGTAAAAATTCCACCAATTATCTGTCGTGTAATGCTTACAAACTGTAAGTATACTCGATGGATAATGTTCAGGGAATTAACGGCTGAGATTAAGACAATTCGACGGATGAGGATAAACTGTTATCCGTCGAGACATAAAATATTCCAGAAAAGTAATTGATTTTTATTAGCGAATTGTATATCGATGGATGACCAAACTCGATGGATAAGGGTCATCCGTCGAGATGTAAATTTTGACTTAGCCAAAATTTCATCCAAGACTGAAAAATCAATTAAATTTCTGGTTGCATATCAACATGCAAAATAACTCAGATAGATTTAAGAGTAATTAAGCATACCTAACTCACTTACCAACCTTGAAAATGTGGATTCATCCAGTGGCTTGGTAAAGATATCTGCAAGTTGCTTCTCACTTGGAATAAAATATAGCTCCACAGTACCATTCATTACATGTTCCCTTATGAAATGGTACTTGATATCTATGTGCTTTGTCCTTGAATGTTGCACTGGATTTTCAGTGATGGCAATTGCACTTGTGTTATCACAGAAAATAGGAATCCTCTCAACTTGCAAACCATAGTCCAGCAATTGATTTCTCATCCATAAAATCTGTGCACAGCAACTGCCAGCAGCAATATATTCAGTTTCAGCTGTAGAAGTAGAAACTAAATTTTGATTTTTACTGAACCAGGACATAAGCTTGTTTCCTAGAAATTGACAGGTTCCTGTTGTACTCTTTCTATCAATTCTACAACCTGCATAATCTGCATCTGAATAACCAGTTAGATCAAAACCAGAATCTTTAGGGTACTAAATGCCAATGTTTGGTGTTCCCTTGAGATATCTGAAAATTCTCTTAATAGCTATTAGGTGAGATTCTCTAGGATCAGCCTGAAATCTAGCACATAAACATGTAGCAAACATTATATCTGGCCTACTAGCTGTTAAGTACAGAAGTGAGCCAACCATGCCTCTATAACTTAAAATATCCACAGACTTTTCGGTAGTGTTTAATTCAAGCTTAGTTGTTGTGGCCATGGGAGTTTTTGCAGATGTGCAATCCATTAGATCAAACTTCTTTAAAAGATCAAAAATATATTTAGTTTGACTAATAAATATTCCATCACTAACTTGCTTAGCTTGTAAACCAATAAAGTAAGTTAGTTCTCCCATCATGCTCATTTCATACTTACTTTGCATCAATTTGGCAAACTTTTTGCAAAGTTTCTCATCTGTAGAGCCAAAAATAATATCATCTACATAAATTTGAACAAGTATACTAGAGCCATTAACATTTCTGAAAAATAAAGTTTTATCTACAGTACCTCTTGTGAAGTGATTTTCCAAAAGGAACTTTGATAAAGTGTCATACCAGGCTCTAGGTGCTTGCTTCAGTCCATAAAGTGCTTTCAAAAGATAATAGACATATTCTGGAAAATTTGGATCTTCAAAACCAGGAGGTTGACTGACATAAACTTCTTCCTCCAAATCTCCATTCAGAAAGGCACTTTTGACATCCATTTGATAGACCTTGAAATTGACATGGGTTGCATAGGCTAAGAAGATTCTGATGGCTTCAAGTCTTGCAACAGGAGCAAATGTTTCATCAAAATCTATTCCTTCTTGTTGACAATAGCCTTTGGCAACCAATCTAGCTTTATTCCTGACAACTATGCCATTTTCATCCATCTTGTTTCTGAATACCCACTTGGTGTCTATTGGATTCTTTCCTTTAGGCTTGGGTACCAGCTTCCACATATTATTCCTTTCAAATTGGTTTAGCTCCTCCTGCATAGCTAATATCCAATCAGGATCCAACAAAGCTTCTTCTACCTTCTTTGGTTCTTCCTTGGAAAGAAAGCTGATGTATAGACATTCTTCCTGAGTTGCTCTTCTTGTTTGAACTCGAGAAGAAATATCACCAATGATAAGCTCAAAGGGGTGATCTTTTGTCCATTTCCTTTGTTGAGGTAGATTAGCTCTAGATGAAGAAATCTCACTGTTGTCTTGATGTGTGATTGAGTTTTGACTATTTGAAACTCCCCTTGAGTTTGTGGATCTTTGATTTGATAAAGGGGAACTTTCTATAGGTGATCTGTCTTGACTTCCTGCTTCTTTTGATAACCTGACGGATGGTGAATTTTGAGTACCGACGGATGAAGCAGGTTGTCTCCCGACGGATAACACAGATTGCCTTTCGACGGATGAAGCATTATGCAACTCGACAGATGTTGAGTTTTGTGCTTCATTGGTGGTAGATTTATCTGCATTATCCTTAGATACATTCTCTTGATCACTTTCATCATCACTGTCATCACTAACCATCTCCACATTGTCGAATTTGAGGCTCTCATGGTAATCTTCATATTTCAGTCCTTCAATCTTTTTATCATCAAACACAACATTTATTGATTCCACAACAATATTGGTTCTTAGATTGTAGACTCTATATGCTTTACCAACAGCATATCCAACAAAAATTCCTTCATCTGCTTTAGCATCTAACTTCCCATTTTGATCAGTTTGATTTCTCAGAATATAACATTTGCAGCCAAAGTCATGAAGAAAGTTTAGAGTTGGCTTCTTGTTCTTGAACAATTGATAGGGAGTCATGCATCTTGCTTGATTAACCAGAGAGATATTCTGAGTGTAGCATGCTGTATTTACAGCTTCAGCCCAGAAATATGTTGGTAGTTTAGATTCTTCAAGCATTGTCCTTGTAGCTTCAATGAGTGATCTATTCTTCCTTTCCACTACTCCATTCTGTCGTGGAGTCCTTGCTGCTGAAAACTCATGCAGAATCCCATTTTCCTCACAAAATGCTCTCATGACAGAATTCTTGAACTCAGTTCCATTGTCACTCCTTATTCTTCTAACCTTGAAATCAGGATGATTATTAACTTGCCTTATGTGATTGATGATGAATTCACTAGCCTCATCTTTAGACTTTAGGAAATATATCCAAGAGAACTTTGAGAAATTATCTACAATTACTAGGCAAAATCTTTTCTTTGAGATTGACAATACATTGACTGGTCCAAATAAATCCATATGAAGTAGTTGCAAAGGTTCTTCAATTGTTGAATCAAGTTTCTTCCTGAATGATGCTTTAATCTGCTTCCCTTTTTGGCAGGCATCATGTAGTCCATCCTTTGAAAACTCCACTAGAGAAATGCCTCTAACCAGTTCTTTCTTTACTAACTCATTCATGGTCTTGAAGTTTAAGTAGGATAGTTTCTTGTGCCATAGCCAACTTTCACCCTGACTTGCTTTACTGAGAAGACAAGTTACAGACTCTGCATTGGATGAGTTGAAATCAGCTAGGTACACATTTCCTTTTCTCACACCAGTGAGAACCACTTTGTTGCTTCTCTTATTAGTCACAACATAGGCTTCTGAATTGAAGGTTACTGAATTGCCTTTGTCACAAACTGGCTGATACTCAACAGATTGTGTTTGAGACCATCCACTAAGGCAACCTCCTCAATGATGACATTGTCCTTTGAAATCAAGCCATATCCCACAGTATGACCCTTGCTGTCATCTCCAAAAGTGATACTTGGGCCAGCTCTCTCCTTAAACTTTGTGAGCAGGGTAGAATCACCAGTCATGTGTCTTGAACATCCACTATCCAAGTACCAAAGATTCTTTATGTTTCCCCGCACACATCAAAATCAAATCAAGTTGATTTTGGTACCCAAGTTTCCTTGGGTCCTGCCTTGTTAGCTTTCTTTTTCTGTTTCTTAGGTCTTATTTCATTTGACTTATGAATTTCAGATTCATCTTTAGTCATTTGAGTTGGACCTTTGAAACCATTCATTGTAACAGAATTATCATGCATATTATGACTAACAGGAAATGGCATGCTTGGTGTAAACATGTTATTCCAGTAAGGCATGCTAAATGGCATTTGTGGCATACTATATGCAGCATAATAAGGATTAGGTGCAAATGGCATATTAACAAACTGTGCATTCATGTTCTGTGTAGGCATTGCATTAACAGGCATGGGAGACATGGCATTCATGTTAGGAAATTGAGGCTGAACAGACATGGAAGTACGCAAGGCAGATTTGCAATTAACAGATAAATGATTTACACTACCACACTTGACACAAATTTTTCTAGGAGCATATTTATCAGGTGTGTAGTTATTGTGTTTGTTAATTCCTACTTTACCATTCCTATTGTTTTTCCTTTTAGTCTCTGTTTTTACCTCAATTTTCTAAAGACTGTCACTTAACTGTTTGACAGTCATGTGACCAACATTAGCCTTTTTCCCTTTCTTAACTTGACTTGACTCTTGTTGTGCATATGTTGTGTACATGATGATTTCATAAACAAAACATCTAAGTAGATTTTACTTAGTGAAATAATGTAGCACTCGACGGATAAGAATGATAGTCCCGACGGATAACTCATTATAGTCCCGACGGATGTTAGCTAATTATCCATCGAGTGAGTAGCTTATGTAATAATAAGTCTGATGCACAGTTCTGTATACATCTTTGTATAGATTCTATAGTAGCCTATAAGTCATGTTGACTTTAACTAGATATGCAGAATAGGTTGATTAATTGTATATAAATGATGTCTTGTAATTCTGCATAAGTGAAATGAAGTCAAGTGCCAAAATAGCTACTGACGGATGATCAACAAAGCCATCGACGGATGATCAAATGACTATCAACGGATGTTTAATATAGCAGTCGACAGATGATCAATGAAGCCATCAACGGATGTTCAGAAAGTTGACGGATGATCATATATCCAACGGATGTTCATAAAATCCAACGGATGATCATATAAAGAATTCAAACAGCAGTTGAACAGTGAAAGCTGAGCACAGCCGTCGAGATTTATACAAATCTACTGTGGAAGCCTATTAACTGGGTAATAGAGGACGAAAAGCAACAAAGCTTAAGACTGATAGTTTTTATATTTATTCTGTCTTTTTGACTTTGTAATCTTGGTAATATATAAACCAAGAACGTAACAAATAGAAAAATAAGTCGTTGAGAAACAAAAACAGAGAAATCTTTGTAAGCAGAATTATTAGCATTTCCCTGTATTCTCAGCAGTTCAATTTGTAAGCAGCTATGAGCATTCTTGCACACAGAGTCCTCTCGATATATAATATATATCTCTGGTGGAATTGTTTAAATCCACCAGAAAGTTTTTAAAGATTCTTGTTTCTAATTACTTATGTTTTGATTCAATTAAGTTTCTATTACGCATTGTGCTAATCAAAACACTTATATCTATATTCGAGTTGAACATTTTTATTTCGAGAAAAAGGTTCAAGAATTCCATTCAACCCCTCTTCTGTAATTCTTTCTATATTGTTAAGGGACTAACAATTGGTATCAGAGCGAACTCTTAATCTACAAAGAGTTTAAAGATCAAAACAATTCAGCAAGATGAACAAGAAAGACGTTGGAGTTAAGATTCCTTTTCTAGATAAAGATAATTACCATCATTGGAAGGTAAAGATGCATCTTCACATGCTTTCTCAAGATGAGGCCTATGTGGACTGCATAGAAAGAGGTCTTCATGTTCCAATGAGAGCTGCAACAGGAAACGAGCCATCAGTTCCCAAACCAAGGCACGAATGGTCTGATCCTGACATTGAACAAGTCAGGAAGGATAAAAAGGCCATGAACATTCTGTTCAATGGAGTTGATGCAGACATGTTTGACAACATTATTAACTGCAAAACTGCCAAGGAAGTCTGGGATACTATACAGATAATCTGTGATGGCACCGAGCAAGTTAGAAAAAATAAAATGCAGCTCTTGATTCAACAATATGAGCATTTTCACAATGAGGAAAGTGAGTCACTCACTGACATTTTTAGTAGATTCCAAAAACTACTAAAAGCTCTTAAGTTGCATGGAAGAGTCTATCAGACTAAAGACTCTAATCTGAAATTCCTTAGATCTCTTCCAAAGGAATGGAAACCAATGACAGTCTCATTAAGAAACTCACAAGATTATAAAGAGTTTACTTTGGAGAGACTGTATGGCATCCTGAAGACCTATGAGCTTGAGATAGAGCATGATGAAAGGATGGAGAGAGGAAAGAAGAAAGGAGGATCCATTGCACTAGTTGCTGATTTGGAAAAGGAGAAGGAAGTGAAGATGAAAGTTGTTGAGTCAACTTCTAAGGTCTGTGAAAATAAGGGCAAGGGGCTTGCAGTAGAAAGTGAAGATTCATTGAGCCAAGATGACATGGAGGACATTGATGAGCACCTAGCATTTCTTTCCAGGAGATTTGCCAAGCTCAAGTTCAAAAAGAACTTTGGAGCAGCCAATCCAAATAGAAACATGGTGAATAAGTCAAAATTCAAATGTTTCAAATGTGGCTTGGCAGGGCATTTTGCAAATGAGTGTAGAAAGTCAGATTCCAGTGAGAAAAGGTTTGAGTCTGTGGATTATAAGCAAAAATACTTTGATCTACTTAAACAAAAGGAAGGGCTTTTATTACACAAGAGAATGACTGGGCAGCAGATGGTTTGGATGATGATGAAGATGTCAGCTATGTCAATCTAGCCCTAATGGCCAAGTCTGATGAAACAGAGACAAGTTCCTCAAGCAATCAGGTAATCACTACAAACCTTGCACATTTATCTAAAGCTGAGTGTAATGATGCCATAAATGACATGTCTACAGAATTATATCATTTGCGTGTTACACTTAAGTCTCTTACTAAAGTAAATGCTAAAATCAAAGAAAACAACTTGTTTTTAAGTGAGAGGAATAATGTGCTTGAGTCTCAGTTTGTTGATTTTGAGAAACTAAGGATTGAGTGTAAGATTGCCAAAGAGGAATTAACTGAGTCCTTGAAAAAGGAAGAGATTTTAAAGAAGCAGCTCGAGCGTGAACAAGAGGTGATTAAAGCATGGAAAACATCCAGGGATGTCCATGCTCAAATCACCAAAGTTCAAGGAATTGAGTCTTTTTGTGATGAAGCCTGGAAAAGAGCAAAGAGAAACTAGAATCTAATTTGGTAGATGGTTTGCTAACAGATGTAGACTCGACGGATGATGAGGACTATCCATCGGATAACAAAAAGTGTTATCCGTCAAAAGATGAAAATCCTCATCCGTCGGCTATGAGTAAGCCCATTAGCAAAGCCAAACTAATCAAGCTGAATGAGAAGTATGGGTCTGTTTCCAAGAACTTTGTTTCAGGAGAATCAAGTCAAGTTAAGAAAGGGAAAAAGGCTAATGTTGGTCACATGACAGTCAAACAGTTAAGTGACATACTTGAGAAAATTGAGGTAAAAACAGAGACTAAAAGGAAAAACAATAGGAATGGTAAAGTAGGGATTAACAAACACAATAACTACACACCTGATAAATATGCTCCTAGAAAAATCTGTGTCAAGTGTGGTAGTGTAAATCATTTATCTGTTAATTACAAATCTGTCATGCCTACTCCTATGTCTGTTTAGTCTCAATTTCCTAACATGAATGCCATGCCTCCCATGCCTGTTAATGCTATGCCAACACAGAACATGAATGCACAGTTTGCTAATATGCCATTTGCACCTAATCCATATTATGCTGCATACAGTATGCCTCAAATGCCATTTAGCATGCCTTACTGGAATAACATGTTTACACCAAGCATGCCATTTCCTGTTAGCCATAATATGCATGGTAATTCTGTTGCATTGAATGGTTTCAAAGGTCCAACCCAAATGACTAAGGAAGACTCTGAAATTCCTAAGTCAAATGAGATAAGACCTAAGAAACAGAAGAAGAAAGCTAACAAGGCAGGACCCAAGGAAACTTGGGTACCAAAATCAACTTGATTTGATTTTGATGTGTGCAAGGAAACAGAAAGAATCTTTGGTACTTGGATAGTGGATGTTCAAGACACATGACTGGTGATTCTATCCTGCTCACAGAGTTTGAGGAAAGAGCTGGCCCAAGTATTACTTTTGGAGATGACAACAAGGGTTATACTGTGGGATATGGCTTGATTTCAAAGGACAATGTCATCATTGAGGAGGTTGCCTTAGTGGATGGTCTCAAACACAATCTGTTGAGTATCAGCCAGCTTTGTGATAAAGGTAATTCAGTAACCTTCAAAAAAGAAGCCTGTGTTGTGACTAATAATCAAAGAAACAAAGTGGTTCTCACTGGTGTGAGAAGAGGAAATATGTACCTAGCTGATTTCAACTCAACTAAAGCAGAATCTGTAACTTGTCTTCTCAGCAAAGCAAGTCAGGATGAAAGTTGGCTATGGCACAAGAAGCTATCTCATTTAAACTTCAAGATCATGAATGAGCTGGTAAAGAAAGAATTGGTAAGAGGTATTCCTCTAGTGGAGTTTTCAAAGGATGGACTGTGTGATGCCTACCAAAAGGGGAAGCAGATCAAAGCATCATTCAGGAAGAAACTTGATTCAGCAATTGAAGAGCCTTTACAACTGCTTCACATGGACTTGTTTGGACCAGTCAATGTATTGTCAATTTCAAGGAAAAGATTTTGCCTAGTAATTGTAGATGATTTCTCAAAGTTCTCTTGGACATATTTCCTAAAGTCTAAAGACGAGGCTAGTAAAATCATCATCAATCACATAAGGCAAGTTAACAATCATCCTGATTTCAAGGTTAGAAGAATCAGGAGTGACAATGGAACTGAGTTCAAGAACTATGTCATGAGAGCATTTTGTGAGGAAAATGGGATCTTGCATGAGTTTTCAACAGCAAGGACTCCACAACAGAATGGAGTAGTGGAAAGGAAGAACAGATCACTTATTGAAGCTGCAAGGACAATGCTTGAAGAATCTAAACTACCAACATATTTCTGGGCTGAAGTTGTAAATACTGCATGCTACACTCAGAACATTTCTCTGATTAATCAAGCAAGATGCATGACTCCCTATCAATTGTTCAAGAACAAGAAGCCAACTCTAAACTTTCTTCATGTCTTTGGCTGCAAATGCTATATCCTGAGAAATCAAACTGATCAAAATGGGAAATTTGATACTAAAGCAGATGAAGGAATTTTTGTTGGATATGCTGTTGGTAAAGCATATAGAGTCTACAATCTAAGAACCAACATTGTTGTGGAATCTATACATGTTATGTTTGATGATAAAAATATTGAAGGACTGGAAGATGGAGATTACCATGAGAGCCTCAAATTCGACAATGTTGAGATGGTTAGTGATGAAAGTGATGATGAGAGTGATTAAGAAACAGTGTCTAAGGATAATACAGACAAATCTACCACCAATGAAGCACAAAACTCAACATCCGTCGAGTTGCATAATGCTTTCTCCGTCGGAAGGCAAACTGTGTTATCCGTCGGTATACAACCTGCCTCATCCGTCGGTACTCAAAATTCACCATCCGTCGGGTTATCAAAAGGAGCAGGAGGTCAAGACAGATCACCTACAGAAAATTCTCCCTTCTCAAATCAAAGATCTACAAACTCAGAGGGAGTTTCTAGCAATCAAAACTCAATCACACATCAAGAAAATCATGAGGCCTCTTCATCTAGAGCTAATCTACCTCAGCAAAGGAAATGGACAAAAGATTACCCCTTTGAACTTATCATTGGTGATGTTTCTTCTAGAGTTCAAACAAGGAGAGCAACTCAGGAAGAATGTCTATACAACAACTTTCTGTTAAAGGAAGAACCAAAGAAGGTAGAAGAAGCTTTGTTAGATCCTGATTGGATTTTAGCTACGCAGGAGGAGCTAAACCAATTTGAAAGGAATAAAGTATGGAAGCTGGTACCCAAGCCTAAAGGAAAGAATCCAATAGATACCAAGTGGGTATTCAGAAACAAGATGGATAAAAATGGCATAGTAATCAGGAATAAGCTACATTGGTTGCTAAGGGTTATTGTCAGCAAGAAGGAATAGATTTTGATGAAACTTTTGCTCCTGTTGTAAGACTTGAAGCCATCAGAATCTTCTTAGCCTATGCAGCCCATGCCAATTTCAAGGTCTATCAAATGGATGTCAAAAGTGCCTTTCTAAATGGAGATTTGGAGGAAGAAGTGTATGTTAGTCAACCTCCTGGTTTTGAAGATCCAAATTTTCCAGAATATGTCTATTATCTACTGAAAGCACTTTATCGACTGAAGCAAGCACCTAGAGCCTGGTATGACACTTTATCAAAGTTTCTTTTGGAAAATTATTTCACAAGAGGTACTGTAGATAAAACTTTATTTTTCAGAAATGTTAATGGCTCTAGTATACTTGTTCAAATTTATGTAGATGATATTATTTTTGGCTCTACAGATGAGAAACTTTGCAAAAAGTTTGCCAAATTGATGCAAAGTAAGTATGAAATGAGTATGATGGGAGAACTAACTTACTTTCTTGGTTTGCAAGTTAAGCAAGTTAGTGATGGAATATTTATTAGTCAAACTAAATATATTTTTGATCTCTTAAAGAAGTTTGATCTAATGGATTGCACATCTGCAAAAACTCCCATGGCCACAGCAACTAAGCTTGAATTAAACACTACTGAAAAGTCTGTGGATATTTCAAGTTATAGGGGCATGGTTGGCTCACTTCTGTACTTAACAGCTAGTAGGCCAGATATAATGTTTGCTACTTATTTATGTGCTAGATTTCAGGCTGATCCTAGAGAATCTCACTTGATAGCTATTAAAAGAATTTTCAGATATCTCAAGGGAACACCAAAACTTGGCATTTGGTACCCTAGAGATTCTGGATTTGATCTAACTGGTTATTCAGATGCAGATTATGCAGGTTGTAGAATTGATAGAAAGAGCACAACAGGAACCTGTCAATTTCTAGGAAACAAGCTTGTGTCCTGGTTCAGTAAAAAGCAAAATTCAGTTTCTACTTCTACAGCTGAAGCTGAATATATTGCTGCTGGCAGTTGCTGTGCACATATTTTATGGATGAAAAATCAATTTCTAGATTATGGTTTGCAAGTTGAAAGGATTCCTATTTTCTGTGATAACATAAGTGCAATTACCATCACTGAAAATCCAGTGCAACATTCAAGGATAAAGCACATAGATATCAAGTACCATTTCATAAGGGAACATGTAATGAATAGTACTGTGGAGGTACATTTTGTTCCAAGTGAGAAGCAACTTGCAGATATCTTTACCAAGCCACTGGATGAATCCACCTTTTCAAGGTTGGTAAGTGAGTTAGGTATGCTTAATTACTCTTAAATTTATCTGAGTTATTTTGCAAGTTGTAATATAGCCAGAAAATTAGTTGATTTTTAAGTCTTGGATGAAATTTTGGCTAAATCAAAATTTGCATCTCGACGGATGACCCTTATCCATCGAGTTTAGTCATCCGTCGATATACTACTTGCTAATAAAAGTCAATTATTTTTCTGGAATACTTTATGACTCGACGGATATCAGTTTATCCTCATCCGTCGAATTGTCTAAATCTCAGCCGTTAATTCCCTGAACATTATCCATCGAGTATACTTACAGTTTGTAAGCATTACACGACGGATAATGGGTGGAATTTTTACAGTTTACTTTTAAACGGTTATTTTAGGCAATTTCTATTGGTTAATTTACTTTTCTTTATTATTGTTGTCAGTTATTTTTGAGATAGTATAAAAGCTTATTTCATTCCAATTATTTTCTTTTATCATTCTCAAATTCAACTGCTGTTATTTCATTCTCTCTCAAGCAAATATTCTCTTTCTCTTCAAGCTTTCATTCTCTAACAATGGCACATGTAGTAAAGATTATGTCTCAAACTGGGTTCATTTATGAGAAGAACAACTTCACTGCATTGGTCAATAAGGGTATTCAGCAATCAGAGGACTATCACAAGATGATGGACTTTGTGAAGAACTGCAAGCTAAATTACGCCATGCTGGAATCACCCACAATCTTTTGTGAAGTTGTTGAAGAGATGTGGACCACTGCAATCTACAACTCTACTGACAAGACCATCACTCTAACCATCAAAGGTAATGAATTCTGTATCAATAGTGATGTTATAAAAGCATGTTTCAAAATTCCTGATAATAACGTGACTTCACCACACACTGACACTGATATTATCAATATGCTTACTTCCATGCATTATGCACTTCCTACTTCTAAACTGAGTGATATTAGAAGAATGGGTCTTAGGAAGGAGTGGAGTTTCATGTGTGATGTAGTTACTAAGGTTTTCTCTGGAAAAGTCAGTAATTTTGATACTGTGAACATTTACATGCTTAACATGCTATACATGCTAGTTACAGATAAATTTTACAATTTCAGTGACCTTGTCTTGTCTGAGTTAGGTTTTAAACTAGGTGAGTTAGCTAAAAGAGGAAAGAATGTGTATTATGCTAGATTTTTCATGTTATTGGCTAACCATCTATGTCAAGAGATTGTACTTGAGAACCCAAACAACAAACTGGCTTGTTGGGTTCAAGAAAGAAGACTCATTTCAGACTTGAACAGAGCCAACCATCACAGGGATGTGCCAATATTCTACTTTCCTGTAATGCAGGAACCTCAGGTAAGTGAGGTAAGTTCATCCATCCCTTCAACTATTCCAACCTCCTCAATTGCTTTGAGTTCAGGAGTAGTTATGGCAACTGTGACAATGACCAAACAGTTGCCTACCAAAGCTGCCAAAACTACTGCTATTTCTAAATCCAAATCAAAGAAAACACCCTCTGGTATCTCTCAAAAGGTATCAGTTGAAAAATCTACCAAAGCAAAAGAGGGGAGTGTGAAGGAGGGTAAGTTAGGTGAGGGAAGGGGTGAACATCAAAGAAACCCTAAGAATAAGGATGGAGAATTGAGTGAACCCCGGCCTAGCCACACTGCAGTTTCCCAACAAACTGCAATGCTTAAAAAGGATAAAAGCTCACTTCTAGCTACATCCTCCCAAAAGGATGCAGTTATTGAACAAAACTCTCAGCCAAGAGTACAGGCCAAAAGGGTAAGGGACAGAAGCTCACCCCAAACTTACACAAGAAAGAAGAAATCTAAAACCTCTGGGGATGCACAGGGCACACACATAGTGCAAACTGGTGCTAAAGACACAGTCCCTGCACTCTCTCAAATTCAGCTTGATGTGGCTCCAATAAATGTGGAGTCACAGCCAAAATCTCTATTTATAGAAGCATCTGAAACACCATACTCACCAACAAACTCTCTGGAAGTGGATATGATAAACACTTCAATTCCTGATTCCTCTTCTTTAACTCTGTTGGGGAAGCCAAAATCTAGTGCAAGTGAGCATCATCTTTTAGATGATTTGTTGGCTCACTTGCCAATTCTTTCAGATTCTATTGTGACATTTGTGCCCCAAATATCTTCAATCAACACAGAGTCAACAATAGTTTCTCTTCCCACCTCATTTATTTCTACTCTCTCGATGGATATTGCTCATCCGTCGAGTAGTGATTGTATCCCGACGGATAAGCCTAACAGCAGTTATCCGTCGGATAGCATTACCACTCACTCGACAGATATCACTTATCCGTCGAGTATCTCTGCACAACTTCAAACTTCAATTATTTCTAGTGCAGAAGATTTAGTGGTTATACAGTCACTCTTAGGATTGAGAGAGGAGAGTGTATTGAGTGAGAGGCTGGGTTGCTCCCAGGCAAAAGGAGAGGAAAAGAGTGAAAATCAGCAATCCATTTATTCAGGATTGGCAAAAGTGAGTGAGAGGAGTCCCACCTTAGTAGGTGAAGGTGAGGGTGGGAAGACAGGGTGAGACCCTGATGTAACAAAAGAGAGATTTTGAGAGAAAAGCAGGTACATAAGCCATAAGGGTGGATCTAGCCATTGCTGGTGAGTCAATGATTGTGGATGATGCTGAAAAGGAAAGACAATTTCAGTAACATTACAAAGCTGTAATTGATAACATTTCCTTGGATGCTGACACTTTTACTCACCCTGTGTCAGCCTATCAATTGTTGGCTGCTCAGGGCAATGTGGAGGTATAACAGACTTTGAACTTAGTACACACCTCAGAATCTCTTCAAATAGATAAAGCTGTTGTCAATAGGATGCCTTCTCAAGCTGGTTAGCCATCTGAAGAATTTGAAGTAAATTCTAATAATGATGACTCTGTTTCTTTGGATGGAAGCATGAACTTAGGGGGAGATGAAGGCCCAAGTTCTGTTTCAAATTTACCTGAATGGGCATGGACAAAGGAATCTACACCAGGACAATTTGGTGTATCTTTGGTTAAGCAAGTTATGGCTATTCAAAAGGCCCTTCAGGAAACTTCAGATGCTGGTACCAAGGCTATTCTTCAAGCTCACCTAGACTCTCTACATCTCATGAAGATCCAGCAATTAAGACAGAATCTGAGTGTGGATGAACTCAAAAAGGATATAGCTGACTTGAAGACTTATAATTCTGAGAAGCTGGATTCAGTCATGCCATATGGTACCATGCAAGATCTATTACTGAGACTGAGGAGAGAATCAGATTCTGAAAAGAAGCTGGCCAAGCTGGAAGATAGAGTTTAAGTTATTGAGAATTCAGTGGCTACCCATCTACAAAATCAACAGACTCAGACAAATCTTCTCATGCAACTGGCTAAAGCACAAGGTCTAACTCCTCAACTTGATGATAACAAAAAGGGGGAGAGAGAACCAAGTGAGGGGGAGAAACTTCAAGTTCAAATCAGCAAAGTAATTGTACCTTCAATTACAGTCTCCAAGCCACCAGTTGCAGATGGTATAGATCTAATTAAAGCAGCAGCAGCAGTAAATTTGAAAGTTGCTGAGAAAGGAAAGTTGAGTTTGATCAACTGGGATAAGATTGATGAGGAGATACAAAAAAAGTTTGAGCTTGTCGAGGAGCCAGTTAAGTCAGCCATCCATTACTCTTAAGTCAAGCAAATAAGTGTGAATGAGATGAGCATGAATTATCTGGAAAGAGGACAATCTTCCTGCATCAAGACTCCAAAGGCTGAAATAATTCTTAAACCAAGGGCAAATTATCCAAAATCATCTTTGAAGAACCCCTTGGACACTGTGTATGAGACACCCAAACCTGATGAGAAGAAGCTTTTGTCAAGATCAATTGTCTTCTATAAAGATCCAGCTGATTCAGCTTCAAAAAGGAGAATTGCTAAGATATTCAGAAATGGAAAGGAAATTTGTGTGGTAGCTGGACATCCACAATTTGCTCAAGCAAAGAGAGAATAAAAATCCAGATTAAAACAGGAAAAGAAGCAAGCTGCTCTAGATGCAAAGAAGTCTAAATAAAAGATAGAGTAGATTGCTATCTTGGCCAAGCTACAGGCTGTGAATTCATCTCAACAAATTCCCTCTCAACCATCTGAAGCTGCTGAATCAAAGAAGCAAATTGAAGAAAAGAAGAAATCCCCAAGGAAGAAAGAATTGGCTAGAAGAACAAAAAGGAAACTGGATATTATTGACAAAGGATTGGAAGATCAATTTCCTAAGGTACCCACATCAGCTACAATTCAAGCATCAAAGCCCTTTGTGGTATTTGAAGATATAAGGGTGGTGGATCCCTACAGGAATATTCATAGTGAACCTATTGTGCCCAAGGATGAGCCAATAGAATGGGATAAAATACCAATTCCTGACTTCAGTTTACCAATCTTTAGCAAGCCAAAAAGAACAAAGTCAAGGGCAGTCAAGAAAGTGTAGCTGTCACCACTCAAATCCAAATCAGTAGTTAAAGCTCAACCCAAAGTCAACAAGGGAGACTACTTGTACTTGTGTGACATCAAAGAATTTTCAGATCTAAACCTCTATCTGGATGAACTGGATGAAGTGAGGGGAATTGATGCATTCAGGAACCTACCTAAAAGGTTAGTGTTCAAGTACAAAGGAGGAAAGGAGATTGTGTGGCCTCTTCACAGGATTCTTCAAGAAAGCCAAGCTGTACTGATTAAAGTTTATTCATCCTTCAAGAAGAACGTTGGGTTCAATGTAACTGCAAGAAGACTAGTATTGAAGAAGATTGAAGAACTAAGGAGTATTAGAGCTAAAGATGCACTCCCAAAGACTCTAATCATCCCATACACAGGGAGAAGAGTGCAACTAAGGCCCTACTGGCTGATGGAGTTCATAGATGACAAAGGTGTGAGAAGATTCTTCAGGTTAGAAGACCAATTGAGTATCTCTACCAATGAGACTCTCTTGGAAATGCAAGAAAAGCTAGATCTCTCAGAATCTGATGAACTGGAATTCCACAGGCAGCTCCAAAATCAGATTGATGAAAACAACAGAAAGCTTGGAAGAAGATCCAGACCTTCAAGAAACTAGAAAAATCTGCTCAGGCTAGAGGAGCATCTTGAAAATGACTGTGAGCCAAACCTTGTACATTTTGATTAATTGAATCACTTTCAGTATTATCTGCTTATCTTTAAAGCTGTATGTTTAGGATGTTTTGTTATCATCAAGTATCTCTTAATTTATGGCTACAATTCCAGTAGACATAAATTGGGGGAGATTGTTGTGCATATGTTGTGTACTTGATGATTTCATAAACAAAACATCTAAGTAGATTTTACTTAGTGAAATAATGTAGCACTCGACGGATAAGAATGATAGTCCCGACGGATAACTCATTATAGTCCCGACGGATGTTAGCTAATTATCCATCGAGTGAGTAGCTTATGTAATAATAAGTCTGATGCACAGTTCTGTATACATCTTTGTATAGATTCTGTAGTAGCCTATAAAGAATGTTGATTTTAACTAGATATGCAGAATAGGTTGATTAATTGTATATAAATGATGTCTTGTAATTCTGCATAAGTGAAATGAAGTCAAGTGCCAAAATAGCTACCGACGGATGATCAACAAAGCCATCGACGGATGATCAAATGACTATCAACAGATGTTTAATATAGCAGTCGACGGATGATCAATGAAGCCATCAGCAGATGTTCAGAAAGTCGACGGATGATCATATATCCAACGGATGTTCATAAAATCCAACGGATGATCATATAAAGAATTCAAACAGCAGTTGAACAGTGAAAGCTGAGCACAGCCGTCGAGATGTATACAAATCTACTGTGGAAGCCCATTAACTGGGTAATAGAGGACGAAAAGCAGCAAAGCTTAAGACAGATAGTTTTTATATTTATTCAGTCTTTTTGACTTTGTAATCTTGGTAATAAATATAAACCAAGAACGTAGCAAATAGGAAAAATAAGTCATTGAGAAACAAAAACAGAGAAATCTTTGTAAGCAGAATTATTAGCATTTCCCTGTATTCTCAGCAGTTCAATTTGTAAGCAGCTGTGAGCATTCTTGCACACAGAGTCCTCTCGATATATAATATATATCTCTGGTGGAATTGTTTAAATCCACCAGAAAGTTTTTAAAGACTCTTGTTTTTAATTACTTATGTTTTGATTCAATTAAGTTTCTATTCCGCATTGTGCTAATCAAAACACTTATATCTATATTCGAGTTGAACATTTTTATTTCGAGAAAAAGGTTCTAGAATTCCATTCAACCCCCCTTCTGTAATTCTTGATATATTGTTAAGGGACTAACAACTCTCCTGAAACAAAGTTCTTGGAAACAGACCCATACTTCTCATTCAGCTTAACTAGTTTGGATTTACTGATGGGCTTGCTCACAGCCGACGGATGAGGATTTTCATCATTCGACGAATAACACTTTTTTTATCCGACGGATAATCCTCATCATCCGTCGAGTCTACATCTGTTAGCAGTCCATCTACCAAATTAGGTTCTAGTTTCTCTTTGTTCTTTTTCCGGGCTTCATCACAGAAAGACTCAATTCCTTGAACTTTAGTGATTTGAGCATGGACATCCCTGAATGTTTTCCAGGCTTTAATCACCTCTTGTTCATGTTCGAGCTGCTTCTTTAAAATTTCTTCCTTTTTCAAGGACTCAGTTAATTCCTCATTGGCAATCTTACACTCAATTCTTAATTTCTCAAAATCAATAAACTGAGACTCAAGCACATTATTCCTCTCAGTTAAAAATAAATTGTTTTCTTTGATTTTAGCATTTTCTTTAGTAAGAGACTTAATTGTAACACACAAATGATATAATTCTGTAGACATGTCATTTATAGCATCATTACACTCAACTTTAGATAAATGTGCAAGGTTTGTAGTAATTACCTGATTGCTTGAGGAACTTGTCTCTGTCTCATCAGACTTTGTCATTAGGGCTAGATTGACATAGCTGACATCTTCATCTTCATCCAGACCATCTGCTGCCCAGTCATTTTCTTGTGTAATAAAAGCCCTTTCCTTTTGCTTGAGTAGATCAAAGTATTTTTGCTTATAATCCACAGACTCATACTTTTTCTTACTGGAATCTGACTTCCTACACTCACTGGCAAAATGCCCTGCCAAGCCACATTTGAAACATTTGAATTTTGACTTATCCACCATGTTTCTATTTGACTTGGCTGCTCCAAAGTTCTTCTTGAACTTGAAATTTGGCAAATCTCCTGGAAAGAAATGCTAGGTGCTCATCAATGTCCTCCATGTCATCTTGGCTCAATGAATCTTCACTTTCTACTACAAGCCCCTTGCCCTTGTTCTCACAGACCTTTGAAGTTGATTCAACAGCTTCCATCTTCACTTCCTTCTCCTTTTCCAACTCAGCAACTAGTGCAATGGATCCTCCTTTCTTCTTTCCTCTCTCCTTCCTTTCATCCTGGCTCTATTTCAAGCTCATAAGTTTTCAGGATGCCATACAGTCTCTCCAAAGTAAACTTCTTATAATCTTGTGAGTTTCTTAATGAGACTGTCATTGGTTTCCATTCCTTTGGAAGAGATCTAAGGAATTTCAGATTAGAGTCTTTAGTCTGATAGACCCTTCCATGCAACTTGAGAGCATTTAGTAGTTCTTGAAACCTACTGAAAATTTCAGTGAGAGACTCACTTTCCTCATTGTGAAAATGCTCATATTGCTGAATCAAGAGCTGCATCTTGTTTTCTCTAACTTGCTCAATGCCATCACAGATTATCTGTATAGTATCCCAAACTTCTTTGGCAGTTTTACAGTTGATAATGTTGTCAAACATGTCTGCATCAACTCCATTAAACAGAATATTCTTGGCCTTTTTATCCTTCCTGACTTGTTCAATGTCAGGATCACACCATTCATGCCTTGGCTTAGGGACTGATGGCTTGTTTCCTGTTGCAGCTCTCATTGGAACATGAGGGCCCCTTTCTATGCAGTCCACATAGGCCTCATCTTGAGAAAGCATATGAAGATGCATCTTTACCTTCCAATGATGGTAATTATCTTTATCTATATAGGAATCTTGACTCCAACATCCTTCTTGTTCATTTTGCTGAATTGTTTTGATCTTTAAAGTCTTTATAAGTTAAGAGATTGCTCTGATACCAATTGTTAGTCCCTTAACAATATAGGAAGAATTACAGAAGGGGGTTGAATAGAATTCTTGAACTTTTTTCTTAAAATAAAAATGTTCAAACTCGAATATAAATATAAGTGTATTGATTAGCACACTGCGGAATAAAAACTTAAGTGAACCAAAACACAAGTAATTAAAAACAAGAGTCTTTAAAAACTTTCTGGTGGATTTAAACAATTCCACCAGAGATATAAATTATATCGAGAGAAATCTGTGTGCAAGAATGCTCACAGCTGCTTACAAATATGAACTACTGAGAATACAGAGAAATGCTAATAATTCTGCTTACAAATGTTTCTCACTTTTTGTATCTCAGATCTTGGTTTCTATTTGCTACTTCTTGGTTTATATATTACCAAGATTACAAAGTCAAAAGACAGGATCATTATAAAAACTATCGGGTCTAATGCTTTGTTATTTTGTTCTCTATTACCCAGTTAATAGGCTTTCTCATTCCATTTGCATACACTTCGACGCATGTGACTATGCTGTCACTGTCAACTGATATTTGAATTCTTTATCCGTTGAGTACATGATCATCCGTCGAGTTTATCATCATCCGTTGATGGCTTATCATCCGTCGACTGCTATATTGAACATCCGTTGATAGCTATTTGATCATCCGTCGATGGCTTTGTTAATCATCCGTCGGTAGCTATTTTGGCACTTGACTCCAATTCATTTATGCAGAATTACAAGACATTATCTATGTACAATTAATCAACCTATTCTGCATATCTAGTTAAAGTCAACATGACTTATATGCTAATACAGAATCTATACAAAGGTGTATGCAGAAATGTGCTACAGACTCATTATTACATAAGCTACTCACTCGATGGATAATAAGTCATCATCCGTCGGGACTACAATGAGTTATCCGTCGGGACTAAAATTCTTATCCGTCGAGTGCTACATTATTTCACTAAGTAAGATCTACTTAGGTGTTTTGTTTATGTAATCATCAAGTACACAATATATGCACAACAATCCTTATAGGGCGCGTCTTACCTCAACAAGGGTTTTTATCCTTGGAAGGCGCGTCCTCTCTAAGAGGAGCGTTCTACCTTAACAAGGGTATTCATCATCGGAGAGCGTGTCCTCTCTAAGATGAGCATCTTATCTCGACAAAGGTTTTCATCCTTGGAGTCCGCGTCCTCTCTAAGAGGAGCGTCTTACCTCGACAATGTCTTCATCCTTGGAGAGCACGTTCTTTCTAAGAGGAGCACCTTACCTCGACAAGGGTATTCATCCTTGGAGGGCGCGCCCTCTCTAAGAGGAGGGTCTTACCTCAAAAATGGTATTCATCCTTGGATGGCACGTCCTCTTTAAGAGGAGTGTCTTACCTTGACAAAGATTTTTATCCTTGAAGGGCACGTCTTCTTTAAGAGGAGGGTCTTACCTTGATAAGGATTTTCATGCTTGGAGGGTGCGTCCTTGTTAAGAGGAGCCTCTTACCTCGACAAGGGTTTTCATCTTTAGAGGGCCCGTCCTCTCTAAGAGGAGCGTCTTATCTCAACAAGGGTATTCATCCTTGGAGGGCGCATCCTCTCTAAGAGGACCGTCTTACCTCAATATTGTATTCATTTTTGGAGGGTGTGTTCTCTCTAAGAGGATACAAGGGTCTTCATCCTTGGAGAGCGCATCCTTTCTAAGAAAAGTGTCTTTCCTCGACTAGGCTTTTGATCCTTGAAGGGCGCGTCCTCTGTAAGATGAGCGACTAACCTCGATAATGGTCTTCTACAGAACCTTCAGATAGAGCACCCTCAACAAAACACAAGTGATATAGGAACCATCTTCTGCAGAAGCATCTCTCAATGAGTCATCCAATAATGGGCATGTCATAATGAGGCATTATACAAGTTCTCTCATAGGAATTTCCTTGAAGTTGAGCATTTACCTGAGCTTGGGATTCTCCCTAATTTTGAGAAAAATCCATTTATCTTCCATACGTGGCACTATGTGACGCACAGAATAAATAATGCATACCCCCCGAGGGCACACCCTGACAGAAATACCTTGGTCAAACCCTTGCACGTTGTGGATTAAACCTATTCCAGTTACCACTTCCATAATATTGGTATCGTCTTCCAACAAAATTCTGAAAGATTCTTCATACGATAACGTTCCTCCAACGTACGTTCTGATCTATGCCGATAAGGTGTTATCACATTCTCGATCTTAGTCTCCCACCATCATAAGTATCATCATCTGGGAATTCCATAAAGGAATCCATTATAGGCCACTCTTTGGAACTTTACTTGGACTTTTGGCATCCACGACAAGTGAAATGGAATCTTTAGCTAGTCCTGACTTCTCCACACGTAAAAGATTCCTCGGATTTAATTCAAAATCAAAGTATCGGGGGACTTCAACCACGACACCCTCCCTAAAGGGTGCATCCTCAATAGGGGTATCTACCAAGCTTCGCAACATCTCACTTCTTCCTTTAAGCTTTTCCATTAACTTTAAGTTGTATGACATCCTTATTGTCTTCCTTCATAATATCTTCAATGATACTAACTCTAGGGCCATTTTCTAATATTAAGACCAAATGACCTCCATACGCATATTTTCATCTTCTAAAACATCAACAAAGTAGTGAGCACAAAATTCTTCTTTTGGTTTGGTCAACATGCTTTCTGAATCATCCTCGGAAAAAATTCCTCCCTCGTCTCGTTTCCTTTGAAATACTTCGATTGCTCTATGATAGCATTCCCTTGAATCATGTTGCGAACCTATCTTGCACATAACATATCTATTTGATGTAGGAAATTTCATCCTCAGTTGGTAAATTGAGGTAGCCACCTTCATTGTTTTCAATTGCATCTCACGTAGAGCCATCTCACAAATATGCATCTCATGTGGAGGCATCTCACAAAGAGGCATCCCATGAAGAGGCATATCATGTTGAGGCATATCACATAGAGGCATCTCACACAGAGGCATCTCACGTAGAGGCATCTCACGTAGAGGCTTCTCACGTAGGGGCATCTTAGAGGGAGTTTTACTCTAACCTCGGAGATTGATAACTCTGAAGCTTATGGAAAACATGATTGGAGTAGAAACAATAGTAGTCAATGGAAACAAATGAGATGTCGAAGTAAGTGAGAGGGCGACCAGTTGCTCACGACGTGGCTCTGATCACTGAGGACGTGACCCTAAGTCATGTGACCTTATCTTTAGTAAAATTCATGTTCTCCAAACCTTGGGCATGTCTTTAAGTATTATCCCGTGGAGGGGCTCGTTCTTTGTTAGGAATATGTTGTGAACTTGATGATAAGTTGAACAAAACACCTTAGTAGATTTAACTTAGTGTTTTTGTATCTCTTGACGGATGTTCTAAAATAGTCCCGACGGATGAACTTTATAGTCCCGAAGGATGACAACTAAACATCCATCGAGAGTGTAGCTTATGTAATAATAAGTCTTGTAGCACATTTTTGCAAACAACAATGTACTAGTAGATGTTGTAGGATTCTTTAAGTCATGTTGACTACTAGATTGATATACATAATAGGTTGACTAATTGTAAATATAAGAAGTCTTGTAATTATGTATAAGTGAAATGGAGTCAAGTGACAGAAAGGCTACCGACGGATGATCTACAAAGGCTCCCGACAGATAATCAACAGGACTCCCGACGGATGATCAACATAGTCCCGACGGATGATCATAATTCAAAAGAGCTGTTGACAGTGACAAAACAGTCACATGCGTCGGGTGTTTGCAAATGGAATGTGGCAGCCTAATTGCAGGATTTAGAGAACAAAGAAGCATTACCATTTCCATGCAATTATGAAGACATTCAAAGATTCTGGATAGAGTAATGAAGTAGCATGAAGTTAGACTAGATATAGTTTGTCTTATTGTCTTGTCTTACTATCATGTAACTTGGTAATATATAAACCAAGAGTAGCAAGTTGAAAATTATCCAGGTTAGAAAGAAAAACTAGAGAAATAAAAAAAAACAAAATCGGTAAAGAATTTCTTAGTTGTTCTTGTTGTTCAACTTGTAAGCAACTATGTGCTATTCAAGCATCACAGAGTTCTCATCTTTATATATATAGCTCTGGTGGATAATTTCAAATCCACCCAAAAGTTTTAAAGCCTTGTGTTTTATTGCTTTGTGTTTTGATTTCTATTTTACTTTCATTCCGCACTTCTTGCAAAATCAATCACGATTATATATTAGGTAAGAACATTCTTAAAATCAGAAAAAGAAGCCAGAATTACATTCAACCCCCCATCTATAATTCTTGTTGCATTGTTTGGGAATAACAATTGGTATCAGAGCAAGCTCTTGAAGTACAAAAAGCGTAAAGATCACCACAATCAGCAAGATGATCAGAAATGATATTGGAGTGAAAATTCCATTTCTGGACAAAGACATTTATCACCACTGGAAGGTGAAGATGCACCTACATCTTCTTTCTCAAGATGAAGCTTATGTGGACTGCATTGAGAAAGATCCTCATGTTCCTATGAGAGCTGCTACATGAAATGAACCATCAGTTCCAAAGCCCAGACATGAATGGTCCGATCCAGACATTGAACAAGTCAGGAAAGATAAAAAGGCCATGAACATACTGTTTAATGGTGTTGATGGTGATATGTTTGACAACATCATTAACTGCAAAACAGCAAAAAAGGTTTGGGACACAATTCAAATTATATGTGATGGAACTGAGCAAGTAAGAGAGATCAAAATGCAGCTCTTGATTCAGCAATATGAGCATTTTCACTGTGAAGATAGTGAGTCACTCACTGACATATTTAGTAGATTTCAAAAGCTACTGAATGCTCTCAAGTTGCATGGAAGGGTCTATCAAACAAAAGACTCAAACCTTAAATTCCTTAGATCTCTACCAAAAGAATGGAAGCCCATGACAGTCTCTTTAAGAAACTCTCAAGATTACAAGGTATTCACCTTGGAAAGACTGTATGGAATTGTAAAAATCTATGAGCTTGAAATAGAGCAAGATGAAAAGATGGAGAAAGGAAGGAAGAAAGGAGGATCCATTGCACTAGTTGCTGAGCAAGAAAAGGAAAAAGAAATGAAGGTTGAAGCTGTGGAATCTGTATCAAACTCAAGGGTCTGTGAAAGCAAGGGTAAATGGCTGGTAGCTGAAAATGAAGAACAGTTGAGCCAAGATGATATGGATGACATAGATGAGCATCTTGCTTTTCTATCCAGGAGATTGGCCAAGCTCAAATTCAAGAAGAATTTTGGAGCAGCTAAGTCAAACAGAAACATGGTTGATAAGTCTAAATTCAAGTGTTTCAAGTGTGGCTTGGCAGGTCATTTTGCTAGTGAGTGCAGAAAACCTGATTCTGGTAAAAAGAAGTTTGAGCCTGTTGATTACAAGCAAAAATATTTTGAGCTACTCAAACAAAAAGAAATGGCATTCATTACTCAAGAAAATGATTGGGCAGCTGATGGATTGGATGGAGATGAAGAAACAAACTATGTCAACCTAGCCCTAATGGCCAAATCAGATGAAGCAGATGTTAGTTCATCTAGCAATCAGGTAATCACTACTAACCTAGCACATTTAACTAAATCTGAGTGCAATGATGCCATCAATGATATGTCTACTGAATTGTATCATTTGCGTGTAACTCTTAAATCCCTCACTAAAGAAAATGCTAAAATTAAAGAAAACAATTTGTTTTTAAGTGAGAGGAATAATGTGCTAGAGTCTCAATTTATTGAGTTTGAAAAACTGAGAACTGAATGTAAAACTGCCAAGGATGAATTAACTGAATCTTTAAAGAAAGAATTTTTTTAAGAAAATAGCTTGAACGAGAACATGAAGTAATTAAGGCATGGAAATCATCTAGAGATGTCCATGCTCAAATTACTAAAGTTCAAGGTATAGAATCATTTTGTGATGAAGCCTGGAAAAAGAGCAAGGAGAAGCTTGATTCCAATTTGGTTGAAGGACTATCGACGGATGTGGATTCGACAGTTGATGAGCATTATCCGTCGAAAGACCAACATGACTATCCGTCGAAAGACAAGGAACCACATCCGTCGACTGAGAAAAAGTCAGTTAGCAAAGCCAAGCTAGCTAAGTTAAATAAAAAATATGGATCAGTTTCTAAAAACTTTGTTCCAGGAGAATCAAGTCAAATGAGAAGAGAAAAGAGAGTTAATGTTGGACATCTGTCTATCAAGCACTTGAATGACAGATTGGAAAAGATTGAGGTTAAAACAGAATCAAAAAGGAAAAATAATAGAAATATGAAGGTAGGAATTAACAAACATAACAACTACACACCTGATAAATATACACCAAGAAAAATCTGTGTTAAGTATGGTAGTGTTAATCATTTGTCTGTTAATTGCAAATTTGTTATGCCTGCTCCCATGTCTGCACCTTTCTCCTTTCCCAACATGACTACCATGCCTGCAATGCCTATGAATGTTTTGCCTACACATAATTTGAATGCACAATTTGCTAACATGCCATTTGCACCTAATCCTTATTATGCTGCATTTAGTATGCCCCAAATGCCATTTAGCATGCTTTACAGAAATAACATGTTTGCACATAGTATGCCTTTTCATGTTAATCAAAATGTGCATAATAATTCTGCTTCAATGAATGGTTTCAAAGGTCCAACTTAAATGACAAAGGATGAATCTGAAATACCCAAGTCAAATGAGTTCAAACCTAAAAAATCAAAGAAAAAGGCTAACAAGGCAGGACCCAAGGAAATTTGGGTACCAAAATTAACTTGATTTGATTTTGATGTGTGCAGGGAAATAGAAATAATCTTTGGTATCTGGATAGTGGTTGCTCAAGGCACATGACTGAAGATTCTACCCTGCTCACTGGTTTTAGAGAAAGAGTTGGCCCAAGTATTACTTTTGGAGATGACAACAAAGGTTATACTGTGGGATATGGCTTGATTTCAAAGGATAATGTCATCATTGAAGAAGTTGCCCTAGTGGATGGTCTCAAGCACAATTTGTTGAGTATCATCCAGCTTTATGATAGGGGCAACTCTGTTACTTTTAATGCAGAAGCCTGTGTTGTGACTGACAAGAAGAGCAATATAGTGGTTCTCACTGGAGTGAGAAAAGGCAATGTGTATCTAGCTGACTTCAACTCAACAAATGCAGAATCTGTAACGTATCTTCTTAGTAAAGCAAGTCAAGATGAAAGTTGGTTGTGGCACAAGAAGTTGTCCCATCTAAACTTCAAGACCATGAATGAGCTAGTCAAGAAAGAATTGGTTAAAGGTATTCCTCAAGTGGAGTTTTCAAAGGATGGATTGTGTGATGCCTGCCAGAAAGGAAAGCAAATTAAAGCATCATTTAAAAAGAAGCTTGAATCATCTATTAAAGAACCTTACAATTACTTCACATGGACTTGTTTGGACCAGTCAATGTGTTGACCATCTCAAAGAAGAGATATTGCCTAGTAATTGTGGATGATTTTTCAAAGTTCTCTTGGACATATTTTCTTAAATCCAAAGATGAAGCTAGTAAAATCATCATTAATCACATAAGGCAAGTCAACAATCATCCTGACTTCAAGGTTAGAAGAATCAGGAGTGACAATGGAACTGAGTTCAAGAATTCTGTGATAAGAGTGTTTTGTGAAGAGTATGGAATCGTGCATGAGTTTTTTGCAGCAAGAACTCCACAACAAAATGGTGTGGTGGAAAGGAAGAATGGATCACTCATTGAAGCTGCTAGAACCATGATTGAAGAATCAAGGTTGCCAACTTACTTTTGGGCAGAAGCTGTGAACACAACATGTCATACTAAGAATTTCTACTTGATCAATCAAGCAAAAGGCATGACCCCTTATCATATATTCAAGAATAGGAAGCCAGCTCTAAATTTTCTTCATGTCTTTGGATGCAAATGCCACATGTTAGGTCCCAATGTGTTTGTAGAAGGGGGGGTTGAATACAAACAGTACCGAATAATCGAATTAAATGCGGAATAAAAAATGTGAAACAAAATTCAAGTTAAATAAAAATATTATTAAACTTGAAAGGTGTTACAACAACTGTATCGATTACAAGGAATTAATCTCAAATTAATTATCACAAATTTAGAATAAATTCGACATGAACTTTTTCTATTTGCAATAATTAGAATCAAATGCTAAACGCGATTTGAGATTAAGTTCTAGGGATTTTGATCCGCTAGATTGTTACACAAGAGCAAGATAAAGATTTCTAGTGGATTGGATTTAACTTTACAATCTAGAAATTTAATCTTGAAGTATGCAGATGAAAAGATGAAATATTTCTTCTTGTTTTTCTTTTCTGCTTTTTTTTCTTGACTTCTGTGTTCTGGATAATTGAGTTGCTGCTTCTCTGCTTCTTTTTAATCAACAACCGAATAGAATTGAATTGGCATGACAATCCTATAGCTGGCAAGACTTTCGGTAGGACAATGGATTGAACTAGCAAGACAATCTGAATGAACTAGCATGACAATCAGAATGAACTAGCAAGACAATCCTTCTCCTAGTGTAACTTTCGGTGAGACTATTGAAAATGGCCTAGCATGACAATCGGTATGACAATCCTGATTGTCATGCTAGTTCATTTTCAATTGTCTTGCTGATTTAATGCAGATTTTAATCCAATTTAAATTCTGAAAATTCCTAAAATTAATTCAGAATTAATTAATCAATTAATTCAATTAATAAATAAATTATTCTTCGCAGATATAATTTATTTTCTTAATTAAATTAGATGACTTAATTAATTAATAGATAATTAATTCTAGTCTTGAGCAGCAACCATTCTTCTGCAAATCTTCTGAAAATCACTGAAAATTATGAATCAATTCCACCACTTCAACGTTGACACTCGATGTACTGTCTGGTTCATGAGTGACTAACTTCCGTGACGTTTCTTCATGTGTTGACTTTGATACTCTGATTTTCTTCAGATTAAATCCTTGTAATTAATGATACTCTGACGAGATCTCTGTCACTTGATTAAATCCACGATCTTGATTTATATCACTGAGGCATGATCAACTTCTTGAACTTCTTCCAGTGAATTAACTCCTCAAGTCTGTAGATGAACCTTGTTTCTGAATCCTTTGACAGATATTACTTTGCGAGATCTCTCTGACGGTCGATCCACTATTTACTTATTACATTCTTATTTGAGTTGAGTTGAATCCTCGAATATACAAATAGGCTATGACATATGACTTACAATCTCCCCCTATTTGTTTGTTAGACAATAACACACAAATACCTAGAGGATAACTCAACTAACAAATAAGAAAAAGATATAAACATACATGCAAAGTAAATAGCAGAAAAGTTCTGGATGAGATTTAACATTTTCCAGATTCCAAGTAGATGTTCCTCTAGACTGAACATATCTTCAAGTAGTTCTATCTTCATTTGTACAACCACATTTCCTGTTGAGAAGCCCATATCTCTTGCTTCTCCCCCTATGAGAATCAACTGATTAAAGAAGATCACCTTCGTTTTACCACCTCTCCCGTACAATAGGATCCGCAGATAAAAACCAATGGTACTCCCCTAACTGCTTCTTCCCATACTAGGAAATCACCTTGTGTTTACCACCTCTCCCGTACAATAGGATCCGTAGTTACAAACAACAATGGTGTGGTGTAGTGTACATATGATCTTTTTCTTCCTCCCTGCTATTTCTCCCCCTTAGTTGAGGAATCCTCCAAACTATTACTTAAGCTTTTATCTCCCCCTTAAAGAAGGAATGTATGCCGTCGTCTGAAGGAGTTCTCATATTTCACTTGGTTGGAAAAGAAATAACAAGAAGTTTCTCTTTCTTCCTCACTGTGAGTGTGTGATTCTGTTTAGTGTACCTCACATGTGTTTCACTCTTCTCTCCACTCGTGTTTACACTCATTCTCACAAGTGTATCACTCCTCTCATAGCTCCATATTCCAGCTGTACCTACAAGGAAAATCACCTTAGCCATCCTTAAGGAGGTCACAGGTGGTGCAATGGGAGTTCACAAATCCCCATCCTTGTTAAACTCGTCAGATGAATCTGAGTCATAATTTACAAGTTGCTAGTTTCCCTTTTAGGGTTCCAGATTTGAATTATGGGAAGGTAAACAATGATCCAAAGAATTTAGCATAAAGATCAAAGTTCCCTTCTAATGCCTGTGAAGACATTTCCTTGTGACTCATCAGGTAATATCTGAATCATTGTCAACAAGTTGCCGATCTGCTCCTATGTCAGATCCACTATCCGCAGATGCATCCAGGGGATTTAAGCCTGGGGAGGTAGATACTGACCACTGACATATGGCTTTTGGATCAGTATCCTCTCCTAACACCTGTAAAGGCAATTGGTCCACTAACGAACCTTGAACAATCGAATCTGACCTTAAAATGGTCGAAACTCTTGTTTCCGTCAACTCATCCTTTGTGTGTGTAACCTCTCCTTGTGCATCAAGAATTGATTATGTTTGAAGTGGTGACACTACATCGGATACCTTGGACGACAGGCAAAATTCAATAGACTCACCCTGTTGAGAGAATGAATCTAGTAACTGTTTTGTGCCTTTTCAGCCATTACATCTTTTTGAGAAGATGTATGGGGGCTAGCAGTTGTCTCGGTTTAAATACTACTCATCTATGTATGAGACAGAGCTACTGGGTTGACTACAGAACCTTCCTTATGTGGTGCACTAGGCACTATCTCCCTCACGCTCATTCATACTACATTTAGTGGTAAGAGAGTGTTGGTTGGTTCTGTTTTTGTGTTTGTCTTTACAGTCTGGGATAGACGTTGTGGGTTTTCAACCTCATGACTGTTAATGAAAGAAAGTCATTGGAGACTGAACCTGTAACACAGAATATATGGTAATAGAGAGAAAATGATTTACAATAGTGATTTCAAAAGATTTTACATGAAATAAGAAATCACTAATGTAGAAAGAAGTTTGATTTTGTTTTTCAATATGAATGAGTTTTTGATAAAACATTGATCACTTAGGGTAAAGTCTAAGTAATTCTCATTCATGTCAAAAGCTTACAAATATCTGCAACATAATGTTAACAACATATCATTGACCGATACTTGTCAAGTACTTTAGATACTAATTGTTATGTTGCATAATCAATATATCACTGCACATATAAAACAATATGATTGTGCCTAGTGATAAAATAGTTATAAATATGACGACTCTACTAGTTCATATAAAATTACAACTTCTGTTAGAGTGCCATACCATGTCCTTGACGATTGCTTGAGCAGTATACTAGTTCATACCAACCTGAAGTGAGATTGTGAAGAAGAAATTGCATAGTCCACTAGATCTACAGCTGCAAAGTCCATGAACTGTGGTGCATTGACTTCCTCTTTTAACTTACCAACCAGGAGTACACTTGTACACATCTTACTAGAGTACAATTCCAAGTGTAATGTGCAGCAGGTGTCTGATATGTCGTAATATTCTCAAGTCTCGTCACTGGTGCTATATGTTAGATACTGCTTCCTGATAATAACCTAGCACAATATACAAAATTACAATGATAACATTCCCAGCTTGCAAACAGCCATATCCCTCAGATAAACCTTTGCTGTTATCTCCAAAGGTAACCAGGGGGCCAGCTACCTCAACCACATTTGATAGCAGGGCTCTATCTCCGGTCATATGTCTTGATGATCCACTGTCAAGAATCCACACTACCGGTTATACTTGTTTAATGCCTTGCACTACAAATGGATTAGACCTTCTTCGGAACCCAAACTTGGTTGGGCCCGGCATACTTGTAGAACTATCCTTTGTCAGGCAAAACAACATTTTTAATTTTAATTGCCTCAACTTTCTCAATGACTGAACATTTGACCTTGTAAACAGCGTTAACAAATTTCTGTTTAAGCTTAGGCACAAATGTCTCCTTTCTAGCCTTAGAAGGACTAGCAGTCTTAGACCTATCATGCTTCTTGTTATTCACATGCTGACGAGGAGTAGTCTTATCATTAGACACATGCTTACCATTAAAATAAGCATACATCATATTAAAAGCACAAGACATACAATTAGCAACACCACATGCTTTATGAGAGTGATTAACAGCAGGCAATTTATGCATGGTAGACATGGCATTATTGTTATCCAACTCATGTGTGTCTGAGTTAGTCTCAGTTGCTTTCACAACTTTGACTGGAACTTTCGACTCACTTGAATTGGAAACAATCTTCTCATTAGCATGATCCTCAGCACGTATTTCCTCTTGAATAACAGAAGAGGTCGCATCAAATGGTTCAGCAATTGATGCTTTATAGAGGGGTTCATCAACACCCTTAAGCACATGTGGTACTTCCCTCCCTTTAGCACAGACATGAGGAGGGGAGTTTATGCCTAATTCTCCAATAGCAGCATTGTAATCATAACCTATTCCAGATGTTTGATTAACAGCTTGCTTACTGTAGAACTCTTTAGCCTTCGAACAAGAATTGAAGTAGGCTCTAACCTTAGTCTCAAGACCGGTGATCTTGTCTTTGAGAATAGTTTCGAGTTTTCTATAACAATCAACTCTATTCTCTAGAAAAGATACCTGTTCTTTTAATTTGTCTTGATTAATGTGCACAAGTCTTAATTCATTGACCTCTTTCTCAAGGTCTGTGATCTGTAAACTTAACAGTTCATTATCACGACGTGCACAATCTAAGTTACCTCTTAGATTATAAACCATTTCAGCATCAGAAAGTTTTACCTCTATTCTTGACGATGAAGCTTTTCCATCAATAGCCATAAGAGCAAGATTTCCTTCATCTTCATCTTCACTGTCAGTATCATCCCAGCTTCTTCCCTTTGCCAGATAAGCCCTTTCAGAGTTCTTTCTTACTTGCTTTGGCTTCCTATATTCTGTAATTAATGATACTCTAACGAGATCTCTGTCACTTGATTAAATCCACGATCTTGATTTATATCACTGAGGCATGATCAACTTCTTGAACTTCTTCCAGTGAATTAACTCCTCAAGTCTGTAGATGAACCTTGTTTCTGAATCCTTTGACAGATATTACTTTGCGAGATCTCTCTGACGGTCGATCCACTATTTACTTATTACATTCTTATTTGAGTTGAGTTGAATCCTCGAATATACAAATAGGCTATGACATATGACTTACACCACATTCTAAGGAATCAAACTGATCAACATGGGAAGTTTGATGCTAAAGCAGATGAAGGAATTTTTGTTAGATATGCAGTTGGAAAAGCATATAGAGTCTACAATCTTAGAAACAACATTGTTATGGAAACTGTACATGTTGTGTTTGATGATAAGAAGATTGAAGGACTAAAAGATGAAGGTTTCCATGACAGTCTCAAATTTGATAATGTTAAGATGATTAGTGATGATAGTGATGATGACAGTGATCAAGAAACAGTGGCAAAGGATAATACAGAAAAGTCTATCTCCAATGATGCACAAAATTCAGCATCACTCGAGTTACATAATGCATCATCCGTCGGTAGACAATCAGCTTCATCCGTCGGGATACAAAGTGCATCATTCGTCGAAACAATGAGAGAAGCTGAAAGTCAAGTAAGATCACAGTCAGAAAGAACCCCATCTTCAAGTCAAAAATCCATAAACACAGGGGGAGTTTCTGATCATCAAAACTCTACTAATCATCAAGACAACAATGAGGCCTCTTCATCTAGAGCTAATCTACCACAACAGAGAAAATGGGCTAGAGATCACCCTTTTGAGCTCATTATTGGTGATGCATCTTCTAGAGTTCAAACAAGGAAAGCAACTCAAGAAGAATGTCTATATAACAGCTTTCTCTCAAAGGAAGAACCAAAGAAGGTAGAAGAAGCTCTGTTGGATCCTGATTGGGTTCTAGCTATGCAAGAAGAGCTAAACTAATATGAAAGGAACAAGGTATGAAAGCTGGTACCCAAGCCTAAAGGAAAGAATTCAATTGACACCAAGTGGGTATTCAGAAACAAGATGGATGAAAATGGCATAGTTGTCAGGAACAAAGCTAGATTGGTTGCCAAGGGCTACTGTCAACAAGAAGGAATAGATTTTGATGAAACTTTTGCTCCTGTTACTAGACTTGAAGCCATCAGAATTTTCTTAGCCTATGCAGCCCATGCCAATTTCAAAGTCTATCAAATAGATGTCAAAAATGCATTTCTAAATGGAGATTTGGAATAGGAACTCTATGTCAGTCAGCCTCCTGGTTTTGAAGATCCAAACTTTCCAGAATATGTTTACTACCTTTTGAAAGCACTTTGTTGATTGAAGCAAGCACCTAGAGCCTGGTATGATACTTTATAAAAGTTTCTCTTAGAAAATCACTTCACAAGAGGTATTGTTGACAAAACTTTATTCTTTAGAAATTTTAATGGCTCTAGTATACTTGTTCAAATTTATATAGATGATATTATATTTGGCTCTACAGATGAAAAACTTTGCAAAAAGTTTGCCAAATTGATGCAAAGTAAGTATGAAATGTGCATGATGGGAGAATTAACTTACTTTCTTGGTTTACAAGTTAAGCAAGTTAGTGATGGAATATTCATTAGTCAAACCAAATATATTTATGATCTTTTAAAGAAGTTTGACCTAATGGATAGCACATCTGCAAAAACTCCCATGCCCACTGCAACTAAGCTTGAATTAAACACTACTGAAAAGTCTGTGGATATTTCAAGCTATAGAGGCATGGTTGGCTCACTTTTATACTTAACAGCTAGTAGGCCAGATATAATGTTTACAACTTGTCTTTGTGCTAGATTTCAGGCCGATCCTATAGAGTCTCATTTAATAGCTATAAAGAGAATTTTCAGATATCTCAAGGGAACACCAAAACTTGGTATTTGGTACCCAAGAGATTCTGGTTTTAATCTAACTGGTTATTCAGATGCAGACTATGCAGGGTGCAAGATTGATAGAAAAAGCACTACAGGAACCTGTCAATTTCTAGGAAACAAGCTAGTATCCTGGTTCAGTAAAAAGCAAAATTCAGTTTCTACTTCTACAGCTAAGGTTGAATATATTGTTGCTGGCAGTTGCTATGCACAGATTTTATGGATGAAAAACCAATTGTTGGACTATGGTCTGCAAGTTGACAGAATTCCTATTTTCTGTTATAACACAAGTACAATTGCCATCACTGAAAATCCAGTACAGCATTCAAGAACAAAGCACATAGACATCAAGTACCACTTCATTAGGGAACATGTAATGAATAGTACTGTGGAACTTCATTTTGTTCCAAGTGAGAAGCAACTTGCAGATATCTTTACCAAGCCACTTGATGAATCCACCTTCTCTAGGTTGGTAAGTGAGTTAGGTATGCTTAATTATTCTTAAATTATTTTTGATAAGTTTGCAAGTTGTAATTCAGCCAGAAACTTAATTGATTTTTCTGTTTTGGATGAAATTTTGGCTAAGTCAAAATTTACATCTCGACGAATGTTCATTATCCACCAAATTTGATCATCCATCGAAATAGAATAGCTTGATAAAAATCAATTACTTTTATGGAATATTTTAAACCTAACGGATAATTGTTTTATTCTCATCCCTCGAATTGTCTACATCTTAGCCCTTAAAATTCTGAACATTATCCATCGGATTTACTTACAGTCTGTAAGTATATCACGATGGATAATTGACAGTATTTTGACAGTTCATTTTACTTTTAGACGGCTATTATTTGAAAATTTTATTGGGTCTTTAATTTTTACCTTTAATTTTTAACTCATTTCATCTGAGAATACATAAAAGTCTTATTTCAAGTTCATTTTAGCTTTTATCTTTCTCTATCGCAATTAACTGCTCTCTTCTTCCTCAAAGAAAAACCCATTTCTTTCTGTAATTTTCTTTACTCAAAAATGCCACAAGTAGTCAAGATCATGTCTCAGATAAGATTCATTTATGAGAAGAATAATTTCGTAGCCCTTGTGAACAAAGAAATTCCAGCCTCTGAGGACTATCACAAAATGATGGATTTTGTGAAGGGATGCAAGCTTAGTTATGCCAAGCTGGAATCACCCACAATCTACTGTGAAGTTATGAAGGAGATGTGGACTACTGCTGTGTATCAAGCAACTGACAAAACCATAACTTGCTCCATTAAAGGTAATGAATTTTGTATTAACAGTGATATTATCCAAGCATGCTTTAAAATTCCTGAAAACACTACTACTAAACCACACACAGATGTTGATTTAGTTAACTTGCTTACTTCTATTGGCTATGCTCTTCCTAATCCAAATCAAAGAAATCACACTCAGGTGTCTCTCAAAAGATGCCAGTTTCAAAATCTACCAAACCCAAAGATGGGAGTGTGGAGGGCGGTGAGGTTGGTGAGGGACAGGGTGAATATAAAAGAAACCCTAAGAATAAGAATGGTGAGGTGAGTGTCACCACAGTTTCCCAACAAACTGTGGTGCTTAATAAGAAAATTAGCACATCTCTAGTTTCATCCTCCCAAAAGGATGCTTCTATTGAAACAAGCTCCCAACCAGGAGCACAGGTCAAAAGGGTTAGGGACACGGACTCACCCCAAACTTATATAAGAAAGAAGAAATAGAAAACTTGGGGATGCACAGGGATCACACAAAGTGCAAACTGCAGCTATAGACTCAGTCACTGCACCTTCTTAAATTCAGTTTGATGTGGCTCCAATAAATGTGGAGTCACAGCCAAAATCTTTAATAATAGAAGCACCAAACACATAAAACTCTCCCACCAATTCTCTGGATGTGGATATGATTCACATATTAATCCCTGATTCTCCTTCTTTAACTTTGTTGGAGAAGCCAAAATTCAGTGCAAGTGAGCATCATCTTTTAGATGATTTGTTAGCTCACTTGCCAATTCTTTCAGGAACTGTTGAGACTTCTGTGCCTAAATTCTCATCAATCTGCACAGATTCCACAATAGTTTCAACTCCAAACTCTATCATTTCCTCTATTCCGGTGGATATTGTTCATCCGTCAGTCAGTGATTGTATCCCGACGGATGTGCCTAACAACAGTCATCCGTTGGCTATCCTAACTACTACCCCGATGTATGTTCTTCATCCGTCGGTACTCACTACACAAGCTGAATTTTCAACAACTGTTACAAGTGTAGATGAGCTAGTAGTTGTATAATCACTCCTAGGATTGAGGGAGGGGAGTGAACAGAGTGAGAGGCTGAGTTGCTCTCAGGCAAAAGGAGAGGAAAAGAGAGAAATTATGCAGGCTATTTCTTCCAACCTGGAAAAAGTGAGTGAGGGGGATTCCACCTTAGTAGGTGAAGGTGAGGGAGTGAGGGTGGTGAGCCAAGGGGAGCCCTTGATGCAAGAATATAGAGAAAATGAGAGAAAAGCAGGTACAGGAAATATAAGGATGTAAACCATTGCTAGTGAGTCAATGAATATCCGTGATGCAAAAAAAGAGAGATTATTTTAGCAAGAATATCAAGCTGTCATAGATTATATCTCTTTGGATGCTGAGACATTTACTCATCCTGTTCCAGCTTATCAAACTCTAGCTGGACAGGGCAATGAGGATGCTGAAAGGATGCTAAATATGGTACATACTACTGCTTTAATGCAAAGGGCAAAGGATGCCATAACTGCTATGCCTTCCACAGCTGGTAGTGACTTTGAATTGGCCGAAAACTCATTTGGTGAGGATGATGAGGAAGATAGCATGAGCATAGGGGGGAGATGCAGACATTCCTTCATGGATGCTAAGTAAAGACTGCTCATATTCACATCTCCAATCCACCTTATTCAAGCTTATTCATGACACCCAAACAACAATTCAAGCATCCACAAGTGCCAGCACCAAAAGATTACTCCAAGCACACCTGAAATCTCTACAGCTACACAAGATTCAAGCTCTCTAACAAATTCAAAGTGTGGATACAATCAAGCAAGAAATTTCTGAAGTCAAACAAGATTTTGTGGCAAGATTGAATTCTAGACTTCCAGGAACCACTATGACTGAAATAGCTCAAAAGCTAAGGGAAGAAGCTGATTTGAACAGAAATGTTGAGGCCATGGACTCTAGATTGTCAAATGTGGAAAAGTAAGTGGCCAAGATACTTGCAAATCAGGAAGCTTAAACCAGTTTGCTTCAACAGTTGGTGGCTGCACAACTCTCTACCTCTACTCAACTTGATGCTAACAAAAAGGGGGAGAAAGACTCATTCATCTCAGTTAGTCAAGGGGAGTCAACAAGTGAGGGGGAGAAAGTGCTCAACATTCAAGTCAGTAAAGTAATTATGCCAGTAATTGCTTTCACTAAGCCACCAGCTATGGACATCATTGATCTAATCAATCTAGCAGCAGTAAAGCTGGAATCAAATGACAAATTGAGAAAGATTGATATAAAAGCAGTTGAGAAAGAGCTGGATGATAAATGGAAGCAAATTGATGAAGAAATCCAGAAGAAGTTTGGTCTAATTGAGAAGAAAGGCAATGTCTTTTCTCACTTCTCTCAATTGAGACAAATTTATGTGAATGAAATAAGTCTGGGTAATTTGAAAAAGGGCCAACCTTCATGTATAAAGTCTCCAAAAGCCAACTTGGTTTTGAAGCCCAAAAGAAATTATCCAAAGTCATATGACAAGAATCCCTTAGATCTTATGTTTGAGACTCCAAGGCCAGATGAAAGGAAGCTGTTGGCAAGGTCCATTGCATTCTTCAAAGATCCAACTGACTCAGTGCAAAAGAGAAGAATTGATAAGATCTACAGGAATGGGAAAGAAATCTGTGTGGTGGCTGGACACCCTCAGTTTGCAGAAGCAAAGAAGGAAGAAAAGGAAAGAATCAAGCAAGAAAAGAAGCAAGCTGCTTTAGATGCTAAGAAACTCAAATAGAAGAAAAAGCAAGCTGCTATTGTAGCCAAGCTTTAAGCTGTGAAAACTACAACTGAGATTTCTGAGAAACAACCTGTGGTAGCTGAAGATCAAGATCAGAAAATGCACAAGGAACCTCAACAGAAAAGGAAGTTCAGATATAAAATCTTTCCCAAAAGAATGTTGGATTTTGATGATGACAAGATGGAAGATTACATTCCCAACCAGTCTACATCTACAACTCAAACATCCAAACCCTCAGTGGTGCATGAGGAATTTAAGGTGGTAACTACAAAGAATTTTCATGGTGAGCCTATTGTTCCCAAGGATGAGCCAATAGACTGGGAAAGTTTGCCTCTTCCTGAACTTAATTTACCAATCTTCAACAAGCTAAAGAAGATAAAGAAAAGAGCAATCAAGAAGGTCAAGCCTGTGAAACTCAAAACCAAAACCTTAACCAAAGCTCAACCAACTGTCAACAAGGGAGATCTTCTATACATCTGTGATTTCAAGGAATTTTCAGATGTCAATCTCTATATGGATGAATTAGAAGAAGTGAGGGGAATTGATGCTCACAGAAATCTCCCTAAAAGACTGATGTTCAAATACAAGGGTGGGAAAAAGATCATATGGCCCCTTCACAGGATTCTTCAAGAAAGTTATACTATTTTGATAAAGATCTTCTCATCTTTCAAGAAAAATTTTGGATTCAATGTGACTGCCAAGAAATTGGTTCTAAAGAAGATAGAAGAACTAAGGAGCAGAAAAGCCTCAAATGCACTCCCAAGGACTCTATCAATTCCCTTCATAGGAAATACAATGCACTTGAGGCCTTAATAGCTGATGGAATTCATGGATGATAAATGTGTTAGGAGATTCTTCAGACTGGATGACCAATTGAGCATCTCAAGCAATGAGACTCTATTGGAAATGCAAGGAAAGCTGGATCTATCAAATGCTGAAGAATTTGAATTTCACAGACAACTCCAAAATCAAATAGAAGAAAATAACTGAAAGCTTGGGAAGAAATCAAGACAATCAAGGAAATAGAAAACATCTGCTCAGACTAGAGGAGCACCTTGATAATGATTGTGAGAACTCTTTGTACACTTTACTTTGTTCAATTTTCAAATAAACTATAGCACTTACTAGTTTTATCTACCATAATTCAATCTGTACATTTAGGGTGTTTTGTTATCATCAAGTTTCTTTTAATTTATGGCTACATTTCTTGTAGACATAAATTGGGGGAGATTGTTAGGAATATGTTGTGAACTTGATGATAAGTTGAACAAAACACCATAGAAGATTTAACTTAGTATTTTTGTAGCTCTCGACGGATGTTCTAAAATAGTCCCGACGGATGAACTTTATAGTCCTGATGGATGAAAACTAAACATCCATTGAGAGTGTAGCTTATGTAATAATAAGTCTTGTAGCACATTTCTGCAAACAATAATGAACTAGTAGATGCTGTAGGATTCTTTAAGTCATGTTGACCACTAGATTGATATGCAAAATAGGTTTACTAATTGTAAATATAAGATGTCTTGTAATTCTGTATAAGTGAAATGGAGTCAAGTGACAGAAAGGCTACCGACGGATGATATACAAAGTCTCCCGACAGATAATCAACAGGACTCCCGACGAATGATCAACATAGTCCCGACGGATGATCATAATTCAAAAGAGAAATTGACAGTGACAATACAGTCACATGCGTCGGGTGTTTGCAAATGGAATGTGGCACCCTAATTGCAGTATTTAGAGAAAAAAGAAGCATTACCATTTTCACGCAATTATGAAGACATTCAAATATACTGGATAGAGTAATAAAGTAGCATGAAGTTAGACTAGATATAATTTGTCTTATTGTCTTGTCTTACTATCATGTAACTTGGTAATATATAAACCAAGAGTAGCAAGTTGAAAATTATCCAAGTTAGAAAGAAAAACTAGAGAAATAAAAAAAAGCAAAATCGGTAAAGAATTTCTTAGTTGTTCTTGTTGTTCAACTTGTAAGCAGCTGTGTGCTATTCAAGCATCACAGAGTTCTCGTCTTTATATATATATCTCTGGTGGATAATTTCAAATCCACCAGAAAGTTTTTAAGCCTTGTATTTTATTGCTTTGTGTTTTGTTTTCTATTTTACTTTCATTCGGCACTTCTTGCAAAATTAAACACGGTTATATATTAAGTAAGAACATTCTTAAAATCAGAAAAAGAAGCCAGAATTACATTCAAGCCCCCCTTCTATAATTCTTGTTGCATTGTTTGGGAATAATATTCTTGTTTGCGGTGTCTCTCTCTAGAATTCCATGGGGAATTAGGGGGCACTCACAGAATCACGAGGCCTCACTTCTCCAATATCTTCTTTCTTCTGAAATACCAATTTAAAAAATCTTCTCGTAATCACTGCAGTTCGCATCACCATGATTATTGTACTTAGGGCGCGCCTTAAGAAAGGACGTGTCTCGAAGGATGATGAATTGGCTCCAATCGAGCAATTATCCAAGTAGCCATTGGAAGTCATCTGATCCTCAAGATATCTTCACTGGAATTTTTCGCATATTTGTTTTAGTCGAGAATGCGCCCTGAGAGGGAAACGCTCTTCATGACACCCACCAAACATAAGGCGCGCCCTATTGTGACGCACGATTGATAACTCTTGAGATCTTTTCAAGATAAGATTTCCTACCTGCAAGAAACACAATTAATATGAAAATTTAAATTTTACTTGGAGGACATGTCCTAGAGGAACGGACCTGTCCAATCAGCAAATTCTCCTGGAATTTGTTGGAAGTCATCTAAGACTCAGATAACTTAATCAAGGTGCGTCTTAAGAGTTTGTGGGAATCTCATTCGTGCAAAATCTCTTTCAAAATCTTTTTACTGCATAAGTCCAACAAATAAATAACTAAAAGCACAATAAAACTAGTTGAGTGTTATCTTGGGGGATCATCTTAAAGGCGATGACTAGCTCCTGATAATAATGCATTTTTCTTAGAATGTTCTCCTCCTGATCATCCTCAGATTTTCCACTGGTTAAGTCTTCTAAACTGTATAGGATTCCCAAATCTTCTAAATCAAATAGAATTCTTCAGTCTTCTTGTTGGAATAAAATTCTCCAATCTTCTAAATCGAATTGGAATCTTTAATTTTCTAATTAGAATAGGATTCTTCAATCTTCTATACCAAATAAGTTTCTCTCAATCTTCTAAATCAAATAGGTTCCTTTTAATCTTCTAAACTGAATAGGTTTCTTCAATCTTCTAAATCAAATAAGATTTTTGGTAAAAAATTGCAGCTTTTATTTTCCTATGTTTCTGGGCTGTTCAACTTGGATTCTCATAACTAGATCACCCTTAAATTAAATAGAAGTCAATAAGCTTCATGTAGGCTATAAGATCGTCCAAATTTGACTTACGAAACTTGAGATAAGGCCCAAACAGTATAAGCAGATCACTTAACCCAGCAAATCCGAATTTTGCATCCAACTTCGCTCCTTCGTGGCCATGACTGCAAACTTTGACCCCCGTGGATGGAAATCATCATCCATGGATCTCCTTCGTGGCCGCGACTACTACATTTAAATCTCATTCGAATCTTAGGCCGAAAATAGTTATTCATGGATCTCCTTCGTGGCCATTATTTGCAACCTCCTCCATGGCTACCTTCAATTCTTGCGTTAAAGAACCTTCATCATGATGAGACATTTCTTCCTCCTGATATTATGATCTTGATCATCACCCCTCCTTCTAACACCAATTTGTTGACAGAGAAATCTGGTAACAACAAAGTTTGAGGTTCGTTGCCGGAATCAAGATTTATGATGATAGTTTTTTGTCGGAAAATTGAGCGGAATGTGGTGGTTATGATGAATTGGGGGCTGAGATTGATTAGAGTTAGTGGTGACTCCTTAAGGCTCTCACTTCCAACCTCTTTCAATGTGCCTACATACCCCTATTTAAAGGAGATCAAGCCCACCGTAGTTCTTGAGGAACAAGAAAGCTAATAAGCTTAGAATTCTTATTCTGAGGCCCAGCAGGAGTCCTTCCAGAATCCATCTTCCGCTAGCTTTATAAATTTCAACTATGAGGCCCAATCGCGAAGGCCCAAGGCTCGTTCGTAATCGTAGGACTTCACCGATAGTGTATCTCCCTGCGCAAAAAAACACTTCGCTATAGCTATTTCCCTTGATTTACGAACACATGTATAGGCACGGTTCACCCCAAATGACGCAAGTGTCCCTGTCCCCCGAATGAGGATAACCCACTAGATAATAGGACAGATGATCCAAAGTTTTTGGGTGCAAAGTGCAAGATGACTCCAAAATTCTCCAACAAGGACACCCGTTGAGTACAAGAACAGAGCTCCCCAAGCACACACCAATGTTAACCCCGCATCCCTAATGAGGACACCCGTTGAATGCAAGAGGAGGCCTTTGATCATCAAGAATGCCCGTGGAGACCTTCAAGCTTTTCACGGATATCCCCCTCCTTGACCGACTCAAGGAGAGAATTCTTCAAAGATTACCAACAACAAATATATTAGTGACAATAATCTCCATTGCCCTTTCCATGTTTGCCTTGTCCTGAGGTTGTTCTTGTTTGCCATGTCCTTAGCGAGGACAAGTTATTTCGTCTTGTCCTAAGCGAAAACAAGCCTGTTGCGTCATCCTGAGCGAGGGCAAGCCCGTTGCCTTGTCCAAAGCGAGGAAAAGCACATTTGCCTTGTCTTGAGCGAGGACAAGCCGGAGAGAGACAAGGCAGCGAGGACAATCTTGAAGCGAGGACAAGCCCTTTTCCTTGAGCGTGGACAAGTTCTTTTGTCTTGTCCTGAGTAAAGGCAAACCCTTTGCCTTGTCCTGAGCGAGAACAAGTTCTTTTGTCTTGTCCTGAGCGAGGGCAAGCCCGTTGCGTCGTCCTGATCGAGGACAAGCCCGTTGTCTTGTCCTGAGCGAGGACAAGCCTCTTTGTTGTATCCTGAGCGAGGACAAGCCCGGAGCGAAGACATGCCATTTGCCTTGTCCGAAGCGAGGACAAGCCCGGACTGAGGAAAAGCCCTTTGCCTTATCCTGAGTGAGGACAAGTTCTTTTGTCTTGTCCTGTGCGAGGACAAGTCCGTCGCGTCATCCGGAGTGAGGACAAGCCCGTTGTCTTGTACTGAGCGAGGAAAATCCCTTTTGCCTTGTCCTGAACGAGGAAAAGCCCGGAGAGAGGACAAGCCATTTGCCTTGTCTTGAGCGAAGACAAGTTCTTTTATCTTGTCCTGAGCGAGGATAAGCCCGTTGCATCATCCTGAGTGAGGACAAGCCTATTGCCTTGTCCTGAGCAAGGACAAACCTTTTTGCCTTATTCTGAGCGAGGACAAACCCGGAGTGAGGACAAACCCTTTGTCTTATCCTGAATGAAGAGAAACCCGGAGCGAGGACAAACTCTTTTCCTTGTCCTAAGCGAGGACAAGTTCTTTTGTCTTTCGCTGAGCCAGGACAAGCCCGTTACCTTGTCTTGAGCGAGGACAAGCTCTTTTGCCTTATCCTGAGTGAGGACAAGCGCAGAGTGAGGACAAGCCCTTTTCCTTGTCTTGAGCCAGGACATGGTCGGAGCGAGGACAAGCCATTTGCCTTGTCCTGAGCGAGGACAATCCTGTTGCGTCGTCGTGAGCGAGGACAGGCCCGTTGTCTTGTCCTGAGCGTGGACAAGCCCGGAGCGAGGACAAACCCGTTACCTTGTCTTGAGTGAGGAAAAACCCTTTGCTTTGTCCTGAGCGAGGACAAGCTTTTTGCCTTGTCCTGAGCGAGGACAAGCCCGGAGGTAGGACAAACCCTTTGTCTTGTCCTGAGCGGGGACAAGCTTGTTCATCCGAACAAGCCATGTAGTGCATTTCACTTGACTAGGGCACACTCTAGGACGCGTCCACTTCTTTTGTGTTTTAACTTAAACCCAAACATAATTCATATTTTGCATTTCATTAAATGAGGGCGCGTCCGCCCCTCATGCATTATGCCCCTCATGCATTATGGCATAAAATTTAATCATTCATCGTTTTGCCCCAATTTGATTACAATTGAGCCGTTCTTGACCCGAAATGATCTGTTACCAAATTTTGGCTACCAAACAAACTTACTTGGTGGTTTTCAAGATAAATAAGTAATAAAATTTCTGTAAATATTTGTAATTATCTGCAATTACAAACATATCCTTTGAGATTTTTTTTACCTCAAAAAATTTAGATACGGTAAACTCAAGAATATTATTGTTTATATAATTAAATATAAATACGGCAGTGTAGCGAGTTCCACACTAAAATCCTTGTTTAGCAAGTAATGGGGAGATCGGTCATGGTCAAAACTAAAAAGCTCCATGTTCTTATATCACTCCCTCTTGACCCTTGACCAACTATTTGTCTACATTATCATTATAATAAAATAAGAATGCATACTTTATTTTTTTTAATTCTTTACTATATTCGCGTGCGGGTCGTCTTTAGACCCTAATTGATGCCAATATATTTAATAATAAGATTATATTAAAATAAACACTCTTAGTGTAATTTACCAAGTGCACTGCAAACGGAGAGTGACACTGCATCTCTAACTCACAACAAAAAGAAATGTATGAAAGTATCAAGCTGATGCTGGAATTTTATCATAAACTGGATAATATATTTATATACACACACACATCTCTATAACTTCCATAATATCAATTTATAACTAAGAATTTTTTTTATAAAATGTGACGTTTTAAATAATAACTTATTTTTCAATTACCCGGCTAAGAAAATTTCGAGCGCAATAAATAAACAGTTGATAGGCACATTGTTTTCGCTAATAAAATATTTTGTATTTTTGAAAACGTACAAATATCATATAACATGAATAAAATGTAGAAAACATGTAAATATTTGTTTTAAGTTTTTTCAAAAATGTAAAATAATTATTCCTGCTATTATCACACCTTAAAATAAGTTATTGTATGTGTGTGCTGGCTGTGAGCTAGTAGTACGGTAGCTAGATATATAGGGTTAGTTTGTTTAAATTGTTTAATAAAATAAAATGGAAAAGCACGTGAAACAATTCCCTGCAAACGGTTAGATGGTGTTCACATTCAGAACCTTCGATTATATGTATAAAAATATATTATTGTATTTTGTTTGACGAAAAATATTGGTGACCTAAATGAGAGACAGAGACAGACAGATGAATAGGCATCTGTGGACTGTTCTTAATTCTTAGTCAAACTTGGCTAATTCATCTGAAATTTCTTTAGCCCTTTGAATTGTGGAGTAGACCCCATCTTTATACTTGCCGGTTACGCTCGCTCAGTTTCTTAATTGTAACTTGATACCGGGACTTTGGGGTTTAACACTCCGTTTGATTGCAGGTGAATGTATGAAATTATGGAAAAATTCATGACAGGGTTATGCCATAACCAGCGCCCTCTCCAAAATTAGTCTGTTAAATATATCTTTAAAATTTTAATATCTTAGATGAGCTGATTATACAACATGATATCAGAATTTAAGTTGGCGGAAATATTAAAGTTCGATTCTCAATCACTTTTAACATTCTGACAATTTATTGTAGACATTAAAGGCAATTATATAAACATATTACATGTATATAACATAGGCTAAACAACACTCATAATATCAAGTGTTAAAACTGAACGTAAAGTACAGAAGCTGTTTGAGTGTTTTGTATACGAAAAGAACTGCACTTCTCACTTATAAAAATGATAGATTACATATGACTTAAATAGAACAAAGCCCAGAGAGGTGTCTGCATGAAAATAGCAACTATCCTACTCACTCCTAGCATGTTTCCACTACTATTGGTTTCATCCCATAACTTCCTAAAAATACTCTAACGCCTAAAGACCTATTCTAGCTGATATTTATAAGGAACAACTTACATCATTTAAGCGTGTATTGAAATTAAGTCTCAACACACATTAACGTTTATTTAACTAAGTAAAACAAAACAATTTCAAAACATAAGTTTCAAATTATATTTCAACAATTAATGCCCCAAAGATGATACTGGTTTTCTACTTTTCGACCTATAAATAAATTTTGGAATAAACGAGAGTGTTGAATATATTATCTTATTGATGCCTTCCTCTGGTCAACAAGTCGTGCTATGTTCTAGCCATTGTCTGAGCCGAGGATAATTTGAATTTCTCAAGAACTATTGAGATTTTCTCATAACACTTTAAACTCAAAAATTTTCTCATAACACTTTAAAATTTAACGGGATTTTAACGTGACAATAATTTGAAAATGATTTAGATATGGACTTAATAATAATTAGATAAGTATTACATTAAGATTGATTTTCGAATATCCGTAAAATTAACCGTGTTAAAAATTTAAGATTATGCCTTACGCCTTAAAATTTGAAAATGATAGGTATAGTATAGGTATTAGAATGTCTTAAAAAAAACTAGTTATCTAAAGTGATATGAAATTTTTTCAGAGTATTACTAACATGTTTTTTAAGATAACTGCTTATTTAATATGTCTGATCAGTTGGATTTAGAGTCTCTCCAATTTCTTTAATTTAAATATTTGTTGATATTTGGATGAAAGAATTAACATTTTAAAGTAATTGATTAATTAAGAAAAACGAATTTCAATTAAAGAAATGGTCGAATGTGCTCTAGAGTGTAAACAAGGTTTGGTTGACACCTCTTCTATACGCACACGCATGAGAGATTAAGGCTTCCATATATGTTATTATGACCATCTGGAAAGGACTCTAACATTTAACATGATTTAGAGTCCAAGTGCGTGGTGATGTAATCTCGTATGCATGTTCACACGCACACTTACAAATTCATACATCACACAACGATCACATCATTCAGATTGAATAAATTTTGCATGTTGTTGCCTGGAAGCAGCACATCCTTTTTGGCCCCCTATAGCTACCTTCTTTCTCTATATATTCTGATTCACAAATTACAATAAAATACTACTAAACACATTCAACATTCAGCCTTCTCTTATCTTTGACCATTCATTTCTTTTATTCAACTATAAAGCCATTCAAACTATGCTTAAAAACTGATACCTACTCTTTCTCCCAACAACCATGAATGACAGTACTAACAATGGCTCTACTGATCCTCATCACTGGTTCCATTACTATCAACAATCCAACTCCCCTGCCAATCCGGCCGCTTTCGCGTCCGGTGGCACCGGATTCGGATTTTCGGAAACCAATAGTACTATAGTCACCACAAGCTTTACTACCAACAACACTTCTAGCCCTAATAACTCAACTTCTTTAGGAAGTGGTGATGTGAACGTTCAACTCAACGCTCAAGGTAAGCCTATTCGTCGAAGATCAAGGGCTTCACGAAGGACTCCAACGACGCTTCTCAATGCAAGTACAACAAATTTTAGATCCCTTGTGCAGCAATTCACTGGTTGTCACAATACAAAGGCTTCATCTTTTGGTTCACAGAAGGGACCTGTTAACTTGAGTTTCGGCAACCAAAATGATCATCAAATAATCGGTACAAGTTCACGGATCGCGCCAGTGGGATCCGAATACATGTATAATCAGCAACAAATGAACCCTGTTGTTCAACAACATCAAGGACAGCAGTGGCAGCAGCAAGAAATGTACGATAATTCGCAAATTAATAACAACAACAACAACATGCAAAGTGGCGGATTGGATGATTTTGCTATCGATGATGTTTCGGATTTGCATGAACTTATGGACGAATCTTCTTCATTCAGCACTGGAGATAACAACAGAGATGGTAACTATTATTTTTAATCTGCGGTTTCTCGACAGTGGACAATTTTACTATATATGATGATCAAGATCATAACAAATATCAGCTGCAATGTAAATATTTTTCTTCCAAATAAAAAAGAACTTGTAGCAGGCTTGGAGGTATGATCATCATATATTACAGTGTATCTATACACTGTTTTTGTACTTTTATTATTTATTTCTTCATTCTATGGTACTTCTGCAAAAGGTCTGATTTAACAAAGCTAGCTGCTATATGTAGCTGGCCTTTATATAGCTAATTATAATTTTCAATATTATGTATTATGTAATGTATAACCAGTCCTGTAATCAGACATGTTGGTGCTACATGCGTGGTATCTTTTTTACTTAAATTGTTGTTTTTTGCATAATTTGCCACTAAATATTCCTACAGCTTGGGTGTTTAGAAGTGCTAATTAGACAACAGAATCAGCATGTCTTAATTAGCCAAAGGGTATTAAAATTAAATTTTTATCTATGCATGAAATTCACTTCAAGTCATTCTAAGGGTCAATTAGTTTTCTAGGCACGGATTTATATATGGTCGGTTATGACTAGGGGTGTACACGGTTGGACCGGTCGAGGGAATTTAGCAACCTAACACAATTAATTCGGGTTTTCAAAATTTCAACTCAAACCTAATCGTTTAAATTTGTAAACCAAACCAATTTATAGTATTTCGGTTTGATCGGTTTAGTAAATATTCAAGACTAATATTAATAATTATAGAATAAAGCATAAAGTCACAAAATCTAAAATACTTGAAAATAATTCAACAAAATATTACAATCATCCATGTCAGATATGACTTAAATTTCCAAAAGATAGTGATAATACAATACTTAATCTTTAAACATTCTTTAGATATTAAATTCGATAAAGAAAACAGTGACATATTCTTTAAATATTGAGAATCGATGTTATAAAATTAACAGATTAACGTGTAATGATATTTTTAATCGGGTTGGGTTGGATCGGTTTAAAAATATCGAAACCCATATTCAACCCAATTCAATCGGGTTAACATTTTTTCAACCAAAATATATATCGGATTGAAAAAAATCGATTTGGATCGGCCGAAATGAGATCGGTTCGGATCGGTTAGATCGGTTTGATCGGATTGTGTACACCCCTAGTTATGACACATATCGATTGATTTAAACGTCAAAACGTATTAAAAAAGTGGTTAATTTTAACCTGGTCATTTATGACATTTGATCGGGTTTAATTACCCTCGTAACGAACCACATATTCAATTACCCTCGTAACGAACCACATATTCTGTATGTTAAGTGTGTTTTCACAATATTATATATTATGTATTCCCTATTTCCTGAGGTTAATGGGGGCATACAGAGGTTTCTCTGTAGTTTCTTCCCCGAAGAGAAGCCAAGATGAACTTGTCTACTGTTAATTTCTTCACATCATGCATGTTTTTTATTTGTTTCTTTCTTAGTCAATACATCCATCAAACCTAAAGGTGCTCTAAAAGACCTACCCAAGTTTTATAAAATATAGATTTAGTCACATAAATCAGAAATTGTGAGGAAACAAATTTCTTAGAGAAGATTGATATTAATTTTAAAAATAAATAAATTAAATCTTCAGTTGAATTTCAAACAAAGTAAATCTTGATTACCAGTTTTTAACCTCAAGTTACTTTTAACTTCTGTAATATATAGTTTATTTACCAAACATATTTTGTGCTGTTAGTTAAATACACTAATACACTCGTCCGTCCTCTTTGACAATATTTGAACTCTTGACATGCATTTAGAACGAGAGCGATATCATCGAGAGGTGTTTGGTATATTGTGTAGTCGTGTCTTCACCTTATTAGTATTTGATTGCATTAAAAAAGCATATAGCTAATTACCTCTTGATATGCAAATCATAACGATAATTCTGATGGAAGCCCAATTTTAGAGACTTGAAAGTTGAGGGTTTGAAGAGCCAGCTAGCTACCAAATATATGTACACTACACGAGCATGCATTAATGCATAAATGTGTGTATGCCAGCATGAGTGTATGTGCTATAGTTTTCATATTAACATAGTTTAAGTTAATTTAATGTAATGTGTATGATCTCAACTTAAAAGTGCAGAGTTCCAAATTAGCATTCCAAAGTACGGATCTATGATCACTTTCCTGTTCATAACCTTCGACTACATACCCTCCTCAGACACTTGACAACTTCATCAGCTATGCCTAGTGAGTGTAATATTCCATTTATTAATAGGAGTTTCAGCTATGCCTAGACTAGCTTCTGCATGTTTCTTAACCTTCATGTGGAAAATTCATTAGATGAGTATAATATTCTAATCAGTAGTAGTAGCAGATTTAAGCATGCAGCGTACGGAATATTGGTTTCTTGATAGAGACATATATATAGAACTGAGAACAGTCAATATCTTCAACACTATTCGTGTTTATTGATATTGTAAATAATTGAATGAATTATTTGGTCAAATAATTTGGTCAAATGCACTCGTTTGTAAAAGAGAATGGACTTGTGAGGGGCAAAAAGGTATAACGTTTGGTGGTATTTTACGAATAATGTTTGGTAGCCTATTAAGAAAAGCAAATGTTTTTCTAACTTTTTTAAATTGCTTAGTGCATGTAATATAAACATTTTTTTTGCTAAATAATAATATAAACATTTGATTACATTTAATATATTTCTATCTTGAAATTAAGTTTTTACAATTTACATTAAGCATTTGTTGAGTTTATATGAGAAGAAAAGTTAAAATGCAAAGAACATAAACTTGATTTTTCGGCTAATAATTATACCTCTGGGACAAAAATATGCATTTATATTTATTTTTTCTGAAAAAAATAGATGACCAATAAGCAACCTTAATACATTATCTTTCATATTATATCAATTATTATAATTATTGAAAATTTTATAATGCAAGTTTGCAATTCATTAGCATAAAAAGTTACATTTTCAACTGCCCATATATTTGCATGTAACTAGTAATATGCCCGTGTTACGCACACACAGTTTTTTTTTTATTTTCTTAAATTTTTACGATATTTTTTTCCAGTTTTATTAAATTAATATAAGTATATTAAATTATTTTACGAACCTAATTAAGAAAGAAAAATAAAATTTTGTTAAATTTAACAAATTGCTTCCGTTTTTTTATGTATCTGTCCTTGTTTAACGTTTATATATATTATTATATTTAACTAATTGCATTGGTTATTTTTCGTGCATCTGTCCTCGTTTATTGTTTATAGATATGAAATGTGAAACGAAGTAGTACAATATTTTCATTATAAAATTATGAAAATATTTTTTTTTGTCCGCTAACACAAAAATTCGTCCACAACTCATATAATTTTAACTATATTATAAAAAATACCAAGGTCTTACTTAAAAAAATGCTAAAGTCTTAACTTTTAAAGTTATAAAAATTTACGTATTATATTCAAAAATGATGTAATATATTATAATTATAAAATTAGTAATCAATATTTTTTTCTCCGCTAACACAACATTCCGTCCACAACTTATATAACTTAAAATTTATTCTAAGAATTATGCAAAATTCAAATATTTTCAACATATCTCATTTGATTTATTACGTAATTAAATTAAATTAGTTTTAAATTATTTAGTGATACAATAAATTTTTTTTATTGATTTATAGAAATAATATTTTTTTCCCCCAAACACTTAAATTCGTCCACAACTCATATAATTTTCATTGTATTCTAAAAAATGTCAGAGTCTTGCTTATAAAAAATGCCAAAGGCTTATTTTTTTAAATTTTCTTAAATTATGTAATATATTTTCATTACAAAATTGTTAATCAATATTTTTTTCTCCGCTAACACAACTTTCTATTCACAACTCATATAATTTTAAATTTATTCTAATAATTATGTAAAATTCAAATATTTTCAACATATCTCATTTGATTTATTACGTAATTAAATTAAATTATTTTTAAATTGTTTAGTGATACAATAAAAATTTATTTATTGGTTCATAAAAAAGATATGGGTCAAAAGTAGTTGAATTTATTACTTTTGTCTAGTGTACAAAAGGGGTTGCATGCAGATATAGGATCGGCCGTTTCTCTCGATTCTTGCTCAAATCCCCGGCGTAGAAGGTCTATCAATCCTCATACCAAGCTCAATTCTCTGATAATCTACACTATGGTACTAATTCCTCAATCCTCTGCTACTGTTTCTTTAATTTGAAGTTTAGTTGTATGCTTCAATTTGTCCCAATCGGTTGTTATAGTAGTTTATCTAACTTATCTGGTTTGATATATATGATCATTGAGAATGTAATTCAAGTTGTATTGATCTTAATTGATGCATGTAAAGACCTAATCCGACCGGGTTATGAATAGTAGTATCCGCATAATTTGAGAAGCAGAGCAAATTGATGTTTTATTTGATGAGTAGTAAACATGTAGGTATGTTCTATTTGATATATGCATTCACAATTATAGTTTTTTTTTGTTTAAAATCTTGGGTAAGGAATTTGATATAGGATACTATTCCTCAATTGTACGTTATCTGTTATACTCGGTGCCCAATTTATCATTTTTTAGTAGTCTCCGCATAATGTGAGAAGCAGAGAAAATTGATGTTTAATTTTAGCAGTAGTAAACATCGACGTATGTAGAATTCAATATATGAATTCACAATTGTAGTTTTTTATTTTGTTTAAAATCATGACCAATTCATTTGATATGCGATACTCTGCTGTAATTGTACAGTATTTGTTGTTATACTTGGTGTAGTTCGATAATTTAGTAATGGTGAATACAGTGGCCTTTAGTAATAGTGAATACTTGTTGTTCTACTCTGTTTTTTCAGTCGTGATACCATAGACGGATTTCCAAAGTTTAGTTTGTTGCAATGGGTATAATGATTCGAATGTGTTCCTCATTCTTGCTACTTAATTGACAGTTGATTTAGTACAGTTTTTATGGCAAGTAAATATCGGAACAGTCTTGCTACTTTTTAGATGAATTAGGAGATGATAGTGTTACAGAGGCTCCGATATACAATCATTGTCATTTCATATGAGCTATATTGCCTGTTTATATTACAGATATGAGTGGAAATACTGATTTTCGTAGTGCAAACATGCAAACCTTGAAAGATTCAGAGATGGTAAACTAAAATTCACTATCAATCCTTGTAATGTACTATAGTATATTCATCATTTTTAACTCTATATATTATGTGTGCTCTTTATCCAACATTACATCAGCTTAGGTACTTTAGCGAGGAAAATCCATCGTTCTTTGTAACTCTCCCACGTGATGACAGAGACCTTCGTGAAATGGTATATTTTACTAATATAATGCTAATGTGCATTCTACTATCATTTGATCTTATTGCATGCCTGAAGAGTTTAATGATATTATATGATTTAAAAGTACTAATGTGAAAACAAATTTGTCAATTTCCAGAAACTACCTGATAACTTTGTCAATAGTCTTCGGCAATCTATTCCTAGTAAAGTAATTCTTGTACTTGCTAATGGACATGAAACCTATGTGAATTTCAAGAAGTCTGAACAGTCTCTCTGTCACATGAAAGAGTTCGACATTGATTGTCGAGGTTTGTTCAGTTCCACTTTGATTTACTCTTATAAGGGCAACGGGAAATTCTTTGTGAATTGTTTGTAGGATGACCTCTGGGAGGTTATATACTTCAAGAATAGGACAATTCCACGCGACACTTTCTATGATCAAGGTACTATACACAAACTTCATAAAAATCTTGTTGGACTACTATGATAAAAATAAAGTTTCTTATGAATGATATGTTTTTTCAGATTTAATGACTGGTATAGGATGGAAGTTCCTGGTGTTTCTTAACAATCCTGCATTTCAAAATGGAGAAATTGTAAGAACACTATTTTCTGTCGAAGTCAGTTATTTTATGTTTCTGATATTTAGGTAAAAAAAAGTAGATTACAATGTTGTCGGTCATATCCACTTGTACAGAGCCTATAATTCTGTGCACTTTAGCAATTTATCCATTTATTAGTAAAATATAAAAGCTGGTACTTTATTAATCTTTGATCTTTGATAGCCAATTCCTACACATTTCTGGAGAGCATTTGGGAAGCTGCTACCACCTAAAGTGTAGTTCTACATGAGAAATGGAAGTCGATATGAAGGAACGTGTTCCAAAACTGAGAGAAAGATGTATGGCCTTGAAGATCTTGTGCGAGAATATGGTTTGAGCGAGACTGACAAAATTTTGTTTACCTACTTTGGTGAAGGAAACTTTTTTGTTATGATATTTGATAATTTAAATGTGGAAGCAATGATACTTGACCAAGATTTTGAAAGTTCAGGTTATATCTACTATACAAAGCATGTAATTATTTTTAAACTTATATATTCATTTTTTTTTTGAATTTAATGTTATTTATACTACAAGTCAGAGATGGAGATTGTTGATGAACCTGTTCAACTTCCTGTTAACCTGGAAGTTGATATTCACAACAATGAGAACATGACTTTTACCCATGTCATGACAGCATCCAATGTGGACAACACATCTCATGGAGTGGTACGAAAATATTTTATAAAATTTTATAACACAGTTGCCCTATTTTTTTTAATACTCTGACTTGTACTTATTTTTTACATCTGTATTGTAGTATATCCCGAGCTACATTGAATCACCAAATGGACAATGGATAGCTGCTGACATGGTAAATTTGAGAACTGCTGCCGGGAGTTGGTATGTCGGTGTTGTCAAATCGGGGAAGATGTTTAGGCTTTCAAGTGGTTGGAATCAGTTTGTTAGAGACAATGAGATCTCATTACATGAAACATTTGTATTTCAATTGTTGGAAGAAGATCAGGCTGTAGTTTTTCTGGTGACTTTCCCACACAGGCCTTGAGATGTTTTTCCCATATATGCAGCTTTAAGACTATGTTTTTTCGGTTCTGTTAATGTGTCAGACTACTGCTTCTCGTTCTCATCATGTTTTTCTAACATGTTACTTTACTATGGTTGTGTAACTACCTTATTGATTCGGGAACATTTTTTTGGAATATAATTACTGGCTTTAAGTTGGTTTATTTTATCTTTGTTGTTATATTTTTGCAGAGTAGTTAGAAATTCTATTGTTTTATCGTATGTTTACAATTTCTGATTAACTACCAAAAAATATAAAGTCATAAGCTCTATGTAAAATGTAAAAATAATATCACTTGTCTATCATATTGACCTTAAAGTATGGACATCATAGAGTTAAAGAGATATGTCATTCTCACTTTTTTTACACCAATTTTTCTATGATTGACATAGATTACCATAATACTACTATTTTACACAAACACTATATAACTACACATGTAGAAGAAACAGTAAAAGAAAGATCAATAGAGTGTGTGGATACATGACCAAACTTTTGAACTCTTACATAATAATGGTAAGAGAAACTACTATTTTACATAAACACTATATAAGTATATAACATATTCTTAGCTTTTGTACACTTCTTTATCTGTGATATACGGAGATTAGAAAAATATGACAATATTAAAAACTTCTTAATATTTGTTAACTTATAGCGATTTATTTGTTAGCAAAGACAGTTGTTGCAGATTTTACTCTATTACCAAAAAATATGCAGTGTAAAATAAAGACCAAATAAATGGATTATTAAATCTTGAAATCTTAACGAAAAACTTCCATTACTCCAAGAATCCGAAACAAAATACAAAATTATGATAATATTTAAAGGAATTAAGTTTGAGAAGCAAATCAAAGCAATCTTCTTAATGGGAAAGCAAATAGAACTTATTACGAACTAAAGATAGTTCCATCTAATTCAAACAAATTCTGCAATGTTGACAAATACGATGAAGATTTCATCATCCTCTTTCACTTTTCCTGTTTACAAAAAATTGTAGCATATTTTAGAAAACTCCATTATCAACTATGAAGAATAAAACATTATAAAAACAGGCATCATACCATTTTTATTTTTTTCGAAGTGGAGTGAATAGAGCCGGGAGTTTCAGAATGATTTGATAGATCAACCATATTCTGAGTAGAAGAAGAAATAATTTAGGACAATGAATACCTCAGTTAGTTAATTAACAACATTAATATATGTCTTATGTTTACCTTAGAAGAACTTGATACAGCAAAGCCAACCATTGTAGCATCAGAAGGAGAAGAGATTGAATAATCTTTATCAAAACAGTCAATGACCTTATAGATTTGGCTTTCCAAATTCACATTGTCGTCAGTTATCTGAATGACAAATATAACTTCCTTTCCAGCAATGTCTTTGATTTTCTTTGAATAGCCATCTTCAGTCTACACATTAATTTAATTTTAAGCATTGATAAACTATATTGAAAATGGACAAAGGTGTTAGGACTATTAGTTTACTTAAATAGTTGTTATGTTTACCTTAGGATTGTCCAGTATCATCTTTGTTGCAGTTTGGCCAACCATACGCTTCACAGGCTTGTCCATTAGTACAAAGTTAAAAGCCTCGTTGGAATCACCAGCAAGAACAACAATCTTCTATCTGATTGGTTAGACGCAGAGAACAAATATTAAACTCAGCATTAAAATAAATAACCTATGCATATTTATTTATTGTACTATACCTCTTCACAGGCACCGGCATGATATAACTAGATTTCGAATATTTGTACCTTCCTTCATACTTGTACGCATCTTCCTCACATTTTATACAACTCAAATACCACTAGTTTTCGGAGTCTTCTACAACGGATATTTTGACGGAGCACATAAAGGTTTTCTGCGTAATTCTCAGCATATCACTTACTTTAGTAATTAAAGATTCTAACTTAGAAAAAAAGTAAAGTAAAACTGGAAACATAATTTTATCACCTCGAAGTCATCATAATTAGTCTTCTGGTTGAGCGGTTGCACTGTTATAGTTTGAATAACATGCATTGGTGAGCTTGGAATCGAAGAACCTTGTGTGTTGGGAGCTGGTTTGTAACCTTCTTCCTGTAGTCTTAGATCATTGCGAACATGTTAACTTATTAGTAAAGAACACTGCTCCAACAATTGGTAAATGTTTCAATATAATGTAAGCGGATAAATAGTCATAAATATATACCTGATCTTCATTTCATTCATATAATCATTTTCTAAATTGAGGTAGATCTTTAACGAAGGAAGTGTACTAAATTGGACTGAACCTGTAAAATTTTCTCATTAAAGGTTAAATAGACCTTGACAAAATGATTCTCCTAGATTAATTATATTAGATTAATGATTTTGAAAAGATTACTCTTATATATTTTAAGCTTGGAGCTTGTCATGATTGCTATGACAATGTGATCATTTTTAGCCTTCTCATAATTCTTATTAGTCTCCACAACAAGTTGTCCCCAGACACTAACCTTGTGGGAGTACCTAAGATGGAATATATGTATAAGTACAATCTTCTTCAATTTAAACGCAAGAATTGACAATCTTTTTTTAAACATTTTTAACAGTAATGTAGTACCTTCAGTTAGTCTGATCATGAGTTTGTAGGCATAATATTCCCGCATTGAAACATAACATCTCTGTTTTGATTCCACTCCATCACCATCATCTTCAATAATTTTAGGAGGTGGACCACCATTTTTTCCCATTAATGGAATTTTCAAGTGGAATCCTTCATCACCATGAGGGAAAAGTAAAGGATACTGTAAAGGCATGAAATGGGCATTGGTCTCGAAAATCCTCTGAAGTTGTTTAGTTTTTGTCTGAACAACAATATCCCGGGTTCCGCATGAGTCTTCTAGGTCACCAACAATCAGAACACCAACCTCGTTAGAAGGTCCAACATTATTAGATCTATCATCCGCTGCTTTACATGAAATTAATTCCAACTCAACTTCCTCAGGTTCATTGTTTTTGAACCGGTCTCTAGCCATACGAAAGCTATTAACCAATCGATTATTCTCATCAAGCATCAGAAGAAGACCTTTTACAATGTCTGAATCTGTAGAATCGCTACCCGCTCGCTTTCTATTTTCTATTTCATTCTCAGTATCATATACGTACAACTGACAAAACTTTGGAGTTTCACCAGTAGTCGGGCATATGCTTCCAATCAAATGATAATTTTGACCACAGAGCTTGAAAATGTAAAGAGCTCCTCCTCTGTTTATACTATTGTCAATTTTACCTCCAATTGATGTAAACGCAAACAGTGAGTTATATATCCGGATCTTTATTTTATAATGCTGAGTTTTCTTTCCACCAGATAACAATTTAGCTAAAAACGGAGGAGTAGGTTTCTCCGGTGTTAACTGGACCTGCCCATTCTGACAACAAACAGAAAAAGTTGGTGACGTATGCTTGTTTGATTTGTTATTCCGTTCATTATTCCACATAATGGCTTTACAGTATGGACAAAGTTTGTCAGCCTTTCCAAGATCCATATATCATTTCCATAGGTCTGTCAAAGATTATTAAAAAACACAAAATAAAGGAATCAATATCAATGTATTACAGTAAATGCAGGCCTGAAATCAGTTTACAGTCATACCGTTAGTGTGAAGATCAAATTCTTCCGCAGAATCATATCCGCCGAATTCCATTGGAATTTCTGTCTTTTGTTAATGGTAATGATCAGATATATAAAATTTAATTAAATTGATGACAGTATCAATGCATCACAAATGTAAGTTCTGTTTACGTTCAGAATGATCCTCCATCTCCACATTATCAAAATACTCGATATAATTGCGGTCTTTTAGGTTCTGCGTAATTTTGAAAGGTCTTTTTGATCTTGACACAGACGGGCATGTGTTATCTGCAATACATTTATTTTGATACAATAACATTATGCCTTAATGAGATGATATACCTGGATTTGCATTACATGTAACAGTTAATAAATATTACACGTTCATGAGATGATATAACTGGATTTGTAGAAGCTGTAATTGTAGATGCCGGAAGTTGGAAATTAATCCTATCATGTCCCAGCTGTTGTGTATATTTCGGAACTGGTTTAGCTATATTTGCAGATTTTGGTATATCTGCAATTATTTATGAAAAAATAATATTAGGAAGTCACAATATCACAATACTATAAAAAATTATGGTATTGACTGAATTTTACCTGGATTGTTAGAACGGGTTATTGTAGCAGTTGGAAGTTCAAAAATAATCTTACGTTGTCCCATATGTGTCGTGGATTTTGAAGTTGGAACTTGTTCGTTCCTAAATTCTGGTATATCTGCAAATTAAAATGATTAATTCATATATCATTAAATTCCGGAAAATCTGGCCACGTTAAAATAAAAAAAAATCACAGGATACATTGTTAAACCTTAAAAATTCACGTTTTGTAACCTCCTGGATGAAGGAGTGAATCCACTTGCAGATTGACCGACACATGATGATTTGCCTGCATGTTCAGGATGCTTTTAAATAATATCACAATTTAAAGCGTAGAGGAAATTAAATTAATAACTTTTGTAAACACTGACCATCTCCATATGAGGAATTAACTGATTTAAATGCAACAAAATTTACAGGAGTATATGTGGTACCACTCAATGGTGACGCCGTAAATCTACCTGAACCTGTTACTGTTTGTGAACCAAATTAGCTGGTGTGTCACTATTTAATATAAAATAAAGAATTCTGAAAATGTCAGTTTGCAACATCAGTAAATGTAAATAACTTTTGTAAACACTGACCATCTCCATATGAGGAATTACAGCAAAATTTACAGGAGTATATGTGGTACCACTCAATGGTGACGACGTAAATCTACCTGGACCTGTTATTGTTTGTTTTCTAAATTAGCTGGTGTGTCACTATTTGATATAAAACAAACAATTCTTAAAATGGCAGTTTGCAACATCAGTAAATGTAAATAAATACCAAATTTCGATGTGGGTGGTGTTTGAAAATTATTAGATGAGGCACTGGAAGATCTGTATCATTCGCTGTCAATTAAATTACCCACTGGATTTGGAGGCAAGCCTTCAAATGTACATGTGACACGCTTTATGTTGGAACCATGTGAGAAATCATTAAGATTCAATGTTGACAGTGGAACTCGATTCTGTACTGCAGGAAAAAATCAAAGAATCTTATCATGTGTACAGGACACATTGAATGGAAATAAACAATTCAACAAAATTTTGCTTCAAATACAGATTCACTGTTGTTGAAACCTTGTTAGTATTGTTCACTACTGGTTTTTGAGTAGTATGGGCAGTTGCAAATTTATCAATAGGATTCATGGGTATTCGTTTTGTTCTTGCAACAATTTAAGAACCATTTAGTAATATAAACGTAAACACGAAAGAACAAATTTGTCTATGGATGTCTACCGTGCTTCGTTGCATCTGATGTAGCATCAGATCTTCTGTTTTTACTACTAAACTATGTTGTTTTGATTTCAAAAGCTGTGTGCCTGTCTGGTTGTCTAGTAATTCGGACACTAAACATAACATACATTTAATCATATATAATAATTTAATAATCTTAAATCTCACAGAAAAAATAAATACAAACACAAACCATACTTTGGCGTTTCAGTATTGACAAAAAATCGCCTAGCATTAACGTGTGCATTTTCATTTGCAAAAATTGATGAACTTGGTTCACGAAAAAGCAAGGATTTTTGGTAATATTTGAATACAAACATGATTTAATCATGTGCAATTAAACAATAAAAAAGTAGATTACAAACAGGTGATTACCATGCTTGGAATTTCAGTAATGTCAGAAGATTGGCTAGTATTAATATGTGCATTTTCATCCGCATAACCTTATGAACCTGATACATGGTAAAACAAACAATTATTTGCAATATGACACTCAATAAACTCAGCACAAAATACTTATGCGGCGGAACATAAACAAATATTGCAAGACACACATACCGCTCATTAAATGTTCTGCAGAATGAGAACTATATTTCGTAAACAAACTTCGTTTTGAAAGCGAAGATTGTTGCTTTGTTGTATGTTTCAATTGTCGCTTATTATCTGGTGTTAAGTGAAGATCAACAAACAAACATGTTCTACAGAGATATAATCTATATCTTTTAAACATGAAGAGGATATGTACAATCTTAGATGGGCATGCACTGTATAATAAAAACATCAAAATACTCAAATTACCAGGTTCCAATGAAGATTGAGACAGTGGCAAGGCCGTAGGCGGTCGTTTGGAAGCTGTAATTTGAAAGAAAGGAATGAGAACACGTAATCTACATAGCCGATGAAGGAGGACGAACCATTTACGTGAATGATTTCCTGGTGTATGATATTTAGGTTCTTCATCCATTGGTTCTTTCATCATTAATCTTCATGTTATAGAATGATTTATATGAAAATCATAGAGTCAAGCAGAGTGAAGAAGAACTTTGCAGTTCTTTGATAGCCATCAATGGTGAATGAAACCAAGAAGGCGAGAAAAGGTCAATCTGCAAAAATCATGTGCTTGAATTGTGGATCAGTTTTTCAAAATTAAAAAATTTGTTATAATCTGTTAGGTATAGATTTAATTTTTACCCATGATATTGATTATTACCCATGGATAGTCTATACCCCGATTCGTTAACCCATTTAATATGCTTCATTTACATCCATACCCTTATTTTTAAAAAAGTTAAGTAGAAGTTTTTAAATTTTTTGGATAGAAAGATAATTTTATGGAATTTTTCCCTAGCAGAAATTAAGAATAATAGATTAATATGTTTCAATTTTTTTCCAAAATAAGTATCTTATTTTATTTCCAAAAAGGAAAATATTTGGGTACCAAATTAGTTTCTAAAATTTTTACAACATACCGCTTATCAACTTTTTATTGGTTAATTGAAAATGCACCAATAAAATCATTTTATAATGCCACATAAACCATGACACATTATTTTGTAAGAATTATTTATACCATTTTTTGTGTATCTTTCTAAAAAAGCATTGGTTTCTTGACCCGACCCGTATCAATAACCAATAACCCTAATTAAACCCCCAACTATAGCTCCCTCAGTTTATACCAACAAGACAACAATGGCAACAACAAATATATGGTTGAATTTTGGCATAAACACTCCACAGAACCCCAAGTTTGATAAACTAAAACCCATTAAAGCTTCTTCCTTTGACTTCCCTCTTGCTAGCAAAATCATGGTCAGAAGTAAGTTTTTTTCATTTCTTGATTTTCTTGATTCTTCATCAAGTTTTTATTTTTATTACTGGGGTTTCTTGATTCTTGATCAAGTTTTGATTTTTTAATACTGGGTTTTCTTAGTTCTTGATCAAGTTTTGATTTTTATTACTGGGTTATCTTGAATTTGAGCAAGTTTTGCTTTTTAATACTGGGGTTTCTTGATTCTTGAGCAAGTTTTGATTTTTATTGCTGGGTTTTCTTGATTTTCTTGATTGTTTACCAAAGTTTGATTTTTAATACTAGGTTTTCTTGATTCTTGATCAAGTTTTGATTTTCATTACTGGGTTTTCTTGATTTTGAGCAAGTTTTGATTTTTAATACTGGGTTTGAACTTTGAGCTCTCTTTAAGTGAACATTTATAATTTTCAGTACATTTGTGTTAGTATGTCACCGTGATTAAGCAAATTTAGTTCAACTTTGTAAATGCATCGAGTGGTTGGTTTCTTATTGATGTTGATTTCACATACAATTATCGTTTTTGTGTTTTGTTTATTGATGTGTGGATTTAGTATTATAAATGTATCGAGTTTTTTAAGTGCCCCGTGAACATAATGTCTGGTTACAAGTTTTCTCAAGATCATTCGCTCCGCTGGCCTTTCTTATTTGTTTGAATCAGTCAAAATTCGGGTTAGTCATAGCCTAATATATGAGGTATCTCGCTTAAATGTTAACGTTAAGGATATATGATCCGGTTAAGCCACATTTCTTGCGCGAGAGTTGGTAATTTGTAGTGGTATATGAAAAAACACATCCTAAAACTCTCATAAAAATTAATTTGGATATTATGGTGGAATATTCCAATTACAATGCTGAAATTTAACAACAGTAGTGTAATTAGAATTTCCTCAATGGTCATTTGATTTGGGGGTTTAACCACTCCTAATCCTGAAAAAATTTATTAACTTAATCAGCCTGATCGCCCCATCGTTGTAACTTATAAAAATATTTGTGTCTCCTTTTAAAAGGCAGTGATTTACTAATTTCTCAGTTCTGAGAATTTTACAAATCTTTTGATGAGTTAATATTCATAGGTCTAAAACATTGATAAATGAATGTTCAACGCTTATGTTGTAAATTAAAGATCTACAAAAGGAAAGGACTCAAAATTTGCAACTATGTTCTGTTCTTGAATTTAAGTAGAAGAATAGTGTCCAGGATTTCTGAAGAAGTCCTTTGAGCGAGTTAAAGGAGAATGACATTGAAGAAGAAGAGAGTGACTTTTATTGTCTTTATTAGTTAATTATGATTCATGAGGTGTCCTCACCACTTTGGATGAGGCTGATCCCCGGAGTGCGTGATTGGATTCTTCCTTGGTCAGTCTTTTTCACCCTATTTGATAGGGAACTGTAATATTCTCCGCAATAAAGTTGCTCCACTGAAAAATATTAGAGTAGTAAAAACTTATGTTTCCAAGCTTCAATATAGAAAATAATGCCTCTCAGGATTAGGGGCAGTCAGTTTAATTGCCAGATTGCTAAGAGAGACGAAGAACTTTTGAAGCATCATGGATTGCATAAATTTACCAAATAATGTAAACAAATGAAACAGATACTCCTTAATATGGTTTGCAGTCTATGTCTCTTTTGTCCATTGTTATAGATTTTACTTCAAGAATTATATGTGAAACGTGGTTGATACAATAAACTGCAGACCTGTCATATTCAACCACTGAAAGTTGTTTGGAGAAGGAATTTTCAAACTTTGGCACTATAGCTGAAGGTATGTGTCCATCTAATTGCGCTATCATTTTAAAGTTTAAGAACTGATCTATACATATATACTTTTATCAACTTATAAGCAGTTAAGATCGTTAAAGATGAAGTCAGAAAGAGATCAAAAGGGTATGCATTTATTCAATATAGTAGTCAGGAGGCAGCCTTGCAAGCTCTAGAAAACATGGACCAAAAGGTTGTGATTTCCTTTTTTCGTTTCGTTCATGTTTATAGTTCTTGACTTTCCATGGCCTAAGATACTTACAATTCTTCTCTTTTCTGGCAGTATGTTGATGGCAGATTGATATATGTTGAACTTGCGAAGCTTGATAAGCGTTCATATTACAGACCCCCTATAACCTCAGGACCCCCTACAGGGCAAATGACATCGACTCTGCAAGAGGAAGAGAGCTAATAATTATGCAATCACATTGTCTACTTTTCATTTTCAGCTAGTGAGAGAATTAGTAAAACAGATTTTGCTTGTGTATTCTCAAGTCTTGAAACACAAACTTTATGAGCAATATACGGACTACAGTCACTCGGTCAGTATGTTGTAGGATGGTAGTAATTGATTTAATTGCACTATGATGGCCTAAACTTTATTTTTTTTGCACGAAAATGACTCAATTATAAAGTTGTCAATTGCTTACCCGAACTAATTTATTTTTAGCAGTTGAATGCATTCTGTCCAATGAGTATGATGCTGTTAGACTGTTTCAATAAGAATTTGTAAAGTCAGGGTTATTATAGTAAATTGCAAACAGATGACCTCAATTAAATTCAATTACTAAAAGTAACAGCTTCATTATCTCTTCCCCCCCTATATCTCTGTTTCCCCCTTTTCTCAGTATCTAATTGGCGTATTTTCAAAATTGGAGAAAAAATGACATGGATATTGAGGGCAAAGGAAGACGTGGACAAGTACAAACCATATGAGGGCCCTGAATATGCTAGTAAGTGATCTATTTCTTTGATTGTGTACTCATGCATGCAAATATGTTAGGGTTTTGTGCTTATAATTTGGGGCTTTTTTTATTAAAGCATCATTATAACTGTTTATGTAAATATATGGCTTTTGATTTTACTTGTTAGTAGAATTTGTAAAATAGTATGTATGATATACTTTAAAAGTGTGTTCGACTGACTAAATTGTTGTTGTTACGATTGATTAATCGATAGGTGTTTACGTTTGTGTTCCCTACATATTTCGAGTTTTAGTTGAATAAAAATTCCTTTTTTAGGTCTGGAACTGTTTACAATAAAAATGTACTGTAATGGGGAATTATAAGATTATCCGAAAAGGTATATCGGGGGTGAAGTTGTTTATGTTGAATGGTGTGATTGAGATGAAATTAGTTTGTTAGAAATCAAGTCAATGTTGTTAGAGTGTGGGTCAGAAGTGGGGTTTCACAAACTATGGTATAGACTGCCTGGGACTAGTATGGAATCTGGTTTATTTGAGTTGCAGTCCGATGATGATTTGATGCTAATGTGCACACTTATAAATCCCAAAAACATGTAAGTGGAGATGTATGTGTGCAATATAACAGCCTTGTCAGTAAAAAGAAGTGAAATTGGACAATGTATATCTTTTTGTCCAACCATCCCTTCAATGCTAGGTTGTTGCAGTATTTAAAATCTTTATGAGGTGGTTGGCCTCGGTAGCTGTTTTCTTTGTGGCAAATAGTATAAGATGGTCACATATGTGGTACTTTTCATTTGCTACTTTTGGGTGACAGAACTTGTACATTTGATTGTGCTGTATGAATTTCTTCAATTAATGCAACTACCAGTTTTATTTTAATTTTGTTATTTACTTTCTTTTTGCAAATAATATGAATCACATCTTCAATTTTGACCATTATAACACAAAACAGGACAATATTTACTTGCAATAAAAATAAAATCAGCCATATAATTGTGCAAATGAGTCTAATAGAAATACTTGTATTACAAAGATCATAAAGATCATAAACCACTAATTATCTTTATAAGCTCCCACAAATACAAAGTTCAATAACAAAACTAGAGCTACAAACAAGAAAGCTAATTTCCTCCAATTTAGCTGTTATGGGCTTGCACCAGCTACAACCTTCAACCCATCAAAAAAGCCACATTCGTTATTTCCTTGAGGACAATCCGAAAATCTTCTTCCCAAGTTGGTAGTTCGAGCCGTTCTTTCTACAGCCCACTTACCACAAAACACTTCATAGTTGCTTATATTTGTTCAATTTTTGAGTAAGTTTGATAGATACTTTGCTTATGGTTTCAAGTTTGTCATCTGCCATTATATATACACACACATCTCTATGAAATAGCCGTTGTAAGTTAACCAAACAAAATTACTCTTCAAAAGCCTAAGAGCAACTCCAACACCCCCTTTATACACCCTAGGGGCGAGCAAACAAAAACCGAAAAACCGAAACCGGACCGAAAAACCGAAAAACCGCACCGAAAAAAATCGAAACCGACAAAAACCGTAACCGAACCGAACCGATCGGACGGTTTGGTAACGGTTATGGTTTTATCCTTAAAACCGAACCGAAAAACCGAACCGCTAATATTATTTTAAAATATTTAATATATATTTATTTACTTATCTATTTTATACAAATATGAGTATATGATACTTGCCAAATTTATATAAGAATTTTAAAAACCTTTTGTTGTTGGGCCTGTAGATGGATTATGATAGTCATTTACTTGCACTTAGACTTGTCGATAGTCATTCATATTATAGCTCTATTAATTCATCAATACGAATCCCTCATTTAACGATGCTACTTGTTTGTTACACTATATCAAATAATTAATTTTCTTAGATTTATATTAAATAACGTCTATAAATATTCTTAGTATTATATTAAATAATTATTTTTTTTAAAAAAAATAAAAACCGAAAAAAACCGAAACCGATAAACGGTTAACCGAACCGAAAATAACCGTTCCGAACGGTTCGGTTACGATTAATAGCTAGAAACCGAACCGAACCGACATACACGGTTCGGTAACGGTTTTCGGTAAAAACCGAACCGAACCGAACCGAGCCGTGCACACCCCTAATACACCCTCCTTAGTCATATTTTGAAGAATTCAAAGCTAATATGTTCTCCAAAAGACTCCTAACTCTTTCTCAAAAACTTAAATTCTTCAAACCTTTCCTCAAACATGAGGAGTATACTTTCTCTCCTCTTTTCATTTAATAATAAAAAAAATGGTTCTCATGTGCTTGCTATAGTTCTCCTTCTTTTGTATAATTATGGGCATTTGATATTTAAGTAATAAAATAGTGGAGGAGAGTGTGTTTGAAGATGATTGTTGGAGTAAATAAATATTTTTGTATCTTAAATTGTTAGGAGCTCATTTATGATTTATTTATTTATTTATATTATTTTTGAAGAAAACTTTAGGTAATTGTTGGAGTTGCTCTAACAGCGTTATAGTGGACGAAATGCATTAAAATGATTAAAAAAAATAGTGCAGCTAAGTAATTGGCCACTTTTATTATTGAGTCATTTTCGTGCTAAAGTATTAAAGTTCAGGCCATCATAATGCAGTTAAGTCTTAATTATTCGGTATCATGTATCATTCTAATTATGGTTTATACTTCAATGTTAGCCTGCTATTTTGTAATCAATCAGTGTTGTGTATGTTAGCAGGTTTCTTGTAATGAAATTTAAAGTTCAAATTAGGGGGGGAAGAAATTTACATTATTTTAATGTATGCTAATTACTTATTTCTCCCTGTTGCTCCTTGTATATAGAAAAATGGCCACTTCTTGTGTGTATATGTGTACGTGTAATATGCTTTTTGTGTTTTTTATGGCCGCTTCTTTTATTTTCCGGAACACTCCTCAACCGACTTTCGCATAAATGTATCATAGTGGTGGTATTTTTGTTATGCTACCAAGTACAGTTGAAGCTAGTGAGCCAAAGTCAGTATCAACAAATTAGAGAATGACATAGAATGACAGGCTGTCAAGAGAGAATGACAGACTGTCAAGTTTGTTGTGCTGTCATTTCAGTATAGATATGTTTGTGTGGCTGTTATCATTTAGTTAGTTAGAAAATTTACATTCTCTCCTCTCTCTTGATTCTCTCTCTCTCAATCTCTCTGTAATCTTAATCAAGTATGTAACAGATACAATTTCTTTGTTCATTTTGCATAGATGTTCATTACAGTGTGATTAACTTTGTGTCCGGGTATCAGAGCATCACTAGATCTTGTTCACGCTCTTCGTTGTTGTTTCTTCATCATCATTATCATCATCTCTGCTAAGCAGTTCGAAATGATTTCAGATCTGTTTTTCGCACTGTTGCAAATCAATTAGCTGTATCTAATTCAGCTTATCAGTTTGACTGATTTCATATGAATCGCAAATCCTATTCTGCTGCAGTTGCTTCGAATATCAATCATCTAATGGCGAATACTCAAAACGAATCTAATTCTACTGCATCTGCTTCTGCAACAACAATTATTGATGCATATCATCCATATTTCTTACAGAGTTCTGATAATCTAGGTATCGCCCTTGTTACTCAGTCTCTTACTGCCCAAAATTACCTGCAATGAAGCCGTTCTATTAAATTGGCTCTATCTGCTAAGAACAAGTTAGGAATGAATGATGGATCGTTAGTGAAACCTGCTAGTAATACGGCTCTGTATGCGTTTTGGCATCGTTGCAATGACATGGTATTGTCATGGTTGTTAAACTCAATTTCAAATGATATTCGAGATATCGTTGTTTATTTCAGCACTGCACAAGAGATTTGGGATGATCTATCAGTTAGATTTTCTCAAGGAAATGTTCCCAGAATATTTCAACTTAAGAAAGAGTTAACAGCTCTTACTCAAGGATCTATGTCTATCACTGCCTACTTCACCAAGCTGAGAACTCTCACAGATGAATTGAATGCTTTATCACCTATTCCTAAGTGCATTTGCCCTCAAAACTCTTGTACTTGTGGTGTTAATGGAAAACTAGAAGCTTATGAACAGCTTAACAATCTCAGTCAGTTTCTTATGGGGATGAATGATGTGTTTACGAGTAAAAGGGGTCAAATGCTCATGATGCAGCCTTTACCAACCTTGAGTCAAGCCTACTCACTTTTGCTTCAAGAGGAAAATCAAAGAACTTCTCCTCCTTGTTCTGTTGTTAAAACATGGCTATGAATGTCAAGTTTTCACATCAGAGGACCAAGCAACCAACTCAAATCAATCCTAAGAAAATTATGGACATATCTGCTATATGTGACTATTGCCATAATCCTGGACATTCTCAGGATAAGTGCTTCTTTCTCCATGGTTATCCTTATTGGCACAGGCTACACGGTAAGCCTAAGCCTAAGCTCAGATCTGGTGGCAATGCAGTCAAACAGGCTGCTCAAGTGATTGTTCCAGCAGATGTTCAAGTAACTGCTAAGTCCAGTAATAGCAATGATGTATCTGCACAACATATCTTCTCTGATGCTTAGTGTGAGCAGATTGCTAAGATGATTCAATCAAGTATTAAAAATATTGGCCCATGGAGCTCTTCACATCTGTCAGGTACTATATGTAGTGTCTCCTCCTCTCATAATGCCTACAATGTGCAAACAAAGTCTTCTATTACTTGGATAATAGATTCAGGAGCCACTTATCACATTGTGTCTAATGCGTCTTTACTTCATAATTCTAAAATTCTTAATTCTGCTCTACATTTACCTAATGGTACTACAACCCAAATTACACATATTGGTGATGTGGTTTTGTCCAATCACATTGTTCATACTGAAGTCTTGTGTGTACCTTCATTTCAATGTAATCTCATTTCCATATCCAAACTGACAGCAAATTCTTCTGTCTCTATTTTATTCTCCAACAAATCCTGTATTTTCCAGGACCATTCCCAGAATCAGATGGTAGAGATTGGTAGAGCAGATGCTGGTCTCTACACACTCTCAAATGCTCAGAGTAATCAATGTGCCAGAATTCATGTTGAACCTTCCTTGGAGGCCCAGATTTGGCATGCTAGACTTGGTCATCCAGCTGCTCTTATTCTTAATAAGCTCTCTGTTATTCCAGTTGTAAATACATCTTCTTTTACCACATGTGATGTATGTCTAAGGGCCAAACATCATAGATTACCCTTTCCTACTTCTCATAATCATACATATGCTTTGTTTGATCTTATTCACCATGACTTGTGGGGGCCCTATAAACAAAGCACTCATGGAAAGTGTAATCGATTTCTTACTATAGTTGATGAGTATTCAAAATGTACTTGGGTGTTTTTGGTGTCTGATAAATCTCAAGTGCCTCTATTATTACAAAATTTTATTGTATTAGTCAAAAATCAGTTTAAGGCACATGTCAAGATTGTTAGGTCCGATAATAGCACTGAATTTATAAACCATACTCTTCAAACATTTCTTGTTTCTCAAGGTATAATCCATCATACATCCTGTCATTATACACCCCAACAGAATGGGGTGGTCGAGAGGAAGCATCAGCATATTCTAAATGTAGCTAGATCTCTTATATTCCAAGCTTCTCTTCCTAAACAATTCTAGGGAGACTGCATTCTTACTGCTGTGCATCTGATCAATATATTACCTGTTCAATAATTGCATTTCAAATCACCATATGAATTGCTATACAATAAGCTTCCAGATTATCAATATCTCAAAGTATTTGGCTGTTTATGCTACATTGCTGATACTTCTGGTTCCAGTGACAAGTTCAATCCTAGGGGTCTTAAGTGCTTATTTCTTGGCTACCCTTTTGGTCAGAAAGTGTACAGAGTTATGCACCTTGATACCAAAATATGTTATGTATCTAGAGATGTAATGTTTGTTGAAAACATCTTTCCTTTTCAAACAATCTCTCACACATCTGAAACTCCCATTCTTACTACAACTGAGGCTACTTCCATGTCTGATTCTCCATTGCACTTCCCACCTATTTTTGTTGATATTGGTCATGATACAGTTGTCCCCACTGTTACCTGTGACTCTGCTCCTACATCTCCTGAGGTACCTCATTCTGTTCCTCAGGATATTGATGAACCTACTCAGATCATCTCCGTGCCCACTCGACCAGTCTGAACTAAGGTAGTTCCATCCAGGTTCAAGGACTATACAAGTCTGCCTTCTATTGTTGGTACTGGTACTAGTACTGATAGTGCCTCCATCAATAAGTGCATTTACCCCATACACAAATACATGTCGTATCATTTGTTTACTTCTCCATATCGCCATTTTTTGACAAATATCACTAACATCAAAGTTCCCTACACATATAAACAAACAGCAAGTCACAAAGACTGGAATGAAGCTATGCTTGCTGAGATTACAGCCTTGGAGTCCAATTAGACTTGGGATATTGTTCCAAAACCTGTCAATAAAAATATAGTGGATTGTAAGTGGTTATTCAAAATTAAATACAATCCTGATGGAAATGTTGATAAGTATAAAACTCGTGTTGTTGCCAAAGGGTTTACTCAGACAAATGGAGTGGACTATTTTGAGACCTATGCTCATGTTGCTAAAATGACAACAGTTCGTGTTGTCTTAGCTCTTGCTGCAAAATTTAACTGGCACGTTCATCAAATGGATGTTAATAATTCGTTTCTACATGGATGTCTTTCAGAAGAAATCTATATGAAGCTGCCTCCTGGATTTCAATATTTGTCATCAAGTTCAAATTCTTTTCCTTCTGGTATTGAGTATGTATGCAGACTTAGGAAGTCAATATATGGTTTAAAGCAGGCTCCTCGAGTCTGGAATGACAAATTAGCTACAGCCTTAGTTCAATTTGGTTTCACTCAAGTTGCTTCTGATCATAGTTTGTTCATCTTCAAATTACTGTCATAATTTGTGGTTGTTATCGTCTATGTGGATGATATTTTACTTACTGGGAATTCAGCTGATCTTATTGCCAAAGTTAAAGTTTTTTTGCATTCTCAGTTTAAAATCAAAGATTTAGGGCCTATGAAGTATTTTCTTGGTCTTGAAATTGCTCGTTCCACAGCTGGTATCTTTGTAAGTCAAAGAAAATATGCACTTGACATACTCAATGATACTGGTTTATCAGCTGTAAAGCCATCTGCTGTTCCTATGGAACAAAATCATAAACTGATTGATAATGATTCTCCGCTTCTACAGAATTCAGACATCGTTACTTACAGCCGTCTTGTTGGTCGTCTACTATACTTGACCATTACTCGTCCAGACTTGTCATATGCTGTTCACATTTTATCTCAGTTTATCTCCTGTCCCAAGATTGATCATCTGACCACTGCTTTCAAAATGGTTAAATACATTAAGGGTTCCCCATGCCAAGGCCTGTTCTTTGCTGCTGATAACTCTCTACAGCTTCAGGCATTTTGTGATTCTGACTGGGGGGGGGGTTGCCCTGATTCTAGAAGGTCTTTAACTGGGTATTTTGTTCTTCTTGGCAAATCTTTAATCTCCTGGAAATGTAAGAAACAGACTTCAGTTTCTCGCTCCTCTGCTGAGGCCGAGTACCGTTCTATGGCCGATACTTGTTGTGAAGTGATATGGCTTGTTCAGTTGTTAAAGTCTCTTCAAGCTCTCAGCCCTCTGCCTATTCCTTTCTTTTGTGATAATAACTCAGCTATCCATATAGCATCCAATCCTGTGTTTCATGAGCGGACGAAACACATTGAGATTGACTGTCACCTCGTTCGTGACAATGTGAAGGCTGGTCTAATTTCTCCTATTCATGTGCGCACTGTTCTGCAACCGGCTGACATCTTCACCAAAGCATTACCATCTTATCAACTTCACTTGCTCCAGTCCAAGCTAGGTGTGGCAAATTTGTTTGCCTCTCCTACCTTGAGGGGGGATGTTATGCTACCAAGTACAGTTGAAGCTAGTGAGCCAAAGTCAGTATCAACAAATTAGAGAATGACATAGAATGACAGGCTGTCAAGAGAGAATGACAGACTGTCAAGTTTGTTGTGCTGTCATTTCAGTATAGATATGTTTGTGTGGCTGTTATCATTTAGTTAGTTAGAAATTTTACATTCTCTCCTCTATCTTGCTTCTCTCTCTCTCAATCTCTCTGTAATCTCAATCAAGTATGTAACATATACAATTTCTTTGTTTTTCATTTTGCATAGATGTTCATTACAGTGTGATTAACTTTGTGTCAATTTTCTTTTTTAAATTAGTCAGTTTTAAAGTTGTGGACAATGCAAATTTTGCAAGATAAAGTAAGTTTTGATGAATATATCCATACATGAGTTTGAACTTACAGGGTTAGACAGATTTGACAAGTAAATTATTGTGAATTTGGGTTAATGAACGTGTATAAAAATAATTTGAGTTTGATGAATGTGCATAAAGAACATGTCTAAGAAATTGAAGTGAATTCTAACAAAGGGCTTGTTTGAAAATCCACTTATAAGTCACTTATGATTATAAACCCGTAACAGCTTATCGACGAATGTTTGTCGATCCAACTTATAAGCTGAATTTACAACTTATAAGCTGATAAGTTGAATGTTAGTAACTACGTACTTTTTCTCAACTTATTTTGATTTTTCGTTAATTTATTAACCTCAATTTTAAAATTTATACTTTTAATTATTAATCTAACTTAAAATTCAAGAATTTAGATAATTATATTTAATAATTATATATTTTAGTTCATTTAAGAGAATTTTTTTTTAACTTATAAGTAAAATTATCCAAACACTTATTTAACTTATAAGTATTCTTTTACTTATCACTTATAATTCATTTATTCATTTGAAGTCGTAGGTTACTTATTTTCAGATTTCCCAAACGGGCACAAAAAATAATATATGGGTTGGCGAGTGGGGAATTTATGGTTGATTTTCAAGATCAAACGTCAAACATATTATGGACACTTTATCAAAACTACTAGAAATAGAAATATAGACATCGGTTATAAACCGATGTTTTTTTTTCAAACCGATGTCTTCGCATGTATAGAGAAAGACCAGGGTCTTTAACATCGATTTTAAACGATGTTAAAAGCATAAATAGACAACAGTTTTCTTAAAAAACTGATATATTTTTAACCCTTATTTTTGATAACATGTTAAACTAAATTGTAAAAACTTGTAATTTGGAGGTTAAGAAACACTATAAACATATAACAAGGAAGAACATTAAAGTGATAGATATCAGTTCCTTAATATAAATGATGTCTTACTTTATATAATACATCAGTTGCTACATAGAACCGATGTTAAATATGACATATCACATCGGTTTCACATAGGTTAGCAATATTAAAAATGGCATATACGGTCAAAATTGTTATGTTTTGTTTATTTTTGACATCAGTTGGTTAATAATTAAATGATGTTAATCTTAAACCAGAACAAAAATATACGAAAAAACTTATATACCAACATTCAACCAACATATTTCTATATCTACATCTACATCAACATCAAAACCTATCTATTTACAATCACATTCCTAACCTATCTAGCTCACTAAAGCATCATCATACATTGAAGAAGAAGAACTTGTTCTGCTTGTGGTAGTGAACTAATCTGGTAGACATCCAAGTTTGGCAAAAGGGCATCAGAACTCCAATTGATCTTCGTCTAACATGCTCAAGTATCACTACGTGCCTTCGATGGATCATCATCTGCATTACTGATTCATGTGAAGATCCTGTTTATATAATTAGTCAGTAGAGAGATGTGTAAGTTGAATTCTGAAAAATACAAAACGTGTATTTTTACTCAGACCTTGCATGAACACAATGCACGGACATTTTAGGTACTGTTGAGTTGCTCCAGTTTAACACATATAGGTCTTTCACATTCAGACTCCTCAAAAATTAGTTATACTTGTAAGTCTAGCTTAGAACTCCTAAAAGAAGTAATAGTATCCTTAAATTAAGTTTACTCCCGGCCTCAATTATTAATTACAACCAGTATACCCTTGCTTAAGGACTCCAGAATTCTCTAGTAATGAAGTAGATTACCCGAAGACTAGAGACAATTGCAAGACTTGGACTATCGAGTGTGTGACCCAAAGAGATGACCTACCAAAACTATGATGGACTCATCTCAACTATCAGTACATATAATACCCAGAACTAAAGCTCCTTAACACCAAAACAAAAATCAATATATGTATACAATATAGCCGAAAGTTTCAAAAAATATTGACAAACTACCTTTTCCACACAATTCCAGTCTTCTCACAACAGCCTTCACACTTGAAGCTAGCTAACTCCTGAACTGCATCTAACAAAATTTTATTTGCAACTTGATCGCCTGCTTGTGCACAAGTTATCACGACATGGACAAGTGCTGCAATTCAAGCCCAAGAAGGGTTAGTGTAGGTCCACCTGAACTATATCAGAAAAAAGCAAGGGTAAGAATCATCCTTTTATAGAAAATTTATGTTCTAAATAGATGAGTGTGTAGTAGTAAATGGTCTGATTTTTTTATTGCTTGCGGCGGAGGAGATAGCTCCAGAAGCCGCTGGAATGTACCTAGCCCACTACAATTGCCAAATTGTACAAGCTTGAGATTATATACTATTATAAACTATATAGAGAATCAGAGTAGATGTATTAGGAACTCATATAACTTCAATGCACCTGGCTATAAATAAGAATATGTATAGTCCAGATTAATATGCACAAGCCAGCATGTCCAGTCGACATTTAAAATTATGTTACAAAGAATTACTTACATAAATTGCAGATGGCAAAGCTGCTGCTGTCGGCAAAGGTCCAGGAGCTGTAACATGTATGCCGGCTGACTGTGGATGGTGAAATTTACGGGTCATACTAAACTTGCATTGTCCTTTTCACTATTTTTCACCCTGTCACAACAACAGTAATTATAAAACTCTCCTTAAAAAAATGGATGGATGTCAGGGTAATCTATACTATACTATACTATAATAGCCGGAATAGAGATAATTTGGTTCAACGATAATTCCCTAATTTTGATTATTACAAAAATAGATAAATAGTATTATATATCTAATAAACTACTAATTTATTAAACTACTACTAAATATAGTATACTTATCCTACTAAACTACGAATACAACTTATCCTATTATTAAAAGATATAAATAATAGTGTTACATATTTGCTAAACTACTAAATTGTTAAACTACTAGAAATAGTATATTTATTCTACTAAATTACGACCACATGTTATTCTATTATTTTTATTATAAATTTATAATCATTATATATTTATATAAATACTTTAAAAATATAATATAACTTGATAAATAAAAATTTAAAGTATTAATGGGAACCCGTGCATTGCACGGGATTGATGCTAGTATAAATAAAGAGCAGACTGCACGAAGGGGATATCCAGAGATACTTATTGTTGCTAAGCTTGCAGATCCACTTCATGTCTTGGATTGTGATACTTACATGAAGCGCCAAACTTGCACATTCCCATCCTCATATAATACTACATTATGAATATGAACAACAACGTTAAACCAAAAAAAGGGCTTTAAAATCAAAGTATCAAATGTATGTTTTAAAAATTTGAACTAAAAATTTTTTATGTACATATCCACAAATTACAATATATCCACAAAAATTCCCCAAAATTTACTCTTTTAGTGGAAGTCAATCTTACCATTCCGGAATCAAAGTATCAAATATATGTTTTTAAGATAAACCAGTCATGCTTATGACTCCTTGTAACTGTGGTTCCATGAAACCTGATAGTATGCATACCAAGCTCAACCTCCGTTGTCCTGCCCTGTTCAAAAAAGGGGAAATAAGGAGAGGAAAAATAAGACCAATACGGTTCAATTTTGATTACTATATATGTAATTACTAATTGAAGTGTGAATTCGACGAGACAGTGACTGAGGTACGAGCATATACATTCAACTTTCTAAAATTAGCAAAATGCAAACTGTTGCTGTTTTATCAATTATGACAAAACTGACCCTCCAAAATCCAGTACAGCTTATATGAAGCTGTGCTTGCTAATAACAACAATGAAATCTGTTACTTGCACCTCTTCCACCAAATCCACCGCCACCACCACCACATCCTCAGGTGCCAATTTCATTAACAAAGGAGCGACAGACTAAATCAGTAAACCCAACTTCTTTCAAGATTAACAAAGTTCCAGAGACCTGTGAACAAAACTCTATTAAAATAAAAACATAAAATTTGAAAATAAATTCGAAATAAACTTACTTTTCTCACACTAATTGAGTAGACCCAACTTCTTTCAAAGTTATTTAGCACCAATCGAGCTCGATTTTAGAATTAATCGAGTTTAATCAAGAGTTTGTACAAATTGGGTATATAATTAGGTTTAGAAAGAGTGATTGAGAAGAGAGATAATGAGAGATGAGAGTGGAGAAACTGAGTGAAGAGAGAGTATGATGAGAGAGTGAGAGTGAGAGAGAAGAGAGACCTTGATAGAGAGTTTTTGGTTAAAGGGGGGAATGTTTTTTGGTAAAAGAGGGAAAATCCGAGAAATAAAAATTTCGTTGAGGAAAACTTTTGGATGTTTTAACGCGGGAAACAAATAAGCGCGGGTTTTCACTTAAAAAAAAATTATATTAGACATCGGCTATTTAACAAACTGATGTCTTAAAACCTCTTTAATATCGGTTTTCAAATGTTCGATGTTAAATAACATCAGTCCCATTTCTAACTGATGTTAAATGAGTGATGTCGTAGGCACTATTTCTAGTAGTGAGATTACGTTGGCTGGAAAATGATCTGAAATAATCATTGTAAAAAATTCCATTTTTGAGATATTATTTTACAAACAATGTGATCCAATTTATACATGTTCAAACTAATACATGATTTTATTATATGTAAATTTGATCGGACACTATTTTATTAATAATTATGTGTCTTTCTATATGTAACTTGTTATTAACGGTAATTTAAGTTAATATTTGTACACATAAAGAATCGAACTCAATCTCTTCACTTAGTAACGATATTTTGGCCGATGACCAAATCAAATTAACATCTTATGCTAATTATATATGGAACATAATGACCCCCCAATCTATGCATTCAAATTTTGAAACTTATTTTTAAATTAATATGTTAAACTTGGATTTTCCTTCCTTTTTTCGAATTTCGCTCAAAGGGTTGTATAGAAAAACCAATATCAAAACAAAATAAAAAAAATTAAAATTTTAAAATTTGTAATATTTAGAGAAATATTTAAATTATTTGCAAGTTTTAAATTACTTTTTATTAATTTCCATGCAATGATATTATTTAATCATTTTGGTTTTGTTTTTTCAAATTATTTACTGAGCTATCAAATAAATTCGTTGTCACGAATTGAATAGTATAAGTGTATAACATAGGAAGATCTTTTATCCATACTGAATACAAAATAGGATTCCCGATTTAATCAAAAATTACTTTTGAATAAAAGATTTTTTTTAAACTTCACATTAGAAATTGAGGTTACACAAACAAAAACGGAGTCTAAGTTGATGTTTAAAAATCGAACCCTAGTCTTTTCGCTTAATAATACTACTTTTGAAATGACAAAATTAACCGTAACGATCAAATTAAGTTAATCTCTTATGTTGATGTCATAACCTTTTTTATAATACCTGAGTTAATAATATCATTGAGCTAACTAATCATATATTTTATAATAAATAGACCAATAAGATTATAAATTTACTATTTCCATACATATCCTTATTCTATTATAAAATATGAGTCTAACTAGACATGTTTTTAAACAATCAGAATAATTTGAATTATTTTAGACTAATGAAAGAAAATTCTTAAATTTTGATCCAATCACATTATATTGAAATTTTATAGTTAGTTAATAATTCTAATTTAAATATCTTACTTGCTTAAATTTATATATTTTTTATTTTTAAAAAATCGGGTTACAGTTGATTTTATTTCATCACTATCTTAAGTTCTAAAAATCAGATTTTGACGAATTTACGGCTCACGTGAAGCTCATGAAATTATATTTAATTTGATGATGGTTAAAAAATATTAACTAACTAAAGTTATCTCAAAATTGAAGAGAAAATCCAGGTACAAATTTTGCATTAAGTATTTAGTTATAATTATAATATCTACTTAATTTTGGTTTAAATTATGAAAATATAGAACTCCGATTAAGAGTTAACCATATAAGTTAGTTAACCAATCACTTAATTTCCATTCGATTTTAACCGATAGAAATTCACATCTAAAAAATGGACCAGTTGGATTATAAATCTATTATTTTCATACATATCTTTGATATATGAGTCTAACTAGGTATGTGATTAAACAATTAGAAAATTTTGAAATATTTTAGACTAATACAAAACTTCTAAATCTTAAACCACTAACATTATATTAAAATTTTATAGTTGGTTAATTTTAATTTAAATGTAATAGTTACTTAATTTTGACATATTAATATATTTTATTTTAAAAGTTATCGAGTTATATTTGATTTTTTTAATACTTATATTGAGTTCTAAAAATCAGATTTTGACAAATTTACGGGCAAATTTACAAAATTATATTTAATTTAATGATGGTAAAAAATTATTAACCAACTAAAGTTATCCCAAAACTGAAGAGAAAATAAAGGTACGAATTTTGCATTAAGTATTCGGTTCTAACTAGATACCTACTTATTTTTTATTTAAATCATGAAAATTTAGAAATTTGTTTTAGATCGAACAATTGTTATCTATTATTTTCAAAATCTAATGGTCCTTTGAAAAAGTTTGACAAAAATGTAACCAAATTAGAATTGAAAAAAATGAAAACAATGAATTTTCTTAGAAAGTTATTTTTATCTGAATTCGTTTGAATTTATTTTGGTTTTAACTAGTGATTCTAAAAATCAGACCACTTTATAGCCCACACCAAACTAATGATAATATATATATATATATAATTAAGTATTGATTTAAAAATTAGTATAAAACCAAAATTATTCAGATTATGAATAGAAAAGAATGGTATGAATTTTGCATTAAATATTCAGAAAGTGAAGCAAAAACTGTTACAAATTTTGCATTAAGTTTTTTAATTAAATTTTTAATTATATTTAGGATACCTACTATTTTTGGTTTAAATCATAAAAAAATAGATAAAGAATTTTTTTTATTTTATACTAAACATATATTTATCTATTTAATTCAAGATGTAACTATCCTTAAAAATAGTTTAAGAAATTAAAATAATAAATTTGTTTAGCATAGAAAAATATTGGGTTTTGTTTAAGTTATTTTCACTCTACCATGAATTCTAAAAATCAGATTTTTACGAATTTACAGCTCACGCGAAGGTCACGAAATAATTTAGTGATAGTTTATATAAATTTATTTTAAAGTAATAAGAGAGCACACCTTAATTCTATACCAATCGTATTATATTAAAATATTTTCTTATTTATTATTCTCAATCTAGTGTCTCAACCGCAATTGGTTAATGATAGTAATAAATTGATTTAACACATTCATAAATTACATTTTTATGTGTCATAATATACGAATATGCTTTAATAAAAATTATTACGAGCATATAAATATTTCTTCTCACTCTTTAATTAGTCGGGTTTAGTTTGATTTTATATTGGATAAATGATGAGCTCTATAAATCATATTTTAACAAATTTACAGCCCACACGCACCTTACAAAATAATATTTAATTAAAGAATTATTTAAAAAAAGTTATACAGCTAAAATTATCCAGATACTAAAGTGAAAAGAAAGTTACGAATTTTGCGTTAAGTATTCGTTTATATATAGGATATCTACTTATTTTTTATTTAAATCATGAAAATATTAATGTTCCTTTATTTTAAATCAAATAATTATCATCTATTTATTTCAAAATCCAACGGTCCTTTGAAGTACTTAACAAAAAAACAATCAAATTGGAGTTAGAAACAAATAAAAGAATAAAATTCCCTAGAAGATCTTTTTTATCGGTTTTAGTTTGATTTTATTTCAGTTTTATATTAAGTTCTAGACAAGTTGATTTTGGAGATTTTAAAATTATCTAGAAACCATCATTATATATTGATAACCAAATACAAGCTAAAATCACCATAAAAATCACAAGACTAAAAAAATGAAAATAAATTATGTGTGTGGAATTAAAAACAAAAATAGAAAAACAACTTGAAGGAAACAAAAAACAATTCATGGAAGAATGCATTGATGAAGAATCGATGTACACACCATAACATAAATAAATATGAATAATGGGTAGAAGGTAAAAAGGAGAAAAAGTAATGATCACAATTCAATTTTCGTGAGTTCGTAAAAGAGAAGAAGTTCGACAGATAAGATTAAAAGAAAAATTTGTATATTATTTATATTTGTAAGATCTAAATTTAGTGGTACAACTTAAGATTAATATAAAAAATGATTTATTGTGATTGCTTTCAAAAGTGCTCTCTTCTGAATTTTTTTAATCGATTATTTAGTATAATTAATAGACCAATATTACACAGTTTATCTAAGAAATGAAAAATAATACGTAAACTCTACAGTCTTATAATATATTAACATTTTATATAAGACACTATTAGGTATGAAGTGCAACACAGAGGGGGTGAATGTGTTTTCTTATTTTCTTGAACTTAACTATGAGTATTTGAGGATTATGTAACTAAACAACTAGATCATATTGTAGAGATAAAATACTAATATATATACAAAAGCAATTTTATCAAAAAATCACTTGATTTATATTAAATCAAATTTGTCTTACTACAAATCTGTGTTCTTGAAAATAAGAACTCAGCTACTTTTCTTGAGAGATTTACAAGATTTCCTAGATCTATTTGTTACTGCTTAACAAAGGACCCGTGACATGTTTTATAGATCAATATATACGGTTTACAGAACTTACACTGAAATAAACTAACACATTTTCTAAAGTTCATTTGTCTATTTTCATTTCTACTGTAGCATATATGTGCATAATCTACTAGGTCTGTGACTCTTCTTTGTCCAGTTCATCTTGGCCCTTGATCTTGTATTCTTCAAGATGTATTTGTAGGCTTTCCAATTCAATGATAGAATTGTTTGTTGACTGATAATCTTGGATCTTCAATTTGTCTATATTCTGAATTCTAAAGTTGTTTATCGAGATCTCTTTTGTTGTATAGAAATGTCACATATAGATAAGTAGAATGACTTATCGATATATTTAGTTATCTACATAGGCTTTTGACTTGTCGAGATCTCCAGTTCTCTATATAAGCTTTTGACTTGTCAATATCTCCAGTTCTCTACATGAGGATTTAACTTGTCGAAATCTCCAGTTCTCTACATTAGGATTTGACTTGTCTGTATCTCCAGTTCTCTACGTGGACTTTTTGACTTGTCGACATCTTCAGTTCTCTACATGCAGATTGACTTGTTGATATCTCTTGGGACTTCTCTACAATCCATTTTAGACTTCTCGACATACTTCTCTATATTCTTTGATGTGTGACTTGTCGATATCTGGCTTGGAACATTTTTCCTAGAACAACATTATTCAGCTCCAAGCTTATACACTTCTCTCTGAGGCATGATCAAGATTGATCTTCTTCCAGAGTTTATTCCTCAGCTTGATGGTTGTTCATAGAACAATCCTTCAGTCTATTATACTTAGAATTTTTACAGATTCAAAAAATACAATTACATAATACAATTGAATTATCATACAACTTATCCTTAGCGGTGTCAAGAACTTAGTCTTGTTATGTACATGTATGTTTTGCACAACAATCTCCTTCAATTTGTGAGAAGATTACTTGTCACAAACTCATGCCTGATACAAGACTAACCCCAAGCTAAAATTAAAGAATATAAGACGAACAAATTTACAAACTATAACTTTTATACATTCTTGCAGGTACATACATAGTTGAATTTATATGAACATCTGAATTTCTCAAAGCCTGGTTGTTCTCTAATTATATTTTTGAGTCTGACTAGACACTCAAGTTCTTCAATAATCTCAGTTCCTCTTAGAGATTCTATTAGTTTGAGCCATTCACTTTAGAAGTAACTGTGAAGATGATTTATTTTGTACCTTGATAACTTATGAGTCTTGATATACATAAACACACCATTTGGAGAAAATTTGCTCAACCCCTTATCCTTTAGCTCATTAGACCTTTGCTCAAACATCTCAATTTCCTTGGCATATTTCATTTCATTTTCTTTCCTCTCAGCCTTTTTCCCTAGCATGTCTTTCATTCCTCTCTCTCTCATAAAAATGAAATAAAAAAGAGAACGACATCTCAATAAAAATGAGATTCTAATCTCAAAACACCTTTTTGCTAACTTTACCTTCCTCATTCTTGTAAAAACATCTCTTGCATTCATCAAATTGATCACCCTCTCAAGTTCTACAGTGGACTAGTTTGCAATAACTTCATTATTTAACAAGTTGAAAGTGCCATCCTTAAAGTAAATTCTGACTTCTCCCAAAGATTCAACACAGACTTTGACTATTTCTTCAATTAGCTGTTTGTGGTAGTCATCATCTGTTATATTTTCTAAGATAGGTAGAAAGCCACTTTGATTAAAACAATTCCAAATTGCACCAGCTTCAACTTTGATTCTTTTTGGTTTTCTCCCTGCAGACTTGAAATGAGTTTTAGTTTGAGGTTTGAATGAATGTGGTTTGTAGAGTTTCTTTAAGGAAGTTTGCTTTGTTGTGATAGGAATTTTGAGTAGAGAGTTTGTAGTAGGTTTGTATAGGTACTTAGGCTTTGAAGTTTGGATATTATGAGATAATGTTTGGCTAGGTGTTTGGGTTAAGATTGGCAAAGTTTTGGATATTTGGGTTACTGGTATTTTCTTGATATCTTTTCCATCTTCTCCACCTTTCTTCTTTTTCATACCTTAATCCTTGCTCTTTTTTTGACTGTCCTTGCTAGACTTAGCATCCTTATGACTCCCACTCCCTTTGCTTGACTAACTTGGATTTGAGCCAAAATATTTGTGCTCATCTTTCCTTTGCTTATCATCATCCAAGTTATCAATTTTTTCATTAATCTGTGTTTTTGGTAGCATTGAGTCTGCATTCTTCAGATATCTAGCAAAAAATTATCATCCCCACATCCTCATAAGTTTTATTCTTCTTAGTCTTCAACTCAGTCTATATGGTCATTATCAGTTTCTTGTTACCCATGACACAGTGCTTTGGTAGTTAGAAGTGTTTGCATCTTCTAGTATTGGGGCAAATGTAGGCAACTTCTTTGCTTGGTTGTAGGTAGGCTTCATGAAAAGCTCCTATTTGACCATTCTTGAGTTCATGAAGTAAAAGAGTGTCCTCTGGACTCATCACTTTGACCCTGTTGATGGATATGTCTAGTTCTAAGGCCCTTCTTAATTGCAGAAATGAGAGGGCGACCCACATACGCCTATAAACACCAGAATCATTTCCATTCACAACCAATCTCTTTTCTTTAAAACTATGTCTTGTCATCAGCACCACTCTCGGGAAATTGATGTTGTTGTTCACAGCCTTCTTGTAGGTAAAGTGATTGAATCTGAGGGAGACTCTCAGGACTTCAAAAAATTCAGCAAACTCCTTGTCAAGACAAGGGCCTTCATCTACCATCTTGAGTCTTTCAATTCCAATGTCATCTTCACTTTGGATTGATTTTAGCCTGGGCTCCATCATCTCCCACTTAGGCTTGGTAACAGGCAATGTTGAGTGTTGAGGGATCTGGGCCCTTACCATTTATGGTCTTTCCTGAAGCGGAACCTTCAAAGCACTCATAATAGCTCCTAGAGGCATATTAGTCTACATTTGAAAGTACTTATGAGAGTCTATTAGGGACTTGATGTCAAGTTGTTGTCTTTGGACCAAATATGTGAATTGAGAGACTTGGGAAGTGAGAGATGCATTTGAAGCTTGTAGTTCATGTATATGAGTTTGTAGTGCTTGAACTTGAAGAGTTGAAGATGTGGAGGATACATTCTGTGAACTTGTTGAGAGAGGGGTACCAAAAGGATTTTGTACTGTATTTCCGATATCCTCCATAACCAATACAGAAGGATACCTAGCTTTTTATAAATAATCCAACTTGACCTTCCTATCATTGTTGTTGGTGATTTGTTATTGGATCAAATTATGAAGTGCAATGAAGGAGTCCCTTAGCTTCTTGATACTTTTTTTCAACAGGAGTGAGAGTGATAGCTTGAAGTTTGTCTGAAAATTTGATGTACTTCATACCATTCAGATTATGCATTAGTGCATCAATTTCTTGTTTGTCATCTCCTTAACTTCACTTTGATGACCATCCACAATCTGTTCTATGGATTTGCAAATGAAATTGAAGGCTTTGAGTTGAGCCTTATAGACTTCTATAATGGCATCATAGACCTCCTGTGGAGTGAGTACTTTGTCATTGCTGCCTAGAATAGTGATGTACTCCTCCCTGAATTTTGAAAGTGCCTCTTCCATGTTGATTGAAAAGGTTTTAGAGAGTCAGACATCCACATTTCCATCTCTGTCAGCTCCATCTACAATTTTTTCCTGTTGTTTTTCAAATTCCTCCCTGTAGGTGAGAAGGATGGCTTGATAGTCTTGGTTTGCCATGTCTAATGTGATTAATTATTGAGAAATATTGGAAAACCCCTCAATTTGACCTATAAGCATCTCATCTACAGTTTAGATTTGAGGTTTGTATCATGAAGCCAATAAGAGAGAAGGTGTGAGGGTCGTGCAGATGTGGAAGGTTGGTTTGGGTCTATTAGGGTTTGAGTTGAGGTGGATGTAATAGAAGGTAGGGTGGTACCTGTGACTGGAGTCACAATTATAATTGTGGTTGTGACAGTGTGTTATTCACTTGGTAAGTGAACCTCTATTGAAATTAGAGGGGAGTTGACCAGGTTATTGTCATGTACCATGGCCTCAAACCCTTGTTCCTCTTTCAAGGAACTGGTACTAGAATGTGCTATTGTACTTGCCTCCCCAATAGCTGGATCATTGGTAATTGAACTCCTAGCTTCAAGTGACAAGACAATTTCAACTATGATTTTGAGGGGAGTTGTTTCTACAAGAGAAAATTCTAATGAAATTGGAGAGGATTTGAGTAGCTCCCCCTCAAGAGTACTACCCTCAAACCTATCAGTCTATGAAGACTGTTGTGCACGTGAAGGTGCATTGGAATTTGTAAGCACAGGGTCTTCAGTAAAAACTGATGAAATCCCAGTGTTTGCGATGGTGTCATCAAAGTGTACCTCATCATATAGCCTCTCACCATCTAGATATTGTTTCTGAGTGGTGATCACAATTTCAGAACTGTGTCACTTGATTTTGGAAGAACTTGAGAAGATGATTCAAGTCCTTCATTAGAAGTAGAAGATATTTGAGAAATTAGAGTTGTGATCAGTTCAGATGTGAGTTTTGGAAACTCCCCCTGAATAGAAGAGGGAGTTTCAAGTGATGTGCTCTCAGTTATGTGCGTGCCATCCAAATTGCTTCTTTGACCCTCTTGAGAGTACTCAAGAGGGTGTGTAGACTCTGTACAAGGTGCATTTGGGAGAATGTTTGATTAAATAGTGACATCTTGTTGAGAAGGTGCCACTAGAGTCTGTTTAGTCCCCATTTGTAGAACTACATCTTTTTGAGAAGATGCAGAGGTGGTCATTTGAGTAATCAACTCAATTTTCTTTTGCTTATTTTCTTGACCAAGGGTGACACTGTTTCACTTTGTTCTTCACCACTTTGACTAACTATCACTAAATTGGCTTGCTTCCTTTTATTTTTACTAACTTCATCCTTTTGAGAGGATGAAGTAGTTGATTTCCTAGTCTCTAATTGTTTTGAAAAAGGGTTTTCAGCTGTGGAAGGCCCCTGTGGGTTGTCATATTTGGGTTATTGCACTAATTCTCATATCAGGTATTGGATACGGATAAGTTCTAAATCTCTCTCACATAAATTTGGCGATATTTATGCTCACTTTTACCTGATTTTTTACAATTAGTGAGCCAAATAGACTTTTGGACACTTGTTTTCAAATGCCTATTTGATTTCTATTTATACCTTCTAACAAATGTATGTCATTAACTTTATGATTTAAAGTAGACATAATAAACCTTGAGAAGAAAATTTCCTTACCCCTACTTACTAAAGGCATAGTGATCCTGGTGCTAAGCTCCTCCAGGATCAAGCTGCCAACACTGAGATGTCTGTTGTAGGCCATAAAATACACCAATTTTTGGACCACACTGGAAATGTTGTCATAACAAGTCTTCCTGCATGTGAATTCCCTTATAAATTGTTAGATATATTTGATAATGTCATGGCTAATGTGATTTATATTTAGTTTTCAGATCTTACTTAAACAGGATAAATCAGTACTTACTGGAAGTCAGTACTTAAGGATATCAGTACTTATATTATCAGGAGATAATTATCAGAAGATGGATATCAGAACTTAAGTACTGAAGGACGTTCAGATAAGGAAGGCAGCTGGTTAAAGGAAAGAAGATCGAGATAAATATAAGAAGAAATATGCATGAAGAAGGAATTTTATGAAGAATAGAATACTTCGAAGAAAAGATATCTGATTGATATATTTTAGGAAGCAGAATTATATTCCATATCAATTAGCGATTATCTTGTAACTGTATAGTATATAAACACAGACATAGGGTTTACACTATAAGTGTTATCACAATTGAGAAGATTATTCTTTGTAACCCTAGCAGCTCTCGTGATATTTGTTCATCACTGAGAGAGAACAGTTCCATACTGTAACAGAGTTTATTGTTTCAATAAAGTTTGTATTCTGTTACTTGAGTTATTAAAGTTCGATTTGATTGTGCTATACACTGTATTCACCCCCCTCTACAGTGTGTGTGTGACCTAACAAGTGGTATCAGAGCCTATCTGTTAACACACAAATAGTTTAAGATCCAAAAAGAATCATGTCTGAAGTAGAAACTCCAACTAAGCCCACCACAGCTGAAGAACCTCCAAAGACACAAATTCAAAGCCGATATGAGACTATTAGAGTTCCCATATTGAGATCATCTGAATATGCCATATGGAAGGTGAGGATGACCATGTTTCTGGAAGCTACATATCCAGAATATCTTGATAGAATCAAGGAAGGCCCTCACAAACCAACCAAGCTCGCTGTTGCAGTTACAGGTGAAGCAGCAAAGTCTGTACCAAAGGAGAAGAGTGATTACACTGCTGAAGATATCGCATCAATTGCTAAGGATGCTAAGGTACGACACTTACTGCATAGTGCTATTGATAATGTAATGTCAAACAGGGTAATAAACTGCAAGACTGCAAAAGAGATATGGGATGCCTTGGAAACAAGATGTCAGGGAACGGATACGATTAAGAAGAACAAGAAGACAATACTCACTCAAGAGTATGAACACTTTGACTCAAAGGCTAATGAGTCATTGACTGATTTATATGTTAGATTTGTCAAACTCTTGAATGATTTGTCACTGGTTAATAAGGAGTATGATCTTGAAGATTCAAACCTTAAATTCCTGTTAGCTCTTCCTGAATGCTTGGATTTGAAGGCAAAAACAATAAGAGACAACTATAATCTTGATGAAACAACTCTTGATGAAATTTATGGAATGCTCAAGACTCATGAACTTGAGATGGAACAAAGAAGCAAGAGGAAAGGAGGAAAGTCAAGGACAGTTGCTCTTAAGGCTGAAGAAGAATCCCCCAAGGCAGCTACCTCAAGGAAAGACAAGGGTAAAGCTCTCTTCACAAAGTCTGATACTGAGTCATCAAGTTCTGAAAGTGATGATGACTCAGAATCTGAAAGCTTGCCTGGGACGGATGCTGATGAAGAGATGATGAAGCTGTGTGCTCTTATGGTGAAAGGAATCACAAAGATTGCATACAGGAAGTTCAGGAAGGGAAAGAATTTTTCCAGGAAAGGCACAAGTTCTGATAAGAAGAATTTCATAAAATCTGAGGGCAGAGGAGGAAAGTCTGACAGAGGAGATTATATAAATGTCAAATGCTACAACTGTGGTGAGAAAGGCTACATATCTCCTGATTGCAAGAAAGTGAAGACTGACAAAGGCAAGGCTCTTGTCACAAAGAAGAAAAGATGGACAGACACCTCAGATTCTGAAAGTGAGGAGAATTATGCCTTGATGGCAAATGCTGATAAGGCAAGTGCTGAAAGCAGTTCTGAAGCTGCTGAATTAAAGGTACCTCAAACTACTTATGCCTTTCATACTGATGATATTAATGAGTTGAGAAGATATCTTAAAACCATGTTCATTAGTTATAGATATCAAACTTTAATATGTGAAAGATTAACTTCTGAAAATCTTGCTTGCAAAAAGAGTAATGATTATTTAGAAAAAGAGTTAGTCATGTTCCATCAAACTCAGAAAGATAGAGATGATGTTTTCTATATTAGGGATGAAGTACTTAAAATGAATGAATCTCTGAAAGCTGAGTTAGAAAAGGAAAGAGAGATTATCAGGACTAGGACTAACTCTGGTAGAACAACTCAGAATTTGTTAAGTAGTGAAAACTGGAAAGAGGACTTAGGTTATGGAGAGGATAAGAATGATAAAAGAACTGTAGATATTAAGCCTATAGTTGTTAATCAAAAATCTAAGTTAAAGCCTGTTAAGTTTGTAGCTGTAAAGTCTGATAATGAGAAATCAGAAGTTAAAAAGGAATTAACTTCTGACAAACTAAAACAGGAAAAGACAACTGAAGTAAACATATGCTTAATGACTAAGAAGCAGCTTAAGCGTAAGCTGAAAGATGTTAAGAATGCAAACAAGGTAAAATCACCTAGGAAAAATAGGAATGGAAAGGAAGGTGTGAATAAAAGCAATGATTATAAGCCTGTTCCTAATGCTCCTAGGAAAATGTGTCATAATTGTGGAAGTTCTAACCATCTAGCTTCTTTTTGCAGGAAAAATAAGAACATAAACTCCTTACCTTCAAAGTCAGGAGTTAAGAGTCAGTCTGTTAGATATAAGCCACAAAATCCTTGTTTTCATTGTGGTAGTTTATGGCATTCCATTTATACTTGTAAGGAATATCATAGTTTGTACTATGATTATTATCAAATAAAACCTTCTTTAAAGAAATATACCATTGTTCCTTCTAGTGTAAGTTCTGATTCAAAGTCTGAGATTGTAAATTCTGATAAGGAAAATGTTAACATAAACTCTGATGCTAAATCCGCTGCAAATGTTAACAGACTTAATAAGGCCAAAGGATCCAAGCATGTCTGGGTCCTTAAAACTAATCATTAGTGGTCTTTGTGATTGCAGGGCAACAGGAAAAATATCCTAGTTCTGGACAATAGATGTTCAGGACATATGACTGGAAATAAATCCCTACTATCAGACTTTGTGGAGAAGGCTGGCCCAAGTGTTTCTTATGGAGATGGCAACATTGGAAAAATATTGGGATATGGCAATATCAATCTTGGGAATGTCATCATTAAGAAAGTAGCTCTGGTCTCAGGACTTAAACACAATCTGCTGAATGTCAGTCAAATCTGTGACAGAGGTTATCATGTGGATTTCTTTGAAGAACAATATGAAGTTGTAAGTAAATCTATAGGCAAAGTTGTTCTGAAAGGATACAGGCGTGGTAACATCTACGAAGCCAAGCTTTCAACAAGTACTGATGGTTCTTTAATCTGTCTAATGAGTAGAGCATCAATTGAAGAAAGCTGGAATTGGCACAAGAAACTCTCTCATTTAAATTTCAACAATATAAATGAGTTGGTCAAGAAAGATCTTGTGAGAGGACTGCCAAAGTCAGTATTTTCTCCTGATGGCCTTTGTGATTCTTGTCAGAAGGACAAACAAAGAAAATCTTCATTCAAGAGCAAGACTGAATCATCAATTCTTGAGCCTTATTACCTACTACATGTTGATCTATTTGGTCCAGTAAATGTCATGTCTATTGCAAAGAAGAAATATGCTATGGTCATAGTGGATGAGTTCACCAGATATACATGGGTGTATTTCTTGCACACAAAAAGTGAAACTGCATCTCTCTTGATTGATCATGTCAAGCAACTGGATAAATTGGTCAAAGACTCAGTGAAGATAATAAGAAGTGATAATGATACTGAGTTCAAGAATTTGATAATGGAAGAGTTCTGCAAAAACCATGGAATCAAGCAAGAATTCTTTGCTCCTGGAACTCCACAGCAAAATGGAGTTGTTGAAAGGAAGAATAGAACTCTCATTGAAGCTGCACGTACAATACTTGATGAAGCAAAGCTTCCAACCTATTTCTGGGCTGAAGCTGTGCAGACTGCTTATTTTACTCAGAATGCAACACTAATTAACAAGCATGGAAAGACACCATATGAAATGGTGAAGAAAAAGAAGCCAAATCTGAAGTATTTTCACGTATTTGGATGCAAGTGTTTTGTTCTTAAGACTCATCCTGAACAGCTATCCAAATTTGATTTAAAAGCTGATGAAGGAATCTTTGTTGGGTATCCACTTTCCACAAAAGCCTTCAGAGTCTATAACTTAAGAACAAGAGTGGTCATGGAATCTATCAATGTCTCTTTTGATGATAAGAAGATTATTGGACTTGAAGATTTTATTGATCATGATCAGCTGAGATTTGAAAATGAAGACTTAAATTCTGATACTGAAAATCCTGACAATCTAAATGCACCTATGCATGGGGAGCATACTCAAGATATTACCACATCTCAAGTAGCATCAGAACATACATCTTGCTCTTCAAGTTCTGATTCATCAAGTTCTGATAAGCCAGGTTCTGATAGTTTTGAAAATATAAATACTGAACAATCCAACTCAGAGAGCATAGTTTCAGGGGGAGCATCAGAAAATGTTAATGAAGACAGCATGGATCATGGGGAGCATCCAGTTCTAGAGAAAACCTTCCATCTGCAAGGAAGTGGACTAAATCACATACACCTGATTTGATAATTGGAAATCCTGATGCAGGTGTCAGAACTAGAACAACTACTTCAAGTGAATGTCTTTACAATTCTTTTCTTTCTCAGACTGAGCCAAAGAAAGTGGAAGAAGCTCTTCAAGATGTTGATTGGGTGCAAGCAATGCAGGAAGAGTTAAATGAATTTGAAAGAAACAAAGTCTGGACCCTAGTGCCAAGACCAAAGAACAGATCTGTTGTTGGTACAAATGGGTATTCAGAAACAAAACTGATAGTGTTGGCATAATTACAAGGAATAAGGCAAGGCTGGTTGCAAAAGGATATTATCAACATGAGGGAATTGATTATGATGAAACATTTGCACCAGTTGCTAGATTGGAAGCCATAAGGATATTTTTGGCTTATGCTGCTCATAAAAAGTTTATTGTCTTTCAAATGGATGTGAATGCTTTTCTCAATGGAGAATTGGAGGAAGAAGTATATGTTGAACAACCTCCAGGCTTTGAAGATTCCAAATATCCAGATTATGTCTACAGGCTTGATAAAGCACTTTATGGACTTAAGCAAGCTCCAAGAGCATGGTATGAGACTTTAGCTCAGTTTCTTCTGGAAAGTGGATTTAATAGAGGAACTATAGACACAACACTGTTCTACCTCAACCATGGAAAGGACTTACTTCTGGTTCAGATATATGTTGATGATATCATCTTTGGTTCTACAAATGACAGAATTTGTAAGAAGTTTACCAAACTGATGCAGTCAAGGTATCAAATGAGTATGATGGGGGAACTTAGCTATTTTCTGGGCCTTCAAGTCAAGCAGAATGAAGAAGGCACTTTTATTTGTCAAACTAAGTACACCAAAAATTTGCTGAAGAAATTTGGAATGCAAGATTGTTCAAGTGCATCCACTCCCATGGCCACTGCAACAAAACTGGACAAGGAAACTGGTAAATCAGTAGATATTACTGATTGCAGAGGTATGATCGGCTCTCTACTCTATCTAACTTCTAATAGACCTGATATCATGTATGCTACCTATCTTTGTGCAAGATTTCAAGCAGATCCAAGAGAACCTCACTTAACAGCTGTGAAAAGAATTTTCAAATATCTTAAGGGAACAGCTGATCTAGGATTGTGGTATCCCAGAGAATCAGATTTTAAACTAAAAGGTTACTCAGATGCAGATTTTGCAGGTTGTAAAATTGACAGGAAAAACACAAGTGGAAGCTGTCAATTTCTGGGAGGCAGATTGGTTTCTTGGTTTAGCAAGAAACAAAAGTCAATTTCCACATCAACTGCAGAAGCAGAGTACATTGCTGCTGGAAGCTGTTGTGCACAGATTCTTTGGATGAAAAATCAGTTACTGGATTATGGGTTAACATATTTTAAAATCCCTATTTACTGTGATATTCAAAGTGCTATTGCTATGACAGGTAATCCAGTTCAACACTTAATGACAAAGCACATCAACATCAGGTACCACTTCATAAGGGAACATGTGGATGAAGGTACAGTGGAATTGCACTTTGTTCCAACAGATCAACAACTAGCAGATATCTGCACAAAACCACTGTGTGAAGCTACTTTTACAAGATTGGTAAATGAATTTGGAATGATTTCAGGTTCTTTCTCTAAATCTGCTTAGTTTTGTTCTGATGCATCAGACTTTATGATCAGTATTTACAGAAATTACTCTCTTTGTGTATTCTGTGCTTAATTGAAAATTGCTTAAGTACTGACTGTTGTCTGATGTGACTTTCTAAACTCTGATAGTGATATGTCTGTTTATGTAACTATTCAATCCTATGAGGATACTTGTGCTAGATGCTCACCTAGTAGTCTTCAATACACTAGAGATCCCATGTTAGAAGTAATTATTTTTATGGAAATCTATTGACACAAGCAAATTCTGATATTGAGCTTAGTTGAGTTTACTTTGTCTATCTTATTACTAAGTCAAAAACTAGAATAATGCTTCTCATCTGTTAAGTTCTGATTCTAGTAAAACTGTTGAATGTACTAAGTGCTGATAAACCTCACTTATCAAAAGAAAAAGGAAAAGAAATAAGGAATAAAAATCAGGTACTCCTTTGAGATCTAGAGTAAAAATGTGGAAGGGAAGACCCAAGTGCAATGCTGGTATTAAGTAATATGCGTCAGAAAAGCAAATAAATATTTTTCTTGGTGACTTTTCACACTCTATGATTACTGGAGAAATACTCTGATAATAGCATAAATTCTGATAAGCAGTCGTGATTCACTTACACTGAGAAGCCACTGTATAATGGAATTTAAAAAGATGCACAAAATTAGCATAAAACAGTTGAGGTGGACTCAAGCATGAACTCATTCAATAGTCGGCTTCAGAATAATGACAGATTTTTAGTAAAGTTTTAGTTATGCCTTATTTCTAAGATGTACTGAAGTGAATCAGACTTTACTCTTTGTCTGATATTTAGCTTAATGCACACACTAACACTCCATATGAATGATGAAAATTACTGTGGTGATCTATGTTATTTTAGATGAACAGTTTATGTGTCAGATTGCATAAATTCTGAGGACAAGTTCTGTTGAACGTTCTGATGATTAAGTTCTCAAGAATCGATATCAGAATTTGGGTGAAGAATTACGGAGACAGGCATTCATTTTTCGAGTTAAGAAATCATGTTCTGATGACTGTTAAGTTCTGATTTTAAAATATCAGTACTTGTTTACTTGATTTATTTTGGTCATTCTCACACTCGAATTTTTTTTCTTCAGAATATTGGTTTAGCAGTGAAAATAATTGAATAAGTGGGAACAATTTAAATTTTGAATTAAAACTGACTTACCTCAATTAATGGAATTACTGGGTAAGTGGAACGGTTTTTCCTTAAAAAACTGCAAGTGGGTAAGTAATGATTACTGTTTTCCCGTGCCCATTAACTATTCATTATTGTTGCATGTCTGACAGGTGTCCAACGGTTATATTTCTTTTTTACCAAGTATAAGTAAGAGAGAGAGAAGATTATACAATCTTTTATTTACTTTTAGACTTTATCTCTCTTTCTTTGCTTTTACTCTCTCTCATCTCCTGACGTTGGTTTTTCATACAGACATTTTATCAAACACCTAACAGGCAATCTTAATTTTCGATTTTTCTCATGGCACCTAAGGATTTGATCATTGATGGAGCTAAGTTCGTTCCAAATAACTATGCTGCAATTCTCGATCATGCTGAAGCTCTGTCTGAATTGCATTTTATGCAAGATCTTCTTGCACACAGTGAAATTGGGTATGCATTGACCCAGCCTTCAGTCTTTTCAAGCCAACAAGTTCCGACATTTTGGCGGACTGGGCATTTTGACAATGGTGGTGCTAATGGTACTCCCAGCATTGTTTTTGAAGTGGATGATACTCAATATGTGGTAACTCCTCGTACAATTCGCAAGGCCTTACATTTACCAGAAGGCTGTATTTTCTCAACACCGGAGGAATCAGCTCTATAAGAGTTAATGGCCAGTTTGGGGTATGAGCAGAGTTTGGCTAAGCTTGGACAGTTGAAACGGGCTCATATCAGAAAGGAATGGAGCTTCTTCTTCGACTGCATCACTAAAGCTTTCGGGAATAAGTGTTCCAACTTTGATGCCATTCCTATAATGAGTCAGCACATCGGGTATGCTATTATTAACCAAACTCATTTTGATTTTGCAAATGCTGTGATAGGTTTTATTGGGGATAGGATGACAGAAGATAGGAATGTTGTCTACTTTGCTAGATTTTGTCCGCTTATATATAATTGCTGTTGTGCTGATGAACCCCAACCTACCACTGACTTAACTCCACCTTTCAAAATTGTAAAACGAGCCTTTAATGACTTGGTAAATGCTGACCTTAAGAAAAAGGTGGTTAGACCTTTACAGATTCCTCAGTCTGTAAAACAGATCTTGGTAAATGCTGATCCTCAAACCTGTAGATCTGTTTATCCTGATGTACAACCCACCACCACATCCCAAACACCACAGCAACCATCAGAACATACCACTCATACATCTATTCCTCAACCCTCTCTCAGAACGTATCTCAAAACATATCTCACACCTTCACAGACAGCTCAACCTTCATCCTCAGCACCTACTGTGAAGCCTTCATCTTCCAAGCCCAAGAGGACAAAGACTGTTCCTCAGACACCTCAGAAGAGAAGGAGGATTGTTTTGAGAGATGAGTCTGATAGTGAGGAACAGGTTTCTCCATCAGAACCTGTTGTTAAAGAAGCTGAGAAAGTTCCTTCTCAGAAGGATTCTGGAATTGGGGGATCTAAGCTTCTCAAAAGGCTTAGAAGAATGACTTCTGCTGAACCTCCCAAGGAATCCCCACCTTCAAAGAGATACAAGAAACAGAGAGCTAAAAGGCCAGTTTCAGATGATGAGGAAGCATCATCTAAGGAAGGAGATCAGGAATCTCTGATCTCACAAGAACCAGAATCTGCTGAAGCCACTGCTTCTCCATTGACTCCAACTCAGGAAGCTGCTACAGAACATGCCAACACACCATATGTGTCTCCTGTATATAAGGCTGTATCTTCTGTTGATCCAGGCACAAGTGCTGAAATTGATATTCAGAACCTGGTTGTGCCTGAGGTACTTTACTTAGAAGCTCCAACAACAATTAATCCATCAACAACACATGTTACTGATGCTACTCCAACTCCAGAATTGTCTACTAAACCTTCTGTGCATCTAGATATTGATGATTAGAATATAGGTGAGCATCAAGATATGGATGTTGATCAGAACTTGGAACCAAATCAGCACTTAGAGGATGATGCTGAAGCCTCAATTGCTTCTCATACTGTTGTTTTATGAGAAGATGTTGATTCTGTAAGTTCTGATGCTGCAAATGTTGATGATACTGGTGATGCTGCTCCAAATGCAGATGCTGATGAAGCAGGTCCTTCAGGACATGCACCTCAACAAACTGTTCACAAAAGTGAACTAGTTAAGAAGTTTGTTACAAGAGAAGCACCAGTTCCTTGGAGTGAAACTCCTGCAGGATGGGAGTGGACTAAGGAATGGAACTCAGTTACCTGTGTTCCATCTGCAAAGACTCTTGCTAAGCACTTGACAAAAGCTGATGAGATGTTAATTAATGATGATTTCAAAACACAGCTTCGTGTCACTGCATTGAGTACTAAAAATCTGCAAGGTCTCCATTCCACAACTCATGAAGAGTTACATAAAATTCAGGAAGAATTACTCAAGCAAGAAACAGTTCAGAAAATTGACAAGAAAAAATTCTTCCAACCTACCTTTGACAAAGTTGCTTATATTGAGAAGACCCAAGAGAAGCAACAGTCTCAGATTGATGCTATTTTGAAAAATCAAGCTTCTCAGCAATCTCAACTTGATGAAATCCAAGCCTCAGTGGAATTGCTTGTCTCTCTTATGTTACCTGTTGATGCCAAAAAGGGGGAGAAAGTAATTAAGTCCAAATGCAAAACTGATAAGACACTGAAGGGGAAAGATGATGAAAAAGATGACCAGGGAAACTTTGGAATGGGTGGAGGTCATAGTCAAGGTAGAGGTTTCTCATCAAGAAAAGCTGAAATCACAAGTCACAGGACAAGTTCTGATGCTGGAAAAAGAATTACTTCTGCTACTGGTAAAAGGATAAGTTCTGATGAACTTTTGGATCTTGATGAAGAAATGTCAAGACAGTTATTTCTTAAGGAAAATCCAAGAATGGACTTGGAGAGTCTGAAGGAAGAAGAAGCTAGACTTAAATCAGAAAAAGTCAAATCTAAATCTGAAGCTTCTGGTAAAAAGAAACTTCCAAAACTCAACGGCATTGTGATAAAAGAAAGGACAAATTCTGAAGCAACCAAAGATAAATCACAACTGCAGATAGATCCAAGGTCCAAGGGCAAAGAGAAAGTTGGTGAACCTATCAAGGTTTATGTGCCTCCTGTGAATGAAGAAATTACTGATGAAAATGCTGATCTTGCTATGACTTCAAGAAAAGTTTCTAAGACAACCTCTGACATGGCTCAAGTTGTTCAGAGTCAAGAGATAGTTAGTTCTGATATCTCTAAGAAGCAAGTAACCTCTGACATAGCTCAAGTTAACTTGATATCAGAAGATAAATCAAAGGAAACCTCTGATATGGTTCATGTTAAACCTTCAAAGATACTCCTACCAGGATTCACTAAAGCCAAACAGACTCAACCTTTGAAGACTGCTGCAAGCGGTTTTGAAGCAAGAGTGGTTACTGGAAAGGAAGCAAGAGATAAAACTGGATTGGGAAGTGCTGATGAAAGAAGAATACAGAACACAACCAATGATCCAACTTCCTTAAGTGAACCAGGTATTGGAGCAACTCCTGAGAGATTGAATCAACTAGAATCTGTACAAATGGTTTACCATACCTACTTGAAAGAACACATCTTGTTGTACTTCATGACAGATGGTAGGGTTTATCATATAAGGGAAAATGCCATTCCACTGAAGTATTTTGAAGAGCTGGAACATGTATTATTCTTACTTCAAGTGAATGACAAAATAACAGAAAGTGCTGCAAATGCAGATTCTGTAAGACACTGAAGGGGAAAGATGATGAAAAAGATGACCAGGGAAACTTTGGAATGGGTGGATGTCATAGTCAAGGTAGAGGTTTCTCATCAAGAAAAGCTAAAATCACAAGTCACAGGACAAGTTCTGATGCTGGAAAAAGAATTACTTCTGCTACTGGTAAAAGGATAAGTTTTGATGAACTTTTGGATCTTGATGAAGAAATGTCAAGACAGTTATTTCTTAAGGAAAATCCAGGAATGGACTTGGAGAGTCTGATGGAAGAAGAAGCTAGACTTAAATCAGAAAAAGTCAAATCTAAATCTGAAGCTTCTGGTAAAAAGAAACTTCCAAAACTCAAAGGCATTGTGATAAAAGAAAGGACAAATTCTGAAGCAACCAAAGATAAATCACAACTGCAGATAGATCCAAGGTCCAAGGGAAAAGAGAAAGTTGGTGAACCTATCAAGGTTTATGTGCCTCCTATGAATGAAGAAATTACTGATAAAGATGCTGATCTTTCTCTGACTTCAAGAAAAGTTTCTCAGACAACCTTTGACATAGCTCAAGTTGTTCAGAGTCAAGAGATAGTTAGTTCTGATATCTCTAAGAAGCAAGTAACCTCTGACATAGCTCAAGTTAACTTGATATCAGAAGATAAATCAAAGGAAACCTCTGATATTGTTCATGTTAAACCTTCAAAGATACTCCTACCAGGATTCACTAAAGCCAAACAGACTCAACCTTTGAAGACTGCTGCAAATGGTTTTGAAGCAAGAGTGGTTACTGGAAAGGAAGCAAGAGATAAAACTGGATTGGGAAGTGCTGATGAAAGAAGAATACAGAACATAACCAATGATCCAACTTCCTTAAGTGAACCAGGTATTGGAGCAACTCCTGAGAGATTGAATCAACTAGAATCTGTACAAATGGTTTACCATACCTACTTGAAAGAACACATCTTGTTGTACTTCATGACAGATGGTAGGGTTTATCATATAAGGGAAAATGCCATTCCACTGAAGTATTTTGAAGAGCTGGAACATGTATTATTCTTACTTCAAGTGAATGATAAAATAACAGAAAGTGCTGCAAACTTTTTGAAGAGTCAAATTCAGAAACAGAAAAAGCTTTATTCTGTTAAGTCTGACAGCACATATCTTCCAAAGTACAGAGATCACAAGGGTGATATTGTTGAGATGAAGCCCAATTCTGCTAAGATTATAACTACCTTTCTGGGTTACAGGGCTGTGGAATTCAATCTTGAGTCTGACAAGGCGTATTTGATTAGACTGGATCAGGACATAAGGAAAGCTAGAATTAATGATCTCAGGGCTGCAATCTTTCAAACTGGTGAAGATTCTGCAGAACTTAAAGATGCTAAAAGGAGGATAATTGATGAACTCAGATATGCTGAGAGATGTTTGTTGAAGAACTATCTCAGAACAACTCCTGACATCAGAGAGATCAGAAGATAAGCCAAGTCAAGATCTACAACTACTTAAATTCTGATATGAATACAGACTGAAGTTGTTATCAGAACTTAAAGATTGGTAAAGCTTTAAGGACTGTAAGTTGTAGTTATCTAGTCAAATTCTCATGCATTTGTACTTAATGTTTTTGACATCCTCAAATATCTGTTAAACTTGTATATTATGCTAATTTACAAGTTGGGGGAGATTGTTAGATATATTTGATAATGTCATGGCTAATGTGATTTATGTTTAGTTTTCAGATCTTACTTAAACAGGATAAATCAGTACTTACTGGAAGTCAGGACTTAAGGATATCAGTACTTATATTATCAGGAGATAATTATCAAAAGATGGATATCAGAACTTAAGTACTGAAGGATGTTCAGATAAGGAAGGCAGCTGGTTAAAGGAAAGAAGATCGAGACAAACATAAGAAGAGATATGCATGAAGAAGGAATTCTATGAAGAATAGAATACTTGGAAGAAAAGAAATCTGATTGATATATTTTAGGAAGCAGAATTATATTCCATATCAATTAGCGATTATCTTGTAACTGTATAGTATATAAACACAGACATAGGGTTTACACTATAAATGTTATCACAATTGAGAAGATTATTCTTTGTAACCCTAGCAGCTCTCGTGATATTTATTCCATCCTTGGGAATAACAACCCTTACGTTGTTAGAAGTCATTTGAGAGATTGAATTTTAGTGGGTAAGTGTTTTTGAGAGAGAGAAGGCTTGAAAAGTTTGAGAATGGTGTGAAATCGCCGAAGTTAGGTCAATTGAGATCTCGAAAGCGTAAAGAGGGGTTATGTCGAGATGTCTGGGTATTTATAGGGCAGAGATGTGACTTATCGAGAAGAGAAGAATGAACGGTTTAGAATTACTTGTAGAGAAGTCACATGATTTGTAGAGATCTCATATCGAGATGTCACTTTCCTGACTCTTGTCGAGAACTAGATAGTGACTTATCGAGATGTAGTACAAATACCCAATTTGTCCTTTAGGAATAAATTATTCTAATTTATATTAAAGAAATCAAAATAATATTAGAACAGATTTTATATCAAAAGTATTTTGCTGAAATAATTTATTGAATTAAACTATTTCAGTTCTGAGTTGTCGAGAAGTCTAAAATTTGAACTGGAGAGAACTCAATATTAATAATATATCGAGATCTCTATAATACTTATCGAGAAGTCATAAAAGGACTTATCGAGATGTCTATCGAGATGTCATATAAATAGACTTATCGAGAGCTCTGTCGAGAAGTCATAAAATGACTTCTCGATAAGTCAATTAGATTATCGAGAACTCAGTCCTGGACATACTTTGGAACTTTATTAAATATGTGTTATATTAATTTCACATATTAATAATGTGAACTAACATTTGGACAATTTTTCTTAGAAGTAAAAAATTCCAAGTTAGATTTTTACTTGAAGAAAAAAATATACAGAGAATTCTGAAATATTTATAGATCATATTTCAGTTAATTCCTAATTAAATCAAATTTATTTTGATTTATCAAGAATTAATATTCTGTAACATGTTAGCTGAGTTCTTGACTTTAGGATGAAGAGTTTAACATAACAATTTCACTTACAAGTCTAGTGAAGGTTGATTCATCCAAAGTTTTAGTGAAAATGTCAGCTAACGGTTTTTCCATTGGAACAAAAACTAGCTCAATAGTACCATTTGCAACATGTTCCTTAATAAAATGGTACCTTACATCAATGTGCTTAGTTATGGAATAATTAACTGGATTAACAACAATAGATATTGTACTAGTATTGTCACACATGATTGGAATCTTTTGTAACACTTGGACATAATCCATAAGTTGATTTCTAATCCAAAGCACTTGAGCACAACAACTTCCAACAACTATATATTCAGCTTCAATTGTGAAAGTTGGCACAAATTTTTGTTTTTTGCTATACCATGATACAAGTATTTGACCAAGGGATTGCAACTTCCACTTTTGCTTTTTCAGTCTACCTAGCATCCAGTAAAATTTGCATCTGTGTATCCAATAGCTTCAAAAGCAGTTCTCTTAGGATACCACAATTCCAAGTTTGGTGTTCCCTTCAAGTATCTAAAAATCCTCTTGACGGTCATTAAATGTGATTCTTTAGGATTTGCTTGAAATCTAGCACAATAAAATTTAACAAACGTGATGTCTGGTCTACTTGCAGTCAAGTAAAGTAGAGATCCAATCATTCCCCTATAGCTTGAGATGTCTACACTTGTTCCTTTCTTATCTTTATCCAATTTGGTAGCTGTAGACATAGGGGTAGATGCAGGTGAGCAATCCACCATTCCAAATTTCTTCAGAAGATCCTTGACATACTTATTTTGACTGATGAAAATTCCACTTCTTTGGCTAACTTGAAGGCCAATAAAGTAACTAAGTTCTCCCATCATGCTCATCTCATATTCACTTTGCATGAGTCTTGAGAATCTTTGACACATCTTTTCATTAGTAGAGCCAAAAATGATATCATCCACATAAATTTGAACTATAATGATGTCATCACTATATTTCTTGTATAATAAAGTATTATCAATTATACCTCTAGTGAATCCATATTTGAGTAGAAATTCTGATAGAGTGTCAAACCATGCTCTTGGTGCTTACTTCAATCCATAGAGAGCCTTTAAAAGTTTGTAAACAAAGTTAGGAAATTATGGATCTTCAAAGCCAGGTGGCTATTGCACATAAACTTCTTCTAATTAGTCATTAAAATATGCACTTTTCACATCTATTAATACATCTTGAAATTGGAATGTGCAGCAAATACAAGGACAATTCTTATTGCTTCAAGTCTTGCAACTGGAGAAAAAGTTTCATCATAATCAATTCTTTCTTCTTATGAGTAGCCCTTGATATTGAGTCTTTCTTTGTTTCTTGTCACAATACCATTTTTATCCATTTTTTCCTGTACACCCATTTTGTTCCAATGATGCTTCTGTTTCTTGGTGCAGGAACCAATTCCCAAACTTTATTTCTTTCAAATTGATTTAACTCTTCTTGTATAGAAGTTATCCAATTAGGGTCAAGTAGAGCTTCTTGTGCCAGAATTTGCGATGCTCACTAGATGCCTTGGTGTAGAAGCAACATATCATGTCCTTGTTTTTCGAGTTCATCTCTGCAACAAACAGGCTTCCCTTACTTACTCCTTTCAGAGCAACTTCACCAGTCTTTTTGCTTGTGATTGAGCAATATTTTTTGTCAAAAATAACCTTAAATCCTTTGTCTATAAAATAATTGACACTTAGAAGATTCACTTTAGGACCTGCAACCTTTGCTACATCTTTAATGACAATATTTCCATGAATTAAACTAACATATCCCATTGTGAATCCCTTGTTATTGTCTCCAAAAGTCACCAAAGGGCCAGCCATCTCCTCAAACTGTGATAACACGGCTTTATCACTTGTCATGTTTCTGGAGCATCCACTTGTCAATGATCCACATGACTTTATTATTCTTGGCCTGCACACAATGAGGTTTAAGTGTGTTTAGCTACCCAAGCAATATTGGGCACTTTCTTCTTCTTGACAGAGTTAGCAGAAGTAGAACTTGAACATTCAAAAGAAACAACATTCTTAGTTTAAATAACATTCTCTTCTTTGATCACATATCTAAAGTTGACTTCTTTTAGATCCTTTCTCAACTTATGACAACTAGTCATAACTTTATGTTGCATGGAATGTAATCAAACTTGTCACAGAATGAGTAGAGGTTATTTGTTTGTACCTCATTGTATTTGCAAGCTCCATACTTTAATTCACTAACAACCTTATTACAAAGGTGAGTTAGATGATTTATTGAACCATATTTTTAACATTTCTTTCTAGGAGCATCTGCAATATAAGCATAATCATTGCTTTTGTTGACACCTATATTTCCATTTCTATTTTTTTCCAGTGCTTTCATTTTTGAACGCATATACTGGTGTCTTGGTAATTGGACTAATTTCAGGATTCTTCTTACATTTAGTGTTAAGAGTGGATTTTACATTCTTCTTTTCTTCTTCTTCATCTGTAATCTCCTTCTTGATGACAAGCTCCACCTCACTGAATTTTACCTCATAATCTTTAAATAAGGGTGTATTTACCTTTTTGAGCACCTCAGGATCATCTTTGTTCACACTTTCCTTTTCCTTATCAACATCATTTTTCTTGTGAGATGCAATTGCCTCATAGTCCAGGCCAATAGCTATGTTAGCACATGGCTCACTCTTCTAATGATATTGACCAATCAATTGAGATGTGTTTTTAAATGATTTAAGATTCAGATAATTTTTCTCAACTTTTTCTCTTAGCACAACTTATATTTCCTCTGCACACTTCAGCTTGTTCTTGAGGTATTCATTTTCTTGTCTAACAGCTTCTAGAGTAACAAGTTGCAGCTCTAGTTCTTATTTTTCAATCTTAAGTTTCTCATTTACTTTTGACAGCCTACTCACTTCCTCAGTAGCTGCCACCATGCTTGTGTGAATATATAACATTTCTACACTCATATTTTCAACAGTTTCTTTATATTGTGTAGCATTCAATTTAATGGTGGTTAGAATAGGTACCTCAGATTTAGATGCAGATGACTCTCCTTGCTCTAAGCCCATGAGAGCGTATTTTCTATATTCTTCAACATCATCTTCATCATCTATGTCATCCCAACTCTTACCTTCAGCAATATAAGCTTTTTCCTATTATTTTCTCAAAAGTGCTTCATATTTAGCTTCAATATCCAAATAAGCCTTGTCTTTTTTCACCTTCTTTGGCTTCCTACATTCTGTGGCAAAGTGACTAAGTACATCACAGTTGTAGCACATAATCTTTGATTAGTCTACAAATCCTGACTTGTAACCACCTTTGTCAGTTACATTTGTCTGAGTCTTTTCTTTCTAGTTATTATTGTAGGATGTTTGGCCTTTACCCTTGAAATACCTAGGCTTCTTGACTCTGATGTTTAAAATCTTTCTTTCTAGATAAGCCATAGACTGGTCCATTTTATCCAACTTATCAAGAGTATAGTACTCACGCTCTTCCAACTCCAAAATAACTTGTTTTTGAGGTTCCTTGTTTTTCTGCTCAACAACTTGAATAACTTGAGTATGAGGTTCAATTTGATCTTCAGTCATTATTTTTCATTTTCTATCAAGGCACTTTATACATCTATAACATGCCCTTGACTCACTTTTAATGACTTTCTTTGCATCATTTCCAGCTCATTCAAAACCTCTAAAGTTATTCTTCCTAGATCTCTTCTTTCTCTTATTGTAGAGATCTTTTGTTCTAAATGGTCAGGAAGAGTGAGCAAGAATTTAAGGTTAACTTCCTCGGCTTTATAGTACTTCTCATGAAGCTACAACAGTAATACCTTCTTTAGGTTTAGCCATGAAACCCTCATATTATGAGACTAAAATCCTTCTCTAGTTTGACCTCACCTCTTCAGTGCCTTCACACAAGATCTCTATATTTTCCCATATTTTCTTAGCCCAGTCATAATTGGTAATGTTGTTGTACATCACATTATCAAGAGATTCAATGAGAATGAGTTGCAAGCTGCTATCAAGTGAAACTTTCTCCATCTCTGGTTCAGTGTATGTAGATGGATCTTTAGAAGAAAAGTGTCCAGGAATGACCATATCACCTTCTGTTGCTTCAGACACCCTTACCATATGAATGAAGTTTCCATGCTTAAAAATTTCAATATACAGTGGATTAGCCATCCTGATGAACAACATCATCATCTTCTTCTATAAAGTGTAGTTTACTTTGTCAAAGACATGGATCTTGATACTGCTAAGTTTCTGTTCACTCATACTTCCAAGATCTAATTTTTTTACTTTTAGATTTTGCTCCGATACCACTTGTTAGGTATGAAGTGCAACACAGGGGGGTGAATGTGTTTTCTTATTTTCTTGAGTTTAACTATGTGTATTTGGGGCTTATGGAACTAAATAGCTAGATCAAATTATAGAGATAAAATACTAATAAGAACACATAAACAATTTTATCATAAAATTACTTGACTTATATTAAATCAAATTTGTCTTACTACAAATATGTGGTCTTAAAAATAGGAATTCAACTACTTCTCTTGAGAGAATTACAAAATTTCCTAGATATGTTTGCTACTTCTTAATAAAGAACCCGTGACATATTTTATAGATCAACATGCACGGTTTATAGAACTTGCACTAAAATAGATTAACATATTTTCTAAAGCTCATTTGTCTATTTTCATTTTTAGTGTAGCATATTTGTGCATAATCTACTAGGTATGTAACTCTTCTTTGTCAAGTTCATTTTGGTCATTGATCTTGTATTCTTCAAGCTGTAGTTGTAGGATTTCCAATTCAATGACATAATTCTTTGTTGACTGATAATCTTGGATGTTCAAGTTGCCTATATTTTGAATTCTGAAGTTATTTATCGAGATCTCTTTTGTTGTATAGAGATGTCAAATATCAATAAGTAAAACTATTTATCGATATCTCTAGTTCTCTACATAGGCTTTTGACTTGTCGAGGTCTCCAGTTCTCTATAAAAAGAATGACTTGTCAATATCTTCAATTCTCTATATAAGCTTTTGATTTGTCGATATCTCCAGTTCTCTATATGATGATTTGACTTATTGATATCTCCAATTTTCTACATTAGGATTGGACTTATCTCCAGTTCTCTACATGGACTTTTTGACTTGTCGATATCTTCAGTTCTCTACATACAGATTGACTTGTCGATATCTCTTAGGACTTCTCTACAAGCCATTTTAGACTTCTCGACATATTTCTCTACATTTCTTTGATCTGTGACTTATCGATATTTGGCTTAGAACATTTTTCCTAGAACACCATTATTCAACTCCAAGCTTCTACACTTCTCTCTGAGGCATGATCAGGATTGATCTTCTTCCAGAGTTAATTTCATAGCTTGATGGATGTTCATAGAAAAATCCTCCAGTCTAATATACTTTAGCATTTTTACAGACTTAAGAAATACAATTACAGAATACAATTGAATTATAATACAACTTATCCTTAGAGTTGTCAATATAATTTAGTCTTGTTATGTACATGCATGTCTTGCACAACATATACATACCAATATTAAGTAATAAGAATAACATGATGCAATATATACAATGGAGAAATGAGTAATTTTGAGGTTTTTGTTAAAAAATCTTTTCTTATACATCTTTTTTCCAAAAATACGGTAGTATTAGAAATTAATTTCAAAAGTACATTTTTTATTTTTGTTTTGAAAAATACAATCAGCAACTTTGGACCTCAAAATGTAACTTTAATTTTTGCTTTTTTGAATGTTAATTTTGAGATTTATTCGGCTGCATTTGCTATTTTTTGAGTTAGTTTTAAGTTGAAATTATTTCAAACAAAATCAAATTCAATCAATATCTAAGCAATTAGAATCAACAAAATTAAATTTTATATTTCTTGGTGACATTATGTCAAACAGTTGATATACACAAAAACAGATGAGTTAAATCGACAAAAATATAACTTCATGATTCATCAATAACAAAAAATATAACAGACCAAACACATTGTAATCAATTGCTTGCAACTTTAAAAGTAACCAAATCAACTAAGTGCACGTTTATGTAAAATCTTACATGTGTTAAGTTCCATTAAATCTTCAACAAATAATTTAAGGATAGTTAAGTAAAATATAAATCAAGTGAAACGACAATATTAGTGCATTAAAAAATAGGGAGGAGAGATGATGATAAAAAAATCTTATATGTTAAAGGATGATTACAATGACAAATGATGATAAAGACGTGATAGAGGGTGTAGAAGGAGATAAAAAGTGAGGGATCATAATGTTGAGAAAAAGAGGATGGATCAGATAAACTGTAATAACGAAAGAAAAAAATAGGCACGGTTTTTTAAAATTAAATTGGTAAAAAGAATTTTCATAAATTTCCTAATTTTAAATTTTAATTCGGGTGTAACGATTTTGAGGTAGATATCAAGAAAAGTTTCATAAGGCAGTGATTGTGTATATTTCATTACGAATCTACATATTTACTATCCAAATTTAAAAACAAAAAAAGATGGTAAGTAAATATATGTCAAGATTGAGCTTTTGACATGATTTTATCAAAATTTCAGGAAAAAAATTGTGAGATTAAAATCAGAATCCTTATTCTCTTATTTTATTGTAAAAAACCATCGATGATTGTGGTTCGGAAGTTCGGTGTGTAACATGAATAAAACGCTAGTAGGATATAATCAGGCCAATCAGGGCCGAAAAATTAAGACGGAAAAATACATGTGAATATACCATAATATCCCTGGACTTCTACAAATAACAAAAATGATATCTGACATGTAATTTCTCGTAAGAAAAGTAAATGTGAAATATAATCTCTTATCTATACTAAATTATAATAACCCGAATGGAGTAAGATTTAATACATTTATTGATTTGGTTATCCTCAATCATGACCGTCAAATTTTCTTAATCAAATGATAAGGACCGTTAGATCTAAATACTAAAATAATATAACATCCAAGCTCCTGGGTCTGAATCCAGACAACAGTAAACAATTATATTATTATTTACACGGTATCCAAATTTAACCCGCCAACAACATATATTTATATTATTATTTAAATTTATAAGGATACAAATAAGCTTTCAAGTTCGAATCCCACGAAAAATAAGTGTTTATATTATTATTTATAAATATTAATAGCTATAATTATTATTCTTAATATAAAACTCAATATACTCTCAAAGAAGTGATAAACATTTACAATTAATTTTGACTAGCGATTATGATGTAATTTTATCCCGCATATTACATTGTACAATTCTCTCACAAATACAATAATTTAGAATTTTTTTGGGCAATAGAAAAAAAAATACAAAATCGACTTTTTTTATTAGAAAAAAAGTTATTGCGTCGTTGCTACACTTCTTTCAAATAAATAAATTAAATAGATTAGTAGTTTTGATTTCATCAAAAAAAATTGTATGACATTGAGGTGTTGAAGACAAAATATATTAAGATAATTTTAAAATAACTATTGTATGTTGAAAAAACACAAATTTAGCAAAAAATAATCTAGCAAATTACTACTACATATTCATAATTTATGCTACATTAATATATATATATACATATATATATATACTATTATATTAAAGACGAAATAATGAAAGTTTTGTTGGTAGTCGGTCTGGTCACCTGTAATTATAGTAATCTATACTATTAAAACAATCGCAACCGCTAATCTGATAATTTTAAAAATAGACATCAAGATTATCTTAATACAATCATAAATATAAATAATTATATTATTCTACTATTATTCAAACACTAAAATGCAATAACAATTTCCTAATATAATTATATATATAATATGATTAGAGGTTCAATTAATCATAAATATGAAAAGATTACATTGTTTAATGTACAACATATATATATGTATATAATATACATAGCCAAAAAAATAATTCAAATCAACATCGCATATATTTCAATATTTGTATATTTTTTTGTAATAATATTATAACAAACCGTCAAAAATCAAAAATAAAAATAATTTTACAACGCCGTCAAAACTCCGAAGTAACAATACATACATACATTAAAAAATAAAAAAATTTAAAAAAACAAGTAAATTTTATAAAACCAAGACTAAGCTTGCATGTTGCCAACATGATCCCAAGGTGTTTTGCACGGGTTATAAGTTAAAAAGAATAATGATAGGAAACTGATATACACGTCTCCATTGATATTATTTTTCGACCTAATATTTAAGTATCAGAGGCTAATTGATTTGGAAGACAAATGGCTCCAGTAAAGTAAAGATGTCCAAATTCTGGTTGCAAGGGTTAGGGATTAGGCATAGAGGAAAAAGATAATAAATGATTTGAAGAATTTTAATTGAATGCCAATTTAAATTTGATATTGGAGCACTACAACAAATTAGGCCAATTACGACGGTCAACTTACGACGGAAAAAAATGCGCGCCCAACTTACGACGGAAAAAAGTAAAACGTCGTAATTATTTATGACGAAACCCAAAATCGTCGTAAGTTTAGTATTTTATTAATAAAATTATTGACGATACGATTAAATAAAAATGGAAATTATTTGAAATTGCGACGATTTAAACATTTCGTCGTAAGTTATTTATTTTTATTGAAATTTACGACGGAAATTAAAATTCGTCATAAGTTATCAAAGAGGGAAATTTAACTTTTTCCCCAAATTTTTGGCGGGAAAATAAAAATCATTCAAAATTGCGACGGTTTGAACATTTCGTCGTAAGTTAAATATTTTTATTAAAATTTTAATTTGAAATTAAACAAAAAATATATTTCATCTAAATTTACGATGAAATATTTTTGACAAAAAATATTTGAACATCTAATTTACGATGGAAATTAAAATTCGTCGTAAGTTATTAAAGAGGGAAATTTAACTTTTTCCCCAAAATTTTGGCGTTAATTTGACTTTTCTCAATTTTTTGTAGATAATAATTTAGGACGGACTCCGGCATAAATTAGCACATGTTTTTTGATAATTTTAATTTTTAAAAAATATTATTTCATGATCCAACCATATTAATGTCATCATTTATTTGTTTGGGTGACATTTCGAGAATTTCAGAAAAAAAAATTAAATATTTTGATAAAATAATTTAATATGAAACATTGATTATCACTAATATATAGATATTGTCATCCATACGGTTGGATCGCTGATTTTTTTTTTTAAATAATCAAAACACAAATTCAGAACTAATTACCAGTTAGTTATACAAGTCGAACTGATGCTTGACTTTTAAAATGGCAAATCAAATAAAATTATTTTGATATAAAATTTGGTTATATCACTAATATATATATTGACATATATACGGTTGGATTGTTGAATTGTTTTTTAAAAATAATCGAAACACCAATTCATAATTAAACACTAGTTCGATGTACAAGTCAAACTGATGCTTGACTACTAAAATGGCAAACCAAATAAAATTATTTTGATATGAAATTTTGGTTATATCACTAATATACATATCTATTGACATCTATACGGTTGGATTGTTGAAAAATAATTTTTAAAATAATCGAAACACCAATTCAGGATTAAACACTAGTTAATTGTACTAGTCAAACTGATCTTTGACTGTTAAAATGGCAAACAAAATAAAATTATTTTGATATGAAATTTTGGTTATATCACTAATATATATATTAATTGAAATCCATACGGCTGGAATGTTGAAAAATATTTTTAAAATAATCGAAACACCAATTCAGAATTAAACACTAGTTAGTTGTACAAGTCAAACTGATGTTTGACTGTTAAAATGATAAATCCAATAAAATTATTTTCATATGAAATTTTGGTTATATCACTAATATATATATTTATTGAAATCCATATGGTTGGATCGTTGAAAAATATTTTTAAAATAATCAAAACAACAATTTAGGATTAAACACTAGTTAGTTGTACAAGTCAAGCTGATGCTTGACTGTTAAAATGACAAACCAAATAAAATTATTTTGATATGAAATTTTGGTTATATCACTAATATATATATATCTATTGACATCTATACAGTTGGATTGTTGAAAAATAATTTTTAAAATAATCGAAACACCAAGTCAGGATTAAACACTAGTAGGTGTACTAGTGAAACTGATCTTTGACTGTTAAAATGACAAAACAAATAAAATTATTTTGATATGAAATTTTGGTAATATCACTAATATATATATTTATTGAAATCCATACGGTTGGATCATTTAAAAATATTTTTAAAATAATCGAAACATCAATTCAGGATTAAACACTAGTTAGCCTTACAAGTCAAACTGATGCTTGACTGTTAAAATGATAAATCAAATAAAATTAATCCAACTGTACAGATGTGAATATTCTAAAAAATAAAGTGTGTACGGGAAAAGTTAACTAATTTAAATATTTAAATCTTAATTATTTATAAAAATTATAATTTTGGGGTTGAGTAACTAATTTCCACATATTCAGAACTGATGCTTAACAATGATTTGACTATAATTAACCTGATTAAAAAAATTGATTTGATTATATATATTTATTTGTCCTTGACTTTTTTAATAAATCATTTCTCTCTAAAAAATTGCAAGGCTTCAAAAAATTCACTTCAATAAATAAAATTATTTCATAAAATTTACTTAATTTTTTTTTAAAATAAAGAGTTTAATAATAATATAAAAAATTGATATCACAGATAAATAAAAAATTATTTTAGTCAGAATTAAACTTTGGTTATATCGCTAATATATATATCTAATGACATCCATACGGTTGGATCGTCGAAAACTATTTTTAAAATAATCGAAATACCAATTCAGGATTAAACACTAGTTAGGTGTAGGAGTCAAACTGATGTTTGACAGTTAAAATGGCAAATCAAATAAAATTATCTTGCTATGAAATTTAGGTTATATCACTAATATATACATATATTGATATCCATACGGTTGGATCGTTGATTTTTTTTTTAAAATGATTGAAACACCAATTCACGATTAAACACTAGTTAGTTGTACTACTCAAACTGATGCTTGACTGTTAAAATGTCAAACTAAATAAATTTATTTTGATATAAAATTTTGGTTATATCACTACTATATATATCTATTGACATTCATACGGTTGGATCGTTGAAAAATATTTTTAAATAATCGAAACATCAATTCACGATTAGACACTAGTTAGTTATACTAGTCAAACTGATGCTTTACTGTTAAAATGACAAATCAAATAAAATTATTTTGATATGAAATTTTGGTTATATCACTAATATATATATATATACATCCATACAGTTGAATCGTTGAAAAATATTTTTAAAATAATCGAAATACCAATTCACGATTAAACACTAGTTAGGTGTACCAGTCAAATTGATGCTTAACTGTTAAAATGACTAATCAAATAATATTATCTTACTATGAAATTTTAGTTATTTCACTAATATATATATATTACTAATATATATATATATAAATAATCTTGGTTACATTATCTTTATAATGATATTTATTTTAAATATTATTATAATAATATTTGGTTGACTTCCTTCATCCAAATCACTTCCCCCTATATATTCCCCCTTTTAATTTTACTTCCATGTTCAATAAAACATAAACCTAATTGGCCGGTTTTTCTTCATCTGGCCGCTTCTTCCTCAGCTCTCTTTAACCTCTGCTTCAACTCATCAGACCCCAAACCAATACAACTTTAGCATAATCCAACTAAAAATCGCAACATCCCTGTTAAACCTTCCCCTCTAATAAAAGTCTTCTTCTCCGGGGATTCTGATACGGTTGATGAGATGCAGCAACGATGTCGTCGTGGCTCTCAGCACCCGGTTGTAATTAGTTTCCAAACTTTTCTGAGTAGTGATCAACCAACCACTGGTTTCCAACGCAGACCAACTGTTTGATTGTTTGTGCAACAGTCTAATATTGCAATTGCTTACTGTGTTCATGGAACCCTCTCTTTTTTTCTTTAATTATCTCTTTCTTTAATATTGTTGGCTGATATTTTGTAGTTTCTATCATTCTCTCTTTCTCATATTCATGGAACCCTCTCTTTTTTTTCTTTAGGGAATTCACTTGCGGTCTTTTGAATGTTTGTATAGCTTAACAGGGACACCTGGGCAAATGAGGCTGTTGCACAAACCATTATTTCTAATTTTATCTTCTGGCAGGTTTGTTTTGTTCTTTTTATAACACCGTCTTCTTTTGTTATACTGGTTCCATTATATTCCTAGTACATTAATGTATTGCATTTTTTCATTAGGCATTCCTAAATATAGATTGCTATTTTGTTATGAAAATATTGTTAAATTAAATGCCTCTCCGGAAGTTTACAAGTATGTCTTCTTGGTTGAATTGTTAATATTTGGTACTTTTTGTTTGGACATTGTATTTGTGCAGTATTTAAAATATAGCCAACTCTAGCCATATGCTCATGTTTATGTAATTACACATTTTTATTGTATATTATTAGTGTAATATTTTAATTAGTTAGTACGTTTTTTTCCTTTTTACGCTTGGTTTTGCCCAACATTATGCAACTGAAACAATTCGTGTCGCACATCATAGGCTGGTAGGTATAGTGCTTATCCAAGGGGGTAATGACTGATTATTTGATTAAATCAGTTTCAAGTATTTATCACCTACAATCTAGAAGTATATGCTGATATAATTGATAAGGATTGAAGTCAGAGTGCCCGAGTATGGTTGGACAATTCAAAAAGTATTCCATCTCATGAACTTTATTGTAAATGGAGGTAATTTGAACATCTAATGCATTGATAAGTATCTTTTACCTAAATATTATATGTTGATGATTCTGAATCTTTAAATTTCAGTTCGAGCCATTGTGTTTACGTTTCATGTACAAGTGTTTAATGTGTTTCTGACAGGTTGTTGCTAATTTGGGTCTTGTTGTACCTGTTTATGATATACAGTCCATTAATGGAGGGTTTGTGTTTCTAAGTGATGTGAGTGATGGTGCATCTACCTATACGGTAACATATAAATGTTATGGATGATGGGTGTAGTTTGTTTTGGTATTAGAGTGTGGGATTTTGATGTAGTGTTTGTGGTTGTTGACAGGTGAGTTTTAGATTGGTGATTTTTCGACCGTTTGTTGGGGAGGTTGATACTGCTAAGCTATTGGAGTCCACTCCTAATGATTTACGCTATAATGTCTTTTAAGTTGCTTCCTTAATTCATACTTATGTCTTATAGCTATTGCATTCTTTCGTACAGGGTTTTACTTGGTAATATAGTTTTAGGCACAATCATACTTATGTCCCCTCTTCACTTTTCATTGTTGCAGGGACTTTTAGTCGTGTGAGGTGCAGATTTTTTCCAAGTTTTCTGCTGTTGGAGTTCTCTTGTTGCCTGGTTGTGCGAGTTTACTTGGGATTTGGCTGTGATTTATTTTTTTATGATCCTTCAAAAGTCGATTGCTTCCGTTTTGTCTAGTTTCCCTGTGAAGGTGTCGAGATGGTTCTGCAACAATTGGAGTAGGTGGTTGTGGACTTTTCTTCCTGGGTTTCTTAGTTTTTATTTTGATTTTGTTTTGATGGAGGGAATTAGCTGGTGCTCTTTTGGTGGTGCCAAATGTGGTATTTTAATTTATTTCGGCCTATTTTTGTTTTTTATTCTAAGCCTTTGAGGCTTGGATTGAGATTAGGTTCTTTTGTAGTTGGTTTTGTTCTTTTATTTTTTTTTTCTTATTTGTTTTCCTCTTGAAGGTTTGTTTCAAGAGGTAAATATTTAGGGACTCCCTTTGTATATTCTTTCTCTTTTATATGTATTTTATATGTATTTACGAGGCTCATTCTCCTTTACCCAAAAAAATGTGTTCTTTCATTAGTTTTGATTACTTTTTATTTGGCATTGTAAAGAATTTAAAAAATGACCGGAAACTGAAAAATCAGGCTATTCTGTAAATACAAACTTACGACGGTTGTTCATCACATATTCCGTCGTAAGTTACTAATTTACGACGTATTTTTTCGTCGTAAATTTATGTTTTATCTCATTAAAAGTGGGCTTCGTAAAGTAATATCCAACGTTTTTTCCGTCGTAAGTACATAACTTACGACGTTATTATTCGTCGTATTATTGTATCTTACGACGATAAATTCCGTCGTAAGTAGATTTATTATTTTATTGAGTATGTGGGCCCCAACTTCCTAATTTACGACGCAATTTTATCTTGTGACGAAAAAATGAACTTACTACTCGACAAAAAACGACGATTTTTTTCCGTCGTAAATGGCTCAATTACGACGATTTCAGTTCAAAAAAACCGTCGTAAATGGCCAGATTTCTTGTAGTGGAGGAGGACAGAGATGAGTATTTTATTTTTTGGGACAAAGATTTTACTTATTGTTTTTATAATCATTACATGTGTTTGCATATAATAGATAAATTTTCTAAATTACATGATTGATTAAGTAGATTCAAGATTTTATATTTAACTATTATTATTATTATTGTTATTATTTAAAACTAGTCTTTCATAATATTAAATTACAAGCAATTATGTAACTTAGAAAATAGATTAAACAAACCCCATTCCATCTATTGTCAATGTAATGGATCTAATGTGTTAGTGTCGATGCATACATACCCAATAATTAAAAAAAATATTTTATTATAACGTCAATATTGTTCTTAAAATTTATTATAATAAAGTAAAAAAAAAAATTATAATTTTAAGGATCAAAATAATCAAGTTATTTGTGCACTAGATTTTACCAACTTGTTACATTCCGCCATACTCCCTTCACTAATAGAAAAAATCCATTAGCTCTAACTTCATAACTAAATTGGTTATCACCTACTATTACACGAATATCTTCATCAAAGACTATAAATCCTTCATGTTTTCCGGACCACCAAAAGTCACAGCTAAATAAAGTGGATTTGATGAAATTCATTCGAAAACTCCAATCATACGTTTGATTCATACCCAAGACATGTGTCCCCAGATCATTATCACCCGATTTGCAATGAAGGTATAAGGGAGGTTCTGGAATAGGAAGAGCGTTGGTAATAGAGACATGTTCTTTTTCAAAGATAGGAGCCGAAAAACATGTCGTGAAAAAAAGAGCGATAGTTAAAAATTTAAGTAAAAATGAGTGATTTCTGTCCATGGCTATACTTATAACTACTAGTGTTTATATTAAATTTAATTGTGTTAATTAGAATGCTTTACTTACTTATTTATAAGTCACTCTGTCATAGATATTTATGAAATACAATCATTTAATTATAAATTTTCTATATTAACTTTGCATCTTAGATGGAAATAGATATGATTGGTTTCTAGATTTGACTCATAAGATTAAGTACAAAACACGTTGACCTGAAATAAGAGATTTTGAACATGTGCGCAACTAATTCTTTCTAATATACTTTAACCGCTAAAATGTATAGAAGATAATTTTTTCGAGGCATAGTAATATATATATATAGGAGGTGTCTATCGTTTCCATTTAAAAAAATATCTCCAATCACAAAAAAAAACTGATTTGACAAAATAATTGCATTGCAAGTAATTTTTCTTATATGGTATATCTGGTAATAAAATCAGTATAATGTCCTGCTGTGTGTAATATATAGTTTTTTTACTTCAAATAAATACAATCTTAGAAAAAAAAATCACATTATAGACTTTTCATTTTAGCTAGTGACATAATTAGTGAAATAAATTTTGATTGTGTATTCTCAAGCCTAAACCTGAACATTTATTTGTCTAATTAGAATCAATTAAATTGAAATTTGAGGAACAAAAAGTAAAAAATTTGAAGGTTTAAAAATGAAAATAAGCAGAATAAGGGTAGGTTAAGGTCATTTAAAGGGACTTATAGCTTAAAATAGGTAATAATGGAATCATAAACTCGTAAATAATTAGGTCTTATCAAGTATAAATGTAAATTACATGACTACGACAAATAAGTTGGAGGTTGTTGGGGTTTGGATGTGGTGTCTGATACGTTAGAGGTTGTTGGGGTTTGGATGTGGTGTATGGGGAGTGTTCATAATTTGGATGAATATTTTAGTCTATTATTGTGTACTGCTTTTTGTTGAACTAATTTACTTATGTTATTGTGATTGTTCTATTACTTTTACTAGCTTAAATCTTGTGCGATGCACGGATTCATTAATATTCAAATAATTTTAGAATTTTATTTATTCAATTATATAATAATTTTAATACATTTATATAAATATATAAAAATTATAAATTTATAATAAAAGAATTAGGAAAAAGTCATTGTCGTTGTTTAGTAGGATAAATTTTGGTTGTATTTTAGCGAGATACGGAGACTATATTTAGTAGTTTAACACGTATATAATACTATTTATTTTTATTTTTATTAATTAAAATAGGGGATAACCGTTGAACCAAAGTATACCCATTCCAGATATTATATTATAGTATAGATTACTCTTAGCTTATGAACTTTTAGTTTATGATCTCTAAATTTTGTAATATTGGGACTTAATATAATTTATGAAGTGTTATGCACTTTTAATATGTAACTAGAAATGATGTGAGTTCAAATTAATTAATAAACACCTGTTAGGATAATTGGTGATTGCATGACAACTTAATTCTTCGTATGGTAGTTTGTGTGAAAACAACTCAGTGAAACATATTGTAAAAGCCAAAATATGTTTTCATGTACTAGGGTGATAGCAAGTTTATGTTCAAGAATAAGTATAACTTGTCACAAGTTCAATTATTGTTCATGCTTTGAGAAAAAATACAAAATGACAATTATTATGAGTAAAAAATAGGTTATATTTATTACGCTAATTAATGACAGGGTTCGTAAGCTCGAGACCTTTAATGGATGCCCTTGTGTTTCTTAGTTTAAATTTGTCCTCACAAGATGCCTACGTATCTCTGTGTGTTTAGAGAATCAAGCCAAACATGTAGTTTTAAACTGTGGGTGAGGCCCCTTATATGTGCGTGGAAAGCCCTAAATTAGATTAGGGTTAGGAGACTTGGTGGACAAGTCTCAGACTTAGAATGAACTTGGGAGTCCTAGAAAGTAGGGATATACTTCCTTATAGAATTGTAGGGCTTAAGGACTACTCTTTTAAGAGTTTGAGTCTGATTTGAACTTATTTCTCCAACTATTTTCTGAGCTAATTTATGACCTACAAATTTAATAATAAATCATTGGTTTGCGGGCCCTTAAAGCCCAATTATTGTTGTATTAATTACCAGGCTTTATTAACCGAGTTTTTTTCTCTTGGATCAAGTCTAAATAATGCGCTATTCTTTATGCAATTAGGGTTATTTTTATTCCATATCATTTTCCCCCCAACTTATAGGAAACTGTATTTGATTTTATAGAAGTTAAGTTAGTACATGCCCTCGCAGGGTATCGTTTTTAACGTAAAGTGTGGAGCGACCTACACATTTACAACGATTTTGTCTTTCTCAAGGCTACTTATATTTCTCTAACTTGAATTATACTCTCCTCTAAGAATGTCAAGATTTCTTGAGAGAGGGTTCCTTGTCCCTTTTAGCGGAAAAGATTTGATCTTCGAAACCTATTCAGTTCCCTAGATACAGTTATTGTTATCGTTGCAGTTACCATCGCGGATAATTAGAGAATATTTTCCTAGTTTATCATTGACCTAAGGAATTTTTTTACAATTTTCGCAATCTTTCTGATCTTTTTTCAATTTTTCTAATAATTTTCGAGCAGGATCCACGACCTAGATTTCGACTAGGATCCTGGTCAAAAAAATGGCCCAGCCATGGCATCCGAGTCGAAGTTATTCGACCAGGACTCACGATCTGGAATTCGACTAGGATCCTGGTCGAAAAATGGTCCAGCCATGGCATCCTAGTCGAAGTTATTCGACCAGGAGTCACGACCTAGACTTCGACTAGGATCCTAGTCGTAAATCTAGTCATTCTTCAGTCCTTTTAATGGCCTAAACTTTGACTTCAATTATGGTTGAAGTAATGGTCATTTTTTAGGTCCCTGGTCGAACAATTTTGACTAGAAACCACGACCTGGACCTTGACCTCAATCATTGTCGAATTAATGGTCCTTTTGTAGGCCTCTAGGCGAACAATTTCGACTAGAAACCATAACCCGGTCTTCGACCTCAATCTTGGTCAAAATATTGGTCATATTGTAGGCCTTAAATCGAAGAATTTTGTCTATAAACCATGACTAGGCCTCGACCTCAATCCTTGTCAAATTAATAGTCCTTTTATTGGCCTCTAGTCGAACAATTTTGACTAGAAACCACGATCTGGTCCTCGACCTCTATTTTGATCGAAATAATGGTCATTTTATAGGCCTCTAGTCGTAAAATTTTGACTAGGAACCACGATTTGATCTTCAATCACAATCTTGGTCGAACAATTGGATTTGACCTTAAGATCCAAATTTTAATTAGATTGGGCTAATGGGCTTTAAATTCTAAATCATAATTGGATTGGGCCTATGGGCCTTACATTCCAAATCTTAATTGAATCTAAATTCCAAATCGTAATTCTATTGGACTTTTCGTTATGGGCCTGATAACTCATGTTGGAAGCTTTAAAAACATTCTAGAAGTTGGGCTTCTGGATTTGGGCCTCTGTTTTATGGGCTATTGACGGTTTATCTTCCTCAAATGTGCCTATATATTAGAGTGAGTTGGACTAATATTTTTTCGCACTTCTGATTTTATAAGTTTTCTCTCAAACTCCTTGAAGATCTTAGGTAATTTCCGGTGATTCTCCACTTAGGGATCTACGGTAAAGCGATTTCCGGCCACCATATTTCCAGTTTTTCGGTTAGAGACCTCCAAACCTTTAAACTTCTTTCATGTATTTTCTTCATATCTTCATATTTTCTGCATTTTTACTTGCATTTCCTCATAGTTCCTGCACTTCTTGTATGCATTCTTTGAATGTATACATGATTTTTTGGGTTTGATATTTATATATGCTCATAATTTATGTTATAACATCCATAATTTTGAGGTTTCATCTGCATAATTTTCATATTTTTCTGCATAATCTCCATAATTTCTGGGATTTATTTGCAGAATCTTCATATTTTATATTCATTTCTCTCCATTTTTGGAGTTTCGGATGGCTAACAAGAAAGCTCTTCGCTTAGCAAAGATGATTGTGGCCAAGAAATCCAACAATTTCCCTATTTGTTTGAGGTACTCCTCCTTAATCGACATGATCAACACTAGGGGGGATGAGTATCCATCTAATGCTCACTTGGACACTTTTGATCATATCAACACCTTTTATGACTGAAAGAGTTGGAGAAAATGAATCGTATCTACAAGATCAAGAAGCCTTATAATCTTGTTTTTGCTGGGGCCGCAGATGGGGGCTTTCCATTGGAAAAAAGACGTTCCTTGCATTTTCAGGGAAACGATTAGGGTCGGCGTCAGGTTTCCCTTTCATCCTTTCATTCCTACTTTACTCGCAGATGTTCAGATTAGACCAAGTCAACTTCCACCAAATGCATGGAGGTTGATTATTTTCTTTATATCCTAGTGCATCAACAACAACTTGTGTTATTCCCAGTGAACTAACAATGAGATTTACAGAAGGGGAGTTGAATGTAAATCTCAAAACTTTTTCAAGTTTTGAGCAGTTTCTAGTCTATGTGTTTTTATGTGAATTGCTTTAAGCTAATGCAGACAGATATATATTCAAACATAAATGTAAAGAACACAACAGACTTAAAAACTTTTATGGTGGATTTGTTATTCCACCAGAGATGTGTTATTTCAGAAAATCTGTGATTCAAAGAATTAAATCACAGCTGCTTCCTAGTACAAACTAGATAATTTTCTCTCTGGATTTTTCTAAACAGCTCTGGAAAATTCACATCTAATTACTAGCTGCTACTTGGTTTATATATCACCAAGTTTACAAGTGAAGACAAAACTGTAAAATACAATTAAAAGGTTCTTCACATGTTTCTTCTTCATTTCTCTATCCAATGCAATTTAGGTTTGGCTGTGAATCTTTGAATACTTCCTTGTTTGCACCAGAATGGAAATGCTGCATTTTCTTGATTCCTCCTAGAGGCTGCCACATTCCAGTTTATCTCTGTCAACCCATGTGCCTCTGTCAGCTTATGAATTGTCACTATCAACTACTATTGAACTAAGCATCCGTTGAAGCTTTCATCTGTTGATGCTTTATCCGTTGAAGCTTTATCCGTTGATGCATTAGCAGTTGAAGCTTTATCCGTTGATGCACTTATCCGTTGATGGATCTTATCTGTTGAAGCTTTAGAGACATCCGTTGAAGCTTTGTTTCTTATCCGTTGAAGGTCTTTAATATCAGTTGATACTTTTTCACTTATACAAAATTACAAGGCATGAAATATTTACAATTAGCCCTCCTATTTGCATATCCACTAGTAGTCAACATGACTGATAATTTCCCACAACATCTAAGAAGTACAACTTAAATATAGAGACTGAAATGTTCTACAATACTAAACTTATTTCTAAGTGAAGCTACTCCTTCAACGGATAGCCAAGATGGTCTTATCCGTTGAGGCTACAAACACTAGATTTTTACTTAAGTGTTTTGTTTAACTTATCATCAAACTAATACACATATTCCTAACAATCTCCCTCTATTTATGTCTACTAGAATTGTAGGTATAAATTTGGGTTTAACTTGATGATAACAAAACACTTAATAAACATATGAACTATAATAAAGCAGAAATTCAAAAGTGCTGCAAAAATGTGTATGCTGAGATGGAATAGAAGAATTACATTGTTTCCAAGGGTGCTCCTTTAACCTGAGCAGATTAATTTCTTTTCCTTTGACCCCTTGTTTTCTTTCCTAGCCTCTTGTCATTCTCCTCCATTTGGAGTTGGAGTTGTCTGTAGAACTCAGCTTCATCTTCTTCATTGATGTCCAACTTAGATTGCATATCCTTGAGAGTTTCATTACTGGCAATCTTGAGCTGATCTTCAAGTCTAAAAAATCTTCTGACTCCTTTATTGTCTCTGGACTCCATCAACCAGTGAGGTGATTTATGAACTGTAATTCCTCTTTCTTGGATGAGTAATGTTCTAGGCAAGGCATTGGGCTCCCACCAAGTCTTCCTTATGCTGGCAATCTTGTTGAGAATCTCAGTCTTGGCAGTCCTGGTAAAGCCAGAATCCCTTTTTATGGCTGAGTAAACTCTAAACAAGGTAGAGTAGCCTTCATTCAGAATTCTATCGAGAGGCCAAGTCCTTTCCCCACTTCCTTTATATTTGAACACTAGTCTTTCTGGAAGTTGTCTGTAGGCATCTATTCCCCTTACTTCCTCCAGCTCATCCAGATAGAGTTCAATGTCTGAAAATTCCTTTATATCACAAATGTGAACATAATCATCCTTTGAGGCTTGTGGCTTAGGCTTAGGTTTCTGAGTGAATTTGATTGAGGTTAGAGGAGGTGTTGATTTGATTTTCCTTTTCTGTTTCTTTGATGGTGGAGAAGTGGTTAAGAAAGTGGGCAATTTGATGGTGTCCCAATCAATTGGTTCCTCCTTAGGAGTGATTGTTTCACCATGGATGTTTATGAATGGGTCAGGCACAATGGGTTCAGGAATAGAAGGTAGTGGTTTGGATTTTGATTGGGTTTCTTCAGTCTCATCTACCATCATCTTTCTTTTTGCATTGGCCTTCTTTCTGTTCCCTTTCTGCCATTCCTTTCTTTACTTACTTCTTTCTTCCACATCATCACTAATCATGTCCCCCATACCTACATCTTCACTCTTGTCTTCAATTTCTTTCTTTTCTTCAGCTTGACTTGACTTTAGCTATTTTTCAAGCTTTATTTGTGCTCTTTTGTCAGCCTTTAGCTTTTTAGCTTCTCCCTTCAACCTTCTGGCTTCTTCCCTCTTGGCTAATGAGAATTTGGGATGTCCTTGTATCACACATATACTCTTTTTCTCTCTAAAGATAATAGCCATGTTCATCCTTTCAACCACATCCTTGGTCTCCTTGTGCTTCATGATATTATCACCCAAAATCTTGTCTTCATCAGGCTTTGGAAGAGGAAAGTCCACTTCTTTCAGCTGAGCAAGGCTTAGAGGGTTCTTTGTAGAGTCCTTATTGGATCTGTTGTTGGGCTTGAGAACCATAGGTTTCAGATTCTTGGAAGAAGTCTCTCCAACCTTATTCCTCCTAACTGGCTTGAGCTCCATAATGATTGGCTCCACCTTTGTGCTATGCTTCACAGATTGTGATTTAGAAGTTGTAGAACCAAAGATTTGTTGCATCCTTTCATCAATTTTCTTCCTTTGCTCTTTGACTTTCATCTCAGCTGCTGCTATCTGGATTAGATCAATTCCATCAAGCTTTCCTTTGATTTGAAGAGTTGGAGAAGTGATGATGGCAGGAACTAACACTTTAGATATTTGAACTATTGTTGATGGCTCTCCTTCCCCTTCCCTTTTATTCTCCCCCTTTTTGTTATCATCAAGGATAGGGGTCAAGCCTTGTGCTTTTGCCAGCTGCATTAGTAGATTTGTCTGAGATTGTTGATTATGAAGAATGGTGACCATAGAGTCTTCAATGATTTGAACTCTGTTTTCCAACCTGGCCAGCCTCTTGTCAGCATCAGATTCTATCCTCAATCTCACCAACAAATCTTGCATAGTACCATAAGGCATAACTGAATCCAACTTCTCAGCATTGTAGGATTTCAGATCAGCAATATCCTGCTTGAGTTCATCCACACTTAAATTCTGTCTGATATGCTGTAACTGTAAGAGATGCAGAGAGTCTAGATGAGCTTGAAGAATAGCTTTTGTACCAGCATCTGTAGTCTCCTGAAGGGCCTTTTGAATAGTCATTACTTGCTTGACCAAAGCTACACCAAACTGTCCTGGTGTAGATTCCTTTGCCCATGCCCATTCAGGTAGATTTGGAACAGAACTTGGGCCTGCATCTCCCCCTAAGTTCATGCTCCCATCCAAAGAATTAGAGTCATCATCATTAGAATTTGCTCCAAATTCTTCAGATGGCTCACCAGCTTGAGAACGTAGGCTATTAACAACAACTTTGTCTCTTAGAAGAGATTCTGAAGTGTGTACAATGTTCAAAGTCTGCTCTGCCTCCACATTACCCTGAGCAGCCAACAGTTGATAGGATGAAACATGATGAGTAAAAGTGTCAGCATCCAAGGAAATGTTATCAATTCCATCTTTATAATGTTGCTGAAATTGTCTTCCCTTGTCAGCATCATCCACAGTCATTGACTCACTAGCAATGGCTGGATCCACCCTTATAGCTTCTGTACCTGCCTTTCTCTCATTTTCTCTATATTCTTGCATCAGGGGCTCCCCCTGGCTCACACACACCCTCACACCCTCACCCTCACCTACTAAGGTGGCACTCCCCTCACTTACTTTTGCCATGCTGGAAGAAATAACATGCATGTTTTGACTCTCAACCTCTCCTTTTTCCTGGGAGCAACCCAGCCTCTCACTCAAATTATCACTCCCTTCCCTCAATCCTAGAAGTGATTGCACAGTAACCATGTCTTCTACACTTGGAATTGAATCAGTTATGTGTGTAGAGACCATCAACGGATAGGGAGTATCCATTGAAGTGGAAATTGATGATATCAACGGATAACTGCTATTAAGCTTATCCGTTGAAGAACAACCACTTGTCAACGGATGAGAGATATCCATTGAAGAAGGAAAAGATCTAGATATTGAAAGTGACATAATTGTTGAATCTGTGTGAATTGATTTTATGTGAGGTGACACAGATTCTTCAACTAAGTCTGAAAGAATTGGCTGATGATCCAACAAGTCATCTAACAGATGATGATCACCAGGATTTGAGTGGGGCTCCTCCCTGAGTTTTAAAGAGGGAGAATCAGGAATTGATGTGAATATCATATCCACATCCAGAGAGGGTGATGGAGAATTTGGTGATTGATGTGTGTCTGTTATGAGAGAATGGGGCTGTGACTCCACATTTGCTGGAGCCACTTCAAGCTGGATTTGAGAAGGCAAAGATACAGGTGGATGTATCTGTGCAGTGTGTGCCCCCTGTATGGAAACTAGGGTTTTAGCCTTCTTTCTTCTTGAAGAAGCTTTGACAGGTGAATGTGTGGCTTCAGTGTCCCTCCCTCTTTTGTTCTGTGTCCCTGGTTGGGGACTACTTTCAATAGCTGCATCCTTTTGGGAGGATGCAACTAGGGATGTGTTTGACTCCTTTTGAACCACCACAGCCTTTTGAGAGACTGTGGCTTGGCTGGTTAGGGCACCACTCACCTTTCCCGCCTTATCCTGGGGGGTTTCTTGATGTTCACCCATCCCCTCACCACTCACACCCTGTTCACTCCCTTCAGGGTTTTTGGTAGTTGTTACAACTGTTGTCTTTTGAGAAACAATAGAGGTGGTTTTCTTTGACTTGTGTTTTAGAATTTTAGTTTTGGTGGCTTTGGTAGGAATCTGTTGGGAGAAAGACACAGATTCCATGGCCACACTAGAAGGCAAAGAAACAATGGGGTTGGAAAAAGTAGGAGTTGCAGAAGTATTTACCTCACTTACCTGAGGTGCATTCATTATTGGTAAATAAAACCAATGGCACCTGGCTCTTGAGGTTGATTCTCAAAAGGTCTGCAAGGACCCTTTTCTCTTGTGCCCAACATTTTAGTTTATTGCTCTCATTAGTTATGACCAAACCTTCAGCAACATGGTTAGCCAATAACATAAAGAATCTAGCATAGTAGATGTTATGAGGTCTATTAGCTTTGTTACCTAACCTGGAACCTAATTCTAGCATGACATAGTTGCTAAAATAAAAGTACCTATCAGAAACTCGCATGTAGAGCATATTAACAAGAGATGAAGTTATGGCATCAAAATTGCTAATCTTCCCAGAGAAAACCTTGATAAAGGCATCTCCAAGAAAACTCCATTCTTTCCTAAGGCCCTTTCTTCTAATGCTTCCTAAACTAGCAGAATTAAAAGAATAGCCTATGGAATCTAATATAGCAGATACATCTTTATCAGTGTGTGGTGTCATGGCATTATTCTCAGGCAACTTAAAGCAAGACTGTATATCATCACAGTTAATGCAATAATCCTTACCTTTGAGAGAGAAAGCAATGGTCATATCTGTGGAGTCGAACTCTGCAGTTGTCCAAATCTCCTCAATTACCTCACAGTAGATGGTTGGGGCTTCCAGTATTGCATAGCTTAGTTTGCAGTTTTTGATGAAGTCCATCATCTTGTGATAATCAGAGTGGGCTTCATTCTTTTCAACCAAGGCTATGAAATTGTTCTTTTCGTAAAAAAATCCAGACTGAGACATAATTTTGACTACTGGTGCCATTGTTGTGAGTAGAGGTTGCAGAGAAAAACTTGAGAGTTTTGGGAGAGAAATAGAGTAAAATTTGCAAGAAAGCGTAAAGTGAAAATAAGAATTCAATGGGCTTTTATACTTTATTGAATTAAAATGTAAATAAAATGATTAAATGATACTTTTAAATAAATTACAGCCGTTTGAGAATAAAGAAAACTGTAGAAATTCTGAAAAACTGCCTTTAATACAAATACATACACCTGTACATATATGTATCAACGGGTAAGTAAAAGAATCAACGGCTGTGACTCACTTAAAGTAACTGATGTGACACTTCAATGGATGAGGTAAATAGTTATCCGTTGAAGATTAACACAATTTTTATCCGTTTAAGGATAAAATTACCAGAAATGTATTTGTCTTTCAACGGATAATGAACATCCGTTGATAGAACAATTTTGGCTTTCAACGGATAGGGAATATCCATTGATAGAATAATCTTTACTTAAAGCCAACTTTGTTCTTGTAGCAAATTCATTTCAGGCTTCAAAGCAGATTATAAAGAGGACATAAATTTATGAATAATTAAGCATACCTAGCTCACTTACTAATCTTGTGAATATTGATTCATCAAGTGGCTTGGTAAATATGTCTGCAATCTGCTTTTCACTTGGAACAAAATGAAGTTCCACTGTACCTTTCATCACATGTTCCCTAATGAAGTGGTACTTGATGTCAATATGCTTGGTTCTTGAGTGCTATACTGGATTTTCAGTAATGGCAATGGCACTTGTGTTGTCACAGAATATAGGAATTTTGTCAACAGTTAGTCCATAGTCAAATAGTTGATTCCTCATCCATAGTATCTGTGTACAGCAACTACCAGCAGCAATATACTCAGCTTCAGCTGTTGATGTAGAAACAGAATTTTGCTTCTTCTGAACCATGACACAAGCTTATTCCCTAGAAATTGACAGGTGCCAGTTGTGCTTTTCCTGTCTATTTTACAGCCTGCATAATCTGCATCTGAGTAGCCAATTAGATCAAAACCAGACTCTCTAGGGTACCAAATTCCTAGATTTGGAGTCCCTTTGAGATATCTGAAAATTCTTTTAATAGCCACTAAGTGAGATTCTTTAGGGTCAGCTTGAAATCTAGCACAGAGACATGTAGAAAACATTATATCAGGTCTACTAGCAGTTAAATATAAAAGTGATCCAACCATGCCTCTATAACTTGAAATGTCCACATACTTTTTAGCCTTGTTTAATTCAAGCTTGGTAGCAGTGGCCATGGGAGTTTTTACAGATGAACAGTCCATTAGGTCAAACTTCTTTAAGAGATCATAAATATATTTAGTTTGACTAATGAAAATTCCACCACTAACTTGTTTAACTTGTAAACCAAGAAAATAAGTTAGCTTTCCCATCATGCTCATTTCATATTTACTTTGCATTAGCTTAGCAAACTTTTTACAAAGCTTATCATCTGTAGATCCAAATATAATATCATCTACATAAATTTGAACAAGTATTGTAGAGCCATTAACATTTCTAAAGAAAAGAGTTTTGTCAACAGTACCTCTTGTGAAGTGATTATCTAGAAGAAATTTTGACAAAGTCTCATACCAGGCTCTAGGTGCTTGCTTTAGTCCATAGAGTTCTTTCAACAGATAATACACATAGTCTGGAAAATGAGGATCAAATCCTGGAGGTTGGCTTACATAAACTTGTTCCTCCAATTCCCCATTCAGAAATGCACTCTTGACATCCATTTGATAGACCTTAAAATTGGCATGGGCTGCATAGGCTAGAAAGATTCTAATGGCTTCAAGTCTGGCAACTAGAGCAAATGTCTCATTAAAATCTATTCCCTCTTGTTGAGAATAGCCTTTAGCAACCAATCTGGCTTTATTCCTTATGACAATGCCATTTTCATCCATCTTGTTTCTGAATACCCATTTTGTGTCAATAGAACTCTTGTTCTTTGGTTTGGGTACCAGCTTCCATACTTTGTTCCTCTCAAATTGGTTTAGCTCCTCTTGCATTGCTAAAATCCAATCTGGATCCAATAGAGCTTCTTCCACTCTCTTAGGTTCCTCCTGTGGCAGAAAGATACTATACAGACATTCATCTTGAGTAGCCCTTCTAGTTTGCACTTTAGATGTAGCATCACCAATGATCAGTTCAAAAGGGTGATCCTTGGTCCATTTCCTTTGAGGTGGTAGATTAGCTCTAGATGAGGTTGCCTCGGTATTGTCATGATATGAGATAGAATGTTGATTGGTTGAAACTCCCCCTGAGTTGCTGATCCTTTGAAAAGAATTGGGAGTTCTATCAACTGATGAAGTGAATTGATTATCCGTTGACAGACTATGATCAACGGATGCTTCATTATGAACTTCAACGGATGACGCACTTTGTCTTTCAACGGATGCTACAATGCTTCTTTCAACGGAAAATGAATTAAGACTTTCAATGGATGCAGCATTCTGTGCATTATCCAAAGGCAGATTTTGTATTCTTCTCGAGGTGCCTTCTTCATCATTCTCATCTTCACTATCATCAAAATATATCTCAATGTTGTCAAATTTGAGTCCTTCATGATGTCCTTCATCTCTTAGTCCATCAATCTTTTTATCATCAAACACAACATGCACAGATTCCATGACAATGTCGGTTCTTAGATTGTAGATCCTATATGATTTTCCAGCAGAATAGCCAACAAATATTCCTTCATCAGCCTTTGCATCAAACTTTCCTTTGTGATCAGGTTGATTCCTTAGAATGTAGCATTTGCAACCAAAGACATGCAAAAAATTTAAAGTTGTTTACTTCTCTTGAACAATTGATAGGGAGTCATGCCTTTTGCCTGATTAATTAGAGAAATATTCTGAGTGTAACATACACAGTTAACAGCCTCAGCCCAAAAGTATGTTAGGAGTTTTGACTCTTCAAACATTGTTCTTCCAGCTTCAATTAGTGATCTGTTCTTCCTTTCCACCACACCATTTTGTTGTGGAGTTCTTGGAGCTGAGAACTCATGCATGATCCCATTTTCTTCACAGAACAACTTCATGGTTGAATTCTTGAACTCAGTTCCATTGTCACTCTTAATATTCCTTACTTTGAAATCAGGATGATTGTTGACTTGCTTGATATGATTGATAATGATTTCACTAGCTTCATCCTTTGATCCAAGAAAATGAACCCATGAAAACTTTGAGAAATCATCTACAATCACTAGGCAATATCTTTTCCTTGAAATTGACAATACATTGACTGGTCCAAAAAGATCCATGTGTAGCAGTTGTAGTGGTTCATCAATTGCAGATTCAAGCTTCTTACTGAATGATACTTTCTTTTGCTTTCCTTTCTGACAAGCATCACACAGCCCATCCCTTGTGAATTCTACTAGGGGCAAACCTCTAACTAAGTCCTTTTTGACTAGATCATTCATTGTTTTGAAATTCAAATGGGACAGCTTCTTGTGCCATAACCAACTTTCAACTGGACTTGCTTTGCTGAAAAGACAAATAATTGATTCTGCATCTGCAGAGTTGAAGTCAGCTAAATACACATTCCCTTTTCTAACTCCAGTTAGAACCACTTTGTTGTCCTTCTTACTTGTGACAACACAGGCTTCAGAATTGAAGGAAACAGTGTTCCCTCTGTCACATAGTTGACTAATGCTCAATAAATTGTGTTTGAGACCATCAACTAATGCAACTTCATCAATGATGACATTTTCTTTTGTAATCAAGCCATATCCCATAGTGAACCCTTTGCTGTCACCTCCAAAGGTTATGCTAGGGCCAGCTCTCTCCTTAAACTCTGTGAGCAGGGTGAAATCTCCTGTCATGTGTCTTGAACAGCCACTGTCCAAGTATCATAGATTCCTTCTTTTTCCCTGTACACAACAAAATCAATCAAGTTGATTTTGTACCCAAGTTTCCTTGGGTCCAGCCTTGTTAGTCTTTTTCCTAGACTTCATTCCTCCTACATCTTTTGACTTAGGTAACTTTGGGTCAACCTTGATCTCAGATGTAGTTGGTTGAAGAGTAGGGTTAGTCACAGGATCATTTAGCACATTTGATTGAATTTGATAAGGCATGGATTGTGCAAACATATTATTCCACATAGGCATGTTGTATGGCATCTGAGGCATACTGAATGTAGTAAAATAAGGATTATTAACATATGGTATGTTTGTAAAATGTGCATGAGGATTCTGATAAGACATAACAGGCATAGCATGCAGAGGTGACATAGACATGTTAGGCATGGAGGGAGTTAAAGGCATGGGAGCATTCTTAACAGATTTGCAGTTATCAGATAGATGATTAACACTTTTACAATGCACACAGCTTTTTCTAGGAGCAGACATATCAGGTGTGTAATTGTTGTGTTTATTAATCCCTACCTTCCCATTTCTATTAGATTTTCTTTTAGTTTCCTTTTTATCCTCAACCAATTTAAGCCTATTTTTCAGCTGATCTAAAGTCATGTGTCCTATGTTCACCTTACTGGCATCTTTGGATGTGCTAGCTCCTTCTTTGACAAAGTTCTTGAAAGTTGAACCATCCTTCTTATTGAAATTTTTCTTTTTAGAATCACTTGCCTGTTTTAATTGATGAGCCTTGAACGGATGCTCTTTTTCTTCCTTCAACGGATAACTTTCATCATCCGTTGATTCCACATCTGTTGATAATCCATCAATTAATTCTAACTCTTTTTTGTTTTTCTTCCAGGCATTCTCACAGAATGATTCAATTCCCTGAACCTTGGCAATCTGAACACTAACATCCCTAGATGTTTTACAGGCCTTGATTACCTCTTGCTCACTTTCTAACTATTTAGAAAGAATTTCTACTTTCTTAACAGCTTCTTCTAGTTCACTCTCAACAGTCAAGCATTTAAGTTTAATCTTTTTAAGCTCAATTACCTGATCCTCTAACACAGCATTCCTATCACTTAAAAACACATTATTCTCTTTGATCCTTGTGTTTTCTTTAGCTAGTGATTTAAGGGAAACACGCAAATGATATAATTCATTGGACATATCATTTATGGATTCATTGCATTCATTTTTAGAAAGCTGAGAGAGGTCAGTAGTGATTACCTGGTTGCTTGATGAACTAGTTTCATTTTCATCAGAATTAGCCACCAGGGCTAGGTTGACATATTCCATATCATCATCTTCATTGGCTCCATCTGCTGCCCAATGATCTTGAGTGAGAAAAGCTCTTTCCTTTTGTTTGAGCAAATCAAAGTACTTCTTTTTGTAATCAACTTGCTCAAATTTCTTCTTATCAGAGGTTGGCTTCCTGCACTCATTTGCAAAGTGTCCACTAATGCCATAGTTATAACATTTGAACTTAGATTTGTCCACCATGTTTTTGTTTGACTTAGTGAATTTTATATTTTTCTTGAATTTCATCTTTGCAAACCTCCTGGACAGAAAAGCCAGATGTTCATCAACATCATCAGAGTCATCTTGACTGGAATTGTCTTCATCCTCAGCTACTTGCTCTTTTCCCTTTCTTGATTCTGATTTGCTTGTGCCAATTTTGAGACTTGGCATTGTCTTCTCCTCAATCCTGGCTTCAATTTTCTCATTGTCCGCTACAAGTGCAACTGATCCCCCTTTTCTCTTTCCCTTTTCCAACAGCTCATCTTGCTCCATCTCAAGTTCATAAGTCTTCAAAATTCCATATAATCTTTCAAGTGTGAAGTTCTTATAATCTTGAGAATTTCTTAGAGAAACAGTCATAGGCTTCCATTCCTTTGGTAGAGACCTCAGAAATTTTAAGTTGGAATCTTTGACTTGGTACACTCTACCATACAGCTTCAATCCATTTAACAGTTTCTGAAATCTGTTGAAGGTATCATTTAATGATTCTCCTTCTTCAAAGTGAAAATATTCATACTGTTGAATAAAAAGCTGCATCTTGTTCTCTCTAACCTGCTCAGTACCTTCACAGATGATTTGCACAGTATCCCAAACTTCCTTTGCAGTTTGGCTATTGATGACATTGTCAAACATATCTTGATCTAGGCCATTAAACAGAATGTTCATGGCTTTCTTGTCCTTGCGAATTTCTTCCATGTCTTCAATAGTCCATTTTGCTTTTGGCTTGGGAATGGACTGTCCAACAGCAACTGTTGCAGTAGCAGCTGTGGCCACTTTGTGAGGAATGTGAGGACTATTTTCAATGCAGTTGATGTAGCTTTCATCCTGAGACAGTAGATGTAAATGCATCTTCACTTTCCAGTGATGATAGTTATCTTTTTCCAGGACTGGAATCTTTATACCAATATCCTTCCTACTTATGTTGGTAGCAGGAGAATTCTTCTGTGCACTCATGATGTTAGTAAAATAGATCTTTAAACTCTCTGTATGTTAAGAGATTGCTCTGATACCAATTGTTATTCCCTGTGAACTAACAATGAGATTTACAGAAGGGGGGTTGAATGTAAATCTCAAAACTTTTTCAAGTTTTGAGCAGTTTCTAGTCTATGTGTTTTGATGTGAATTGCTTTAAGCTAATGCAGACAAATATATATTTAAACACAAATGTAAAGAACACAATAGACTTAAAAACTTTTCTGGTGGATTTGTTGTTCCACCAGAGATGTGTTATTTCAGAAAATCTGTGATTCAAAGAATTAAATCACAGCTGCTTCCTAGTACAAACTAGATGATTTTCTCTCTGGATTTTTCTAAACAGCTCTGGAAAATTCACATCTAATTACTAGCTGCTACTTGGTTTATATATCACCAAGTTTACAAGTGAAGACAAAACTGTAAAATACAATTAAAAGGTTCTTCACATGTTTCTTCTTCATTTCTCTATCCAATGCAATTTAGGTTTGGCTGTGAATCTTTGAATACTTTTTTTTGCACCAGAATGGAAATGCTGCATTTTCTTGATTCCTCCTAGAGGCTGCCACATTCCAGTTTGTCTCTGTCAACCCATATGCCTTTGTCAGCTTATGAATTGTCACTATCAACTGCTATTGAACTAAGCATCCGTTGAAGCTTTCATCCGTTGATGCTTTATCCGTTGAAGTTTTATCCTTGATGCATTAGCAGTTGAAGCTTTATCCGTTGACGCACTTATCCGTTGATGGATCTTATCTGTTGAAGCTTTAGAGACATCTGTTGAAGCTTTGTTTCTTATCCGTTGAAGGTCTTTAATATCAGTTGATACTTTTTCACTTATACAAAATTACAAGGCATGAAATATTTACAATTAGCTCTCCTATTTGCATATCCACTAGTAGTCAACATGACTGATAATTTCCCACAACATCTAAGAAGTACAACTTAAATACAGAGACTGAAATGTGCTACAATACTAAACTTATTTCTAAGTGAAGCTACTCCTTCAATGGATAGCCAAGATGGTCTTATCCGTTGAGGCTACAAACACTAGATTTCTACTTAAGTGTTTTGTTTAACTTATCATCAAACTAATACACATATTCCTAATAACTTGCCTCTCTCTGTTGTTGTTTTTAGAAAGAATTTCAGTTTAAATATATCCTTGACAAGACTCTGGGTTGGGTTTCTTTAAACCAACGCCCCGCCATCCCTCCACATTGTTTCCAGATAACAATCTTAAATGGAAGAAGGATTTTGTTTACTTGGTTTGGTAAGGCGGTGATTGGGGTACCTTTTTCCAATCATCATTCGGAAAACTAGTTGACGGAGTCCAAATGACATTATTTTGACTCCCGAGGAGACAACGGCCTTCGATATTCTTACCAGGGACAACAGAACGTCCCATTCTTGGGATCTCATCAAAGAAATTGTCCTTGTCGAGCGCGGGCTTTCTCCTATTCCTATTAAAGGTATGATTCCAAATATTTATACTTACTGTAGTGTTTTTTTTCCGCTATATTTTTTATCTAACTTTGCTGAATTTTTTTGGCACATTGGCTCGGAAGATTGAGGATGTTATTAAACCCAAGGACTTGGATTCCAAGAGGATGAAAAGGGCTACAAGGGTTTTCAAGGACCCGCGTCTGGGCGACAAATCCCCTGAGTTTCTGACTCAGGTTGGTGGAGAGGGCGAAGAAGGCCCCAACCAGTCCCTGAGGATCAATCAAAAGCTGGGCTCGTATTTCCAACCGACATGGGGGTTAAGAGAAAATGACTCAATTCTTAGGGATATGAAGTTAGAGAAGGAATGGTCCCTTCACTCAATAGTCCCCGCTAACTACAAGGATTTTGTTCTGTAGAAGGACTTGGAGACAAATGAACTGATGGGAGCCCAGGCCTTAGCAATGGTAATTTCATTTTATATTTTTATTATTGTCTTGATTTTTATTGTGCCATTTCTTCGTTGAGTCATGCGCTTATTTCTTTTTCAGGCCAATGTCCACTTCCAAGGGGCACTTCACAAAGCTAAGGATTGGAAGGTGGGCTACGAGAATACTGTCAAGAAGCTTGTGGAGGCCAACGAAATAATCAAGACTCTTCAGGCTAAGTTAGCCCCCTCAACTTCAGACTTAAAGAGCAAATTGTGATTTTGAATAATGAGAGAAATAAGGGCTTTGACGCTTGGATGGACACTTCTGACATCAAAAATGTGATGCAAGAGCATGATGTTTTTACTTATCCCGTTAACTACAAAGAAGGATGGGACGCTGCAGTTGAGGTTATTCAAGCCAAATATCCTGAGGTGCGGGAAGTTGAATCCTTCCCTTGCCCACTCAAAATCCCTGACCTTAGAGGTGTCACATAAAAGATCGCAGGTCTTATCCGCTAAGAAGACCGCCCTATAAATTCATTTGATATGAGGGCTTTCGGGTCTAGAGTACCTATGATGGACAAGGGCAAGAAGAGGAAAGAGGCTGATTCAAGCTCTAGCAAAGAAGCGTCTTCATCCGAGAAGGAAGATGAGCTTGCCACAAAAAATGCTAGGACCGAAGATCCTCCGAAGAAAACCTCACAAGAGGTTTTCGAGGAGACATCTGAGGAAACATCTGATGGTCCAACCGAGAGAGCTCCGAGGAGACCTCGAAGGGAGGATCTGAGAGAGGATCTGATGGGAGCTCCGAGAGCGGCTCAGAAGAAGAGTCCAATGAGTCTGAGCCTCCTAAGGCATATGCTTAGATTTTTTGTTCAATCTGTTCCTTTCTTTTATTGTAAAGTATTTAAAATGTTTAGTCGGAACCTCTTGTATTTTTTTCCTTGAATTTCCATTCGTTGATTTTACGATCTTTACTGTCATTATGAATAATTATGTTTAAGTTTATGAAGAAAACTTAACTTTACAAACATTACTTGGTCTTTCAAGACCTCATAAAATTTAATGGGTCAAACCCTTACAATCTGAATCAAAGATTCTAGTAAACTATATTACTTTGTAGTCCTAATAACTTAATATTATATGTAATAAGTATTTAAGTGTTGTGCATGCCAAGTTCTTGACACTTCCTCCCCTTCCATTGTCTCTAACTTATAGGATTTTCGTCCTTGAACGCTTTTGACTTTGTATGGTCCTTCCCAATTTGGGGCTAGCTTTCTTTTCTATCCTAATCCATATGCTTCAACTTTCCTTAAAACCAACCTTGCTTGAAGAATCTTTTTCTCACCCTAAAGTTGTAGTAAAATGAAGCTTTTTTCTGATATTCCACGATCTTGGCATTAGCTTGATCCTGAACCTCATCAATTAAATATAAGGCTAACCTCTACCCTTCCTCATTTTTCTTAGCATTGTAGGCTTGAATCCTTGGATATGGATGTGATATCTCTACATGGACAACTGCTTGATCCCCATATGCTAACATAAAGGGTGTTGCTCCAGTCGTGACCCTACACGTGGTCCTATATGCCCAAATTATCGGAAGTATTTTATCTACCCAATTGTTTCTGGACTTCTCAATCCTCTTCTTTAATCCATCTAAAATAATTCAGTTTGCTACTTATGCCTGCCCGTTGGCTTGAGGGTGAATGACTGAAGTTAACTGCAGCTCAATTTCATTTTCCTAACAATATTTCTTAAATTCCTCTTTGTTGAGCTGTGTTCCGTTATCGGTTACTAGGATACAAGGAATTCCATATCTACACATGATATTTTCTCACAAGAATTGAGCAACTTGCTTGGTTGTAATCTTAGCCAAAGGCTTAGCTTCGATCCACTCAGTGAAGTAGTCAATAGATGCGATCAAAAACTTTATTCGTACAGTGGCCATCGGGAATGATCCAAGAATGTCCATCCCCCACATGGAAAAAGGGATGGCAGAGTTTAGGGAGGTCAACATCTGAGGTGGTTGTCTAACATCCGGCGCATATTTTTGACAACGATCACACTTTTTCATGTAATTCTTCGCATCAGCCATCATCTTCGGCCAATAAAAACCCAGATGAGTAATTTTGTGAGCAAGGGTTTTGTGAGCAAGGGCCCTGCCTCCCAAGTGTTGGCCGCAAATGTCTTCGTGCACCTCTTCAAAGGTTAGTCGTCCCTCATCAGAACTGAGACACCTTAGATAGGGAATCATGAAGGACCTCTTATACAAAATCCCATCTATCAAGGAATAACTTAAGGCTCAAACGGATAACCTTCATGCTTCCATCACATCATTAAGAACCCATCCGGTATGAAGGTGGTCTTTGTTAGGATCAATTCATGTCTCTCCAAGCCCGCTGGGGGCGACCAACTTAACATCAATACTTCGCATTTTCAAAATACGGAAGTACACGTTGCTGGAGCTATTCTTAACTTTTGAGGAGGCAAACTTGGACAACGTATCTTCCTTGGATTTTGTCTCCCTTGGGATGTACTCAACATGACAGTCATTAAATTGAGTCAATACAGATCTCACAAGTCTCATATATCTTGTCATAGTTTTGTCTCTCGCCTCAAATTCTCCATTAACCTTGGACACCACAAGTTTTGAGTCTCCACAAACTTTCAATTTTTTAACCCCCAATATCCTTGCTAGGCCTAGCCCAGCTATCAGAGCTTCGTACTCAGCCTCATTGTTCGTGGTAGGGAAGTCTAACTTTATAGCATACTCAATCAGGAACTCATCGGGGCTTTGTAAAACTAGCCCAGCTGTTAGGTTCCGAAGTATCGTAGAATGGGGGGTTGAATACGATACTCACTAAATTAAAAAATTCTTTCGATCTTTTGTGGATATAAAATTTAGTGCTCGGTTAGTGGTTCCGTGTTCTTGAGGTGAATAGTGTTTGGAATAATAAAATGAGGAACACAAGATATTCAGGGAAGTATATATTCATATATAAATCCGCGAGGGGTGTTGCTATACTCCGGTAAATAAATTAACTGGCTATAATCTAAGAACAACAAAGTTCCTAGCTTCTACGAAGATTTATAAATCAAATCCTATACAATGATCCAGCTTTTATTTGTATAAAGATTTAATTACCGGATAACATTTATAATGCCCCTATGAATATACAAGAGTTAAACTGAGCATTATAATGTTACACCAGTGAGAAGTTAAACGGATATTCAAGGTGCTTGAGCTTCTCTGAAAATCTTTGCTGCTAATTTTTATCAGCTCTCGTCGGAGAAGAAGATAAAATCAGAACAACTGAATTGCTCTGCTGCTTGAGTGTAGAATTATATCAATTCAAATGTGTCGCTGAAATTGAACCACACAAATAATTGATTGTACAATAAACTTGTGGCTGAGGAGTTAGTTGCGACAAATATATTTTTCTTTTACTTGTGACCAGGAGGAGAGATGTACTTAGATTATTTTGCAATTCATGTTACCTGCGACCAGGAGGAGGAGGGAGTGTATTTGCCTTAGTTTTTTTCTTCTCTACAAACTGGCGACCACAGTACAAGTACTATACTTGTACTTAAACAAAATTGCCACCCCCTGGTTTTACTTGCACATGCTTTCCTTTTCCTTTTTTATCTTTTGTTTTTGTTTTCTCTTTTCTTTATCTTTTTTTCTTTTTCTTTTTCTTTTTTTTGTTTCTCTTTTATTTTAAGTTTAAATTGTAACTAAATTAATTTATAAAATAAACTTAAATATAATTTATATAAATAAACTAATTTAGATTTATAAAATAAATTTATTTAAAGTTTATAAAATAAATTATTTTAAGTTTATTAAATAAATTATATTAAAGTCCATTAAATAAATTTATTTAACTTAACAATTAAACTTTGAACTAGGCCAATCCCTCTTGATGTTTAGTTGTACCCCTGCACACCTCTTCTCGTACTTTAACAGATAAACGTTCAATCCAAGTACGTTCCTCAACTTAATAATTCTTCTAAAAATAATTTCCAAATTCCTTTCACAAGCTGTTGACGCCTAGTGCAACTGGTCTGGTTCACATACGACTAACCCTGATTCAGGTCTTCGTATAATAGCCTTGATTACATTGTTAAGCTTGCAACAACTTTATCGCTTCAAATACTGAAATCTTTCGGTGACACTTGTACACTGAATCTTCATCATTTCTAAAATCCTGAAAGTCTTTAACCTTTATTCTTCACCGAGGCATGAACATATTATTGAGCTTCTTTCAGTGACCTGTAGACAGACTTCAAGCCTTTTTATAATCTTTTGATTCTTTGTATTTGTCGTGTCTTCATTTCTTCTGATTTCTTGTGTAGACGTAGTATTATTTACCTGTCCTGTTCTAGTGTTGTTCTCATGTTGAGTTATCACGTAACTGTTCATATAGCTACGCAATCTCACCAACACCAGCTCCACTCGAATTTACTTTTGATTCCCCATAAAAATAGAGTGCCAAGAACTATTTGTTCTTAATTTCCTTTTCCTCATTCCCATCTTTTTCCTCCAGGCCTTGAAGTGTATCTTCCTTCCCACCGACTTCTTGGTTGCAGATGGTACATTAAACACGAAGTCAGCTAGGGCCTGATCTTTGATCGTAGTTCGAGGTTTATATTTAATATTAAATTCCTCTAGCTCGATGGCCCATTTGATTAGCCTTCCACAGGCTTCAGGACTGTGAATGATGTTTCTCAGAAGCTGATTTGTTAGCACCTCAATCTTATGAGTTTGGAAGTAAGGACGCAACTTCCTTGAGGCTATAACAAGGGCTAAAGCGAAATTTTCTATTGTGAATTAATTCAACTCAGCCCCATGTAGAATCTTGCTGACATAGTATTGTGGATTAAAATTTTTTTGGGCAATAGAATAAAAATACAAAATCGACTTTTTTTATTAGAAAAAAAGTTACTACGTCGTTGCTACACTTCTTTCAAATAAATAAATTAAATAGATTAGTAGTTTTTATTTCATCAAAAAAAATTGTATGACATTGAGGTGTTGAAGAAAAAATATATTAAGATAATTTTAAAATAACTATTGTATGTTGAAAAAACACAAATTTAGCAAAAAGAAGTCTAGCAAATTACTACTGCATATTCATAATTTATGCTACATTAATATATATATATATATATATATACTATATTAAATACGAAATAATGAAAGTTTTGTTTGTAGTCGGTCTGGTCACCTGTAATTATAGTAATCTATACTATTAAAACAATCGCAACCGCTAATCTGATAATTTTAAAAACAGACATCAAGATTATCTTAATACAATCATAAATATAAAATAATTATATTATTCTACTACTATTCAAACACTAAAATGCAATAACAATGTCCTAATATAATTATATATATAATATGATTAGAGGTTCAATTATTCATAAATATGAAAAGATTACATTATTATTATTATTATTATTATTATTATTATTATTATTATTATTGTTATTGTTATAATTTAAAACTAGACTTTCATAATATTAAATTACAAGCAATTATGTAACTTAAAAAAGGGATTAAACAAACCCCATTCCATCTATTGTCAATGTAATGGATCTAATGAGTTAGTGTCGATGCATACATACCCAATAATTAAAAAAAAATATTTTATTGTATCAGCAGAACGTTAATATTGTTTTTAAAATTTATTATAATAAAGTAAAAAAAAATCATTTTAATTTTAAGGATCAAAATGATCAAGTTATTTGTGCACTAGATTTTACCAACTTGTTACATTCCGCCATACTCCCTTCACTAATAGAAAAAATCCATTAGCTCTAACTTCATAGCTAAATTGGTTATCACCTACTATTACACGAATATCTTCATCAAAGACTATAAATCCTTCATGTTTTCCCGACCACCAAAAGTCACAGCTAAATAAAGTTGATTTAATGAAATTCATTCGAAAACTCCAATCATACGTTTGGTTCATACCCAAGACATGTGTCCCCAGATCATTATCACCCGATTTGCAATGAAGGTATAAGGGAGGTTCTGGACTAGGAAGAGCGCTGGTAATAGAGACATGTTCTTTTTCAAAGATAGGAGCCGGAAAACATGTGGTAAAAAAAAGAGCGACTGTTAAAAATTTAAGCAAAAATGAGTGATTTCTGTCCATGGCTATACTTATAACTACTAGTGTTTATATTAGATTTATTTGTGTTAATTCGAATGCTTTACTTATTTATAGGTCACTCTGTCATAGATATTTATGAAATACAATCATTTAATTATAAATTTTCTATATTAACTTTGCATCTTAGATAGAAATAGATATGATTGGTTTCTAGATTTGACTCATAAGATTAAGTACAAAACACGTTGACCTGGAATAAGAGATTTTGAACATGTGCGCAACTAATTCTTTCTAATATACTTTAACCGCTAAAATGTATAGAAGATAATTTTTTCGAGGCATAATAATATATATATAGGAGGTGTCTATCGTTTCCATTTTAAAATATATCTCCAATCACAAAAAAACTGATTTGACAAAATAACTGCATTACAAGTAATTTTTTCTTATATGGTATATCTGGTAATAAAATCAGTATAATGTCATGCTGTGTGTAATATATAGCTTTTTTACTTCAAATAAATATAATCTTAGAAAAAAATCACATTATAGACTTTTCATTTTAGCTAGTGACAAAATTAGTGAAATAAATTTTGATTATGTATTCTCAAGCCTAAACCCGAACATTTATTTGTCTAATTAGAATCAATTAAATTGAAATTTGAGGAACAAAAAGTAAAAAATTTGAAGGTTTAAAAATGAAAATAAGTAAAATAAGGGTAGGTTAAGGTCATTTAATGGGACTTGTAGCTTAAAATAGGTAATAATGGAATCATAAACTCGTAAATAATTAGGTCTCATCATGTATAAATGTAAATGACATGACTACGGAAAATAAGCTGGAGGTTGTTGGGGTTTGGTTGTGGTGTCTGGGGAGTGTTATAAATTGGATGAATATTTTAGTCTATTATTGTGTACTACTTCTTGTTGAACTAATTTACTTATGTTATATTGATTGTTCTATTACTTTTACTAACTTAAATCTTGTGCGATGCACGGATTCATTAATATTCAAATAATTTTAGAATTTTATTTATTCAATTATATAATAATTTTAATGTATTTGTATAAATATATAAAAATTATGGATTTATAATAAAAGAATTAGGAAGAAGTCATTTTCGTTGTTCAGTAGGATAAATTTTGGGTGTAGTTCAGCGAGATACGGAGACTATATTTAGTAGTTTAACACGTATATAATACTATTTATTTTTATTTTTAATAATTAAAAAAGGGGATAACCATTGAACCAAAGTATACCCATTCCAGTTATTATATTATAGTATAGATTACTGTTAGCTTATGAATTTTAGTTTATGATCTCTAAATTTTGTAATATTGGGACTTAATATAATTTATGAAGTGTTATGCACTTTTAATATGTAACTAGACATGATGTGAATTCAAATTAATTAATAAACACCTGTTAGGATAATTGGTGATTGCATGATAACTTAATTCTTCGTATGGTAGTTTATGTGAAAACAACTCAGTGAAACATATTGTAAAATATAAAATATGTTTTCATGTACTAGGGTGATAGCAAGTTTATGTTCAGGAATAAGTATAACTTGACAGAAGTTTAATTGTTGTTCATGCTTCGAGAAAAAATACAAAATGACAATTATTATGAGTAAAAAATAGGTTATATTTATTACGCTAATTAATGCCAGGGTTCGTAAGCTCGAGACCTTTAATGGATGCCCTTGTGTTTCTTAATTTAAATCTGTCCTCACAAGATACCTACATATCTCTATGTGTTTAGAGAATCAAGCCAAAAATATAGTTTTGAACTGTGGGTGAGGCCCCTTATATGTGCGTGGAAAGCCCTAAATTAGATTAGGGTTAGGAGACATGGTGGACAAGTCTCAGACTTAAAATGAACTTGGGAGTCCTAGAAAGTAAAGATATACTTCCATATAGAATTGTAGGGCTTAAGGACTACTCTTTTAAGAGTTTGAGTCTGATTTGAACTTATTTCTCCAACTATTTTCTGAGCTAATTTATGACCTACAAATTTAATAATAAATCATTGGTTTTTGGGCCCTTAAAGCCCAATTATTGTTGTATTGATTACCAGGCTTTATTAACCAGGTTTTTTCTCTTGGATCAAGTCTAAATAATGCGCTATTCATTATGCAATTAGAGTTATTTTTATTCCATATCATTTGCCCCCCAACTTATAGGAAACCGCATTAGATTTCGTAGAAGTTAAATTAGTACATGCCCTCGCAGGGTATCATTTTTTGCGTAAAGTGTGGAGCGACCTACACATTTACAATAATTTTGTCTTTCTCAAGGCTACTTATATTTCCCTAAGTTTAATTATACTCTCCTCTAAGAATGTTAAAATTTCTTGTGAGAGGGTTCCTTGTCCCTTTTAGCGGAACAGATTTGAGCTTTGCAACCTATTCAGTTCCCCAGATACAATTATTCTTATCGTTGCAGTTACCATCGCAGATAATTAGAGAATATTTTCCTGGTTTATCATTGACCTACGGAATTTTTTTACAATTTTCGCAATCTTTCTGATTTTTTTTCAATTTTGCTGATATTTTTCGAGCAGGATCCACGACCTGGATTTCGACTAGGATCCTGGTCAAAAAAATGGCCCAGCCATGGCATCCTAGTCGAAGTTATTCGACGAGGACTCACGACCTGGAATTTGACTAGGATCCTGGTCGAAAAATAGTCCAGCCATGGCATCCTAGTCGAAGTTATTCGACCAGGAGTCACAACCTTGACTTCGACTAGGATCCTGGTCGTAAATCTAGTCATTCTTCAGACCTTGTAATGGCCTAAACATCGACTTCAATCCTGGTCGAAGTAATGGTCATTTTTTAAGTCCCTGGTTGAACAATTTTGACTAGAAACCACGACCTGGACCTTGACCTCAATCATTGTCGAATTAATGGTCCTTTTGTAGGCTCTAGGCGAACAATTTCGACTAGAAACCACAACCTGGTCTTCGACCTCAATCTTAGTCAAAATAATGGTGATATTGTAGGCCTTTAATCGAACAAATTTGTCTAGAAACCATGACTAAGCCTCAACCTCAATCCTGGTCAAATTAATAGTCCTTTTATTGGCCTCTAGTCGAACAATTTTGACTAGAAACCACGATTTGATCTTCGACCTCTATGTTGATCGAAATAATGGTCATTTTATAGGCCTCTAGTCGTAAAATTTTGACTAGGAACCACGATATGATCTTCAATCACAATCTTGGTCGAACAATTAGATTTGACCTTAAGATCAAAATCCTAATTAGATTGGGCTAATGGGCTTTAAATTCTAAATCATAATTGGATTGGGCCTATGGGCCATAGATTGCAAATCATAATTGAATCTAAATTCTAAATTGTAATTCGATTGGGCTTTTCGTTATGGGCCTCATAACTCATGTTGGAAGCTTTGAAAACATTCTAGAAGTTAGGCTTCTGGATTTGGGCCTTTGTTTCATGGGCTATTGATGGTTTATCTTCCTCAAATGTGCCTATATATTAGAGTGAGTTGGACTAATATTTTTTCACACTTCTTATTTTATAAGTTTTCTCTCAAACTCCTTGAAGATCTTAGGTAATTTCCGGTGATTCTCCACTTAGGGATCTACGGTAAAGCGATTTCCGGCCACCATATTTCCAGTTTTTCGGTTAGAGACCTTCAAACCTTCAAACTTCTTCCATGTATTTTCTTCAAATCTTCATATTTTCTGCATTTTTACTTGGATTCCGTCATAGTTCCTGCACTTCTTGTATGCATTTCTTTGAATGTATACATGATTTTATGGGTTTGATATTTATATATGTTCATAATTTAAGTTATAACATCCATAATTTCGAGGTTTCTTTTGCATAATTTTCATATTTTTCTGCATAATCTCCATAATTTCTGGGATTTATTTGAAGAATCTTCATATTTTATATTCATTTCTCTCCATTTTTTGGATTTTCAGATGTCTAACCAGAAAGCTCTTCACTTAGCAAAGATGAATGTGGCCAAGAAATCCAACAAATTCCCTATTTGTTCAAGGTACTCATCCTTGATCGACATGATCAACACTAGGGGAAATGAGTATCCATCTAATGCACACTTGGACACTTTTGATCATATCAACACCTTTTATGACCTGAAAGAGTTGGAGAAAATGAATCGTATCTACAAGATCAAGAGGCCTTATAATCTTGTTTTGGCTAGGGCCGCAGATGGGGCTTGCCATTGGAAAAAGGATGCTCATTGCATTTTCAGGGACACGATTAGGGTCGGCGTCAGGTTTCCCTTTCATCCTTTCATTCCTACTTTACTCGCAGATGTTCAGATTAGACCAAATCAACTTCCACCAAATGCATGGAGGTTGATTATTTTCTTTATGTCCCAGTGCATCAACAACAACTTGCCTCTCTTTGTTGCTGTTTTTAGAAAGATTTTCAGTATAAATATATCCTTGACAAGACTCTGGGTTGGGTTTCTTTAAACCAACGCCCCGCCATCCCTCCACATTGTTTCCAGACAACAATCTTAAATAAAAGAAGGATTTTGTTTACTTGGTTTGGGAAGGCGGTGATTGGGGTACCTTGTTTCGATCATCGTTCGACAAACTAGTTGACGGAGTCCAAATGACATTATTTTGACTCCCGAGGAGACAAAGGCCTTCGATATTCTTACCAGGGACAACAGAACATCCTATTCTTGGGATCTCATCAAAGAAACTGTCCTTGTCGAGCACGGGCTTTCTCCTATTCCTATTAAAGGTATGATTCCAAATACTTATACTTACTGTAATGCTTTTTTTCCTCTATATTTTTTATCTGACTTTACTGAATTTTTTTGGCACATTGGCTCAGAAGATTGAGGATGTTACTAAACCCAAGGACTTGGATTCCAAGAGGATGAAAAGGGCTACAAGGGTTTTCAAGGAAGTTGAATCCTTCCCTTGCCCACTCAAAATCCCTGACCTTAGAGGTGTCACATAAAAGATCGCAGGTCTTATCCGGTAAGAAGACCGCCCTACAAAGTCTCTTGATGTGAGGGTTTTCAGGTCTAGAGAACCTATGATGGATAAGGGCAAGAAGAGGAAAGAGGCTTATTCAAGCTCTAGCGAAGAAGTGTCTTCATCCGAGCAGGAAGCTGAGCTTGCCACCAAAAAGGCTAGGACCGAAGATCCTCCGAAGAAAACCTCACAAGAGGTTTTCGAGGAGACATCTGAGGAAACATCTGATGGTCCAACCGGGGAGAGCTCCGAGGAGAACTCGAAGGGAGGATCTGTTGGGAGCTCCAAGAGCGGTTCAGAAGAAGAGCCCGATGAGTCTGAGACTCCTAAGGCATATGCTTAGATTTTTTGTTCAATCTGTTCCTTTCTTTTATTGTAAAGTATTTAAAATGTTTAGTAGAAACCGCTTGTATTTTTCTCCTTGAATTTTGATTAGTTGATTTTAAGATCTTTACTGTCATTATGAATAATAATTTTTAAGTTTACGAAGAAAACTTAACTTTGCAAACATTACTTGGTCTTTCAAGACCTCATTAAATTTAATGGGTCCAACCCTTACAATCTGAATCAAAGATTCTCATAAACTGGAATGTGAATCCTAAGATACTGGAAAACAAACCATTAAACATCTGAAGGCTTATGGTTTCAATAAACCTTATTATTACTTTGTAGTCCTAATAACTTAAAATTATATGTAATAAGTCTTTAAGTTTTGCGCATGTCAAGTTCTTGACACTTCCCCCCCTTCCATTGTCTCTAACTTATAGGATCTCCGTCCTTGAACGCTTTTGACTTTGTATGGTCCTTCCCAATTTGGGGCTAGCTTTCCTTTTTATCCTACTCCATATGCTTCAACTTTCCTTAAAACCAAGTCTCCTTGTTTAAAGAATCTTTTTCTCACCCTGAAGTTGTAGTAAAACGAAGCTATTTTATGATATTCCACGATCTTGGCATGAGCTTGATCCTGAACCTCATCGATTAAATCTAAGGCTAACCTCTACCCTTCCTCATTTTTCTTAGCATTGTAGGCTTGAATCCTTGGATATGGATGTGATATCTCTACATGGACAACTGCTTGATCCCCATATGCTAACATAAAGGGTGTTGCTCCAGTCGTGACCCTACACGTGGTCATAGCCCAAATTATCGGAAGTATTTCATCTACCCAATTGTTTCCGGACTTCTCAATCCTCTTCTTTAATTCATCAAAAATAATTCAGTTTGCTACTCATGCCTGCTCGTTGGCTTGAGGGTGAATGATTGAAGTGAACTGCAGCTCGATTTCATTTTCCTCACAGTATTTCTTAAATTCCTCTTTGTTGAACTATGTTCCGTTATCGGTTACCAGGATACAAGGATTCCATATCTACACATGATATTTTCTCACAGGAATTGAGCAACTTTCTTGGTTGTAATCTTAGCCAAAGGCTTAGCTTCGATCCACTCAGTGAAGTAGTCAATAGCTGCGATCAAAAACTTTATTCGTACTGTGGCCATCGGGAATGGTCCAAGAATGTCCATCCCCCACATGGAAAAAGGGATGGCAGAATTTAGGGAGGTCAATATCTGAGGTGGTTGTCTAACATCCGGTGCTGGTTTTTTACAACGATCACACTTTTTCACGTAATTCTTCGCATCGACCATCATCTTCGACCAATAAAAACCCAGATGAGTAATTTTGTGAGCAAGGGCCCTGCCTCCCAGGTGTTGGCCGCAAATGTCTTCGTGCACCTCTTCAAAGGTTAGTCGTGCCTCATCAGGACTGAGACACCTTAGATAGGGAATCACGAAGGACCTCTTTTACAAAATCCCATCTATCAAGAAATACCTTAAGGCTCACACGATAACCTTCATGCTTCCATCACATCATTAAGAACCCATCTGGTATGAAGGTGGTCTTTGTTAGGATCAATTCATGTCTCTCCAAGCTCGCTGGGGGTGACCAACTTAACATTCGTATTTTCAAAATACGGAAGTACACGTTGTTGGAGCTATTCTTACCTTCTGAGGAGGCAAGCTTGGACAATGTAGCTGCCTTAGATTTTGTCTCCCCTTGGAAGTACTCAACATGACAGTCATCAAATTGAGTCATTACAGCTCTGACAAGTCGGATATATCTTGTCATAGTTTTATCTCTTGCCTCAAATTCTCCATTTACCTTGGACACCACAAGTTTTGAGTTTCCACAAACTTTTAATTTTTTAACCCCCAATGTCCCTGCTAGGCCTAGCCCAGCTATCATAGCTTCGTACTCAGCCTCATTGTTCGTGGTAGGAAAGTCTAACTTCATAGCATACTCAATCAGGAGCTCGTCAGGGCTTTGTAAAACTAGCCCAGCTGTTAGGTCCCGAAGTATCATAGAAAGGGGGGTTGAATACGATACTCACTAAATTAAAAAATTCTTTCGATCTTTTGCGGATATAAAATTAGGTGCTCGGTTAGTGGTTCCTTGTTCTTGAGGTGAATAGTATTTGGAACAATAAAATGAGGAACACAAGATATTCGGAGAAGTAAATATTCATATATAAATCCGCGAGGGGTGTTGCTACACTACGCTAAATAAATTAACTGGCTATAATCTAAGAACAACAAAGTTCCTAGCTTCTACAAAGATTTACAAATCAAATCTTATACAATGATCTAGCTTTTATTTGTATAAGGATTTAATTACCGGGTAAGATTTATAATGCCCCTATGAATATACAAGAATTAAACCGGGAATTATAACGTTACTCCGGTGAGAAGTTAAACGGATATTCAAGGTGCTTGAGCTTCTCTGAAAATCTTTGCTGCTTGTTTTTATCAACTCTCGTCGGAGAAGAAGATAAAATCAGAACAACTGAATTGCTCTGTTGCTTGAGTGTAGACTTATATCAATTCAAATGTGTGGCTGAAATTAAACCACCCAAATAATTGATTGTACAATAAATTTGTGGCTGAGGAGTTAGTTGCGATGAATATATTTTCCTTTTACTTGCAACCAGGAGGAGAGATGTACTTAGTTTACTTTGCAATTCATGTTACCTGCGACCAGGAGGAGGAGGGATTGTATTTGCATTAGTTTTTTTCTTCTCTACAAACTCACGACCATAGTACAAGTACTATAATTGTACTTAAACAAAATTGCCACCCCCTGGTTTTACTTGCACAAGCTTTCCTTTTCCTTTTTTATCTTTTGTTTTTGTTTTCTCTTTTCTTTATCTTTTTTATCTTTTTCTTTTTTTTTCTTTTTCTTTTCTTTTAAGTTTAAATTGAACTAAATTAATTTATAAAATAAACTTAAATATAATTTATATAAATAAACTAATTTAGATTTGTAAAATAAATTTATTTAAGTATATAAAATAAATCATTTTTAGTTTATTAAATAAATTATATTAAAGTCCATTAAACAAATTTATTTAACTGATTAAACTTTGAACTAGGCCAATCCCTCTTGCTCTTTAACTGTACCCCTGCGCACCTCTTCTCGTACTTTAATAGATAAACGTTCAATCCAAGTACGTTCCTCAACTTAACAATTCTTCTAAAAATAATACCCAGATTTCTTTCACGAGCTGTTGATGCCTAGTACAACTGGTCTGGTTCACATACGACTAACCCCGATTCAGGTCTTCGTATAATAGCCTTGATTACATTGTTAAGCTTGCAACAACTTTATCGCTTCAAACACTGAAATCTTCTGGTGACACTTGTACATTGAATCTTCATCATTTCTGAAACCTTGAAAGTCTTTAACCTTTATTCTTCACTGAGGCATGAACATATTAATGTGCTTTTTTCAGTTACCTATAGACAGACTTCAAGCCTTTTTCTAATCTTTTGATTCTTTGTATTTGCCTTGTCTTCATTTCTTCTGATTTCTTGTGTAGACGTAATATTATTTACCTGTCCTGTTCTAGTGTTGTTCTCATGTTGAGTTATTACGTAACTGTTCATATAGCTACGCAATCTCACCAACACCAGCTCCACTCGAATTTACTTTTGATGCCCCATAAAAATAGAGTGCCCAGAACTATTTGTTCTTAATTTCCTTTTCCTCATTCCCATCTTTTTCCTCCAGGCCTTGAAGTGTATCTTCCTTCCCACCGACTTCTTGGTTGCAGATGGTACATTAAACCGCGAAGTCAGCCAGGGCCTGAGCTTTGATCGTAGTTCGAGGTTTATATTTAATATTAAATTCCTCAAGCTCGATGGCCCATTTGATTAGCCTTCCACAGGCTTCAGGACTGTGAATGATGTTTCTCAGAAGCTGATTTGTTAGCACCTCAATCTTATGAGTTTGGAAGTAAGGACGTAACTTCCTTGAGCCTAAAACAAGGGCTAAAGCGAAATTTTCTATTGTGGATTAATTCAACTCAGCCCCATGTAGAATCTTGCTGACATAGTATTGTGGATTAGAATTATTTTTTTGGGCAATAGAATAAAAAATACAAAATTGACTTTTTTTATTAGAAAAAAAGTTACTACGTCGTTGCTACACTTCTTTGAAATAAATAAATTAAATAGATTAGTAGTTTTGATTTCATCAAAAAAAATTGTATGACATTGAGGTGTTGAAGAAAAAATATATTAAGATAATTTTAAAATAACTATTGTATGTTGAAAAAACACAAATTTAGCAAAAGGAAGTCTAGCAAATTACTACTGCATATTCATAATTTATGCTACATTAATATATATATATATATATACTATATTAAATACGAAATAATGAAAGTTTTGTTTGTAGTCGGTCTGGTCACCTGTAATTATAGTAATCTATACTATTAAAACAATCGCAACAGCTAATCTGATAATTTTAAAAACAGACATCAAGATTATCTTAATACAATCATAAATATAAAATAATTATATTATTCTACTACTATTCAAACACTAAAATGCAATAACAATGTCCTAATATAATTATATATATAATATGATTAGAGGTTCAATTATTCATAAATATGAAAAGATTACATTATTATTATTATTATTATTATTATTATTATTATTATTATTATTATTATTATTGTTATTATTTAAAACTAGTCTTTCATAATATTAAATTACAAGCAATTATGTAACTTAAAAAAGGGATTAAACAAACCCCATTCCATCTATTGTCAATGTAATGGATCTAATGAGTTAGTGTCGATGCATACATACCCAATAACTAAAAAAAAATATTTTATTGTATCAGCAGAACGTTAATATTGTTTTTAAAATTTATTATAATAAAGTAAAAAAAAATCATTTTAATTTTAAGGATCAAAATGATCAATTTATTTGTGCACTAGATTTTACCAACTTGTTACATTCCGCCATACTCCCTTCACTAATAGAAAAAATCCATTAGCTCTAACTTCATAGCTAAATTGGTTATCACCTACTATTACACGAATATCTTCATCAAAGACTATAAATCCTTCATGTTTTCCCGACCACCAAAAGTCACATCTAAATAAAGTTGATTTGATGAAATTCATTCGAAAACTCCAATCATACGTTTGGTTCATACCCAAGACATGTGTCCCCAGATCATTATCACCCGATTTGCAATGAAGGTATAAGGGAGGTTCTGGACTAGGAAGAGCGCTGGTAATAGAGACATGTTCTTTTTCAAAGATAGGAGCCGAAAAGCATGTGGTGAAAAAAAGAGCGACTGTTAAAAATTTAAGCAAAAATGAGTAATTTATGTCCATGGCTATACTTATAACTACTAGTGTTTATATTAAATTTATTTGTGTTAATTGGAATGCTTTACTTATTTATAGGTCACTCTGTCATAGATATTTATGAAATACAATCATTTAATTATAAATTTTCTATATTAACTTTGCATCTTAGATGGAAATAGATATGATTGGTTTCTAGATTTGACTCATAAGATTAAGTACAAAACACGTTGACCTCAAATAAGAGATTTTGAACATGTGCGCAACTAATTCTTTCTAATATACTTTAACCGCTAAAATGTATAGAAGATAATTTTTTCGAGGCATAATAATATATATATAGGAGGTGTCTATCGTTTCCATTTTAAAATATATCTCCAATCACAAAAAAAACTGATTTCACAAAATAATTGCATTGCAAGTAATTTTTTCTTATATGGTATATCTGGTAATAAAATCAGTATAATGTCCTGTTGTGTGTTATATATAGCTTTTTTACTTCAAATAAATATAATATTAGAAAAAAATCACATTATAGACTTTTCATTTTAGCTAGTGACAGAATTAGTGAAATAAATTTTGATTGTGTATTCTCAAGCCTAAACCCGAACATTTATTTGTCTAATTAGAATCAATTAAATTGAAATTTGAGGAACAAAAAGTAAAAAAATTGAAGGTTTAAAAATGAAAATAAGTAGAATAAGGGTAGGTTAAGGTCATTTAAAGGGACTTGTAGCTTAAAATAGGTAATAATGGAATCATAAACTCGTAAATAATTAGGTCTCATCATGTATAAATGTAAATGACATGACTACGGAAAATAAGTTGTTGGGGTTTGGTTGTGGTGTCTGGGGAGTGTTCATAATTTGGATGAATATTTTAGTCTATTATTGTGTACTACTTCTTGTTGAACTAATTTACTTATGTTATTTTGATTGTTCTATTACTTTTACTAACTTAAATCTTGTGCGATGCACGACTTCATTAATATTCAAATAATTTTAGAATTTTATTTATTCAATTATATAATAATTTTAATATATTTGTATAAATATATAAAAATTATAGATTTATAATAAAAGAATTAGGAAGAAGTCATTTTCGTTGTTCAGTAGGATAAATTTTGGGTGTAGTTCAGCGAGATACGGAGACTATATTTAGTAGTTTAACACGTATATAATACTATTTATTTTTATTTTTAATAATTAAAATAGGGAATAACCATTGAACCAATGTATACCCATTCCAGTTATTATATGATAGTATAGATTACTGTTAGCTTATGAATTTTAGTTTATGATCTCTAAATTTTGTAATATTGGGACTTAATATAATTTATGAAGTGTTATTCACTTTTAATATGTAACTAGACATGATGTGAATTCAAATTAATTAATAAACACCTGTTAGGATAATTGATGATTGCATGACAACTTAATTCTTCGTATGGTAGTTTGTGTGAAAACAACTCAGTGAAACATATTGTAAAATATAAAATATGTTTTCATGTACTAGGGTGATAGCAAGTTTATGTTCAGGAATAAGTATAACTTGACAGAAGTTTAATTATTGTCCATGCACATGCTCAAAAATACAAAATGATAATTATTATGAGTAAAAAATAGGTTATATTTATTACGCTAATTAATGCCAGGGTTCGTAAGCTCGAGACCTTTAATGGATGCCCGCGTGTTTCTTAGTTTAAATCTGTCCTCACAAGATACCTACGTATCTCTATGTGTTTAGAGAATCAAGCCAAAAACATAGTTTTGAACTGTGGGTGAGGCCCCTTATATGTGCTTGGAAAGCCCTAAATTAGATTAGGGTTAGGAGACTTGGTGGACAAGTCTCAGACTTAAAATGAACTTGGGAGTCCTAGAAAGTAAGGATATACTTCCATATAGAATTGTAGGGCTTATGGACTACTATTTTAAGAGTTTGAGTCTGATTTGAACTTATTTCTCCAACTATTTTCTTAGCTAATTTATGACCTACAAATTTAATAATAAATCATTGGTTTGTGGGCCCTTAAAGCCCTTTGTTGTATTAATTACCAGGCTTTATTAACCAGGTTTTTTCTCTTGGATCAAGTCTAAATAATGTGCTATTCATTATGCAATTAGGGTTATTTTTATTTCATATCATTTGCCCCCCAACTTATAGGAAACCGTATTAGATTTCGTAGAAGTTAAATTAGTACATGCCCTCGCAGGGTATCGTTTTTAGCGTAAAGTGTGGAGCGACCTACACATTTACAATAATTTTTTCTTTCTTAAGGCTACTTATATTTCCCTAAGTTTAATTATACTCTCCTCTAAGAATGTCAAAATTTCTTGAGAGAGGGTTCCTTGTCCCTTTTAGCGGAACAGATTTGAGCTTTGCAACCTATTCAGTTCCCCATATACAATTATTCTTATCGTTGCAGTTACCATCGCAGATAATTAGAGAATATTTTCCTGGTTTATCATTGACCTAAGGAATTTTTTTACAATTTTCGCAATCTTTCTGATTTTTTTTCAATTTTGCTGATATTTTTCAAGCAGGATCCACGACCTGGATTTCGACTAAGATCCTGGTCAAAAAAATGGCCCAGCCATGGTATCCTAGTCGAAGTTATTCGACCAGGACTCACGACCTGGAATTCGACTAGGATCCTGGTCGAAAAATGGTCCAGCCATGGCATCCTAGTCGAAGTTATTCGACCAGGAGTCACGACCTTGACTTCGACTAGGATCCTGGTCATAAATCTAGTCATTCTTCAGACCTTTTAATGGCCTAAACATCGACTTCAATCCTGGTCGAAGTAATGGTCATTTTTTAAGTCCCTTGTCGAACAATTTTGACTAGAAACCACGATCTGGACCTTGACCTCAATCATTTTCGAATTAATGGTCCTTTTGTAGGCCTCTAGGCGAACAATTTCGACTAGAAACCACAACCTGGTCTTCGACCTCAATCTTAGTCAAAATAATGGTGATATTATAGGCCTTTAATCGAACATTTTTTTCTAGAAACCATGACTAGGCCTCAACCTCAATCCTGGTCAAATTAATAATCCTTTTATTGGCCTCTAATCGAACAATTTTGACTAGAAACCACGATCTGATCTTCGACCTCTATGTTTATCAAAATAATGGTCATTTTATAGGCCTCTAGTCATAAAATTTTGACTAGGAACCACAATCTGATCTTCAATCACAATCTTGGTCGAACAATTGGATTTGACCTTAAGATCCAAATCCTAATTAGATTGGGCTAATGGGCTTTAAATTCTAAATTGTAATTCGATTGGGCTTTTCGTTATGGGCCTCATAACTCATGTTGGAAGCTTTGAAAACATTCTAGAAGTTGGGCTTCTGGATTTGGGCCTTTGTTTCATGGGCTATTGATGGTTTATCTTCCTCAAATGTGCCTATATATTAGAGTGAGTTGGACTAATATTTTTTCACACTTCTTATTTTATAAGTTTTCTCTCAAACTCCTTGAAGATCTTAGGTAATTTCCGGTGATTCTCCACTTAGGGATCTGCGGTAAAGCAATTTCCGGCCACCATATTTCCAGTTTTTCGGTTAGAGACCTTCAAACCTTCAAACTTCTTCCATTTATTTTCTTCAAATCTTCATATTTTCTGCATTTTTACTTGGATTCCCTCATAGTTCCTGCACTTCTTGTAAGCATTTCTGTGAATGTATACATGATTTTATGGGTTTGATATTTATATATGTTCATAATTTAAGTTATAACATCCATAATTTTGGGGTTTCTTCTACATAATTTTCATATTTTTCTGCATAATCTCCATAATTTCTGGGATTTATTTGAAGAATCTTCATATTTTATATTCATTTCTCTCCATTTTTGGATTTTCAGATGTCTAACAAGAAAGCTCTTCACTTAGCAAAGATGAATATGGCCAAGAAATCCAACGAATTCCCTATTTGTTCAAGGTACTTATCCTTGATCGACATGATCAATACTATGGGAAATGAGTATCCATCTAATGCACACTTGGACACTTTTGATCATATCAACACCTTTTATGACCTGAAAGAGTGGGAGAAAATGAATCGTATATACAAGATCAAGAGGCCTTATAATCTTGTTTTGGATGGGGCCGCAGATGGGGCTTGCCATTGGAAAAAGGATGCTCATTGCATTTTCAGGGACACGATTAGGGTCGACGTCAGGTTTCCCTTTCATCCTTTCATTCCTACTTTACTCGCAGATGTTCAGATTAGACCAAATCAACTTCCACCAAATGCAAGGAGGTTGATTATTTTCTTTATGTCCCAGTGCATCAACAATAACTTGCCTCTCTTTGTTGCTGTTTTTAGAAAGATTTTCAGTTTAAAAATATCCTTGACAAGACTCTAGGTTGGGTTTCTTTAAACCAACGCCCCGCCATCCCTCCACATTGTTTCCAGACAACAATCTTAAATAAAAGAAGGATTTTGTTTACTTGGTTTGGGAAGGCGGTGATTGGGGTACCTTGTTTCGATCATCGTTCGACAAACTAGTTGACGGAGTCCAAATGACATTATTTTGACTCCCGAGGAGACAACGGCCTTCGATATTCTTACCAGGGACAACAAAACGTCCTATTCTTGGGATCTCATCAAAGAAACTGTCCTTGTCGAGCGTGGGCTTTCTCCTATTCCTATTAAAGGTATGATTCCAAATACTTATACTTACTGTAATGCTTTTTTTCCTCTATATTTTTATCTGACTTTACTGAATATTTTTGGCACATTGGCTCAGAAGATTGAGGATGTTACTAAACCTAAGGACTTGGATTCCAAGAGGATGAAAAGGGCTACAAGGGTTTTCAAGGAAGTTGAATCCTTCCCTTGCCCACTCAAAATCCCTGACCTTAGAGGTGTCACATAAAAGTTCGCAGGTCTAATCCGGTAAGAAGACCGCCCTACAAATTCTCTTGATGTGAGGGTTTTCGGGTCTAGAGTACCTATGATGGATAAGGGCAAGAAGAGGAAAGAGGCTGATTCAAGTTCTAGCGAAGAAGCGTCTTCATCCGAGCAGGAAGCTGAGCTTGCCACCAAAAAGGCTAGGACCGAAGATCCTCCGAAGAAAACCTCACAAGAGGTTTTCGAGGAGACATCTGAGGAAACATCTGATGGTCCAATCGGGGAGAGCTACGAGGAGAACTCGAAGGGAGGATCTGAGAGAGGATCTGTTGGGAGCTCCAAGAGCGGCTCAGAAGAAGAGTCCGATGAGTCTGAGCCTCCTAAGGCATATGCTTAGATTTTTTGTTCAATCTGTTCCTTTCTTTTATTGTAAAGTATTTAAAATGTTTAGTAGAAACCTCTTGTATTTTTTTTCCTTGAATTTTGATTAGTTGATTTTAAGATCTTTACTGTCATTATGAATAATAATTTTTAAGTTTACGAAAAAAACTTAACTTTGCAAACATTACTTGGTCTTTCAAGACCTCATAAAATTTAATGGGTCCACCCCTTACAATCTGAATCAAAGATTCTCATAAACTGGAATGTGAATCCTAAGATACTGGAAAACAAACCATTAAACATCCGAAGGCTTAAGGTTTCAATGAACCTTATTATTACTTTGTAGTCCTAATAACTTAAAATTATATGTAATAAGTCTTTAAGTTTTGCGCATGTCAAGTTCTTGACACTTCCTCCCCTTCCATTGTCTCTAACTTATATGATCTCCGTCCTAGAACGCTTTTGACTTTGTATCATCTTTCCCAATTTGGGGCTAGCTTTCCTTTTTCTCCTACTCCATATGCTTCAATTTTCCTTAAAACCAAGTCTCCTTGTTTAAAGAATCTTTTTCTCACCCTGAAGTTGTAGTAAAATGAAGCTCTTTTATGATATTCCACGATCTTGGCATGAGCTTGATCCTGAACCTCATCGATTAAATCTAAGGCTAACCTCTACCCTTCCTCATTTTTCTTAGCATTGTAGGCTTGAATCCTTGGATATGGATGTGATATCTCCACATGGACAACTGCTTGATCCCCATATGCTAAAATAAAGGGTGTTGCTCCAGTCGTGACCCTACACGTGGTCATAGCCCAAATTATCGGAAGTATTTCATCTACCCAATTGTTTCCGGACTTCTCAATCCTCTTCTTTAATTCATCTAAAATAATTCAGTTTGCTACTCATGCCTGCTCATTGGCTTGAGGGTGAACGATTGAAGTGAACTGCAGCTCGATTTCAATTTCTTCACAGTATTTCTTAAATTCCTCTTTGTTGAACTATGTTCCGTTATTGGTTACCAGGATACAAGGAATTCCATATCTACACATGATATATTCTCACAGGAATTGAGCAACTTGCTTGGTTGTAATCTTAGCCAAAGGCTTAGCTTCGATCCACTCAGTGAAGTAGTCAATAGCTGCGATCAAAAACTTTATTCGTACAGTGGCCATCGGGAATGGTCCAAGAATGTCCATCCCCCACATGGAAAAAGGGATGGCAGAATTTAGGGAGGTCAACATCTGAGGTGGTTGTCTAACATCCGGCGCATGTTTTTTACAACGATCACACTTTTTCACGTAATTCTTCGCATCGACCATCATCTTCGACCAATAAAAACCCATATGAGTAATTTTGTGAGCAAGGGCCCTGCCTCCCAGGTGTTGGCCGCAAATGTCTTCGTGCACCTCTTCAATTGTTAGTCGTGCCTCATCAGGACTGAGACACCTTAGATAGGGAATCACGAAGGACCTCTTTTACAAAATCTCATCTATCAAGAAATACCTTAAGGCTCACACGATAACCTTCATGCTTTCATCACATCAGTAAGAACCCATTCGGTATGAAGGTGGTCTTTGTTAGGATCAATTCATGTCTCTCCAAGCCCGCTGGGGGCGACCAACTTAACATCAATACTTCGTATTTTCAAAACATGGAAGTACACGTTGCTGGAGCTATTCTTACCTTCTGAGGAGGCAAACTTAGACAATGTAGCTGCCTTAGATTTTGTCTCCCCTTGGAAGTACTCAACATGACAGTCATCAAATTGAGTCATTACAACTCTCACAAGTCGGATATATCTTGTCATAGTTTTATCTCTCGCCTCAAATTTTCCATTAACCTTGGACACCACAAGTTTTGAGTTTCCACAAACTTTCAATTTTTTAACCCCCAATGTCCCTGCTAGGCCTAGCCCAGCTATCATAGCTTCGTACTCAGCCTCATTTTTCGTGGTAGGAAAGTCTAACTTCATAGCGTACTCAATCAGGAACTCGTTAGGGCTTTGTAAAACTAGCCCAGCTGTTAGGTCCCGAAGTATCATAGAAAGGCGGGTTGAATACGATACCCACTAAATTAAAAATTTCTTTCGATCTTTTGCGGATATAAAATTTAGTGCTCGGTTAGTGGTTCCTTGTTCTTGAGGTGAATAGTATTTGGAACAATAAAATGAGGAACACAAGATATTCGGAGAAGTAAATATTCATATATAAATCCGTGAGGGGTGTTGCTACACTACACTAAATAAATTAACTGGCTATAATCTAAGAACAACAAAGTTCCTAGCTTCTACAAAGATTTACAAATCAAATCCTATACAATGATCTAGCTTTTATTTGTAGAAAGATTTAATTACCGGGTAACATTTATAATGCCCCTATGAATATACAAGAATTAAACCGGGAATTATAACGTTACTCCGGTGAGAAGTTAAACGGATATTCAAGGTGCTTGAGCTTCTCTGAAAATCTTTGCTGCTTGTTTTAATCAGCTCTCGTCGGAGAAGAAGATAAAATCAGAACAACTGAATTGCTCTGTTGCTTGAGTGTAGACTTATATCAATTCAAATGTGTGGCTGAAATTGAACCACACAAATAATTAATTGTACAATAAATTTGTGACTGAGGAGTTAGTTGCGACGAATATATTTTCCTTTTACTTGCGACCAGGAGGAGAGATGTACTTAGTTTACTTTGCAATTCATGTTACCTGCGACCAGGAGGAGGGAGTGTATTTGCATTAGTTTTTTTCTTCTCTACACACTCACGACCATAGTACAAGTACTATACTTGTCCTTAAACAAAATTGCCACCCCCTGGTTTTACTTGCACAAGCTTTTCTTTTCCTTTTTTATCTTTTGTTTTTGTTTTCTCTTTTCTTTATCTTTTTTTCTTTTTTTTCTTTTTCTTTTTTTCTTTTTCTTTTCTTTTAAATTTAAATTGAACTAAATTAATTTATAAAATAAACTTAAATATAATTTATATAAATAAACTAATTTAGATTTATAAAATAAACGTATTTAAAGTATATAAAATAAATCATTTTAAGTTTATTAAATAAATTATATTAAAGTCCATTAAACAAATTTATTTAACTGATTAAACTTTGAACTAGGCCAATCCCTCTTGCTGTTTAGCTGTACCCCTGCGCACCTCTTCTCGTACTTTAACTGATAAACGTTCAATCCAAGTACGTTCCTCAACTTAAAAATTCTTCTGAAAATAATACCCAGATTTCTTTCACGAGCTGTTGATGCCTAGTGCAACTGGTCTGGTTCACATACGACTAACCCCGATTCAGGTCTTCGTATAATAGCCTTGATTACATTGTTAAGCTTGCAACAACTTTATTGCTTCAAACACTGAAATCCTCCGGTGACACTTGTACATTGAATCTTCATTATTTCTGAAACCTTGAAAGTCTTTAACCTTTATTCTTCACTGAGGCATGAACATATTAATGAGCTTTTTTCAGTGACCTGTAGACAGACTTCAAGCCTTTTTCTAATCTTTTGATTCTTTGTATTTGCCTTGTCTTCATTTCTTCTGATTTCTTGTGTAGACGTAGTATTATTTACCTGTCCTGTTCTAGTGTTGTTCTTATGTTGAGTTATCACGTAACTGTTCATACAGCTACGTAATCTCACCAACACCAGCTCCACTCGAATTTACTTTTGATGCCCCATAAAAATAGAGTGCCCAGAACTATTTGTTCTTAATTTCCTTTTCCTCATTCCCATCTTTTTCCTCCAGGCCTTGAAGTGTATCTTCCTTCCCACCGACTTCTTGGTTGCAGATGGTACATTAAACCACGAAGTCAGCCAGGGCCTGAGCTTTGATCATAGTTCGAGGTTTATATTTAATATTAAATTCCCCAAGCTCTATGGCGCATTTGATTAGCCTTCCACAGGCTTCAGGACTGTGAATGATGTTTCTCAGAAGCTGATTTGTTAGCACCTCAATCTTATGAGTTTGGAAGTAAGGACGCAACTTCCTTGAGGCTATAACAAGGGCTAAAGCGAAATTTTCTATTGTGGATTAATTCAACTCAGCCCCATGTAGAATCTTGCTGACATAGTATTGTGGATTAGAATTTTTTTGGGCAATAGAATAAAAAATACAAAATCGACTTTTTTTATTAGAAAAAAGTTACTACGTCGTTGCTACACTTCTTTGAAATAAATAAATTAAATAGATTAGTAGTTTTGATTTCATCAAAAAAAATTGTATGACATTGAGGTGTTGAAGAAAAAATATATTAAGATAATTTTAAAATAACTATTGTATGTTGAAAAAACACAAATTTAGCAAAATGAAGTCTAGCAAATTACTACTGCATATTCATAATTTATGTTATATTAATATATATATATATATATACTATATTAAATATGAAATAATGAAAGTTTTGTTTGTAGTCGGTCTGGTCACCTGTAATTATAGTAATCTATACTATTAAAATAATCGCAACCGCAAATCTGATAATTTTAAAAATAGACATCAAGATTATCTTAATACAATCATAAATATAAAATAATTATATTATTCTACTACTATTCAAACACTAAAATGCAATAACAGTATCCTAATATAATTATATATATAATATGATTAGAGGTTCAATTATTCATAAATATGAAAAGATTACATTGTTTAATGTACGATATATATATATATGTTTATAATATACATAGCCAAAAAAATAATTCGAATCAACATCGCATATATTTCAATATTTGTATATTTTTTTGTAATAATATTATAACAAACCGTCAAAAATCAAAAATAAAATTAATTTTGCAACGCCGTCAAAACTCAGAAGTAACAATACATACGTACATTAAAAAATAAAAAAAATAAAAAACAAGTAAATTTTATAAAACCAAGACTAAGCTTGCATGTTGCCAACATGATCCCCATTTATAAAGGTGTTTTGCACGGGTTATAAGTTAAAAAGAATAATGATAGGAAACTGATATATACACGTCTCCGTAGATATTATTTTTAGACCTAATATTTCCAGTTTAAGTATCACAGGCTAATTAACTTGGAAGACAAATGGCTCCAATAAAGTAAAGATGACCAAATTTTGTTTGACATGTTTGTTTTCGTATATATGTGGTTGCAAGGGTTAGGCATTAGGCATAGGAAAAAGATAATAAATGATTCAAAGAATTTTCATTGAATGCCAATTTAAATTTGAATTTGGAGGAGGACAGAGATGAGTATTTTATTTTTGGGGACAAAGATTTTACTTATTGATTTTTACGTGTGTGATGAATTGGAGCTATAATCATTACATGTGTTTGCATATAATAGATAAATTTTTTAGATTACATGATTGATTAAGTGGATTCAAGATTTTATATTTAACTATTATTATTATTATTATTATTATTATTATTATTATTATTATTATTATTATTATTATTATTATTATTCTTGTTATTATTTAAAACTAGTCTTTCATAATATTAAATTACAAGCAATTTTGTAACTTAAAAAAGGAATTAAACAAACCCCATTCCATCTATTGTCAATGTAATGGATCTAATGAGTTAGTGTCGATGCATATATACCCAATAATTAAAAAAAATATTTTATTGTATCAGCAGAACGTTAATATTGTTTTTAAAATTTATTATAATAAAGTAAAAAAAAATCATTATAATTTTAAGGATCAAAATGATCAAGTTATTTGTGCACTAGATTTTACCAACTTTTTACATTCCGCCATACTCCCTTCACTAATAGAAAAAATCCATTAGCTCTAACTTCATAGCTAAATTGGTTATCACCTACTATTACACGAATATCTTCATCAAAGACTATAAATCCTTCATGTTTTCCCGACCACCAAAAGTCACAGCTAAATAAAGTTGATTTGATGAAATTCATTCGAAAACTCCAATCATACGTTTGGTTCATACCCAAGACATGTGTCCCCAGATCATTATCACCCGATTTGCAATGAAGGTATAAGGGAGGTTCTGGACTAGGAAGAGCGCTGGTAATAGAGACATGTTCTTTTTCAAATATACGAGCCGAAAAACATGTGGCGAAAAAAAGAGCGACTGTTAAAAATTTAAGCAAAAATGAGTGATTTATGTCCATGGCTATACTTATAACTACTAGTGTTTATATTAAATTTATTTGTGTTGATTGGAATGCTTTACTTATTTATAGGTCACTCTGTCATAGATATTTATGAAATACAATCATTTAATTATAAATTTTCTATATTAACTTTGCATCTTAGATGGAAATAGATATGATTGGTTTCTAGATTTGAGTCATAAGATTAAGTACAAAACACGTTGACCTAAAATAAGAGATTTTGAACATGTGCGCAACTAATTCTTTCTAATATACTTTAACCGCTAAAATGTATAGAAGATAATTTTTTCGAGGCATAATAATATATATATAGGAGGTGTCTATCGTTTCCATTTTAAAATATATCTCCAATCACAAAAAAAACTGATTTCACAAAATAATTGCATTGCAAGTAATTTTTTCTTATATGGTATATCTGGTAATAAAATCAGTATAATGTCCTGTTGTGTGTTATATATAGCTTTTTTACTTCAAATAAATATAATATTAGAAAAAATCACATTATAGACTTTTTATTTTAGCTAGTGACAGAATTAGTGAAATAAATTTTGATTGTGTATTCTCAAGCCTAAACCCGAACATTTATTTGTCTAATTAGAATCAATTAAATTGAAATTTGAGGAACAAAAAGTAAAAAATTGAAGGTTTAAAAATGAAAATAAGTAGAATAAGGGTAGGTTAAGGTCATTTAAAGGGACTTGTAGCTTAAAATAGGTAATAATGGAATCATAAACTCGTAAATAATTAGGTCTCATCATGTATAAATGTAAATGACATGACTACGGAAAATAAGTTGTTGGGGTTTGGTTGTGGTGTCTGGGGAGTGTTCATAATTTGGATGAATATTTTAGTCTATTATTGTGTACTACTTCTTGTTGAACTAATTTACTTATGTTATTTTGATTGTTCTATTACTTTTACTAACTTAAATCTTGTGCGATGCACGACTTCATTAATATTCAAATAATTTTAGAATTTTATTTATTCAATTATATAATAATTTTAATATATTTGTATAAATATATAAAAATTATAGATTTATAATAAAAGAATTAGGAAGAAGTCATTTTCGTTGTTCAGTAGGATAAATTTTGGGTGTAGTTCAGCGAGATACGGAGACTATATTTAGTAGTTTAACACGTATATAATACTATTTATTTTTATTTTTAATAATTAAAATAGGGAATAACCATTGAACCAATGTATACCCATTTCAGTTATTATATGATAGTATAGATTACTGTTAGCTTATGAATTTTAGTTTATGATCTCTAAATTTTGTAATATTGGGACTTAATATAATTTATGAAGTGTTATTCACTTTTAATATGTAACTAGACATGATGTGAATTTAAATTAATTAATAAACACCTGTTAGGATAATTGGTGATTGCATGACAACTTAATTCTTCGTATGGTAGTTTGTGTGAAAACAACTCAGTGAAACATATTGTAAAATATAAAATATGTTTTCATGTACTAGGGTGATAGCAAGTTTATGTTCAGGAATAAGTATAACTTGACAGAAGTTTAATTATTGTCCATGCACATGTTCAAAAATACAAAATGACAATTATTATGAGTAAAAAATAGGTTATATTTATTACGCTAATTAATGCCAGGGTTCGTAAGCTCGAGACCTTTAATGGATGCCCGCGTGTTTTTTAGTTTAAATCTGTCCTCACAAGATACCTACGTATCTCTATGTGTTTAGAGAATCAAGCCAAAAATATAGTTTTGAACTGTGGGTGAGGCCCCTTATATGTGCGTGGAAAACCCTAAATTAGATTAGGGTTAGGACACTTGGTGGACAAGTCTCAGACTTAAAATGAACTTGGGAGTCCTAGAAAGTAAGGATATACTTCCATATAGAATTGTAGGGCTTAAGGACTACTCTTTTAAGAGTTTGAGTCTGATTTGAACTTATTTCTCCAACTATTTTCTGAGCTAATTTATGACCTACAAATTTAATAATAAATCATTGGTTTGTGGGCCCTTAAAGCCCAATTATTGTTGTATTAATTACCAGGCTTTATTAACTAGGTTTTTTCTCTTGGATCAAGTCTAAATAATGCACTATTCATTATGCAATTAGGGTTATTTTTATTCCATATCATTTGCCCCCCAACTTATAGGAAACCGTATTAGATTTCGTAGAAGTTAAATTAGTACATGCCCTCGCAGGGTATCGTTTTTAGCGTAAAGTGTGGAGCGACCTACACATTTACAACGATTTTGTCTTTCTCAAGGCTACTTATATTTCCCTAACTTGAATTATACTCTCCTCTAAGAATGTCAAGATTTTTTGAGAGAGGGTTCCTTGTCCCTTTTAGCGGAACATATTTGAGCTTCGTAGCCTATTCAGCTCCCCAGATACAGTTATTCTTATCGTTCCAGTTACCATCGCAGATAATTAGAGAATATTTTCCTGGTTTATCACTGGCCCAAGGATTTGTTTTACAATTTTCGCAATTTTTCTAATTTTTTCTTAATTTTTTTGATATTTTTCACGCAGGATCGATGACCTGGATTTTGACTAGGATCATGGTTAAAAAAATGGCCCAGCCATGGCATCCTAGTTAAAATTATTCGACCAGGACTCATGACTTGGAATTCGACTAGTATCCTGGTTGAAAAATGGTCCAGCCATGGCATTCCAGTCGAACTTATTCGACCAAGAGTCACGACCTAGACTTCGACTAGGATCCTGGTCGTAAATCTAGTCATTCTTTAGACCTTTTAATGGCCTAAACTTTGACTTCAATCCTGGTCGAAGTAATGGTAATTTTTAAGGTCCACGGTCGAAAAAATTTGACTAGAAACAATGACCTGGACCTTGACCTCAATCATGGTCGAATTAATGGTCCTTTTATAGGCCCCTAGGCGAACAATTTCAACTAGAAACCACAACCTGGTCTTCGACCTCAATCTTGGTCAAAATAATGGTCATATTGTAGGCCTCTAATTGAACAATTTTGACTAGAAACCATGACCAGGCCTCGACCTCAATCCCGGTCAAATTAATAGTCCTTTTATAGGCCTCCAGTCGAACAATTTTGACTAGAAATCATGACCTGGTCCTCGACCTCAATCTTGATCGAAATAAAGGTCATTTTGTAGGCCTCTAGTTGTAAAATTTTGACTAGGAACCACAATCTGATCTTTGATCACAATCTTGGTCGAACAATTGGATTTGACCTTAAGATCCAAATCCTTATTAGATTGGGCTAATGGGCTTTAAATTATAAATCATAATTAGATTGGGCCTATGGGCGTTACATTCCAAATCGTAATTGATTCTAAATCGTAATTCGATTGGGCTTTTCGTTATGGCTTGATAATTCCTGTTGGAAGCTTTAAAAATATTCTAAAAGTCGGGCTTCTGGATTTGGGCCTTTGTTTCATGGGCTATTGATGGTTTATCTTCCTCAAATATGCCTATATATTAGAGTGAGTTGGACTAATATTTTTTCACACTTCTCATTTTATAAGTTTTCTCTCAAACTCTTTGAAGATCTTAGGCAATTTTCGGTGATTCTCCACTTAGGGATCTACGGTAAAGCAATTTACGGCCACCATATTTCCAGTTTTTCGGTTAGAGACCTTCAAACCTTCAAACCTTCAAACTTTTTCATGTATTTTCTTCATATCTTCATATTTTCTGCATTTTTACTTGCATTCCCTCATAGTTCCTGCACTTCTTATATGCATTTCTTTGAACGTATACATGATTTTCTGGGTTTGATATTTATATATGTTCATAATTTATGTTATAACATCCAAAATTTCAGGGTTTCATCTACATAATTTTCATATTTTTCTGCATAATCTCCATAATTTCTGGGATTATTTACAGAATCTTCATATTTTATATTCATTTCTCTCCATTTTTGGATTTTCAGATTCAGATGGCTAACAAGAAAGCTCTTCGCTTAGCAAAGATGAATGTGGCCAAGAAATCCAACGAATTCCTTATTCGTTCGAGGTACTCCTCCTTGATCGACATGATCAACACTAGGGGAGATGAGTATCCATCTAATTCTCACTTGGACACTTTTGATCATATCAACAGCTTTTATGCCCTGAAAGAGTTGGAGAAAATGAATTGTATCTACAAGATCGAGAAGCCTTATAATCTTGTTTTGGCTGGGGCCGCAGATAAGGCTTGCCATTGGAAAAAGGATGCTCCTTGCATTTTCAGGGACACGATTACGGTCGGCGTCAGGTTTCCCTTTCATCCTTTCATTCCTACTTTACTCGCAGATGTTCAGATTAGACGAAGTCAACTTCCACCAAATTCATGGAGGTTGATTATTTAATTTATGTCCCATTGCATCAAGAACAACTTGCCTCTCTATGTTGTTGTTTTTAAAAAGATTTTAGTTTAAAAATATCCTTGACAAGACTCCGGGTTGGGTTTCTTTAAACTAACGCCCCGCCATCCCACACATTGTTAATGGGAAATCAGTTCCAAACAACAATCTTAAATGGAAGAAGGATTTATTTTACTTGGTTTGGGAAGGCGGTGATTGGGGTACCTTGTTCCGATCATCGTTCGGCCAACTAGTTGACGGAGTCCAAATGCCATTATTTTGACTCCTGAGGAGACGACGACCTTTGATATTTTTACCAGGGATAACGGAACGTCCCATTCTTGGGATCTCATCAAAGAAACTATCCTTCTCGAGCGCAGGCCTTCTCCTATTCCTATTAAAGGTATGATTCCAAATACTTATACTTACTGCAATGTTCTTTTTCCTTTATATTTTTTATCTGACTTTGCTGAATTTTTTTGGCACAGTGGCTCGGAAGATTGAGGATGTTACTAAGCCCAAGGACTTGGATTCCAAGAGGATGAAAAGGGCTACGAGGGTTTTCAAGGACTCACGCCTGGGCGACAAATCCCCTAAATTTCTGACTCAGGTTGGTGGAGAGGGCGAAAAAGGCCCCAGCCAGTCCCTGAGGATCAATCAAATGTCATGCTCGTATTTCCAACCGACATGGGGGATAAGATGAAAGGACTCAGTTTCTTGGGGATATGAAGTTGGCGAAGAAATAGTCCCTTCACTCAATAGTCCCCGCTAACTACAAGGATTTTATTCTGCAGAAGGACTTGGAGGCAAATGAACTGATGGGAGCCCAGGCCTTAGCAATGGTAAATTTATTTTTTATTTTTATTATTGTCTTGCTTTTTATTCTGCCATTTCTTTATTGAGTCATGCACTTCTTTCTTTTTCAGGCCAATGCCCACTTCCAAGGGGCGCTTCACAAAGCTAAGGATTGGAAGGTGGGCTACGAGAATACTGTCAAGAAGCTTGTGGAGGCGAATGAAATAATCAAGACCCTTCAGGCTAAGTTAGCCTCCTCAACTTTAGACTTAGAGAGCAAATTGTGATTTTGAATAATGAGAGGGATAAGGGCTTTGACGCTTGGATGGACACTCATGACTTCAAAAATTTGATACAAGAGCATGACGCCCTTACTTATCCCGTTAACTACGAAGAAGGATGGGATGCTGCAGTTGAGGTTATTCAAGCCAAATATCCTGAGGTGCTCGAAGCTGAATCCTTCCCTTACCCACTCAAAATCCCTGACCTTAGAGGTGTCACAGAAAAGATCGTATGTCTTATCCAGTTAGAAGATCGCCCTACAAATTCACCTGATGTGAGGGCATTCAGGTCTAGAGTACCTATGATGGACAAGGGCAAGAAGAGAAAAGAGGCTGATTCAAGCTCTAGCGAAGAAGTGTTTACATTCGAGGAGGAAGCTGAGCTTGCCACCAAAAAGGCTAGGACCGAAGATCCTCCGAAGAAAACCTCACAAGAGGTTTTTGAAGAGACATCTGAGGAAACATCTAATGGTCCAACCAAGGAGACCTTCGAGGACACCTCGATGGGAGGATCTGAGAGTGATCTGATGAGAGCTCCGAGAGCGGCAAGAAGAGTCCGATGAGTCTGGGCCTCCTAAGGCATATGCTTAGATTTTTTGTTCTTTCTGCTCCTTTCTTTTATTGTAAAGTATTTGAAATGTTTAGTAGAAACCTCTTGTATTTTTTTTCTTGAATTTCCATTCATTAATTTTACGATCTTTACTTTCATTATGAATAATTATGTTTAAGTTTATGAAGAAAACTTAACTTTTCAAATATAACTTGGTCTTTCAAAACCTCATAAAATTTAATGGGTCCAACCCTTACAATCTGAATCAAAGATTCTCGTAAACTGGAATGTGAATTCTAAGATACTGGAAAACAAACCCTAAACAGCCAAAGTCTTATGGTTTCAATGAACCTTATTATTACTTGGTAGTCCTAATAACTTAATATTATATGTAATAAGTCTTTAAGTTTTGTGCATGCCAAGTTCTAGACACTTCCTCCCCTTCCATTATCTCTAACTTATAAGATCCCTGTTCTGGAACGCTTTTGACTTTGTATGGTCCTTCCCAATTTGGGGCTAGTTTCCTTTCTATCCTACTCCATATGCTTCAACTTCCGTTAAAACCAAGTCTCCATGATTGAAGAATCTTTTTCTCACCCTTAAGTTGTAGTAAAACGAAGCTTTTTTCTGATGTTCGATGATCTGGGCATAAGCTTGATCCTGAACCTCATCGATTAAATTTAAGGCTAACCTCTACCCTACCTCATTTTTCTTAGCATTGTAGGCTTAAATCCTTGGATATGGATGTGATATCTCTACAGGGACAACTGCTTGATCCCCATATACTAACATAAATAGTGTTGCTCCAGTCGTAACCCTACACGTGGTCATATATGCCCAAATTATCGGAAGTATTTCATCTACCCAATTGTTTCCGGACTTCTCAATCCTCTTCTTTAATCCATCTAAAATAATTCAGTTTGCTACTTCTGCCTACCCGTTGGCTTGAGGGTGAACGACTGAAGTGAAGTGCAGCTCAAATTCATTTTCCTTACAGTACTTCTTAAATTCCTCTTTGTTGAACTGTGTTCCGTTATCGGTTACCAGGATACGAGGAACTCCATATCTACACATGATATTTTCTCACAGGAACTGAGCAACTTGCTTGGTTGTAATCTTAGCCAAAGGCTTAGCTTTGATCCACTTAGTGAAGTAGTCAATAGTTGTGATAAAAAACTTTATTCGTGCAGTGGCCATCGGGAATGGTCAAAGAATGTCCATCCCTACATGGAAAAAGGGATGGCAGAATTTAGGGAGGTCAACATCTGAAGTGGTTGTCTAACAACCAGCGCATGTTTTTTATAACAATCACACTTCTTTACGTAATTCTTCCCATCGACCATCATCTTCGGCCAGTAAAAACCCAGATGAGTAATTTTGTGAACAAGGGCCTTGCCTCCCAATTATTGGCCGCAAATGCTTTCGTGCACCTCTTCAAGGGTTAGTCGTGCCTCATCAGGACTGAGACACCTTAGATAGGGAACCACGAAGGACCTCTTATACAAAATCCCATCTATCAAGGATTACCTTAAGGCTCACACGTATAACCTTCGTGCTTCCATCACATCATTAAGAACCCAATGAAGGTGGTCTTTGTTAGGATCAATTAATGTCTCTCCAAGCCCGCTAGGGGCGACCAACTTAACATCAATACTTCGCATTTTCAAAACGTGGAAGTACACATTTGCTGGACCTATTCTTAACTTCTGAGGCGGCAAACTTGGACAATGTATATGCCTTGGACTTTTTCTCCCTTTGGATGTACTCAACATGACATTCATCAAATAGAGTCATTACAGCTCTCACAAGTTGCACATATCTTTTCATAGTTTTATCTCTCGCCTCAAATTCTCCATTAACCTGGGACACCACAAGTTTTGAGTCTCCACAAACTTTTAAGTTTTTAACCCCCAATGTCCCTGCTAGGCCTAGCCCAGCTATCAGAGCTTCATACTTAGCCTCATTGTTCATGGTAGGGAAGTCTAACTTCATAGCATACTCAATCAGGAACTCGTCGGGGCTTTGTAAAACTCGCCCAACTCCACTCGAATTTACTTTTGATGCCCCATAAAAATAGAGTGCCCAAAACTATTTGTTCTTAATTTCCTTTTCCTCATTCCAATCTTTTCCCTCCAAGCCTTGAAGTGTATCTTCGTGCCCACCGACTTCTTGGTTGTAGATGGTACATTAAACCACGAAGTCAGCCAGGGCCTGAGCTTTGATCATCGTTTGAGGTTTATATTTAATATCAAATTCCCCAAGCTCTATGGCCCATTTGATTTGCCTACCACTGGCTTCAGGACTATGAATGATGTTTCCAAGAAGCTGATTTGTTAGCACCTCAATCTTATGAGCTTGGAAGTAAGGACGCAACTTCCTTAAGGCTATAACAAGGGCTAAAGCAAAATTTTCTATAGTGGATTAGTTCAATTAGCCCCATGTAGAATCTTGTTGACATAGTATATGGGTTTCTCGACTGTAAACTCCTCTTTTACCAACACAACACTCAAGTCATTTTCAGAAATGGCTAAGTATAAATACATAGTTTCATTTAGGACTGGCATTGCCAATAATGGGGCTTGAACCATGTATTTCTTCAAGATTTAATTGCACAAAAATGGCATGAGTTATAATTGTTTTGCACCAAAATGGCCAACATATAATAATAGGCACCCATATGACTCATGTATAATTTTTTTGCCACCCGATTGCATTCAGTTAGTTATTTTTAACGGACGTTAGGATTTTTTTAAATTAAAGATGTAATTGCACGGAGATGGTCTAGATTATATTTTTTGCACAAAATTGATCTATCAAAGAATTAATAATCAAAGAGTATCTACAAATTAAATCAATCACCGAAATAAAAATAAAAGAGCAACTACAAATCTTTTTATAGTTCTATCCCAGGCCCCGTAGAAAAGAACAGTTTTGCAGATTTCTTTAGTGAAGTCGAGTGCATAACTTTGTGCGTATTTCTTGGCTTTTTCTGCATAACCCGAAACTCTCTCTTTAGTTTAGTCTATCTATGTTGGCTTATATTAAAATATATTGGTATTTCTTTGCATCATGCTCATTAACTTATACTGCTTATTAAAAATATACTAATTATGTATGAGTTTTCTCATTTCAAAGATGTAAAACTTTGATGCTCTATAACTATCACTTCCAGATGTTGCCTGGCATAACATATTGAATCCTACAAATGGATATGGAGTTTGGATTTTTGATATGCTGGTACATTAGTATTCTTCCTTAGTATCCTTAATTATTTTTTTCATGTTATCAAACTGTACATGGAAATAAGAAATTACATAATTCTAATCAAGACATGGCTAATATGCATCTTTTTAACATTTATTTTATGTGGATACTACAGCTTTGGAAGGCAGGTGATGAATGTTATCTCGGTCATGGTGAAAGAATATTACCATAAGCATATTGACTTCTCACTTACGAGTCCATTTGGTGGTGGTGGACTAGGTAGAGTTAAGCAAGGAACAATAAGACTGCTTCAAAAAACAAGTGGTGGGGATGGAGATGAAGAAGATGAAGATTAAAGCGTTAAGTTTACTATACTTCTGAATGCTTATATTTGAAATATGGTTATATATTTTTCGTCTTGGCTCTATCCCAGATATATAGATTAAGGTACTGTTTTTCGTTTTGGTTATGTCCCGGAAATGTAGATTAAGGTGTGATTCTATAGTTTTATAAAAGGAAAGCCGTTTACCTTTATACAAAACAAGTTTTTTCTGCTAATTTATAGTTGCTATTTGGTTTTTAATTTTGTGAATAAAACGCTAGTAGGATATAATCAGGCCAATCAGGGCCAGAAAATTAAGACGGAAAAATGCATGTGAATATACCATAAAATCCATGGACTTCTACAAATAACAAAAATGATATCTCACATGTAGTGCCTCATAAGAAAAGTGACTCTGAAATATATTCTCTTATCTATACTAAATTATAATAACCCGAATGGAGTAAGATTTAATACATTTTATTGATTTGGTTATCCTCAATCATGATCGTCAAATCTTCTTAATCAAATGATAAGGACCGTTAGATCTAGGTACTAAAATAATATATGATCCAGGTTCCTGGGTCTGAATCCTGGAAACAGTAAAAAAATATTTTATTATATACACAATATCCAAATTTATCCTGCCAGCAACATATATTCATATTATTATTTAAATTTATAAGGATACAAATAAACTTCCAAGTTCGAATCCCACGAAAAATAAGTGTTTATATTATTATTTTTTAAAATATTAATAGCTATAATTATTATTCTTAATATAAAACTCAATATACTCTCAAACAAGTGATAAACATTTACAAATAATTTTGACCAGTGATAGCGATGTAATTTTATCCCGCATATTACATTGCACTATTCTCTCACAAATACAATAATTTAGAATTTTTCTCGGTAATGGGAAAAAATACAAAATAAAAAAAGTTATTGCGCCATTGCTACACTTCTTTGAAATAAATAAATAAAATTGGTAGTTTTTATTTCATCAAAAAAAATATATGACATTGAGGTGTTGAAGACAAAATATATTAAGATAATTTTAAAATTACTACAGTATGTTGAAAAAAGCTGAATTGCAAGATTACCGCAGCTCACAAATTTAGCAAAAAGAAGTCTAGCAAACTACTACTACATATTCATAATTTATGCTATTAATATATATATACATACTATTATACTAAATACGAAATATTGAAAGTTTTGTTGGTAGTTGATCTTGTCACCTGTAATTATAGTAATCTGTACTATTAATCTGATAACCTTAAAAATAGACATCAAGATTGTCTTAATACAATTATAAATATAAAATAATTACATTATTCTACTACTATTCAAACATGAGAATGCGATAACAATGTCCTAATACAATTATATATATAATATGATTAGAGGTTCAATTAATCATAAATATGAAAAGATTATATTGTTTAATGTACGATATATATGTATATAATATATATAGCCAAAAAAGTAATTTAAATCAACATCGCATATTTTTCAATTTTTGTATAATTTTTTTGTAATAATATTATAACAAACCGTCAAAAATCAAAAATAAAAATAATTTTGCAATGCCGTCAAAACTCGGAATTAACGGTACATACATACATACATTAAAAAAATAAAAAAATAAAAAAATAAAATATTTTTTTTAAAAAAAAACAAGTAAATTTTAGAAAACCGTGCATTGCACGGATATATATAATTTAAAAATTACACTAAGCTTGCATGTTGCCAAGGGGGATCCCCATTTAGAAAGGTGTTTGCATGTTCGACCTAATATTTCTCGTTTAAGTATGAGAGGCTAATTGACTCTGAAGACAAATGGCTCCAATAACATAAAGATGTCCAAATTCTCTTCGACATGTTTGTTTTCGTGTATCTGTGGTTGCAAGGGGTATGCATTAGGCACAGAGGAAAAAGATAATAAATGATTTAAAGAATTTTCATTGAATGCCAATTTAAATTTGAACTTGGAGGATGACAGAGATGAGTATTTTATTTTTGGGGACAAAGATTTTACTAATTTATTTTTTCGTATGAGATGAATTGGAGCTATAATCGTTACATGTTTTTGCTCATAATAGATAAATTGTCTAGATTACATGATTGATTAAGTGGATTCAAGATTTTACATTTAATTATTATTATTATTAATATTATTATTTAAAACTAGTTTTTCATAGTGTTAAATTACAAGCAATTATGTAACTTAGAAAAGATATTAAACAAACCCCATTCCATCTATTATCAATGTAATGGATCTAATGAGCTAGTGTCGATGCCTACATACCCAATAATTAGAAAAAATATTTTATTGTATCAGCAAAACATTAATATTGTTTTTAAAATTTATTATAATAAAGTAAAAAAATCAATATAATTTTAAGGATCAAAATGATCAAGTTATTTGTGCACTAGATTTTACCAACTTCTTACATTCCGCCATACTCCCTTCACTAATAGAAAAAATCCATTAGCTCTAACTTCATAGCTAAATTGGTTATCACCTACTATTACACGAATATCTTCATCAAAGACTATAAATCCTTCATGTTTTCCCGACCACCAAAAGTCACAGCTAAATAAAGTGGATTTGATGAAATTCATTCGAAAACTCCAATCATACGTTTGGTTTATACCCAAGATATGTGTCCCCAGATCATTATCACCCGATTTGCAATGAAGGTATAAGGGAGGTTCTGGACTAGGAAGAGCGTTGGTAATAGAGATATGTTCTTTTTCAAAGATGGGAGCCGAAAAACATGTCGTGAAAAAAAGAGCGACGGTAAAAAATTTAAGCAAAAATGAGTGATTTCTCTCCATGGCTATGCTTATAATTACTAGTGTTTATATTAAACTTTATTATGTTAATTGGAATGTTTTACTTACTTATTTATAGGTCACTCTGTCATAGATATTTATGAAATACAATCATTTAATTATAAATTTTCTAAATTAACTTTGCATCTTAGATGGAAATAGATATGATTGGTTTCTAGATTTGACTCATAAGATTAAGTACAAAACACGTTGACCTGAAATAAGAGATTTTGAACATGTGCGCAACTATTTCTTTCTAATATACTTTAACCGCTAAAATATAGTGAAGATAATTTTTTCGGGGCCTAATAATATATATATAGGAGGTGTTTATCGTTTCCATTTTAAAAATATCTCCAATCACAAAAAAAACTGATTTGACAAAATAATTGCATTGCAAGTAATTTTTTCTTATATGGTATAACTAATAATAAAATCAGTATAATGTCCTGCTGTGTGTAATATATAGCTTTTTTACTTCAAATAAATACAATCTTAGAAAAAAATCACATTTATAGACTTTTCATTTTAGCTAGTGACAGAATTAGTGAAATAAATTTTGATTGTGTATTCTCAAGCCTAAACCTGAACATTTATTTGGCTAATTATAATCAATTAAATTGAAATTTGAGGAACAAAAAGTAAAAAATTTGAAAGTTTAAAAATGAAATTAAGCAGAAAAAGGGTAGGTTAAAGTCATTTAAAGGGACTTGTAGCTTAAAATAGGTAATAATGGAATCATAAACACATAAATAATTAGGTTTTATCAAGTAGAAATGTAAATGACATGACTACGACAAATAAGTTGGAGGTTGTTGGGGTTTGGATGTGGTGTCTAGGGAGTGTTCATAATTTGGATGAATATTTTAGTCTATTGTTGTGTACTGCTTCTTGCTTAAATCTTGTGCGATGCACATATTAGTTAATGTTCAAATAATTTTAGAATTTTATTTATTCAATTATATAATAATTTTAATATATTTGTATAAACATATAAAAATTTTAGATTTATAATAAAAGAATTAGGGAGAAGTCGTTGTCGTAGTTCAGTAGAATAAATTTTTGTCGTAGTTTAGCGAGATACGGAGACTATATTCAGTAGTTTAACACGTACATAATACTATTTATTTTTATTTTTAATAATTAAAATATGGGATAACTGTTGAACCAAAGTATACCCATTCCAGTTATTATATTACAGTATAGATTACTGTCAACTTATGAACTTTTAGTTTATGATCTCTAAATTTTGTAATATTGGGACTTAATATAATTTATGAAGTGTTATGCACTTTTAATATGTAATTAGACATGATGTGAGTTTAAATTAATTAGTAAACACATGTTAAGATAATTGGTGATTGCATGACAACTTAATTCTTCGTATGGTAGTTTGTGTGAAAATAACTCAGTGAAACATATTGTAAAAGCCAAAATATATTTTCATGTACCAGGGTATAGTAAGTTTATGTTCAGGAATAAGTATAACTTGACAAAAGTTCAATTATTGTGCTTACTTTGAGAAAAAAAATACAAAATGACAATAATTGTGGGTAAAAAATAGGTTATATTTATTACGCTATTTAAAGCCAGTGTTTGTAAGCTCGAGACCTTTAATGGCTGCCCTCGTATTTCTTAGTTTAAATCTGTCCTCATAAAATTTCTACGTATCTCTGTGTGTTTAGAGAATCGAGCCAAAAATATAGTTCTGGACTGTGGGTGAGGCCCCTTATATGTGCGTGGAAAGCCCTAAATTAGATTAGGGTTAGGAGACTTGGTGGAAAATACTCAGAGTTAGAATGAACTTAGGAGTCCTAGAAAGTAAGGATATACTTCCTTATATAATTGTAAGGCTTGAGGACTACTCTTGTAAGAGTTTGAGTCTGATTTGAACTTATTTCTCCAACTATTTTCTGAGCTGATTTATGACCTACGAATTTAATAATAAATCATTGGTTTGTGGGCCCTTAAAGCCCAATTATTATTGTATTAATTATCGGGCTTTATTAACCGGGTTTTTCTCTTGGATCAAGTCTAAATAATGCACTATTCATTATGCAATTAGGGTTATTTTTATTCCATATCATTTGCCCCTACTTATAGGAAACCGTATTAGATTTCGTAGAAGTTAAGTTAGTACATGCTCTCGCAGGGTATCGTTTTTAGCATAAAGTGTGGAGCGACCTACACATTTACAACGATTTTGTCTTTCTCAAGGCTACTTATATTTCCCTAACTTGAATTATACTCTTCTCTAAGGATGTCAAGATTTCTTGATAGAGGGTTCCTTGTCCCTTTTAGTGGAACAGATTTGAGCTTCGCAACCTATTCAGCTCCCCAGATACAGTTATTCTTATCGTTCCAGTTACCATCTCAGATAACTAGAGAATATTTTCCTGGTTTATCACTGACCCATGGAATGTTTTTAAAATTTTAGCAATCATTCTGATTTTTTCTCAATTTTTCTGATTTTTTCGAGCAGGATCAACGACCTTGATTTCGATTAGGATCCTGGTCAAAAAAATGGCCCAACCATGGCATCCTAGTCGAAGTTATTCAACCAGGACTCACGACCTGGAATTCGACTAGAATCCTGGTCGAAAAATGGTCCAGCCATGGCATTTAGTCGAAGTTATTCGACCAGGAGTCACGACCTCGAGTTCGACTAAGATCCTGGTCGTAAATCTAGTCATTCTTCAGACCTTTTAATGGCCTAAACTTTGACTTCATTCCTGGTCGAAGTAATGGTCATTTTTCAGGTCCCTGGTCAAACAATTTCGACTAGAAACCTGGACCTCGACCTCAATCATGGTCGAATTAATGGTCTTTTTATTGGCCTCTAGGCGAACAATTTCGACTAGAAACCACAACCTGGGCTTCGACCTCAATCTTAGTCAAAATAATGGTCATTTTATAGGCCTCTAATCGAACAATTTTGACTAGAAACCATGACCAGGCCTCGACCTCAATCCTGGTCGAATAATTGGATTTGACCTTAAGATTTAAATCCTAATCAGATTGGTCTAATGGGCTTTAAATTCTAAATCCTAATTGGATTGGGCCTATGGGCCTTACATTCCAAATCGTAATTGAATCTAAATTCCAAATCGTAATTTGATTGGGCTTTTCGTTATGGGCCTGATAACTCCTGTTGAAAGCTTTAAAAACATTCTAGAATCCGGGCTTCTGGATTTGGGCCTTTGTTTCATGGGCTATTGACGATTTATCTTCCCCAAATTTTCCTATATATCAGAGTGAGTTGGACAAATATTTTTTCACACTTCTCATTTCATACATTTTCTCTCAAACTCCTTGAAGATCTTAGGCAGTTTCCAGTGATTCTCCACTTAGGGATTTGCGGTAAAGCGATTTCCGGCCACCAGATTTCCAATTTTTCGGTTAGAGACCTTCAAACCTTTAAACTTTTTCCATGTATTTTCTGCTTTTTTACTTGCATTCCCTCACAGTTCCTACACTTCTTGTATGCATTTCTTTAAATTTATACATGATTTTCTGGGTTTGATATTTATATATGTTCATAATTTATGTTATAACATCCATAATTTCGGGGTTTCATCTGCATAATCTTCATATTTTTCTGCATAATCTCTATAAATTCTGGGATTTATTTGCAGAATCTTCATATTTTATGTTCATTTCTCTCCATTTTTGGATTTTCAGATGGCTAACAAGAAAGCTCTTCGCTTAGCAAAGATGAATGTGGCCAAGAAATCCGAAAGATTCCCTATTCGTTCGAGGTACTCCTCCTTGATTGACATGATCAACACTAGGGGAGATGAGTATCCGTCTAATGCTCACTTGGACGTTTTTGATCATATCAACACCTTTTATGACCTGGAAGAGTTGGAGAAAATAAATCGTATCTACAAGATCGAGAACTTTATAATCTTTTTTTGGCTAGGCCGCATATGGGGCTTGCCATTGAAAAAGGTCGCTCCTTGCATTTTCAGGGACACAATTAGGGTCGGCGTCAGGTTTCCCTTTCATCTTTTCATTCCTACTTTACTCGCAGATGTTCAGATTAGACCAAATCAACTTCCACCAAATGCGTGGAGGTTGATTCTTTTCTTTATGTCCCAGTGCATCAATAACAACTTGCCTCTCTCTCTGTTGCTCTTTTTAGAAAGATTTTCAGTTTAAAAATATCCTTGACAAGACTCTGGGTTGGGTTTCTTTGAAACAATGCCCCTCCATCCTCCACATTGTTAACGGGAAATCAGTTCCAGACAACAATCTTAAATGGAAGAAGGATTTTGTTTACATGGTTTGGGAAGGCGGGGATAGGGGTATACCTTGTTCCGATCATCGTTCGACCAACTAGTTGACGGAGTCCAAATGACATTATTTTGACTCTTGAGGAGACAACGGCCTTCGATATTCTTACCAGGGACAACAGAACGTCCCATTCTTGGTATCTTTTAAAAAAAATTGTCCTTGTCGAGCGCGGGCTTTCTCCTATTCCTATTAAAGGTATAATTCCAAATACTTTTACTTACTATAGTGTTTTTTCCTCTATATTTTTTATTTGACTTTGCTGAATTTTTTTGGCACTGTGGCTCAGAAGATTGAGGATGTTACTAAGCCCAAGGACTTGGATTCCAAGAGGATGAAAAGGGCTACGAGGGTTTTCAAGGACTCACGCCTGGGCGACAAATCCCTTAAGTTTCTGACTCAGGTTGGTGGAGAGGGCGAAGAAGGCCCAAAAAATGTGATACAAGAGCATGACGCCCTTACTTATCCCATTAAGAACAAAGAAGGATGGGATGCTGCAGTTGAGCTTATTCAAGCTGAATATCCGGAGGTGCTCGAAGCTGAATCATTTCCTTGCCCACTCAAAATCCCTGACCTTAGAGGTGTCACAGAAAAGATCGTAGGTCCTCTCCAATAAGAAGTCTTCCCTATAAATTCAACTGATGCGAGGGCTTCCGGGTCTAGAGTACCTATGATGGACAAGGGCAAGAAAAGGAAAGAGGCTGATTCAAGCTCTAGCGAAGAAGTTTCTTCATCCGAGGAGGAAGCTGAGCTTGCCACTAAAAAGGCTAGGACTGAAGATCCTCTGAAGAAAACCTCACAAGAGGTTTTTGAGGAGACATCTGAGGAAATATCTGATGGTCCAACCGAGGAGACCTTCGAGGACACCTCGAAGGGAGGATCTGAGAGCGGATCTAACGGGAGCTCCGAGAGCGGTTTAGAAGAAGAGTCCGATGGGTCTGAGCCTCTTAAGGCATATGCTTATATTTTTTGTGCTTTCTGTTCCTTTCTTTTATTGTAAAGTATTTGAAATGTTTAGAAGAATCCTCTTATATATTTTTCCTTGAATTTCCATTCATTGATTTTACGATCTTTACTGTCATTATGAATAATTATGTTTAAGTTTACGAAGAAAACTTAACTTTGCAAACATAACTTGGTCTTTGAAAACCTCATAAAATTTAATGGGTCCAACCCTTACAATCTGAATCAAAGATTCTCGTAAACTGGAATGTGAATCCTAAGATACTGGAAAACAAACCCTAAACAGCTGAAGGTTCATGGTTTCTGTAACGACCGGGAAATTTACATTGTATAATATCATATTATGTGTATTAATATGTCAATTATGTGTGATTATCCGTCAAACTCTAATTGTTGTGTGTTATGCGTATTCCGTATCATTTCTGTATTTTTAAGGTATTTTTCAGATGTTTTATATCGTATTCATAGGTTTCATTTCAAACCTTTTGCAACCCAAACAATGATTTTAAAGCCAGTATTTCAAATAAAATAATGGGCCTTATTTTTCATCAAACGGCTTTTACAATCGCATTATTCTGAACATCTAGATATTTTATAAATTTTCTCGTTTTACAAAAAATGACTTTTCCGGGCCCCATTGGGTGTCAAAAACCCCACAAAAATCACATTTTTATTTTTATAAAAATTATAGGACTTTTATTTATACCATTTCTTTGTATTTTTGCATTATTCACAATTTTTGGGAAATTTTGGCATATATATTGTATATATAAAATAATTATAAATTAAATTTTAATACCCAAAAATTATGAAAATTAGGGCCAAATATTTTTATTAAATGTATAATTAACCCCTTAATTTTATTTAGGAGTATTATTTTTCACCCTATAAATAGCCTAATTATCAGTTAATTATTATTAATTAATTAATAAAAATTCTGCAAATTTCTGGAAATTCTCTGAAGAACAGTTCGGGTCGGATTTCGGGTCAAGAATCAATCATTGATTTTGAACGTTTCTGAACACCAAATCGTATCATGTGAGTATCCAAACCGATCCTCTCGAGTTGTTCAGTCGGTTTCTGGTATCAAAAACATGTTTTGATGTGTTAATTTTCGATTTTAATTTCTAGGGTTTATACCTAAATTGGTACTTTTTGATTCTGGGGTTATTTGTTGAAATTGATATTATGAACAGCTTTATTTAATTGTTTATGATTGATTCCTGCTAATTAATTTGACTGACGATTGTTTGAATCGATAAATCGATATCTAGGGTTTATGTGTTTCTTTAATTGATCGTTTTTGATTGTACAGATATATGAGGTATGTTAGAGTATGGAGGTTTGATTGTAGGAGTAATAAGCTTTATTTTGATATATTATTCGTAATTTTTCATGTACGGAATCGTGAGTTTGAGTTTCATCGGACTTTTGTTTGATTTGATCGGAGAATTAGTTGTAGGGGTTATTAGGATTAGATAGTTATATGGTTGAATTGCTGATGTGATTTTGAATGAAATAGAGGGTCGAATCAATCCAAACGATCCCGTTTTGGCTATGAATCGAGCTCACCGGATTCTCGCCGGGTTTTGCTCTGTTTCGCCGGGAAAGCAGATACAGGGATGGACAGACGAGAAGAGTGACGGGGATGTGTAGCTGGAGTTGTGACAAAACGATTGGCATCAAAAACGGACTGAAAACATGTGGTTTTGGGTAGGAATTAGCCTCGCCGGAACCTCGCCGGTTTCTGGGTTGTGAAGAACACCGGCGGGTTGTTCTTGCCAACCCGGACCCGACCCGGTGGGTTCTAAATTTTAACCCGGTTTTAATCCTTCAAAACCCTAACCCCTTTTCTGATTTCTGTTTCTGAATTTTAATTATTTAATTATATTTTATAAAAACAGAAATTAGATTTATTAATTCTAAAAATTAATTAAAAATTAGTTTTTAAATTCTGTAAAATAGTATTAATAATTCCTAAATATCTTATAAATTTATAAATTCGAATTTAGTGATTTAATTAAGTATCTAATTATTTATTTAATCATTTATCTATTTATTTACTTATTAGTTAATAATTAATAAATAAGAACTATATTGATCGAATATTGTGAGAAACGATTCGATAAATAAGGGAATAAAACGAATAACTCGTAATTATACGAGTAATTGAACGATAAGTTCGATTATTAATATTCAGACGATAGTAAATTATTCGTATAATATCGTAATAATTATTCGTAATGAATAATTAAATACAGATAATTAATTTTAAAACGTATACGTGCAATAATAACAGTAATGTTTCGATAATTATGCGAAAAATGCGAATAACTCGTAGGAATACGAGTAGGGGATCATTGAGTTGAAATATGATTCGAATAATGACTCATTTATTCAATAATTAACGTATCAGTTAATGATATCGATTATTTATTTATAAATAATCGATCTAATCGAATAAATAACGATTGATAGGGATAAATAAATCCCGATTGAATAATTAAATATTGCATTAATTGTACAAGGTGTGGGCTGCTAGGCCCAATAAGAAGATGTATGATATTCAGACCAGAAAGATTAACACGTTGATCAGGCCTGATGGACCAGATCAGGCTTGATGGAAAAAAGAAGGCCCAAAGCCCTGATTATTTATTAATTTCGTAATTAATAAATAGGGGAGAAAAACAGCTATCAAGATAAGTCTTAATGAGGATATAAATCCTTGTAGATTGGCCTGTAAGGAATCTCATGGGATAAGGAATCAACTTCCTACTTCCTAGGACTCCTAAGTCTATCCTAATTCAGAGGCTTGACCACCAAGTCTCATACACCAAGTCCAATTCAAGGACCCCCACATCTATATAAGGGGCCTCACCCCACAGATCAGAACTACGTTTTTGACTTGATCATTGGCAATCAGCAAGGTACATAGGCATCTTGTTAAGGCAGATTGTGTCACGAAACACAAGAGCAGTCAAATCGAGCCTTGAAGCTCACGTTCCTTAATACTAAATATAGCAATTATATATATTAGTTTTTAATCCATAACATTTGGTGCCGTCTGTGGGAAGGCATAACAACAACCATGGCGAGAACACGGAGAACAATTAGAGCTCTGGAGGAAGGAACACCATCAGGGACAACCCAGGTGATTTCGTCAACCGTGAAGATTCCTCCCCACTCAACTTATGCATCTACTCAAGGGGAAGCCCAGGTAAGGGCAACTCAACCTCAGCCACAAGGGACGACTCCCCCGACTATTCAAGGTACGAATCCTCAAGTTCAACAAGTACATGTACCTGTGACTTCTTGACCCGTCGGGTATGAATATTCAACTGTTGTTACTACTAACCCCCCTTATGGGATGCCCCTTTACCCCGAGGTTGGAGGAAGTGGACATGCTGGGCGAAGTGAAGCACGAGGGCAATCGCCCCCTATATATGAGGTTTGGCTCCTATCCCTGAGGATCAAGAATTTTCTGGTCCTTATACTGAGAGAGATTCCGAATCTTCGGATGATGAAGTGGCCCCAAGAAGGAGGCGTCCTGGCAAAGAGCCGATGGCCGATGGAAGACAACGCCCTCAAAGCGCCCAAGGGGCGAATCCCCAAGAAGTGTAGGAAAGGATCAGGGCTCATGAGGCTGAGATCCAAAGGCTGAGGCGCGACTTGGAGGCGCACCAGGCCACTAGGCCCCATATACCTCCTAGGGGGAGAAATCCTCCTCCTGTCATAGACCTGGATGGTCCGGTACGAAGAAGGGATGTTGTCCCAAGAACTGATCCAAGCAATCTTCTTCCCCTTGGAGATCCTGATGATCCTACTACGCCCTTCACTGAAGAGATAATGAATGCCCATATCTCAAGGAAGTTTAAGATGCCAACCATCAAAGCCTATGATGGCACGGGAGATCCCGCTAACCATGTTAGGACATTCTCTAATGCACTGCTGTTACGACCCGTGAATGATGCTATAAAGTGTCAGGCCTTCCCTCAAACCCTGTCGGGTATGGCTCAAAGATGGTACAGTCGCTTGCCCCCAAACTCTATTGGGTCGTTTAGAGAATTAAGCCACACTTTTATTAAGCAATTCATCAGTGGAAGAGTTCATGAGAAAAGTTATGCATCTCTTATGAGCATTGTCCAGGTGGCAAGAGATTACTTTGAATCGTTTCACAAAGGAGGCTTTAAAAGTCCCAGACCTTGATGATAAGGTAGCCATGATAGCGCTGCAACAAGGAACTAGGGATGAGTTTTTTAAGATGTCCTTGGCTAAACGCCCCCCTGAAAGCATGTTGCAGCTTCAGGAGAGGGCAGGGAAGTATATCAAAGTTGAAGAAAGCATGAGGAAGACTTTAGTAAGTAATGAGCCCACTGGAGGCAAGAAGTAAAAAACTGATCTGAAGTATATCGCTAAGGACAAGTATCCTAAAACCGAGCAAAACCCAGATTCAACCCCCAAGAAGGGAGGACCTGGGTAAAAGTTCACCGAATACGCTAAGTTGAATGCTCCTAGAAGCCAGATCTTGATGGAAATCGAGAAAGATCGAGATATTCGTTGGCCTAAGCCCCTGAAGGCTGATCCTACCAAGCTAGACAAAAGCAAATATTACAGATTTCATAAAGATGTTGGTCACGACACCGATGAGTGTAGGCAGCTGAAAGATGAAATTGAGTTCCTCATTCGAAAAGGAAGATTGAACAAATACACTGGAGAAGGAGGGGACAGGAATAATAATGGAAGGAAGAACTTTGAGGATCGTAGGAGGGACCAAGACGATCAGGGGCGAAACCCCCAGCCTAGAGGCCCGGTTATAAATGTAATTTTTGGAGGGCCGCGACCTCGAAGGCCTGTGATAAACACGATCTTTGGAGGTCCAACTGCTGCTGGATTGTCCAAAAATTCTAGAAAGGCATATACTAGAGAGGTTATGCATATTGTTGGAGAAGCCCCGAAGAGGGCCAGGACATAAGTAACATTGGCTTTGATGATTCTGACCTAGAGGGTGTGAAGTTTACTCATGACGACCCGCTGGTCATAACACTAGTAATAGGAAATAGCCCGGTTAAGAGGGTCCTTGTGGATAATGGTGCTTCTTTGGATATCTTGCTCCACGATGCCTTTCTAAGGATGGGGTATAACGACTCCCAGTTGACACCAACCGATATGCCGATATATGGATTTGCTAGAGTAGAATGTCATGTGGAAGGGATAATCAAATTGCCAACCACCATAGGTACGGAACCAAGGCAAGCAACGCAGATGTTGGATTTCGTGGTGGTAAAGGCTAGTTCAACTTATAATGCTATCATGGGGAGAACAGGGATACATGCCTTCAAGGCATTCCCCTCTTTCTACCATTCAGTTATGAAGTTTCCCACCCGGAATGGGATTGGAGAGGAGAGAGGAGATCAAAAAATGGCTAGAAGTTGTTACGTGGCCTCTTTGAGGGCAGATGGAGTCGGGGGGAAGGTTCTTCCTATTGAAGATATGGATGTCCGAGAAAATGATGAGAAGAGAGGAAAGCCAGCAGAAGACTTGGTTTCGATTCCTTTAGACCCCAAGAATCCTGAGAGGATGACTTTCATTGGAGCCACATTAGAGGAGCCCCTTAGAGGGAAGTTGGTGAAATTTTTACAAGAAAATAGTGATGTGTTCGCATGGTCAGCAGTTGATATGCCAGGCATAGACCTGGAGCTGATTACTCACAAGTTAAATGTGGATCCAAGTAAGAAGACAGTGAAACAAAAGAAAAGAAACTTTGCCCCAGAAAGATAATAAGCTATAAAGCAGGAAGTAGAGAAGCTCTTAGAGGCTGGTTTCATTGAGGAGATTCAATTTCCGGAATGGTTAGCAAACCCTGTAATGGTGAAGAAGGCTAATGGAAAGTGGAGGATGTGTATAGACTTTACTGATCTGAATGATGCATGCCCTAAAGACTGTTTTCCGTTGCCAAGGATTGATACTTTGATTGATGCCACTACTGGGCATGAGATGCTGAGTTTTATGGATGGATTTAGCGGATACAATCAGATCAAGATGCATAAAGATGACATTCCAAAGGTATCATTCGTCACTGATTTTGGTGTTTATTGTTATCTTGTTATGGCACTTGGTCTTAAGAAATGCATTTTTACTTGCATTCCCTCATAGTTCCTGCACTTCTTATATGCATTTCTTTGAACGTATACATGATTTTCTGGGTTTGATATTTATATATGTTCATAATTTATGTTATAACATCCAAAATTTCGGGGTTTCATCTACATAATTTTCATATTTTTCTGTATAATCTCCATAATTTCTGGGATTATTTACAGAATCTTCATATTTTATATTCATTTCTCTCCATTTTTGGATTTTCAGATGGCTAACAAGAAAGCTCTTCGCTTAGCAAAGATGAATGTGGCCAAGAAATCCAACGAATTCCTTATTCGTTCGAGGTACTCCTCCTTGATCGACATGATCAACACTAGGGGAGATGAGTATCCATCTAATTCTCACTTGGACACTTTTGATCATATCAACACCTTTTATGCCCTGAAAGAGTTGGAGAAAATGAATCGTATCTACAAGATCGAGAAGCCTTATAATCTTGTTTTGGCTGGGGCCGCAGATAAAGCTTGCCATTGGAAAAAGGATGCTCCTTGCATTTTTAGGGACACGATTACGGTCGGCGTCAGGTTTCCCTTTCATCCTTTCATTCCTACTTTACTCGCAGATGTTCAGATTAGACCAAGTCAACTTCCACCAAATTCATGGAGGCTGATTATTTAATTTATGTCCCATTGCATCAAGAACAACTTGCCTCTCTATGTTGTTGTTTTTAAAAAGATTTTAGTTTAAAAATATCCTTGACAAGACTCCGGGTTGGGTTTCTTTAAACTAACGCCCCGCCATCCCACACATTGTTAATGGGAAATCAGTTCCAGACAACAATCTTAAATGGAAGAAGGATTTATTTTACTTGGTTTGGGAAGGCGGTGATTGGGGTACCTTGTTCCGATCATCGTTCGGCCAACTAGTTGACGGAGTCCAAACGCCATTATTTTGACTCCTGAGGAGACGACGACCTTCGATATTTTTACCAGGGATAACGGAACGTCCCATTCTTGGGATCTCATCAAAGAAACTATCCTTCTCGAGCGCGGGCCTTCTCCTATTCCTATTAAAGGTATGATTCCAAATACTTATACTTACGGCAGTGTTCTTTTTCCTTTATATTTTTTATCTGACTTTGCTGAATTTTTTTGGCACAGTGGCTCGGAAGATTGAGGATGTTACTAAGCCCAAGCACTTGGATTCCAAGAGGATGAAAAGGGCTATGAGGGTTTTCAAGGACTCACGCCTGGGCGACAAATCCCCTAAATTTCTGACTCAGGTTGGTGGAGAGGGCGAAGAAGGCCCCAGCCAGTCCCTGAGGATCAATCAAATGTCATGCTCGTATTTCCAACCGACATGGGGGATAAGATGAAAGGACTCAGTTTCTTGGGGATATGAAGTTGGCGAAGAAATAGTCCCTTCACTCAATAGTCCCCGCTAACTATAAGGATTTTATTCTGCAGAAGGACTTGGAGGCAAATGAACTGATGGGAGCCCAGGCCTTAGCAATGGTAAATTTATTTTTTATTTTTATTATTGTCTTGCTTTTTATTCTGCCATTTCTTTATTGAGTCATGCACTTCTTTCTTTTTCAGGCCAATGCCCACTTCCAAGGGGCGCTTCACAAAGCTAAGGATTGGAAGGTGGGCTACGAGAATACTGTCAAGAAGCTTGTGGAGGCGAACGAAATAATCAAGACCCTTCAGGCTAAGTTAGCCTCCTCAACTTTAGACTTAGAGAGCAAATTGTGATTTTGAATAATGAGAGGGATAAGGGCTTTGACGCTTGGATGGACACTCCTGACTTCAAAAATTTGATGCAAGAGCATGACGCCCTTACTTATCCCGTTAATTACGAAGAAGGATGGGATGCTGCAGTTGAGGTTATTCAAGCCAAATATCCTGAGGTGCTCGAAGCTGAATCCTTCCCTTACCCACTCAAAATCCCTGACCTTAGAGGTGTCACAGAAAAGATCGTATGTCTTATCCAGTTAGAAGACCGCCCTACAAATTCACCTGATGTGAGGGCATTCAGGTTTAGAGTACCTATGATGGACAAGGGCAAGAAGAGAAAAGAGGCTGATTCAAGCTCTAGCGAAGAAGTGTTTTCATTCGAGGAGGAAGCTGAGCTTGCCACCATAAAGGCTAGGACCGAAGATCCTCCGAAGAAAACCTCACAAGAGGTTTTTGAAGAGACATCTGAGGAAACATCTAATGGTCCAACCAAGGAGACCTTCGAGGACACCTCGATGGGAGGATCTGAGAGTGATCTGATGAGAGCTCCGAGAGCGGCTCAGAAGAAGAGTCCGATGAGTCTGAGCCTCCTAAGGCATATGCTTGGATTTTTTGTTCTTTCTGCTCCTTTCTTTTATTGTAAAGTATTTGAAATGTTTAGTAGAAACCACTTGTATTTTTTTTCTTGAATTTCCATTCGTTAATTTTACGATCTTTACTTTCATTATGAATAATTATGTTTAAGTTTATGAAGAAAACTTAACTTTTCAAATATAACTTGGTCTTTCAAAACCTCATAAAATTTAATGGGTCCAACCCTTACAATCTGAATCAAAGATTCTCGTAAACTGGAATGTGAATTCTAAGATACTGGAAAACAAACCCTAAACAACCAAAGTCTTATGGTTTTAATGAACCTTATTATTACTTGGTAGTCCTAATAACTTAATATTATATGTAATAAGTCTTTAAGTTTTGTGCATGCCAAGTTCTAGACACTTCCTCCCCTTCCATTATCTCTAACTTATAAGATCCCCGTTCTGGAACGCTTTTGACTTTGTATGGTCCTTCCCAATTTGGGGCTAGTTTCCTTTCTATCCTACTCCATATGCTTCAACTTCCGTTAAAACCAAGTCTCCATGATTGAAGAATCTTTTTCTCACCCTTAAGTTGTAGTAAAACGAAGCTTTTTTCTGATGTTCGATGATCTGGGCATAAGCTTGATCCTGAACCTCATCGATTAAATTTAAGGCTAACCTCTACCCTACCTCATTTTTCTTAGCATTGTAGGCTTAAATCCTTGGATACAGATGTGATATCTCTACAGGGACAACTGCTTGATCCCCATATACTAACATAAATAGTGTTGCTCCAGTCGTAACCCTACACGTGGTCATATATGCCCAAATTATCGGAAGTATTTCATCTACCCAATTGTTTCCGGACTTCTCAATCCTCTTCTTTAATCCATCTAAAATAATTCAGTTTGCTACTTCTGCCTACCCGTTGGCTTGAGGGTGAACGACTGAAGTGAAGTGCAGCTCAAATTCATTTTCCTTACAGTACTTCTTAAATTCCTCTTTGTTGAACTGTGTTCCGTTATCGGTTACCAGGATACGAGGAACTCCATATCTACACATGATATTTTCTCACAGGAATTGAGCAACTTGCTTGGTTGTAATCTTAGCCAAAGGCTTAGCTTTGATCCACTTAGTGAAGTAGTCAATAGTTGTGATAAAAAACTTTATTCGTGCAGTGGCCATCGGGAATGGTCAAAGAATGTCCATCCCTACATAGAAAAAGGGATGGCAGAATTTAGGGAGGTCAACATCTGAAGTGGTTTTCTAACAACCAGCGCATGTTTTTTACAACAATCACACTTCTTTACGTAATTTTTTGCATCGACCATCATCTTCGGCCAGTAAAAACCCAGATGACTAATTTTGTGAACAAGGGCCCTGCCTCCCAATTATTGGCCGCAAATGCTTTCGTGCACCTCTTCAAGGGTTAGTCGTGCCTCATCAGGACTGAGACACCTTAGATAGGGAATCACGAAGGACCTCTTATACAAAATCCCATCTATCAAGGATTACCTTAAGGCTCACACGTATAACCTTCGTGCTTTCATCACATCATTAAGAACCCAATGAAGGTGGTCTTTGTTAGGATCAATTAATGTCTCTCCAAGCCCGCTAGGGGCGACCAACTTAACATCAATACTTCGTATTTTCAAAACATGGAAGTACACATTTGTTGGACCTATTCTTAACTTCTGAGGAGGCAAACGTGGACAACGTATATGCCTTGGACTTTTTCTCCCTTTGAATGTACTCAACATGACATTCATCAAATTGAGTCATTACAGCTCTCACAAGTTGCACATATCTTTTCATAGTTTTATCTCTCGCCTCAAATTCTCCATTAACCTGGGACACCACAAGTTTTGAGTCTCCACAAACTTTTAAGTTTTTAACCCCCAATGTCCCTGCTAGGCCTAGCCCAGCTATCAGAGCTTCATACTTAGCCTCATTGTTCGTGGTAGGGAAGTCTAACTTCATAGCATACTCAATCAGGAACTCGTCGGGGCTTTGTAAAACTCGCCCAACTCCACTCGAATTTACTTTTGATGCCCCATAAAAATAGAGTGCCCAAAACTATTTGTTCTTAATTTCCTTTTCCTCATTCCCATCTTTTCCCTCCAAGCCTTGAAGTGTATCTTCGTGCCCACCGACTTCTTGGTTGTAGATGGTACATTAAACCACGAAGTCAGCCAGGGCCTGAGCTTTGATCATCGTTTGAGGTTTATATTTAATATCAAATTCCCTAAGCTCTATGGCCCATTTGATTTGCCTACCACTGGCTTCAGGACTATGAATGATGTTTCCAAGAAGCTGATTTGTTAGCACCTCAATCTTATGAGCTTGGAAGTAAGGACGCAACTTCCTTAAGGCTATAACAAGGGCTAAAGCGAAATTTTCTATAGTGGATTAGTTCAACTCAGCCCCATGTAGAATGTTGTTGACATAGTATATGGGTTTCTCGACTGTAAACTCCTCTTTTACCAACACAACACTCAAGTCATTTTCAGAAATGGCTAAGTATAAATACATAGTTTCATTTAGGACTGGCATTGCCAATAATGGGGCTTGAACCATGTATTTCTTCAAGACTTAATTGCACAAAAATGGCATGAGTTATAATTGTTTTGCACCAAAATGGCCAACATATAATAATAGGCACCCATATGACTCATGTATAATTTTTTTGCCACCCGATTGCATTCCGTTAGTTATTTTTAACGGACGTTAGGATTTTTTTAAATTAAAGATGTAATTGCACAGAGATGGTCTAGATTATATTTTTTGCACAAAATTGATCTATCAAAGAATTAATAATCAAATAGTATCTACAAATTAAATCAATCACCGAAATAAAAATAAAAGAGCAACTACAAATCTTTTTTATAGTTCTATCCCAGGCCCCGTAGAAAAGAACAGTTTTGCAGATTTCTTTAGTGAAGTCGAGTGCATAACTTTGTGCGTATTTCTTGGCTTTTTCTGCTTAACCCGAAACTCTCTCTTTAGTTTAGTCTATCTATGTTGGCTTTATATTAAAATATATTGGTGTTTCTTTGCATCATGCTCATTAACTTATACTGCTTATTAAAAATGTACTAATTATGTATGAGTTTTCTCATTTCAAAGATGTAAAACTTTGATGCTCTATAACTATCACTTCCAGATGTTGCCTGGCATAAAATATTGAATCCTACAAATGGATATGGAGTTTGGATTTTTGATATGCTGGTACATTAGTATTCTTCCTTAGTATCCTTAATTATTTTTTTCATGTTATCAAACTGTACATGGAAATAAGAAATTACATAATTCTAATCAAGACATGGCTAATATGCATCTTTTTAACATTTATTTTATGTGGATACTACAGCTTTGGAAGGAAGGTGATGAATGTTATATCGGTCATGGTGAAAGAATATTACCATAAGCATATTGACTTCTCACTTACGAGTCCATTTGGTGGTGGTGGACTTGGTAGAGTTAAGCGAAGGAACAATAAGACTGCTTCAAAAAAACAAGTGGTGGGGATGGAGATGAAGAAGATGAAGATTAAAGCGTTAAGTTTACTATACTTCTGAATGCTTATGTTTGAAATATGGTTATATATTTTTCGTCTTAGCTCTATCCCAGATATATAGATTAAGGTACTGTTTTTCATTTTGGTTATGTCCCGGAAATGTAGATTAAGGTGTGATTCTATAGTTTTATAAAAGGAAAGCCGTTTACCTTTATACAAAACAAGTTTTTTCTGCTAATTTATAGTTGCTATTTGGTTTTTAATTTTGTGAATAAAATGCTAGTAGGATATAATCAGGCCAATCAGGGCCAGAAAATTAAGACGGAAAAATGCATGTGAATATACCATAAAATCCATGGACTTCTACAAATAACAAAAATGATATCTCACATGTAGTCCCTCATAAGAAAAGTGACTCTGAAATATATTCTCTTATCTATACTAAATTATAATAACCCGAATGGAGTAAGATTTAATACATTTAATTGATTTGGTTATCCTTAATCATGATCGTCAAATCTTCTTAATCAAATGATAAGGACCGTTAGATCTAGGTACTAAAATAATATAAGATCCAGGTTCCTGGGTCTGAATCCCGGAAACAGTAAAAAAATATTTTATTATATACACAATATCCAAATTTATCCTGCCAGCAACATATATTCATATTATTATTTAAATTTATAAGGATACAAATAAGCTTCCAAGTTCGAATCCCACGAAAAATAAGTGTTTATATTATTATTTTTTAAAATATTAATAGCTATAATTATTATTCTTAATATAAAACTCAATATACTCTCAAAGAAGTGATAAACATTTACAAATAATTTTGACCAGTGATAGCGATGTAATTTTATCCCGCATATTACATTGCACTATTCTCTCACAAATACAATAATTTAGAATTTTTCTCGGTAATGGAAAAAAATACAAAATAAAAAAAGTTATTACGCCATTGCTACACTTCTTTGAAATAAATAAATAAAATTGGTAGTTTTTATTTCATCAAAAAAAATATATGACATTGAGGTGTTGAAGACAAAATATATTAAGATAATTTTAAAATTACTACAGTATGTTGAAAAAAGCTGAATTGCAAGATTACCGCAGCTCACAAATTTAGCAAAAAGAAGTCTAGCAAACTACTACTGCATATTCATAATTTATGCTATTAATATATATATACATACTATTATATTAAATACGAAATATTGAAAGTTTTGTTGGTAGTTGATCTTGTCACCTGTAATTATAGTAATCTGTACTATTAATCTGATAACTTTAAAAATAGACATCAAGATTGTCTTAATACAATTATAAATATAAAATAATTACATTATTCTACTACTATTCAAACACGAGAATGCGATAACAATGTCCTAATACAATTATATATATAATATGATTAGAGGTTCAATTAATCATAAATATGAAAAGATTATATTGTTTAATGTACGATATATATGTATATAATATACATAGCCAAAAAAGTAATTTAAATCAACATCGCATATTTTTCAATTTTGTATAATTTTTTTGTAATAATATTATAACAAACCGTCAAAAATCAAAAATAAAAATAATTTTGTAATGCCGTCAAAACTCGGAATTAACGATACATACATACATACATTAAAAAATTAAAAAAATAAAATAATAAAATAATTTTTTTTAAAAAAAACAAGTAAATTTTAGAAAACCGTGCATTGCAAGGATATATATAATTTAAAAATTACACTAAGCTTGCATGTTGCCAAGGGGGATCCCCATTTAGAAAGGTGTTTCGTACGGGTTAGAAGCTAGAAAGAATAATAATTGGAAACTGATATACATGACTCCATCGATATTATTTTTCGACCTAATATTTCTCGTTTAAGTATGAGAGGCTAATTGACTCTGAAGACAAATGGCTCCAATAACATAAAGATGTCCAAATTCTCTTCGACATGTTTGTTTTCGTGTATCTGTGGTTGCAAGGGGTAGGCATTAGGCACAGAGGAAAAAGATAATAAATGATTTAAAGAATTTTCATTGAATGCCAATTTAAATTTGAACTTGGAGGATGACAGAGATGAGTATTTTATTTTTGGGGACAAAGATTTTACTAATTTATTTTTTCCTATGAGATGAATTGGAGCTATAATCGTTACATGTGTTTGCTCATAATAGATAAATTGTCTAGATTACATGATTGATTAAGTGGATTCAAGATTTTATATTTAATTATTATTATTATTATTAATATTATTATTTAAAACTAGTTTTTCATAGTGTTAAATTACAAGCAATTATGTAACTTAGAAAAGATATTAAACAAACCCCATTCCATCTATTATCAATGTAATGGATCTAATGAGCTAGTGTCGATGCCTACATACCCAATAATTAGAAAAAATATTTTATTGTATCAGCAAAACATTAATATTGTTTTTAAAATTTATTATAGTAAAGTAAAAAAAATCAATATAATTTTAAGGATCAAAATGATCAAGTTATTTGTGCACTAGATTTTACCAACTTCTTACATTCCGCCATACTCCCTTCACTAATAGAAAAAATCCATTAGCTCTAACTTCATAGCTAAATTGGTTATCACCTACTATTACACGAATATCTTCATCAAAGACTATAAATCCTTCATGTTTTCCCGACCACCAAAAGTCACAGCTAAATAAAGTGGATTTGATGAAATTCATTCGAAAACTCCAATCATACGTTTGGTTTATACCCAAGATATGTGTCCCCAGATCATTATCACCCGATTTGCAATGAAGGTATAAGGGAGGTTCTGGACTAGGAAGAGCGTTGGTAATAGAGACATGTTCTTTTTCAAAGATGGGAGCCGAAAAACATGTCGTGAAAAAAAGAGCGACGGTTAAAAATTTAAGCAAAAATGAGTGATTTCTCTCCATGGCTATGCTTATAATTACTAGTGTTTATATTAAACTTAATTATGTTAATTGGAATGTTTTACTTACTTATTTATAGGTCACTCTGTCATAGATATTTATGAAATACAATCATTTAATTATAAATTTTCTATATTAACTTTGCATCTTAGATGGAAATAGATATGATTGGTTTCTAGATTTGACTCATAAGATTAAGTACAAAACACGTTGACCTGAAATAAGAGATTTTGAACATGTGCGCAACTATTTCTTTCTAATATACTTTAACCGCTAAAATGTAGTGAAGATAATTTTTTCGGGGCATAATAATATATATATAGGAGGTGTTTATCGTTTCCATTTTAAAAATATCTCCAATCACAAAAAAAACTGATTTGACAAAATAATTGCATTGCAAGTAATTTTTCTTATATGGTATAACTAATAATAAAATCAGTATAATGTCCTGCTGTGTGTAATATATAGCTTTTTTACTTCAAATAAATACAATCTTAGAAAAAAATCACATTTATAGACTTTTCATTTTAGCTAGTGACAGAATTAGTGAAATAAATTTTGATTGTGTATTCTCAAGCCTAAACCTGAACATTTATTTGGCTAATTATAATCAATTAAATTGAAATTTGAGGAACAAAAAGTAAAAAATTTGAAAGTTTAAAAATGAAATTAAGTAGAAAAAGGGTAGGTTAAGGTCATTTAAAGGGACTTGTAGCTTAAAATAGGTAATAATGGAATCATAAACACGTAAATAATTAGGTTTTATCAAGTAGAAATGTAAATGACATGACTACGACAAATAAGTTGGAGGTTGTTGGGGTTTGGATGTGGTGTCTAGGGAGTGTTCATAATTTGGATGAATATTTTAGTCTATTGTTGTGTACTGCTTCTTGCTTAAATCTTTTGCGATGCACAGATTAGTTAATGTTCAAATAATTTTAGAATTTTATTTATTCAATTATATAATAATTTTAATATATTTGTATAAACATATAAAAATTTTAGATTTATAATAAAAGAATTAGGGAGAAGTCGTTGTCGTAGTTCAGTAGAATAAATTTTTGTCGTAGTTTAGCGAGATACGGAGACTATATTTAGTAGTTTAACACGTACATAATACTATTTATTTTTATTTTTAATAATTAAAATATGGGATAACTGTTGAACCAAAGTATACACATTCCAGTTATTATATTACAGTATAGATTACTGTTAGCTTATGAACTTTTAGTTTATGATCTCTAAATTTTGTAATATTGGGACTTAATATAATTTATGAAGTGTTATGCACTTTTAATATGTAATTAGACATGATGTGAGTTTAAATTAATTAGTAAACACATGTTAAGATAATTGGTGATTGCATGACAACTTAATTCTTTGTATGGTAGTTTGTGTGAAAACAACTCAGTGAAACATATTGTAAAAGCCAAAATATGTTTTCATGTACTAGGGTATAGTAAGTTTATGTTCAGGAATAAGTATAACTTGACAAAAGTTCAATTATTGTGCTTACTTTCAGAAAAAAATACAAAATGACAATAATTGTGGGTAAAAAATAGGTTATATTTATTACGCTATTTAAAGCCAGTGTTTGTAAGCTCGAGACCTTTAATGGTTGCCCTCGTGTTTCTTAGTTTAAATCTGTCCTCACAAAATTTCTACGTATCTCTGTGTGTTTAGAGAATCGAGCCAAAAATGTAGTTCTGGACTGTGGGTGAGGCCCCTTATATGTGCGTGGAAAGCCCTAAATTAGATTAGGGTTAGGAGACTTGGTGGAAAATACTCAGAGTTAGAATGAACTTAGGAGTCCGAGAAAGTAAGGATATACTTCCTTATATAATTGTAAGGCTTGAGGACTACTCTTGTAAGAGTTTGAGTCTGATTTGAACTTATTTCTCCAACTATTTTCTGAGCTGATTTATGACCTACGAATTTAATAATAAATCATTGGTTTGTGGGCCCTTAAAGCCTAATTATTATTGTATTAATTATCGGGCTTTATTAACCGGGTTTTTCTCTTGGATCAAGTCTAAATAATGCACTATTCATTATGCAATTAGGGTTATTTTTATTCCATATCATTTGCCTCTACTTATAGGAAACCGTATTAGATTTCGTAGAAGTTAAGTTAGTACATGCTCTCGCAGGGTATCGTTTTTAGTATAAAGTATGGAGCGACCTACACATTTACAATGATTTTGTCTTTCTCAAGGCTACTTATATTTCCCTAACTTGAATTATACTCTCCTCTAAGGATGTCAAGATTTCTTGATAGAGGGTTCCTTGTCCCTTTTAGTGGAACAGATTTGAGCTTCGCAACCTATTCAGCTCCCCAGATACAGTTATTCTTATCGTTCCAGTTACCATCTCAGATAACTAGAGAATATTTTCCTGGTTTATCACTGACCCATGGAATGTTTTTAAAATTTTCGCAATCATTCTGATTTTTTCTCAATTTTTCTGATTTTTTCGAGCAGGATCCACGACCTTGATTTCGATTAGGATCCTGGTCAAAAAAATGGCCCAACCATGGCATCCTAGTCGAAGTTATTCAACCAGGACTCACGACCTGGAATTCGACTAGAATCCTGGTCGAAAAATGGTCCAGCCATGGCATTTAGTCGAAGTTATTCGACCAGGAGTCACGACCTCGAGTTCGACTAGGATCCTGGTCGTAAATCTAGTCATTCTTCAGACCTTTTAATGGCCTATACTTTGACTTCATTCCTGGTCGAAGTAATGGTCATTTTTCAGGTCCCTGGTCAAACAATTTCGACCATAAACCTGGACCTCGACCTCAATCATGGTCGAATTAATGGTCTTTTTATTGGCCTCCAGGCGAACAATTTCAACTAGAAACCACAACCTGGGCTTCGACCTCAATCTTGGTCAAAATAATGGTCATTTTGTAGGCCTCTAATCGAACAATTTTGACTAGAAACCATGACCAGGCCTCGACCTCAATCCTGGTCGAATAATTGGATTTGACCTTAAGATTTAAATCCTAATCAGATTGGTCTAATGGGCTTTAAATTCTAAATCCTAATTGGATTGGGCCTATGGGCCTTACATTCCAAATCGTAATTGAATCTAAATTCCAAATCGTAATTTGATTGGGCTTTTCGTTATGGGCCTGATAACTCCTGTTGGAAGCTTTAAAAACATTCTAGAATCCGGGCTTCTGGATTTGGGCCTTTGTTTCATGGGCTATTGACGGTTTATCTTCCTCAAATTTTCCTATATATCAGAGTGAGTTGGACAAATATTTTTTCACACTTCTCATTTCATACATTTTCTCTCAAACTCCTTGAAGATCTTAGGCAGTTTCCAGTGATTCTCCACTTAGGGATTTGCGGTAAAGCGATTTTCGGCCACCAGATTTCCAATTTTTCGGTTAGAGACCTTCAAACCTTTAAACTTTTTCCATGTATTTTCTACTTTTTTACTTGCATTCCCTCACAGTTCCTACACTTCTTGTATGCATTTCTTTAAATTTATACATGATTTTCTGGGTTTGATATTTATATATGTTCATAATTTATGTTATAACATCCATAATTTCGGGGTTTCATCTGCATAATCTTCATATTTTTCTGCATAATCTCTATAAATTCTGGGATTTATTTGCAGAATCTTCATATTTTATGTTCATTTCTCTCCATTTTTGGATTTTCAGATGGCTAACAAGAAAGCTCTTCGCTTAGCAAAGATGAATGTGGCCAAGAAATCCAAAAGATTCCCTATTCGTTCGAGGTACTCCTCCTTGATTGACATGATCAACACTAGGGGAGATGAGTATCCGTCTAATGCTCACTTGGACGCTTTTGATCATATCAACACCTTTTATGACCTGAAAGAGTTGGAGAAAATAAATCGTATCTACAAGATCGAGAACTTTATAATCTTGTTTTGGCTAGGCCGCATATGGGGCTTGCCATTGAAAAAGGTCGCTCCTTGCATTTTCAGGGACACAATTAGGGTCGGCGTCAGGTTTCCCTTTCATCTTTTCATTCCTACTTTACTCGCAGATGTTCAGATTAGACCAAATCAACTTCCACCAAATGCGTGGAGGTTGATTCTTTTCTTTATATCCCAGTGCATCAATAACAACTTGCCTCTCTCTCTGTTGCTCTTTTTAGAAAGATTTTCAGTTTAAAAATATCCTTGACAAGACTCTGGGTTGGGTTTCTTTGAAACAATGCCCCTCCATCCTCCACATTGTTAACGGGAAATCAGTTCCAGACAACAATCTTAAATGGAAGAAGGATTTTGTTTACATGGTTTGGGAAGGCGGGGATAGGGGTATACCTTGTTCCGATCATCGTTCGACCAACTAGTTGACGGAGTCCAAATGACATTATTTTGACTCTTGAGGAGACAACGGCCTTCGATATTCTTACCAAGGACAACAGAACGTCCCATTCTTGGTATCTTATCAAAAAAATTGTCCTTGTCGAGCGCGGGCTTTCTCCTATTCCTATTAAAGGTATAATTCCAAATACTTTTACTTACTACAGTGTTTTTTCCTCTATATTTTTTATTTGACTTTGCTGAATTTTTTTGGCACTGTGGCTCAGAAGATTGAGGATGTTACTAAGCCCAAGGACTTGGATTCCAAGAGGATGAAAAGGGCTACGAGGGTTTTCAAGGACTCACGCCTGAGCGACAAATCCCCTAAGTTTCTGACTCAGGTTGGTGGAGAGGGCGAAGAAGGCCCCAAAAATGTGATACAAGAGCATGACGCCCTTACTTATCCCGTTAAGAACAAAGAAGGATGGGATGCTGCAGTTGAGCTTATTCAAGCTGAATATCCGGAGGTGCTCGAAGCTAAATCATTTCCTTGCCCACTCAAAATCCCTGACCTTAGAGGTGTCACAGAAAAGATCGTAGGTCCTCTCCAATAAGAAGTCTTCCCTATAAATTCAACTGATGCGAGGGCTTCCGGGTCTAGAGTACCTATGATAGACAAGGGCAAGAAAAGGAAAGAGGCTGATTCAAGCTCTAGCGAAGAAGTTTCTTCATCCGAGGAGGAAGCTGAGCTTGCCACTAAAAAGGCTAGGACTGAAGATCCTCTGAAGAAAACCTCACAAGAGGTTTTTGAGGAGACATCTGAGGAAATATCTGATGGTCCAACCGAGGAGACCTTCGAGGACACCTCGAAGGGAGGATCTGAGAGCGGATCTGACGGGAGCTCCGAGAGCGGTTTAGAAGAAGAGTCTGATGGGTCTGAGCCTCTTAAGGCATATGCTTATATTTTTTGTGCTTTCTGTTCCTTTCTTTTATTGTAAAGTATTTGAAATGTTTAGAAGAATCCTCTTGTATATTTTTCCTTGAATTTCCATTCATTGATTTTACGATCTTTACTGTCATTATGAATAATTATGTTTAAGTTTACGAAGAAAACTTAACTTTGCAAACATAACTTGGTCTTTCAAAACCTCATAAAATTTAATGGGTCCAACCCTTACAATCTGAATCAAAGATTCTCGTAAACTGGAATGTGAATCCTAAGATACTGGAAAACAAACCCTAAACAGCTGAAGGCTCATGGTTTCTGTAACGACCGGGAAATTTACGTTGTATAATATCATATTATGTGTATTAATATGTCAATTATGTGTGATTATCCGTCAAACCCTAATTGTTGTGTGTTATGTGTATTCCATATCATTTCTGTATTTTTAAGGTATTTTTCAGATGTTTTATATCGTATTCATAGGTTTCATTTCAAACCTTTTGCAACCCAAACAATGATTTTAAAGCCAGTATTTCAAATAAAATAATGGGCCTTATTTTTTATCAAACAGCTTTTACAATCGCATTATTCTGAACATCTAGATATTTTATAAATTTTCTCGTTTTACGAAAAATGACTTTTCTGGGCCCCATTGGGTGTCAAAAACCCCACAAAAATCACATTTTTATTTTTATAAAAATTATAGGACTTTTATTTATACCATTTCTTTGTATTTTTGCATTATTCACAATTTTTGAGAAATTTTGGCATATATATTATATATATAAAATAATTATAAATTAAATTTTAATACCCAAAAATTATGAAAATTAGGGCCAAATATTTTTATTAAATGTATAATTAGCCCCTTAATTTTATTTAGGAGTATTATTTTTCACCCTATAAATAGCCTAATTATCAATTAATTATTATTAATTAATTAATAAAAATTCTGCAAATTTCTGAAAATTCTCTGTAGAACAGTTCGGGTCGGATTTCGGGTCAAGAATCAATCATTGATTTTGAACGTTTCTGAACACCAAATCGTATCATGTGAGTATCCAAATCGATCCTCTCGAGTTGTTCTTTCTGGTATCAAAAACATGTTTTGATGTGTTAATTTTCGATTTTAATTTCTAGGGTTTATACTTGAATTGGTACTTTTTGATTCTGGGGTTATTTGTTGAAATTGATATTATGAACAGCTTTATTTAATTGTTTATGATTGATTCCTGCTAATTAATTTGACTGACGATTGTTTGAATCGATAAATCGATATCTAGGGTTTATGTGTTTCTTTAATTGATCATTTTTGATTGTACAGATATCTGAGGTATGTTAGAGTATGGAGGTTTGATTGTAGGAGTAATAAGCTTTATTTTGATATATTATTCGTAATTTTTCATGTACGGAATCGTGAGTTTGAGTTTCATCGGACTTTTGTTTGATTTGATCGGAGAATTAGTTGTAGGGGTTATTAGGATTAGATAGTTATATGGTTGAATTGCTGATGTGATTTTGAATGAAATAGAGGGTCGAATCAATCCAAACGATCCTGTTTTGGCTATGAATCGAGCTCACCGGATTCTCGCCGGGTTTTGCTCTGTTTCGCCGGGAAAGCAGATACAGGGATGGACAGACGAGAAGAGTGACGGGGATGTGTAGCTGGAGTTGTGACAAAACGATTGGCATCAAAAACGGACTGAAAACATGTGGTTTTGGGTAGGAATTAGCCTCGCCGATTTCTGGGTTGTGAAGAACACCGGCTGGTTGTTCTTGCCAACCCGGACCCGACCCGGTGGGTTCTAAATTTTAACCCGGTTTTAATCCTTCAAAACCCTAACCCCTTTTCTGATTTCTGTTTCTGAATTTTAATTATTTAATTATATTTTATAAAAACAGAAATTAGATTTATTAATTCTAAAAATCAATTAAAAATTAGTTTTTAAATTCTGTAAAATAGTATTAATAATTCCTAAATTATCTTATAAATTTATAAATTCGAATTTAGTGATTTAATTAAGTATCTAATTATTTATTTAATCATTTATCTATTTATTTACTTATTAGTTAATAATTAATAAATAAGAACTATATTGATCGAATATTGTGAGAAACGATTCGATAAATAAGGGAATAAAACGAATAACTCGTAATTATACGAGTAATTGAACGATAAGTTCGATTATTAATATTCAGACGATAGTAAATTATTCGTATAATATCGTAATAATTATTCGTAATGAATAATTAAATACAGATAATTAATTTTAAAACGTATACGTGCAATAATAACAGTAATGTTTCGATAATTATGCGAAAAACGCGAATAACTCGTAGGAATACGAGTAGGGGATCATTGAGTTGAAATATGATTCGAATAATGACTCATTTATTCAATAATTAACGTATCAGTTAATGATATCGATTATTAATTTATAAATAATCGATCTAATCGAATAAATAACGATTGATAGGGATAAATAAATCCCGATTGAATAATTAAATATTGCATTAATTGTACAAGGTGTGGGCTGCTAGGCCCAATAAGAAGATGTATGATATTCAGACCAGAAAGATTAACACGTTGATCAGGCCTGATGGACCAGATCAGGCTTGATGGAAAAAAGAAGGCCCAAAGCCCTGATTATTTATTAATTTCGTAATTAATAAATAGGGGAGAAAAACAGCTATCAAGATAAGTCTTAATGAGGATATAAATCCTTGTAGATTGGCCTGTAAGGAATCTCATGGGATAAGGAATCAACTTCCTACTTCCTAGGACTCCTAAGTCTATCCTAATTCAGAGGCTTGACCACCAAGTCTCCTACACCAAGTCCAATTCAAGGACCCCCACATCTATATAAGGGGCCTCACCCCACAGATCAGAACTACGTTTTTGACTTGATCATTGGCAATCAGCAAGGTACGTAGGCATCTTGTTAAGGCAGATTGTGTCACGAAACACAAGAGCAGTCAAATCGAGCCTTGAAGCTCACGTTCCTTAATACTAAATATAGCAATTATATATATTAGTTTTTAATCCATAACATTTGGTGCCGTCTGTGGGAAGGCATAACAACAACCATGGCGAGAACACGGAGAACAATTAAAGCTCTGGAGGAAGGAACACCATCAGGGATAACCCAGGTGATTTCGTCAACCGTGAAGATTCCTCCCCACTCAACTTATGCATCTACTCAAGGGGAAGCCCAGGTAAGGGCAACTCAACCTCAGCCACAAGGGACGACTCCCCCGACTATTCAAGGTACGAATCCTCAAGTTCAACAAGTACATGTACCTGTGACTTCTTGACCCGTCGGGTATGAATATTCAACTGTTGTTACTACTAACCCCCTTATGGGATGCCCCTTTACCCCAAGGTTGGAGGAAGTGGACATGCTGGGCAAAGTGAAGCACGAGGGCAATCGCCCCCTATATATAAGGTTTGGCTCCTATCCCCGAGGATCAAGAATTTTCTGGTCCTTATACTGAGAGAGATTCCGAATCTTCGGATGATGAAGTGGCCCCAAGAAGGAGGCGTCCTGGCAAAGAGCCGATGGCCGATGGAAGACAACGCCCTCAAAGCGCCCAAGGGGCGAATCCCCAAGAAGTACAGGAAAGGATCAGGGCTCATGAGGCTGAGATCCAAAGGCTGAGGCACGACTTGGAGGCGCACCAGGCCACTAGGCCCCATATACCTCCTAGGGGGAGAAATCCTCCTCCTGTCATAGACCTGGATGGTCCGGTACGAAGAAAGGATGTTGTCCCAAGAACTGATCCAAGCAATCTTCTTCCCCTTGGAGATCCTGATGATCCTACTACGCCTTTCACTGAAGAGATAATGAATGCCCATATCTCAAGGAAGTTTAAGATGCCAACCATTAAAGCCTATGATGGCACGGGAGATCCCGCTAACCATGTTAGGACATTCTCTAATGCACTGCTGTTGCAACCCGTGAATGATGCTATAAAGTGTCAGGCCTTCCCTCAAACCCTGTCGGGTATGGCTCAAAGATGGTACAGTCGCTTACCCCCAAACTCTATTGGGTCGTTTAGAGAATTAAGCCAGACTTTTATTAAGCAATTCATCAGTGGAAGAGTTCATGAGAAAAGTTCTGCATCTCTTATGAGCATTGTCCAGGTGGCAAAGGAATCCTTGAGAGATTACTTTGAATCGTTTCACAAAGGAGGCTTTAAAAGTCCCAGACCTTGATGATAAGGTAGCCATGATAGCGCTGCAACAAGGAACTAGGGATGAGTTTTTTAAGATGTCCTTGGCTAAACGCCCCACTGAAAGCATGTTGCAGCTTCAGGAGAGGGCAGGGAAGTATATCAAAGTTGAAGAAAGCATGAGGAAGACTTTAGTAAGTAATGAGCCCACTGGAGGCAAGAAGTAAAAAACTGATCTGGAGTATATCGCTAAGGACAAGTATCCTAAAACCGAGCAAAACCCAGATTCAACCCCCAAGAAGGGAGGACCTGGGTAAAAGTTCACCGAATACGCTAAGTTGAATGCTCCTAGAAGCCAGATCTTGATGGAAATCGAGAAAGATCGAGATATTCGTTGGCCTAAGCCCCTGAAGGCTGATCCTACCAAGCTAGACAAAAGCAAATATTACAGATTTCATAAAGATGTTGGTCACGACACCGATGAGTGTAGGCAGCTGAAAGATGAAATTGAGTTCCTCATTCGAAAAGGAAGATTGAACAAATACACTGGAGAAGGAGGGGACAGGAATAATAATGGAAGGAAGAACTTTGAGGATCGTAGGAGGGACCAAGACGATCAGGGGCGAAACCCCCAGCCTAGAGGCCCGGTTATAAATGTAATTTTTGGAGGGTCGCGACCTCGAGGGCCTGTGATAAACACGATCTTTGGAGGTCCAACTGCTGCTGGATTGTCCAAAAATTCCAAAAAAGCATATACTAGAGAGGTTATGCATATTGTTGGAGAAGCCCCGAAGAGGGCCAGGACATAAGTAACATTGGCTTTTGATGATTCTGACCTAGAGGGTGTGAAGTTTACTCATGACGACCCGCTGGTCATAACACTAGTAATAGGAAATAGCCCGGTTAAGAGGGTCCTTGTGGATAATGGTGCTTCTGTGGATATCTTGCTCCACGACGCCTTTCTAAGGATGGGGTATAACGACTCCCAGTTGACACCAACCGATATGCCGATATATGGATTTGCTAGAGTAGAATGTCATGTGGAAGGGATAATCAAATTGCCAACCACCATAGGTACGGAACCAAGGCAAGCAACGCAGATGTTGGATTTCGTGGTGGTAAAGGCTAGTTCAACTTATAATGCTATCATGGGGAGAACAGGGATACATGCCTTCAAGGCAGTCCCCTCTTTCTACCATTCAGTTATGAAGTTTCCCACCCGGAATGGGATTGGAGAGGAGAGAGGAGATCAAAAAATGGCTAGAAGTTGTTACGTGGCCTCTTTGAGGGCAGATGGAGTCGGGGGGAAGGTTCTTCCTATTGAAGATATGGATGTCTGAGAAAATGATGAGAAGAGTGGAAAGCCAGCAGAAGACTTGGTTTCGATTCCTTTAGACCCCAAGAATCCTGAGAGGATGACTTTCATTGGAGCCACATTAGAGGGAAGTTGGTGAAATTTTTGCAAGAAAATAGTGATGTGTTCGCATGGTCAGCAGTTGATATGCCAGTCATAGACCTGGAGCTGATTACTCACAAGTTAAATGTGGATCCAAGTAAGAAGACAGTGAAACAAAAGAAAAGAAACTTTGCCCCAAAAAGACAATAAGCTATAAAGCAGGAAGTAGAGAAGCTCTTAGAGGCTGGTTTCATTGAGGAGATTCAATTTCCGGAATGGTTAGCAAACCCTGTAATGGTGAAGAAGGCTAATGGAAAGTGGAGGATGTGTATAGACTTTACTGATCTGAATGATGCATGCCCTAAAGACTGTTTTCCGTTGCCAAGGATTGATACTTTGATTGATGCCACTACTGGGCATGAGATACTGAGTTTCATGGATGGATTTAGCGGATACAATCAGATCAAGATGCATAAAGATGACATTCCAAAGGTATCATTCATCACTGATTTTGGTGTTTATTGTTATCTTGTTATGGCACTTGGTCTTAAGAAATGCATTTTTACTTGCATTCCCTCATAGTTCCTGCACTTCTTATATGCATTTCTTTGAACGTATACATGATTTTCTGGGTTTGATATTTATATATGTTCATAATTTATGTTATAACATCCAAAATTTCGGGGTTTCATCTACATAATTTTCATATTTTTCTGCATAATCTCCATAATTTCTGGGATTATTTACCGAATCTTCATATTTTATATTCATTTCTCTCCATTTTTGGATTTTCAGATGGCTAACAAGAAAGCTCTTCGCTTAGCAAAGATGAATGTGGCCAAGAAATCCAACGAATTCCTTATTCGTTCGAGGTACTCCTCCTTGATCGACATGATCAACACTAGGGGAGATGAGTATCCATCTAATTCTCACTTGGACACTTTTGATCATATCAACACCTTTTATGCCCTGAAAGAGTTGGAGAAAATGAATCGTATCTACAAGATCGAGAAGCCTTATAATCTTGTTTTGGCTGGGGCCGCAGATAAGGCTTGCCATTGGAAAAAGGATGCTCCTTGCATTTTTAGGGACACGATTACGGTCGGCGTCAGGTTTCCCTTTCATCCTTTCATTCCTACTTTACTCGCAGATGTTCAGATTAGACCAAGTCAACTTCCACCAAATTCATGGAGGCTGATTATTTAATTTATGTCCCATTGCATCAAGAACAACTTGCCTCTCTATGTTGTTGTTTTTAAAAAGATTTTAGTTTAAAAATATCCTTGACAAGACTCCGGGTTGGGTTTCTTTAAACTAACGCCCCGCCATCCCACACATTGTTAATGGGAAATCAGTTCCAGACAACAATCTTAAATGGAAGAAGGATTTATTTTACTTGGTTTGGGAAGGCGGTGATTGGGGTACCTTGTTCCGATCATCGTTCGGCCAACTAGTTGACGGAGTCCAAACGCCATTATTTTGACTCCTGAGGAGACGACGGCCTTCGATATTTTTACCAGGGATAACGGAACGTCCCATTCTTGGGATCTCATCAAAGAAACTATCCTTCTCGAGCGCGGGCCTTCTCCTATTCCTATTAAAGGTATGATTCCAAATAATTATACTTACTGCAGTGTTCTTTTTCCTTTATATTTTTTATCTGACTTTGCTGAATTTTTTTGGCACAGTGGCTCGGAAGATTGAGGATGTTACTAAGCCCAAGGACTTGGATTCCAAGAGGATGAAAAGGGCTACGAGGGTTTTCAAGGACTCACGCCTGGGCGACAAATCCCCTAAATTTCTGACTCAGGTTGGTGGAGAGGGCGAAGAAGGCCCCAGCCAGTCCCTGAGGATCAATCAAATGTCATGCTCGTATTTCCAACCGACATGGGGGATAAGATGAAAGGACTCAGTTTCTTGGGGATATGAAGTTGGCGAAGAAATAGTCCCTTCACTCAATAGTCCCCGCTAACTACAAGGATTTTATTCTGCAGAAGGACTTGGAGGCAAATGAACTGATGGGAGCCCAGGCCTTAGCAATGGTAAATTTATTTTTTATTTTTATTATTGTCTTGCTTTTTATTCTTCCATTTCTTTATTGAGTCATGCACTTCTTTCTTTTTCAGGCCAATGCCCACTTCCAAGGGGCGCTTCACAAAGCTAAGGATTGGAAGGTGGGCTACGAGAATACTGTCAAGAAGCTTGTGGAGGCGAACGAAATAATCAAGACCCTTCAGGCTAAGTTAGCCTCCTCAACTTTAGACTTAGAGAGCAAATTGTGATTTTGAATAATGAGAGGGATAAGGGCTTTGACGCTTGGATGGACACTCCTGACTTCAAAAATTTGATGCAAGAGCATGACGCCCTTACTTATCCCGTTAATTACGAAGAAGGATGGGATGCTGCAGTTGAGGTTATTCAAGCCAAATATCCTGAGGTGCTCGAAGCTGAATCCTTCCCTTACCCACTCAAAATCCCTGACCTTAGAGGTGTCACAGAAAAGATCGTATGTCTTATCCAGTTAGAAGACCGCCCTACAAATTCACCTGATGTGAGGGCATTCAGGTCTAGAGTACCTATGATGGACAAGGGCAAGAAGAGAAAAGAGGCTGATTCAAGCTCTAGCGAAGAAGTGTTTTCATTCGAGGAGGAAGCTGAGTTTGCCACCAAAAAGGCTAGGACCGAAGATCCTCCGAAGAAAACCTCACAAGAGGTTTTTGAAGAGACATCTGAGGAAACATCTAATGGTCCAACCAAGGAGACCTTCGAGGACACCTCGATGGGAGGATCTGAGAGTGATCTGATGAGAGCTCCGAGAGCGGCTCAGAAGAAGAGTCCGATGAGTCTGAGCCTCCTAAGGCATATGCTTGGATTTTTTGTTCTTTCTGCTCCTTTCTTTTATTGTAAAGTATTTGAAATGTTTAGTAGAAACCACTTGTATTTTTTTTCTTGAATTTCCATTCGTTAATTTTACGATCTTTACTTTCATTATGAATAATTATGTTTAAGTTTATGAAGAAAACTTAACTTTTCAAATATAACTTGGTCTTTCAAAACCTCATAAAATTTAATGGGTCCAACCCTTACAATCTGAATCAAAGATTCTCATAAACTGGAATGTGAATTCTAAGATACTGGAAAACAAACCCTAAACAGCCAAAGTCTTATGGTTTCAATGAACCTTATTATTACTTGGTAGTCCTAATAACTTAATATTATATGTAATAAGTCTTTAAGTTTTGTGCATGCCAAGTTCTAGACACTTCCTCCCCTTCCATTATCTCTAACTTATAAGATCCCCGTTCTGGAACGCTTTTGACTTTGTATGGTCCTTCCCAATTTGGGGCTAGTTTTCTTTCTATCCTACTCCATATGCTTCAACTTCCGTTAAAACCAAGTCTTCATGATTGAAGAATCTTTTTCTCACCCTTAAGTTGTAGTAAAACGAAGCTTTTTTCTGATGTTCGATGATCTGGGCATAAGCTTGATCCTGAACCTCATCGATTAAATTTAAGGCTAACCTCTACCCTACCTCATTTTTCTTAGCATTGTAGGCTTAAATCCTTGGATATGGATGTGATATCTCTACAGGGACAACTGCTTGATCCCCATATACTAACATAAATAGTGTTGCTCCAGTCGTAACCCTACACGTGGTCATATATGCCCAAATTATCGGAAGTATTTCATCTACCCAATTGATTCCGGACTTCTCAATCCTCTTCTTTAATCCATCTAAAATAATTCAGTTTGCTACTTCTGCCTACCCGTTGGCTTGAGGGTGAACGACTGAAGTAAAGTGCAGCTCAAATTCATTTTCCTTACTGTACTTCTTAAATTCCTCTTTGTTGAACTGTGTTCCGTTATCGGTTACCAGGATACGAGGAACTCCATATCTACACATGATATTTTCTCACAGGAATTGAGCAACTTGCTTGGTTGTAATCTTAGCCAAAGGCTTAGCTTTGATCCACTTAGTGAAGTAGTCAATAGTTGTGATAAAAAACTTTATTCGTGCAGTGGCCATCGGGAATGGTCAAAGAATGTCCATCCCTACATAGAAAAAGGGATGGCAGAATTTAGGGAGGTCAACATCTGAAGTGGTTTTCTAACAACCAGCGCATGTTTTTTACAACAATCACACTTCTTTACGTAATTTTTCGCATCGACCATCATCTTCGGCCAGTAAAAACCCAGATGACTAATTTTGTGAACAAGGGCCCTGCCTCCCAATTATTGGCCGCAAATGCTTTCGTGCACCTCTTCAAGGGTTAGTCGTGCCTCATCAGGACTGAGACACCTTAGATAGGGAATCACGAAGGACCTCTTATACAAAATCCCATCTATCAAGGATTACCTTAAGGCTCACACGTATAACCTTCGTGCTTTCATCACATCATTAAGAACCCAATGAAGGTGGTCTTTGTTAGGATCAATTAATGTCTCTCCAAGCCCGCTAGGGGCGACCAACTTAACATCAATACTTCGCATTTTCAAAACATGGAAGTACACATTTGCTGGACCTATTCTTAACTTCTGAGGAGGCAAACTTGGACAACGTATATGCCTTGGACTTTTTCTCCCTTTGAATGTACTCAACATGACATTCATCAAATTGAGTCATTACAGCTCTCACAAGTTGCACATATCTTTTCATAGTTTTATCTCTCGCCTCAAATTCTCCATTAACCTGGGACACCACAAGTTTTGAGTCTCCACAAACTTTTAAGTTTTTAACCCCCAATGTCCCTGCTAGGCCTAGCCCAGCTATCAGAGCTTCATACTTAGCCTCATTGTTCGTGGTAGGGAAGTCTAACTTCATAGCATACTCAATCAGGAACTCGTCGGGGCTTTGTAAAACTCGCCCAACTCCACTCGAATTTACTTTTGATGCCCCATAAAAATAGAGTGCCCAAAACTATTTGTTCTTAATTTCCTTTTCCTCATTCCCATCTTTTCCCTCCAAGCCTTGAAGTGTATCTTCGTGCCCACCGACTTCTTGGTTGTAGATGGTACATTAAACCACGAAGTCAGCCAGGGCCTGAGCTTTGATCATCGTTTGAGGTTTATATTTAATATCAAATTCCCTAAGCTCTATGGCCCATTTGATTTGCCTACCACTGGCTTCAGGACTATGAATGATGTTTCCAAGAAGCTGATTTGTTAGCACCTCAATCTTATGAGCTTGGAAGTAAGGACGCAACTTCCTTAAGGCTATAACAAGGGCTAAAGCGAAATTTTCTATAGTGGATTAGTTCAACTCAGCCCCATGTAGAATGTTGTTGACATAGTATATGGGTTTCTCGACTGTAAACTCCTCTTTTACCAACACAACACTCAAGTCATTTTCAGAAATGGCTAAGTATAAATACATAGTTTCATTTAGGACTGGCATTGCCAATAATGGGGCTTGAACCATGTATTTCTTCAAGACTTAATTGCACAAAAATGGCATGAGTTATAATTGTTTTGCACCAAAATGGCCAACATATAATAATAGGCACCCATATGACTCATGTATAATTTTTTTGCCACCCGATTGCATTCCGTTAGTTATTTTTAACGGACGTTAGGATTTTTTTAAATTAAAGATGTAATTGCACAGAGATGGTCTAGATTATATTTTTTGCACAAAATTGATCTATCAAAGAATTAATAATCAAATAGTATCTACAAATTAAATCAATCACCGAAATAAAAATAAAAGAGCAACTACAAATCTTTTTATAGTTCTATCCCAGGCCCCGTAGAAAAGAACAGTTTTGCAGATTTCTTTAGTGAAGTCGAGTGCATAACTTTGTGCGTATTTCTTGGCTTTTTCTGCATAACCCGAAACTCTCTCTTTAGTTTAGTCTATCTATGTTGGCTTTATATTAAAATATATTGGTGTTTCTTTGCATCATGCTCATTAACTTATACTGCTTATTAAAAATGTACTAATTATGTATGAGTTTTCTCATTTCAAAGATGTAAAACTTTGATGCTCTATAACTATCACTTCCAGATGTTGCCTGGCATAAAATATTGAATCCTACAAATGGATATGGAGTTTGGATTTTTGATATGCTGGTACATTAGTATTCTTCCTTAGTATCCTTAATTATTTTTTTCATGTTATCAAACTGTACATGGAAATAAGAAATTACATAATTCTAATCAAGACATGGCTAATATGCATCTTTTTAACATTTATTTTATGTGGATACTACAGCTTTGGAAGGCAGGTGATGAATGTTATCTCGGTCATGGTGAAAGAATATTACCATAAGCATATTGACTTCTCACTTACGAGTCCATTTGGTGGTGGTGGACTTGGTAGAGTTAAGCGAAGGAACAATAAGACTGCTTCAAAAAAACAAGTGGTGGGGATGGAGATGAAGAAGATGAAGATTAAAGCGTTAAGTTTACTATACTTCTGAATGCTTATGTTTGAAATATGGTTATATATTTTTCGTCTTGGCTCTATCCCAGATATATAGATTAAGGTACTGTTTTTCGTTTTGGTTATGTCCCGGAAATGTAGATTAAGGTGTGATTCTATAGTTTTATAAAAGGAAAGCCGTTTACCTTTATACAAAACAAGTTTTTTCTGCTAATTTATAGTTGCTATTTGGTTTTTAATTTTGTGAATAAAATGCTAGTAGGATATAATCAGGCCAATCAGGGCCAGAAAATTAAGACGGAAAAATGCATGTGAATATACCATAAAATCCATGGACTTCTACAAATAACAAAAATGATATCTCACATGTAGTCCCTCATAAGAAAAGTGACTCTGAAATATATTCTCTTATCTATACTAAATTATAATAACCCGAATGGAGTAAGATTTAATACATTTTATTGATTTGGTTATCCTCAATCATGATCGTCAAATCTTCTTAATCAAATGATAAGGACCGTTAGATCTAGGTACTAAAATAATATAAGATCCAGGTTCCTGGGTCTGAATCCTGGAAACAGTAAAAAAATATTTTATTATATACACAATATCCAAATTTATCCTACCAGCAACATATATTCATATTATTATTTAAATTTATAAGGATACAAATAAGCTTCCAAGTTCGAATCCCACGAAAAATAAGTGTTTATATTATTATTTTTTAAAATATTAATAGCTATAATTATTATTCTTAATATAAAACTCAATATACTCTCAAAGAAGTGATAAACATTTACAAATAATTTTGACCAGTGATAGCGATGTAATTTTATCCCGCATATTACATTGCACTATTCTCTCACAAATACAATAATTTAGAATTTTTCTCGGTAATGGAAAAAAATACAAAATAAAAAAAGTTATTGCGCCATTGCTACACTTCTTTGAAATAAATAAATAAAATTGGTAGTTTTTATTTCATCAAAAAAAATATATGACATTGAGGTGTTGAAGACAAAATATATTAAGATAATTTTAAAATTACTACAGTATGTTGAAAAAAGCTGAATTGCAAGATTACCGCAGCTCACAAATTTAGCAAAAAGAAGTCTAGCAAACTACTACTGCATATTCATAATTTATGCTATTAATATATATATACATACTATTATATTAAATACGAAATATTGAAAGTTTTGTTGGTAGTTGATCTTGTCACCTGTAATTATAGTAATCTGTACTATTAATCTGATAACTTTAAAAATAGACATCAAGATTGTCTTAATACAATTATAAATATAAAATAATTACATTATTCTACTACTATTCAAACACGAGAATGCGATAACAATGTCCTAATACAATTATATATATAATATGATTAGAGGTTCAATTAATCATAAATATGAAAAGATTATATTGTTTAATGTACGATATATATGTATATAATATACATAGCCAAAAAAGTAATTTAAATCAACATCGCATATTTTTCAATTTTGTATAATTTTTTTGTAATAATATTATAACAAACCGTCAAAAATCAAAAATAAAAATAATTTTGTAATGCCGTCAAAACTCGGAATTAACGATACATACATACATACATTAAAAAATTAAAAAAATAAAATAATAAAATAATTTTTTTTAAAAAAAACAAGTAAATTTTAGAAAACCGTGCATTGCAAGGATATATATAATTTAAAAATTACACTAAGCTTGCATGTTGCCAAGGGGGATCCCCATTTAGAAAGGTGTTTCGTACGGGTTAGAAGCTAGAAAGAATAATAATTGGAAACTGATATACATGACTCCATCGATATTATTTTTCGACCTAATATTTCTCGTTTAAGTATGAGAGGCTAATTGACTCTGAAGACAAATGGCTCCAATAACATAAAGATGTCCAAATTCTCTTCGACATGTTTGTTTTCGTGTATCTGTGGTTGCAAGGGGTAGGCATTAGGCACAGAGGAAAAAGATAATAAATGATTTAAAGAATTTTCATTGAATGCCAATTTAAATTTGAACTTGGAGGATGACAGAGATGAGTATTTTATTTTTGGGGACAAAGATTTTACTAATTTATTTTTTCCTATGAGATGAATTGGAGCTATAATCGTTACATGTGTTTGCTCATAATAGATAAATTGTCTAGATTACATGATTGATTAAGTGGATTCAAGATTTTATATTTAATTTTTATTATTATTAATATTATTATTTAAAACTAGTTTTTCATAGTGTTAAATTACAAGCAATTATGTAACTTAGAAAAAATATTAAACAAACCTCATTCCATCTATTATCAATGTAATGGATCTAATGAGCTAGTGTCGATGCCTACATACCCAATAATTAGAAAAAATATTTTATTGTATCAGCAAAACATTAATATTGTTTTTAAAATTTATTATAATAAAGTAAAAAAAATCAATATAATTTTAAGGATCAAAATGATCAAGTTATTTGTGCACTAGATTTTACCAACTTCTTACATTCCGCCATACTCCCTTCACTAATAGAAAAAATCCATTAGCTCTAACTTCATAGCTAAATTGGTTATCACCTACTATTACACGAATATCTTCATCAAAGACTATAAATCCTTCATGTTTTCCCGACCACCAAAAGTCACAGCTAAATAAAGTGGATTTGATGAAATTCATTCGAAAACTCCAATCATACGTTTGGTTTATACCCAAGATATGTGTCCCCAGATCATTATCACCCGATTTGCAATGAAGGTATAAGGGAGGTTCTGGACTAGGAAGAGCGTTGGTAATAGAGACATGTTCTTTTTCAAAGATGGGAGCCGAAAAACATGTCGTGAAAAAAAGAGCGACAGTTAAAAATTTAAGCAAAAATGAGTGATTTCTCTCCATGGCTATGCTTATAATTACTAGTGTTTATATTAAACTTAATTATGTTAATTGGAATGTTTTACTTACTTATTTATAGGTCACTCTGTCATAGATATTTATGAAATACAATCATTTAATTATAAATTTTCTATATTAACTTTGCATCTTAGATGGAAATAGATATGATTGGTTTCTAGATTTGACTCATAAGATTAAGTACAAAACACGTTGACCTGAAATAAGAGATTTTGAACATGTGCGCAACTATTTCTTTCTAATATACTTTAACCGCTAAAATGTAGTGAAGATAATTTTTTCGGGGCATAATAATATATATATAGGAGGTGTTTATCGTTTCCATTTTAAAAATATCTCCAATCACAAAAAAAACTGATTTGACAAAATAATTGCATTGCAAGTAATTTTTTCTTATATGGTATAACTAATAATAAAATCAGTATAATGTCCTGCTGTGTGTAATATATAGCTTTTTTACTTCAAATAAATACAATCTTAGAAAAAAATCACATTTATAGACTTTTCATTTTAGCTAGTGATAGAATTAGTGAAATAAATTTTGATTGTGTATTCTCAAGCCTAAACCTGAACATTTATTTGGCTAATTATAATCAATTAAATTGAAATATGAGGAACAAAAAGTAAAAAATTTGAAAGTTTAAAAATGAAATTAAGCAGAAAAAGGGTAGGTTAAGGTCATTTAAAGGGACTTGTAGCTTAAAATAGGTAATAATGGAATCATAAACACGTAAATAATTAGGTTTTATCAAGTAGAAATGTAAATGACATGACTACGACAAATAAGTTGGAGGTTGTTGGGGTTTGGATGTGGTGTCTAGGGAGTGTTCATAATTTGGATGAATATTTTAGTCTATTGTTGTGTACTGCTTCTTGCTTAAATCTTGTGCGATGCACAGATTAGTTAATGTTCAAATAATTTTAGAATTTTATTTATTCAATTATATAATAATTTTAATATATTTGTATAAACATATAAAAATTTTAGATTTATAATAAAAGAATTAGGGAGAAGTCGTTGTCGTAGTTCAGTAGAGTAAATTTTTGTCGTAGTTTAGCGAGATACGGAGACTATATTTAGTAGTTTAACACGTACATAATACTATTTATTTTTATTTTTAATAATTAAAATATGGGATAACTGTTGAACCAAAGTATACCCATTCCAGTTATTATATTACAGTATAGATTACTGTCAGCTTATGAACTTTTAGTTTATGATCTCTAAATTTTGTAATATTGGGACTTAATATAATTTATGAAGTGTTATGCACTTTTAATATGTAATTAGACATGATGTGAGTTTAAATTAATTAGTAAACACATGTTAAGATAATTGGTGATTGCATGACAACTTAATTCTTCGTATGGTAGTTTGTGTGAAAACAACTCAGTGAAACATATTGTAAAAGCCAAAATATGTTTTCATGTACTAGGGTATAGTAAGTTTATGTTCAGGAATAAGTATAACTTGACAAAAGTTCAATTATTGTGCTTACTTTCAGAAAAAAATACAAAATGACAATAATTGTGGGTAAAAAATAGGTTATATTTATTACGCTATTTAAAGCCAGTGTTTGTAAGCTCGAGACCTTTAATGGCTGCCCTCGTGTTTCTTAGTTTAAATCTGTCCTCACAAAATTTTTACGTATCTCTATGTGTTTAGAGAATCGAGCCAAAAATGTAGTTCTGGACTGTGGGTGAGGCCCCTTATATGTGCGTGGAAAGCCCTAAATTAGATTAGGGTTAGGAGACTTGGTGGAAAATACTCAGAGTTAGAATGAACTTAGGAGTCCTAGAAAGTAAGGATATACTTCCTTATATAATTGTAAGGCTTGAGGACTACTCTTATAAGAGTTTGAGTCTGATTTGAACTTATTTCTCCAACTATTTTCTGAGCTGATTTATGACCTACGAATTTAATAATAAATCATTGGTTTGTGGGCCCTTAAAGCCCAATTATTATTGTATTAATTATCGGGCTTTATTAACCGGGTTTTTCTCTTGGATCAAGTCTAAATAATGCACTATTCATTATGCAATTAGGGTTATTTTTATTCCATATCATTTGCCTCTACTTATAGGAAACCGTATTAGATTTCGTAGAAGTTAAGTTAGTACATGCTCTCGCAGGGTATCGTTTTTAGTATAAAGTGTGGAGCGACCTACACATTTACAACGATTTTGTCTTTCTCAAGGCTACTTATATTTCCCTAACTTGAATTATACTCTCCTCTAAGGATGTCAAGATTTCTTGATAGAGGGTTCCTTGTCCCTTTTAGTGGAACAGATTTGAGCTTCGCAACCTATTCAGCTCCCCAGATACAGTTATTCTTATCGTTCCAGTTACCATCTCAGATAACTAGAGAATATTTTCCTGGTTTATCACTGACCCATGGAATGTTTTTAAAATTTTCACAATCATTCTGATTTTTTCTCAATTTTTCTGATTTTTTCGAGCAGGATCCACGACCTTGATTTCGATTAGGATCCTGGTCAAAAAAATGGCCCAACCATGGCATCCTAGTCGAAGTTATTCAACCAGGACTCACGACCTGGAATTCGACTAGAATCCTGGTCGAAAAATGCTCCAGCCATGGTATTTAGTCGAAGTTATTCGACCAGGAGTCACGACCTCGAGTTCGACTAGGATCCTGGTCGTCAATCTAGTCATTCTTCAGACCTTTTAATGGCCTAAACTTTGACTTCATTCCTGGTCGAAGTAATGGTCATTTTTCAGGTCCCTGGTCAAACAATTTCGACCATAAACCTGGACCTCGACCTCAATCATGGTCGAATTAATGGTCTTTTTATTGGCCTCCAGGCGAACAATTTCGACTAGAAACCACAACCTGGGCTTCGACCTCAATCTTGGTCAAAATAATGGTTATTTTGTAGGCCTCTAATCGAACAATTTTGACTAGAAACCATGACCAGGCCTCGACCTCAATCCTGGTCGAATAATTGGATTTGACCTTAAGATTTAAATCCTAATCAGATTGGTCTAATGGGCTTTAAATTCTAAATCCTAATTGGATTGGGCCTATGGGCCTTACATTCCAAATCGTAATTGAATCTAAATTCCAAATCGTAATTTGATTGGGCTTTTCGTTATGGGCCTGATAACTCCTGTTGGAAGCTTTAAAAACATTCTAGAATCCGGGCTTCTGGATTTGGGCCTTTGTTTCATGGGCTATTGACGGTTTATCTTCCTCAAATTTTCCTATATATCAGAGTGAGTTGGACAAATATTTTTTCACACTTCTCATTTCATACATTTTCTCTCAAACTCCTTGAAGATCTTAGGCAGTTTCCAGTGATTCTCCACTTAGGGATTTGCGGTAAAGCGATTTCCGGCCACCAGATTTCCAATTTTTTGGTTAGAGACCTTCAAACCTTTAAACTTTTTCCATGTATTTTCTGCTTTTTTACTTGCATTCCCTCACAGTTCCTACACTTCTTGTATGCATTTCTTTAAATTTATACATGATTTTCTGGGTTTGATATTTATATATGTTCATAATTTATGTTATAACATCCATAATTTCGGGGTTTCATCTGCATAATCTTCATATTTTTCTGTATAATCTCTATAAATTCTGGGATTTATTTACAGAATCTTCATATTTTATGTTCATTTCTCTCCATTTTTGGATTTTCAGATGGCTAACAAGAAAGCTCTTCGCTTAGCAAAGATGAATGTGGCCAAGAAATCCAAAAGATTCCCTATTCGTTCGAGGTACTCCTCCTTGATTGACATGATCAACACTAGGGGAGATGAGTATCCGTCTAATGCTCACTTGGACGCTTTTGATCATATCAACACCTTTTATGACCTGAAAGAGTTGGAGAAAATAAATCGTATCTACAAGATCGAGAACTTTATAATCTTTTTTTGGCTAGGCCGCATATGGGGCTTGCCATTGAAAAAGGTCGCTCCTTGCATTTTCAGGGACACAATTAGGGTCGGCGTCAGGTTTCCCTTTCATCTTTTCATTCCTACTTTACTCGCAGATGTTCAGATTAGACCAAATCAACTTCCACCAAATGCGTGGAGGTTGATTCTTTTCTTTATGTCCCAGTGCATCAATAACAACTTGCCTCTCTCTCTGTTGCTCTTTTTAGAAAGATTTTCAGTTTAAAAATATCCTTGACAAGACTCTGGGTTGGGTTTCTTTGAAACAATGCCCCTCTATCCTCCACATTGTTAACGGGAAATCAGTTCCAGACAACAATCTTAAATGGAAGAAGGATTTTGTTTACATGGTTTGGGAAGGCGGGATAGGGGTATACCTTGTTCCGATCATCGTTCGACCAACTAGTTGACGGAGTCCAAATGACATTATTTTGACTCTTGAGGAGACAACGGCCTTCGATATTCTTACCAAGGACAACAGAACGTCCCATTCTTGGTATCTTATCAAAAAAATTGTCCTTGTCGAGCGCGGGCTTTCTCCTATTCCTATTAAAGGTATAATTCCAAATACTTTTACTTACTACAGTGTTTTTTCCTCTATATTTTTTATTTGACTTTGCTGAATTTTTTTGGCACTGTGGCTCAGAAGATTGAGGATGTTACTAAGCCCAAGGACTTGGATTCCAAGAGGATGAAAAGGGCTACTAGGGTTTTCAAGGACTCACGCCTGGGCGATAAATCCCCTAAGTTTCTGACTCAGGTTGGTGGAGAGGGCGAAGAAGGCCCCAAAAATGTGATACAAGAGCATGACGCCCTTACTTATCCCGTTAAGAACAAAGAAGGATGGGATGCTGCAGTTGAGCTTATTCAAGCTGAATATCCGGAGGTGCTCGAAGCTAAATCATTTCCTTGCCCACTCAAAATCCCTGACCTCAGAGGTGTCACAGAAAAGATCGTAGGTCCTCTCCAATAAGAAGTCTTCCCTATAAATTCAACTGATGCGAGGGCTTCTGGGTCTAGAGTACCTATGATAGACAAGGGCAAGAAAAGGAAAGAGGCTGATTCAAGCTCTAGCGAAGAAGTTTCTTCATCCGAGGAGGAAGCTGAGCTTGCCACTAAAAAGGCTAGGACTGAAGATCCTCTAAAGAAAACCTCACAAGAGGTTTTTGAGGAGACATCTGAGGAAATATCTGATGGTCCAACCGAGGAGACCTTCGAGGACACCTCGAAGGGAGGATCTGAGAGCGGATCTGACGGGAGCTCCGAGAGCGGTTTAGAAGAAGAGTCTGATGGGTCTGAGCCTCTTAAGGCATATGCTTATATTTTTTGTGCTTTCTGTTCCTTTCTTTTATTGTAAAGTATTTGAAATGTTTAGAAGAATCCTCTTGTATATTTTTCCTTGAATTTCCATTCATTGATTTTACGATCTTTACTGTCATTATGAATAATTATGTTTAAGTTTACGAAGAAAACTTAACTTTGCAAACATAACTTGGTCTTTCAAAACCTCATAAAATTTAATGGGTCCAACCCTTACAATCTGAATCAAAGATTCTAGTAAACTGGAATGTGAATCCTAAGATACTGGAAAACAAACCCTAAACAGCTGAAGGCTCATGGTTTCTGTAACGACCGGGAAATTTACGTTGTATAATATCATATTATGTGTATTAATATGTCAATTATGTGTGATTATCCGTCAAACCCTAATTGTTGTGTGTTATGTGTATTCCGTATCATTTCTGTATTTTTAAGGTATTTTTCAGATGTTTTATATCGTATTCATAGGTTTCATTTCAAACCTTTTGCAACCCAAACAATGATTTTAAAGCCAGTATTTCAAATAAAATAATGGGCCTTATTTTTCATCAAACAGCTTTTACAATCGCATTATTCTGAACATCTAGATATTTTATAAATTTTCTCGTTTTACGAAAAATGACTTTTCTAGGCCCCATTGGGTGTCAAAAACCCCACAAAAATTACATTTTTATTTTTATAAAAATTATAGGACTTTTATTTATACCATTTCTTTGTATTTTTGCATTATTCACAATTTTTGGGAAATTTTGGCATATATATTGTATATATAAAATAATTATAAATTAAATTTTAATACCCAAAAATTATGAAAATTAGGGCCAAATATTTTTATTAAATGTATAATTAGCCCCTTAATTTTATTTAGGAGTATTATTTTTCACCCTATAAATAGCCTAATTATCAATTAATTATTATTAATTAATTAATAAAAATTCTGCAAATTTTTGAAAATTCTCTGAAGAACAGTTCGGGTCGGATTTCGGGTCAAGAATCAATCATTGATTTTGAACGTTTCTGAACACCAAATCGTATCATGTGAGTATCCAAATCGATCCTCTCGAGTTGTTCTGTCGGTTTCTGGTATCAAAAACATGTTTTGATGTGTTAATTTTCGATTTTAATTTCTAGGGTTTATACCTGAATTGGTACTTTTTGATTCTGGGGTTATTTGTTGAAATTGATATTATGAACAGCTTTATTTAATTGTTTATGATTAATTCCTGCTAATTAATTTGACTGACGATTGTTTGAATCGATAAATCGATATCTAGGGTTTATGTGTTTCTTTAATTGATCGTTTTTGATTGTATAGATATCTGAGGTATGTTAGAGTATGGAGGTTTGATTGTAGGAGTAATAAGCTTTATTTTGATATATTATTCGTAATTTTTCATGTACGGAATCGTGAGTTTGAGTTTCATCGGACTTTTGTTTGATTTGATCGGAGAATTAGTTGTAGGGGTTATTAGGATTAGATAGTTATATGGTTGAATTGCTGATGTGATTTTGAATGAAATAGAGGGTCGAATCAATCCAAACGATCCCGTTTTGGCTATGAATCGAGCTCACCGGATTCTCGCCGGGTTTTGCTCTGTTTCGCCGGGAAAGCAGATACAGGGATGGACAGACGAGAAGAGTGACGGGGATGTGTAGCTGGAGTTGTGACAAAACGATTGGCATCAAAAACGGACTGAAAACATGTGGTTTTGGGTAGGAATTAGCCTCGCCGATTTCTGGGTTGTGAAGAACACCGGCGGGTTGTTCTTGCCAACCCGGACCCGACCCGGTGGGTTCTAAATTTTAACCCGGTTTTAATCCTTCAAAACCCTAACCCCTTTTCTGATTTCTGTTTCTGATTTTTAATTATTTAATTATATTTTATAAAAACAGAAATTAGATTTATTAATTCTAAAAATCAATTAAAAATTAGTTTTTAAATTATGTAAAATAGTATTAATAATTCCTAAATTATCTTATAAATTTATAAATTCGAATTTAGTGATTTAATTAAGTATCTAATTATTTATTTAATCATTTATCTATTTATTTACTTATTAGTTAATAATTAATAAATAAGAACTATATTGATCGAATATTGTGAGAAACGATTCGATAAATAAGGGAATAAAACGAATAACTCGTAATTATACGAGTAATTGAACGATAAGTTCGATTATTAATATTCAGGCGATAGTAAATTATTCGTATAATATCGTAATAATTATTCGTAATGAATAATTAAATACAGATAATTAATTTTAAAACGTATATGTGCAATAATAACAGTAATGTTTCGATAATTATGCGAAAAACGCGAATAACTCGTAGGAATACGAGTAGGGGATCATTGAGTTGAAATATGATTCGAATAATGACTCATTTATTCAATAATTAACGTATCAGTTAATGATATCGATTATTTATTTATAAATAATCGATATAATCGAATAAATAACGATTGATAGGGATAAATAAATCCCGATTGAATAATTAAATATTGCATTAATTGTACAAGGTGTGGGCTGCTAGGCCCAATAAGAAGATGTATGATATTCAGACCAGAAAGATTAACACGTTGATCAGGCCTGATGGACCAGATCAGGCTTGATGGAAAAAAGAAGGCCCAAAGCCCTGATTATTTATTAATTTCGTAATTAATAAATAGGGGAGAAAAACAGCTATCAAGATAAGTCTTAATGAGGATATAAATCCTTTTAGATTGGCCTGCAAGGAATCTCATGGGATAAGTAATCAACTTCCTACTTCCTAGGACTCCTAAGTCTATCCTAATTCAGAGGCTTGACCACCAAGTCTCCTACACCAAGTCCAATTCAAGGACCCCCACATCTATATAAGGGGCCTCACCCCACAGATCAGAACTACGTTTTTGACTTGATCATTGGCAATCAGCAAGGTACGTAGGCATCTTGTTAAGGCAGATTGAGTCACGAAACACAAGAGCAGTCAAATCGAGCCTTGAAGCTCACGTTCCTTAATACTAAATATAGCAATTATATATATTAGTTTTTAATCCATAACATTTGGTGCCGTCTGTGGGAAGGCACAACAACAACCATGGAGAGAACACGGAGAACAATTAGAGCTCTGGAGGAAGGAACACCATCAGGGACAACCCAGGTGATTTCGTCAATCGTGAAGATTCCTCCCCACTCAACTTATGCATCTACTCAAGGGGAAGCCCAGGTAAGGGCAACTCAACCTCAGCCACAAGGGACGACTCCCCCGACTATTCAAGGTACGAATCCTCAAGTTCAACAAGTACATGTACCTGTGACTTCTTGACCCGTCGGGTATGAATATTCAACTGTTGTTACTACTAACCCCCCTTATGGGATGCCCCTTTACCCCGAGGTTGGAGGAAGTGGACATGCTGGGCGAAGTGAAGCACGAGGGCAATCGCCCCGTATATATGAGGTTTGGCTCCTATCCCCGAGGATCAAGAATTTTCTGGTCCTTATACTGAGAGAGATTCCGAATCTTCGGATGATGAAGTGGCCCCAAGAAGGAGGCGTCCTGGCAAAGAGCCGATGGCCGATGGAAGACAACGCCCTCAAAGCGCCCAAGGGGCGAATCCCCAAGAAGTGCAGGAAAGGATCAGGGCTCATGAGGCTGAGATCCAAAGGCTGAGGCGCGACTTGGAGGCGCACCAGGCCACTAGGCCCCAGATACCTCCTAGGGGGAGAAATCCTCCTCCTTTCATAGACCTGGATGGTCCGGTACGAAGAAGGGATGTTGTCCCAAGAACTGATCCAAGCAATCTTCTTCCCCTTGGAGATCCTGATGATCCTACTCCGCCCTTCACTGAAGAGATAATGAATGCCCATATCTCAAGGAAGTTTAAGATGCCAACCATCAAAGCCTATGATGGCACGGGAGATCCCGCTAACCATGTTAGGACATTCTCTAATGCACTGTTGTTGCAACCCGTGAATGATGCTATAAAGTGTTGGGCCTTCCCTCAAACCCTGTCGGGTATGGCTCAAAGATGGTACAGTCGCTTGCCCCCAAACTCTATTGGGTCATTTAGAGAATTAAGCCAGACTTTTATTAAGCAATTCATCAATGGAAGAGTTCATGAGAAAAGTTCTGCATCTCTTATGAGCATTGTCCAGGTGGCAAAGGAATCCTTGAGAGATTACTTAGAATCGTTTCACAAAGGAGGCTTTAAAAGTCCCAGACCTTGATGATAAGGTAGCCATGATAGCCCTACAACAAGGAACTAGGGATGAGTTTTTTAAGATGTCCTTGGCTAAACGCCCCCCTGAAAGCATGTTGCAGCTTCAGGAGAGGGCAGGGAAGTATATCAAAGTTGAAGAAAGCATGAGGAAGACTTTAGAAAGTAATGAGCCCACTGGAGGCAAGAAGCGAAAAACTGATCTGGAGTATATCGCTAAGGACAAGTATCCTAGAACCGAGCAAAACCCAGATTTAACCCCCAAGAAGGGAGGACCTGGGTAAAAGTTCACCGAATACGCTAAGTTGAATGCTCCTAGAAGCCAGATCTTGATGGAAATCGAGAAAGATCGAGATATTCGTTGGCCTAAGCCCCTGAAGGCTGATCCTACCAAGCTAGACAAAAGCAAATATTGCAGATTTCATAAAGATGTTGGTCACGACACCGATGAGTGTAGGCAGCTGAAAGATGAAATTGAGTTTCTCATTCGAAAAGGAAGATTGAACAAATACACTGGAGAAGGAGGGGACAGGAATAATAATAGAAGGAAGAACTTTGAGGATCGTAGGAGGGACCAAGACGATCAGGGGCGAAACCCCCAGCCTAGAGGCCCGGTTATAAATGCAATTTTTGGAGGGCCGCGACCTCGAGGGCATGTGATAAACACGATCTTTGGAGGTCCAACTGCTGTTGAATTGTCCAAAAATTCCAGAAAGGCATATACTAGAGAGGTTATGCATATTGTTGGAGAAGCCCCGAAGAGGGCCAGGACATAAGTAACATTGGCTTTTGATGATTCTGACCTAGAGGGTGTGAAGTTTACTCATGACGACCCGCTGGTCATAACACCAGTAATAGGAAATAGCCCGGTTAAGAGGGTCCTTGTGGATAATGGTGCTTCTGTGGATATCTTGCTCCACGACGCCTTTCTAAGGATGGGGTATAACGACTCCCAGTTGACACCAACCGATATGCCGATATATGGATTTGCTAGAGTAGAATGTCATGTGGAAGGGATAATCAAATTGCCAACCACCATAGGTACGGAACCAAGGCAAGCAACGCAGATGTTGGATTTCGTGGTGGTAAAGGCTAGTTCAACTTATAATGCTATCATGGGGAGAACAGGGATACATGCCTTCAAGGCAGTCCCCTCTTTCTACCATTCAGTTATGAAGTTTCCCACCCGGAATGGGATTGGAGAGGAGAGAGGAGATCAAAAAATGGCTAGAAGTTGTTACGTGGCCTCTTTGAGGGCAGATGGAGTCGGGGGGAAGGTTCTTCCTATTGAAGATATGGATGTCCGAGAAAATGATGAGAAGAGAGGAAAGCCAGCAGAAGACTTGGTTTCGATTCCTTTAGACCCCAAGAATCCTGAGAGGATGACTTTCATTGGAGCCACATTAGAGGAGCCCCTTAGAGGGAAGTTGGTGAAATTTTTGTAAGAAAATAGTGATGTGTTCGCATGGTCAGCAGTTGATATGCCAGGCATAGACCTGGAGCTGATTACTCACAAGTTAAACGTGGATCCAAGTAAGAAGACAGTGAAACAAAAGAAAAGAAACTTTGCCCCAGAAAGACAATAAGCTATAAAGCAGGAAGTAGAGAAGCTCTTAGAGGCTGGTTTCATTGAGGAGATTCAATTTCCGGAATGGTTAGCAAACCCTGTAATGGTGAAGAAGGCTAATGGAAAGTGGAGGATGTGTATAGACTTTACTGATCTGAATGATGCATGCCCTAAAGACTATTTTCCGTTGCCAAGGATTGATACTTTGATTGATGCCACTGCTGGGCATGAGATGCTGAGTTTCATGGATGGATTTAACGGATACAATCAGATCAAGATGCATAAAGATGATATTCCAAAGGTATCATTCGTCACTGATTTTGGTGTTTATTGTTATCTTGTTATGGCATTTGGTCTTAAGAATGCAGGAGCCACCTATCAAAGGTTAAAATTTTTAAGGATCTTATTGGTAAGACTATGGAAGTCTATGGTGATGACATGTTAGTCAAGAGTCTAGGAAAGACTGATCATATAACCCATTTGAGGGAAGCTTTTGAGGTCCTGAGGTACCACAAGATGATGTTAAATCCTATAAAATGTGCTTTCGGAGTAGGATCTGGAAAATTTTTGGGATTGATGGTCTCCAAGAGAGGGATAGAGGCTAACCCCGACAAAATAAAGGCAATCCTAGACATGGAACCACCAAAAACCGTCAAGGATGTTCAGAAGCTCACAGGAAGGGTTGCTGCGCTAGGACAATTCATCTCCAAGTCAGGAGATAAGTGTTTATCATTCTTCAAGTCACTAAAGAATATCAAGGACTTTGTATGGAATGAGGAAAACCAGAAGGCATTCGAAGAGTTAAAGAAGTATATGGCCCAGGCCCCGTTGTTGGCCAAGCCAGTTCTGAGTGAAGTTTTATTCTTGTACTTGGCTGTTTCAGAAAGTGCCTTGAGCGCGGTGTTGGTTAAGGAGGAACTGAAAGTCCAGAAACCCGTATACTATGTCAGCAAAATTCTGCATGGAGCTGAGTTGAATTATTCAACTATTGAGAAATTCGCTTTAGCCTTGGTAATGGCTTCGAGAAAGCTGCGTCCTTATTTTCAGGTTCATCAGATTGAGGTGCTAACAAATCAGCCCCTGAGAAATATCATTCACAGTCCCAAGGCAAGTGGGAGATTGATTAAGTGGGCAATAGAGCTGGGAGAGTTCGATCTCAAGTATAAGCCACGTACGGCAATAAAAGCCCAGGCACTAGCTGACTTCGTGGTGGAATGTACCATACCCAACCAAGAAGTCGGGGGGCAGGAAGATACCATACCTTAAGACAAGGGAGTCGATAATGGGGACAAAAAGAAGGATGATAAGGAGAAAGAATATTGGGTTCTCTATTTTGATGGAGCATCAAAAACAAACTCCAGTGGAGCAGGATTGGTTTTACAAAGCCCTGACGGGTTCTTGATTGAGTATACCATGAAGCTAGACTTCCCAACCACAAATAATGAGGCAGAATATGAAGCTCTGATAGCTGGTCTCGGCCTAGCTGGAACACTTAGAGTCAAAAACTTAAGGGTTCGTGGAGACTCGAAGCTGATCATATCCCAGGTAAAGGGAGAATTTGAGGTAATGGATGATACAATGGCTAAGTATGTCGACCTAGTAAGAGCTGTGATGACCCAATTTAATGAATGCCATGTTGAGCACATTCCAAGGGAGGAAAATGCTAAGGCGGATGCATTATCAAAGTTTGTTTCATCCGAGATAGAAGAAAGTTCAGGAAGTGTGTACTTCCGTGTTTTGAAGACACGAAGCATAGATGTTAAGCTTGTGGCTCCTATAGGCCTGGGGACGTCATGGATTGATCCCATTAAGGCTTCGTGGAACTGAAGCACGGAAGTTAACTGTTCGGGCACTAAGGTACTCTTTGATAGATGGGATTCTGTACAAAAGATCTTTCGTGGTTCCTTATTTAAGGTGTCTCAGGCCCGATGAGGCCCGCTTGGCTCTTGAAGAAGTGCATGAAGGTATTTGTGGGCAACACTTGGGGGGCAGGGCCTTGGCTCATAAGATAACCCGTTTAGGCTTCTATAGGCCAGAAATGATGGCTGATGCCAAAGAATATATGAAGAAGTGTGATCGTTGTCAGAAGCATGCATCTGTTGTTAGACAACCCCCCGAGATGCTGACCTCTATCAACTCGCCCATTCCCTTTGCTATGTGGGGAATGGATATTTTGGGGCCTTTCCCCATGGCCACGGCACAAAGAAAGTTTCTGATTGTAGCCATTGATTATTTCACCAAGTGGATTGAAGCCAAACCCTTGGCCAAGATCACAACTAAGCAGGTTGCACAATTTCTGTGGGAAAATATTATGTGCCGATATGGAATTCCCCGTATCCTAGTCACCGACAATGGAACACAATTCAACAACGAGGAATTCAAGAAGTACTGTGAAGAAAATGAGATTGAGTTACAGTTCACCTCTGTGGCTCACCCACAAGCCAATGGGCAAGCTGAGGTAGCAAATCGAATAATCCTGGATGGGCTAAAGAAGAGGATCGAGAAGTCAAGAAATAATTGGGTGGATGAGATACTTCCCATATTATGGGCCTATAGAACTACCTATAGAGTCACGACCGGAGCAACTCCCTTCATGTTGGCATATGGGGCAGAAGCAACAGTTCCCGTGGAGATATCACATTCCTCTCCAAGGATTCAGGCTTTCAATGTTGAGGAAAATGAGGAAGGACAAAGGTTAGCTCTGGACTTAATCGACGAAGTGCGAGATGGGGCACATGCAAAGATAGTAGAGTACCAGAAGAAGGCTTCATTCTACTACAACCTAAGGGTTAAAGAAAGGTTTTTCAAACAAGGTGATCTAGTCTTGAGGAAGATAGAAGCATCTGGTGTAGGACAAAAAGGGAAGCTTGCCCCGAATTGGGAAGGGTCGTACAGAGTCAAGAGTGTTCAAGGTAGAGGAACCTACAAGCTAGAGACTATGGATGGTTTTGAAGTCCCGAGAACTTGGCATGCACAAAACCTGAAGGTTTACTATGTGTAGGGCAGTTGGATACGATTCTCACTTGTCAAGATGGCGAGTAGGTTGAAAAGCACCTTGAAGCTTTGCTTGCTTAGGATTTATATGTTCTAGTTTTATTTTGAAGTTTATTAAGACTTGTGTAAGGGACGAATCCCAGACAATTTATGGAAATTCATGAGGTTTTCAAAGTATGTTTAAATGTCTATGGCCTAACAAGTAAAACCAAATGCATGAATAAAATAGATCGGATAAATATTACAAGAATTCGATAAATAAAGTCTTGAAAATAAGATAAAGAAAACAAGCCACGCAGGGCTGAAGAAGCTCTAAGGAGCTGAGGTGCCCTCGGCATCCATATCATCATCCCCTTCGCTCTCGCTAGATGTCTCTATCATCTCGGAGGAGGAGGAGGAGGAGGAGCTATCATCCTCAGTAGGTCTGGAAGAAGACTCGGGAGGAGGAAGGAGCGGATCCTGAGGAACATGATCTGAGACAACTACTCGGGTACGAAACCTCTGTAGCAAAGCCTCGTCATCAGGGCAGACATAATCCGCCGGGTTAATACCAGGACAAGCCTCGTTCACGGTCCCAAGGGCCGTGTCCCAACCAGTCCTAAAAAACCCGGGAAAGACTGAGTCATCCCTAATCCTTATGGACTGGGCAAACTCCTCCGAGTCCAGGTAGTTATCTATAGCTTTGTCCTTCTCTGCCCGAAGTACCACCAGCTCGGCGTTAGACTCCCCGAGTTCCTCCTCCTTGCGTTTGAACTTCTTCTCCAGAGTAGCATACTTCTTCTGTTGCCTTCTGAGGGAATTATCGGCCTTATCGGAAGCCCGCTTCCATGACTCGGCTTGCCTCACAGCGCCTTGAAAATACGCGTTAGACTGAAATAAAGCGATCAACAAAGTATAAGGCAAGAGAATGCTATAAGAAAGAAAGATAAGTTCAAAAAAGAAAAGGCATACCGAAGCCAGAGACTGAGCTCCCATGAGCTTAATCCTCTCAAGGTCAGGGGTGGCCACCACGTCAGTAAAATCCTTGGGAGTCACGCTATGGTAGGACCAATCCCAAGCATGCTTCATGGAACCGACCACGGTATCCCCTCGGCGGAATCCCCAGAGAGGCTGGAAGGCGCCTGTAGCAGCAGCAGCAGGGGCAGCAGTAGTGATAGGAGCACTATGGCCCCCATCTCCTTCAGTTGAAGCCTCCCCCATAGGCTCCTTGTGCTTTCTCAAGAAGATAGGCTCTGTCGCCTTTCCTCGGGTGTCTAGGCCTGCGAGCCGAGCTTTCTTCATTCTAGCAGTCTCTTCAACAGGAGGAATGTTGTCCTCGTTAATCTCCTTAGCAGCTGCAAAATAAGGCAAAAAACAAAATAAGTGATGTTAATAATGCATGAAATGAAATAAAGTTGAGAAGGGGAGAAAAATACCCTGTTGAGAAACAGAGGATAGTCCCACGTGAATAAGGGAGAACTCCTCTAAGAGAGTCCAGCTGGTAGTAGTGACGTCGTCCTGAGTAAGCCCATTATAAATAATAGTTTCCTCAGGAGTTAAGTGAATGGATTTGAGGCTACCATCACTAACCTTCCCGAAGGAAGATCGGAAGAGTGTGCCCCAGTCACCATTCTCCCAACATAACCCAACGAAACTATTCCTCCAATTTTGGTTGTTATCAGGAATGGAGGCGTTGTTAAAGATATGTTTACTTTTGGGCCTTTGCTTGACATAGACCCAACCACAAATATTGGAAGAGCTATTATAGCACTGAAAGACCTTGCTAAAAATAGCTACGGAAAGGGGAAAACCCTCCCTAAGGTAGCAGACCATAAAACATAAAATATTCCTCCAAGCGTTTGGAGGAAGCTGACACGGGTTGATTTGTAAATCAGCTAAAAGATGAGGAATAAAAGGGTGGAAAGGAAACCTAAGCCCAGCATTAAGGGCATCAATGTAAATAAAGAGAGTGTCGGGTCTCCAGTGGCAAGTACGGTCACCATCAGAGACTGGAACTAATCTAAGAGGAGGAAGGACGTTATAACGTGCATTCAGTTTATCGAAATCTATGTTGTGCCAAGTATTACAATGATTAAAAGAATCGAGATGTGCAGTAGAGGGATAGTCATCCCCCCTAATATTAATCATATCGATTAAAGATATATACGAAGAACGGATCTCGATATCCTTACCTCGTTTTGAAGCCGAGGCTATCTTTGCCGCCCTCTTGGAACTCTTGTCAGCCATTAGTAAGCTGGAAAAAGCCTGAAGTTGGAAAACTAAGGGAGGGGATTTGAGAGAGGAAAGGTTAGAAAGTTGGAGAATTTTTAGAGATGTATGAAATGAGGAGTGAAAAGTGTAAGTGAGAACACCCCCCCCCCACCTTTATATAGGAGGAAAGAGGGGAAAATGGGCCTAAATTAGCCCATTTGGGCCCAAGTTCAGGAATCTTCTGTAATGATCTACAAAATGTTGGAAGAATTTAGAAGATTTTCTAGAAAAATCCAGAAAGTTTTGGGAAAATTCCTCAAAATTCCAGAAACTTCTTTTAGAAAATAAAAGCCCAGTTCAGAAAAACCAAGGCCCAATACCAAGGCCTAAAAACAAAAAGCCCTGTATGAGGCCCACTTGATTTTTTAGGGAAAAAAAGCCCAGCTAAAAAATGGGCCTAAGTACGAACCCAAAAATCAGCCCAACAAATTTAGCCCAGGTTTAAGGGCCCAAATCCAAGTGTATAAAAAAATGAATATATTCCTGACCCATTCGACCAGAAAACATAAAGAAAACCTGGTCGAATGGCTTGAGGTCGAAACCCTGTCGATCAAGGCTAAAAAACAGCCTTAATTCGACCAGAAAGAAGATCCATTCGACCAAGAAACACGAAGAAATCTTGATCGAAGCTCCTGAGGTCAAAGTTTTGTCAATCAAGGCTGAAAAATAAGCTTAATTCGACCAGAATTTAGACTCATTCGACTAGAAATCAAGAGAAAATCCTGGTCGAACCAATCCTGCTCGAAATAGCTTCGACCAAGGCAAGAAAGATGGTTAATTCAGTCAGAAACACAAAAATCCTGACCGAAAGGGATGAAAATCCTAGTCGAAAAATTCCTAGTCGAAAAAAAAAAGGAAATAGGAAAAAGCCTGGCCGAAATTCGACCAGGATTCCCGATCGAATGCATCCTCCTCGAAAAGCCTTCGACCAAGGCAAAGCAGAGGCTAATTCGACCAGGATCCTGGTCGAACAGGATTCCTGGTCGAAATCTGTATAAAAAAAGAGAGAAAAAAAGAAAAAAGGGGGAAGGGGGAAGAAAAAGAAGGAAAAATTCCTGGATAATTACAGAAAAATAAGGAAATTCCTTAAAATATTTTCTGAAAAATGCTAATATTTTCAGAAATAAGGAATAAATCCAGAAAATTAAGGATAAATCCCAGAAATTAAGGGAAAAATCCAGAAAAATAAGGAAATTCTTTAAAATATTTTCTGAAAAATGCTAATATTTTCAGAAATAAGGAATAAATCCAGAAAATTAAGGATAAATCCCAAAAATTAAGGGAAAATCCAGAAAAATAAGGATAAATCCCAGAAATTAAGGGAAAAATCCAGTAAAATAAGGATAAATCCCAGAAATTAAGGGAAAAATCCAGAAAAATAAGGATAAATCCCAGAAATTAAGGGAAAATCCAGAAAATTTAGGATAAATCCTAGAAATTAAGGGAAAAATCCAGAAAATTAGGGAAAAATCCCGGAATTAAGGGAAAAATTCCTGGAAATTAAGATAATTCCTGAATAAAAGGAACAATCGATGTAAACGTGTAGGTTGCTCCACACTTTACGCAAAAACGAAACCCTGTAAGGGAATGAATAGACTTAACTTCTGCGAAACCTAATCAATGTTTCCCAAAAGTTGGGGGGCAAATGATAGGGATAAATAAATCCTGATTGAATAATTAAATATTGCATTAATTGTACAAGGTGTGGCCTGCTAGGCCCAATAAGAAGATGTATGATATTCAGACCAGAAAGATTAACACGTTGATCAGGCCTGATGGACCAGATCAGGCTTGATGGAACAAAGAAGGCCCAAAGCCCTGATTATTTATTAATTTCATAATTAATAAATAGGGGAGAAAAACATCTATCAAGATAAGTCCTAATGAGGATATAAATCCTTGTAGATTGGCCTCCAAGGAATCTCATGGGATAAGGAATCAACTTCCTACTTTCTAGGACTCCTAAGTCTATCCTAATTCAGAGGCTTGACCACCAAGTCTCCTACACCAAGTCCAATTCAAGGACCCCCACATCTATATAAGGGGCCTCACCCCACAGATCAGAACTACGTTTTTGACTTGATCCTTGGCAATCAGCAAGGTACGTAGGCATCTTGTTAAGGCAGATTGAGTCACGAAACACAAGAGCAGTCAAATCGAGCCTTGAAACTCACGTTCCTTACTACTAAATATAGCAATTATATATATTAGTTTTTAATCCATAACAACGATAAGTGTGAATATTCGTAATAAATTGTGATTAATCCTAATAATTAGGTTATTAAATAATTAATTATTAATTATTAATTAGTTATTAGTTATTTATTTAATTAATTTTTTAAAAGTGATTAATTATTCCGATAATTGATCACATCATTTTCAATAAATCATAACTTATTCATTTTAACTCCAAAAATTATAGAAAAATTATTTTTGACTTTGATTTTTCTTAAATAATTATTTTAGGATTTAATAATTTGTAATAATTAATTATATTGAATAATAAATTGAATTATCAGTATTTAATTGATAATAATTCAACCGTTAGTCCGATTTGAGCGAAACGAAAGCCATTTTACTCAGAAAAATGAATTCTTTTTATTAAAAATAATATGAAGATCTAATTTCTTCTAGAAATTAGCTGACTCTAGTATTAGCTTGATTATCAGTCGAAATACGTGCCGAGACGAATCCGAAAAATTCGGTAAAAATGGGAAATGAAGTAGAAGGTAATCAACGGAGCAATCAGCGAGTCAATTTTGATTCTAAAAATTATTTTAAATATAGAAATGATTATGTGCTTATGTGCTTATGTGTATTATATTGTTAATCGAGTCTTACTTGCTTATATGTAATATAAGAGTCAGTCATATGCGCATGGGTAGATAATAGGAACGAAATGAAGTCGATTCAAGATGCAAGTTGAAGTACAAAATGACTTAACCAGTCTATTTTGCCAACAGAAGCTAAGCCAGCAAGGCAGGTCAAGTAGAGGATAGACGGAAGTGATTTAATTGCAGTAAGTCGTGCAAAAGGCAAGTTTCTCCTCTATTCTATTTTCCATAATAGTGATATTCTCTTCAGATTATTATTACAATTGCACTCTTTTAATTCTCTTGTTCATATTTCATTTCACTTCTTGAATTGTTCTCTTCATTTGAATTCATTATCCATATTCCAATTATTACTCACAATTATTGATATATTCTGGTGATTAGAATATATCAAAGCATATCGATTGTTCCGGTTGCTATTCCAGGGACTGGATAATACCACTTCTGGGATTAAGTTTACTTAATCCTAAGGATCGGGACATAACCTGATCCTTGAAATGGGCCGTAGTGCCTGGGTGCCCGACGGGATCTATATAGTAAGATATAGATATGCACTGTATCCTAGCTGATCAGCAGGGTATAGTTGCGAACTTGAGTCCAGTTTAGTTCAATTGTATTCGCCAGTAATGGCCTTCTTTCTATTCTTATGAGGTTATATCTTTGCAGATATACCTGGTTTACGGATTCAATTATATTGCTTTAACACTGTTTATATTTTGTGGACTTGTTGAGCAATTTTTGGCTCACCCTTTTTATTGTTATTCACCTTATTGTTTTCAGTTAAGAAGAAATATGAAACCCATCAGGACACGAGTGGTAAAGAAGCGGGTCAAGCCTCGGGATCCTCTCATACCCAAGGTGTTGATCCCAATTCAGGAAGAAAGCTTTGAGTTGCCCGAGCAGGTGGAGTGTTGATAGATAGTATGTGTGTTTGAATAAAAGCTGAACTTAGTTTAAAAATAAATTAGACAATGGTTTGTAATAAAGAGAGTTTGTGAGATTTTAAATGTTGGTTTGTAATAAAAGTAGTTAGTGGTTCTTGTTTTCATACTTCAACCTAAAAAGGTCCTGGTTAGTATTAAAGGGGTTTAGTTTTATTTCTTTATTATTTATTAATAAGCTTGTACAGGTTTGGTGATTAGCTCGTAACCCCCAGACTTATACCCCGGGTTTAGAGGGCGTTATAGTTTGGCATCAGAGCTGTAGGTTTGGTCCCTGAAAATAAGAATATTAGGATTAAGATAGGATAGGGAGATCACATAAGATAGGGATAGTCAAATTAGGAAGAATAGTATTAGGATTTAGGTCAGGTTAGAATAGGGAAATATAAATCTTAGGATTGTCTAGTGACCTTTTCTTTTCTTTGATATATTATCCGATGGCATCTTCTGGTTATTCTGCGTCTTCCGAGAGGACAGTCACTGGACCAGCAGCACTAGTCATACCTCCAGTATCTGAGCATATGTTTCCTCCTCTACCACCTCCACCACCATTGCCACGGGAGCCGGTACCACCAGTTCAGGGGATAGTTCATGACCCCATAGAGATGTTTGATCCTTTTGAGTTTTTCGAGCCGATAGTTCCTTTACCTATTGAGCATCAGTTTATACCGGGTATTGAGCAGGAGTTACCACCACCACCATTGTTACCTCCTATACCAGTGCATGCCCCAGAGCCGGACATAGTTCAGATGATTCCAGTCGAGGGAATGGGAGAGCATGATATGGATCTACAGCTAGGCTTACCACAGCAGGGTGCAGGTATTCCGAGGGTTCCTTCCCAGGAGTCAGTAGGTCAGGTTGCTCAGCCGCATATGGTACCATACCATGAGTATAGAGTTATGAGGGATGATATGGAGTATTGGCGGGCACAGTGTCGAGAGATTATGCATCTATTTGATCAGAGGGACAGAGGACCGTTAGCGGCCCTACAGCCAGATTACTATATGAGGCAGCGACTGCAATCAATTTTGATGAGCGCTACTTGGGAGCTTGATGATTTGACCCATGATGGACCTCCTTCTTTTGTAGAGTTCTATCGGATATTCCGCTTGGCACAGACTTTGGTCCAGGCACTTAGAGAGGAGCTTACGCGTATTCCGCCTGGGTTCTGAGACAGGGACAGTTGAGACAGTGACTTCAGAGTATAAATGTATATAGAGGCAGCATAGTATAACCTAGTGAGTAGTGTGTATGTGTGTACTAGTAGTTTAACCTGTAGTAGGTTTTTGACCTGTAGTGGTAGTATGACTTGTAGCCGCGGTGATTACCAGCAGAGCGAGATTTTTGTATCAAGCATTTACACCTGAGGCTGGTGTCATATATATAAACTGAACTTTTCAAATTTCTTTTATTTAAATTTCAGTCTTTACAGTTTACAGCATTTACTTTCATTTTATTGTTTTACAGCTTTCCATATTATAAATCCTGTTGAAGAAAAAAAGAGAGAATAAACATTTTATTTAACTGTTTATATTTCCAGTTTTTACATTCAGTAACTATTTCTTTAAATAAACCATGTTATTAATACAGGATAAATTGTTCTCCTTACATATTGTCAATTATTTACTAAACTGTTAAAGAAATATCATTTGTTTTATTATCAGAAGAAGATGGCACCAAAAAGAAAGACTAGGGCTGAGATCTCTAACAGCAATTCCGAAGGTCAGACTAATGAGACCATGAACCAAATGTTCCATCTGATGCAACAACAGATGGTAATGATGCAGTAGCAGATGTAGCATCAACAACAGCAAATCCAACAACAAATGTTACAACAGCCACCTCGTCCTGAGCCTCAATTACAACCAGCATTACATGTTGTTACTTTTAAGCAGTTTCAGTCAGTTAAACCTCCAGAATTTGATGGGTCTACTGATTCTATTAAATCTACCACCTGGTTAAAAGAAATAGAGAAAGCGTTTGCACTAGTAAAGATAGGTGAGGACCAGAAGACTGATTTTGCTAGTTATTTGTTGAAGGGAGAGGCAAATTATTGGGGGGAATCTAAAAAGGCATTAGAGGGTGAAGATGTTATTGCTTGGGATAGGTTTAAAGAATTATTTTTAAAAAAGTATTTTCCTCGCTATGTGAAGAATCAGATGCAGATAAAGTTTTTAGAGTTGAAGCAGGGAAGTATGTCTGTAACAGAATATGAAGCCAAATTTAATGAATTGGCTAGATTTGTTCCGGAACAGGTAGACACTGAAGAGAAGCGAGTTCAGAGATTTCAAGAGGGATTACGACCATGGATACGCGGACAGGTTGTAGTTTTTGAATTAACAATATATACCGTTGTAGTCCAGAAAGCTTTGATCATCGAAGGGGAAAGTGAAAGATCTCAACGAGATAGAGGACATGGAAGTTTCCAAGACCGTGCCAGCAGGAAGCCGGGATTTCAAGCCCGGGCAAATTTGAATTTCAAAAGGATAGGACAGGGTACACAAAAAGCAGGTAATCGTTTCCATGCCTCCAAACAGCAGGGAATTGTTAAGGTTCCAGTGCCATATTGCAAAACTTGTGGACGCAAGCATACCAGCGTATGTATTAAAGCAGATGTGACATGTTTCAAATGCAAGCAAAAAGGGCACTACTCTAACGAATGTCCAACAGGAAAAACAGCAGAAATCACTTGTTATCAATGCGGAAGGAAAGGGCATATCGCTAGGAATTGTAAAGGACCAGCAATGGCAGCTAGTATTCCGAAAGTGTTGGCATTATCTCCGCCAGCGCCGCCGAATCAACCCAAAGCAAGGACTTTTAACATGACAATGAAAGAAGCATGACAGAGTCCAAGTGTGATCACAGGTACGCTTTTGGTGAACTCCGTAGATTCAAAAGTATTAATTGATTCTGGAGCTACTCATTCATTTATTTATGAAGAATTTCTTGATAAGTTACATTGCGAAATCGAATGGTTGGGCGAGACGTTAAATATAAAATTAGCGAATGACGACCAAGTTCCAGTAGATCGAGTATGTCCTGCATGTGATGTAGAAATAGCTGGACATCATTTCTCTGTAGACTTAATTCCTTTTAAGCTAGGAGAATTCGATATTATTTTGGGAATGGATTGGTTAGCACGTCATAAGGCTCAGATAGATTGCGTGAATAAGAAAGTTAAATTGTGAACTGCGGGAAATCCAACGGTAATATTCAAGGGCGATAAACAATGAAATAAATTTCTCACCGTAATGCAGACTAAACGATTGCTTCGACAAGGATGTGAAACGTATATAGCTTACGTGTTAGATACTGAAAAAGGAAGTCCTAAAATAGAAGACATTCCAGTTGTATGAGAATTTCCGGACGTCTTTCCAGACGAGCTTCCAGGATTACCACCAAATCGAGAAATCGAGTTCACGATTGATCTAGCACCAGGCACAGAACCAGTTTCGAAAGCTCCTTATCGAATGGCTCCAGTTGAGATGAAGGAATTGTCAACGCAACAGCAAGATCTTCTAGACCGAGGCATCATATGACCTAGTTTATCCCCATGGGGTGCATCGGTATTATTTGTGAAGAAGAAGGACGGCAGCATGCGATTGTGCATTGACTATCGGGAATTGAATAAACTCACTATTAAGAACAAGTATCCTTTACCGAAAATCGACAATTTGTTCGATCAGCTAAACGAAGCTGCATGGTTTTCAAAGATAGATTTGCGATCAGGCTATCATCAATTGAAGATTAAAGTTAAAGATATTACCAAGACTGCGTTTCGCATGAGATATGGACATTACGAGTTTTTGGTAATGGCATTCGGTTTAACAAACGTGCCAGCTGCATTCATGGATTTGATGAACAGAGTATTCAAGAAATATTTGGATAAATTTGTGATTGTATTCATTGATGACATCTTGATTTACTCCAAGACCGAAGAAGAGCGTGCGAAACACTTGAGAATAGCTTTGGAAATTCTAAGGAAAGAGCAATTGTACGCAAAATTCTCAAAATGTGAATTCTGGTTAAGGGAAGTACAATTTCTAGGACATATCATCAGTAGAGAAGGCATCCAAGTCGATCCAGCAAAGATTGAAGCTGTTTTGAATTGGGAACGACCGAAGACACCCACAGAAGTTCGAAGTTTCTTGGGATTGGCAGGGTATTATCGAAGATTTGTCAAAGATTTTGCAAAAATAGCAACACCGCTGACTAAGTTAACTCAAAAAAGTGAAAAGTTTGAATGGAATGAGAAATGTGAAGAAAGTTTCCAAGAGTTGAAGAATCGGTTAGTGACCGCACCAGTACTTGTATTACCAGATGAGCAAGGAAATTTCATCATTTACAGTGACGCTTCATATCGCGGGCTAGGATGTGTTGATGCAACACGGTAACGTCATCGCATATGCTTCGAGACAACTTAAACCCCATGAGCAAAAATATCCTACGCATGATCTGGAATTAGCAGCGATCGTATTTGCATTGAAGCTTTGGAGACATTATCTCTACGGTGAAAATGTGAAATCTATATGGATCATAAAAGTCTGAAGTATATCTTTACGCAAAAAAACTGAACATGCGACAACGTCGATGGCTGGAATTGATTAAAGATTACGATGTCACAATCAGTTATCATCCAGGAAAAGCAAATGTTGTAGCGGATGCGTTGAGCAGGAAAGAAAAATTGAATCGGTTAACTTCATGTGAAGAATTAGCTAGGGAATTTGACAAATTGGAAATTGAGATTCACATTTCCAATGAATCTGCAGAAACTATCTACGCTGTGACTTTTCAACCAGAATTGCTCGCGAAGATTCGCCGCTGTCAGGAAGAAGTAATGAGTCAAGATGACGACTTAACGGGAGAAGAGATCACAACTCAGAAAGATAATGAAGGAATTTTACGCTTTTCATCGAGAATCTGGATCCCTAATATGGCAGAATTAAAAGAAGAAATAATGCGAGATGCGCACAGTTCAAAGTATTACATTCATCCAGGAAGCACAAAAATGTATCACGATCTGAAGGAAAACTTTTGGTGGCCGAATATGAAGAAGGAAATAGCAGAATGGGTGAGTAAATGCTACACATGCCAGCGAGTTAAAGCGGAACATCAACATTCGAGCGGATTATTACAACCGTTAGACATTCCAGAATGGAAATGGGAACATCTAGCGATGGATTTTGTGGTAGGTCTACCGAGGACTAAGGCAAATCATGATGCGATATGGGTAATTATTGACAGACTCACGAAGTCGGCACATTTTCTACCGATTAACGAAAGATTTTCGCTCGACAAGCTAGTGCATTTGTATCTCAAGGAAATTGTAATGCGACATAGAGTTCCAATATCTATCGTATCTGATCGAGATCCTCGTTTCAACTCAAGATTTTGGAGATAATTTCAAGAATGCCTTGGAACGAAATTAAACATGAGTACCGCTTATCATCCGCAAACCGACGGGCAAAGTGAAAAAACTATCCAAACGATTGAAGGCATGCTACGAGTTTGTGCGATCGATTTTGAAGGCAGTTGGGATGAGCATCTACCTCTAGTGGAATTTTCTTATAATAACAGCTATCACGCCAGCATTGGAATGCCCCCGTATGAAGCACTATATGGAAGAAAATGTAGATCACCAGTACACTGGGATGAAGTTGGGGAACGCAAGATTTTGGGTCCAGAATTAATCCAACAGACTAAAGAAAAGATTGAACTTATTCGGAAACGACTCGATGCAGCACAAAACAGGCAACGCAAACATGCAGACCAAGCAAGGAAGGATATGGACTATCAGGAAGGAGAACACATATTACTCAAAATATCGCCATGGAAAGGATTGACCAGATTTGGCAATAAGGGTAAATTGAAACCACGATACGTCGGGCCATTTCAAATTTTGAAGAGAGTAGGAAAGCTTGCGTACGAATTAGCTTTACCGCCTCATATGCAACATATTCACAATGTGTTTCACGTGTCAATGCTTAAGCGATATAATCCTGATTCTAGGCATGTAATAGAATATGAACCGATAGATATCCAACCTGATTTGTCTTTTGTAGAGCAGCCGATAAGAATTTTAGATCGGCGAGAGCAGGTATTGAGAAATAAGTCTGTATATTTAGTGCGAGTATTGTGGAGAAATCATATGGTTGAAGAATCAACCTGGGAACTTGAAAGCGAGATGTTAGAAAAATATCCTCATTTGTTTTCGTAGAAGATTCTGAGGACAGAATCCTATTAAGGGGGAGAGATTGTAACGACCGGGAAATTTACGTTGTATAATATCATATTATATGTATTAATATGTCAATTATGTGTGATTATCCGTTAAACCCTAATTGTTGTGTGTTATGTGTATTCCGTATCATTTCTGTATTTTTAAGGTATTTTTCAGATGTTTTATATCGTATTCATAGGTTTCATTTCAAACATTTTGCAACCCAAACAATGATTTTAAAGCCAGTATTTCAAATAAAATAATGGGCCTTATTTTTCATCAAACGGCTTTTATAATCGCATTATTCTGAATATCTAGATATTTTATAAATTTTCTCGTTTTACGAAAAATGACCTTTCCGGGCCCCATTGGGTATCAAAAACCCCACAAAAATCACATTTTTATTTTTATAAAATTATAGGACTTTTATTTATACCATTTCTTTGTTTTTTTGCATTATTCACAATTTTAGGGAAATTTTGGCATATATATTGTATATATAAAATAATTATAAATTAAATTTTAATACCCAAAAATTACGAAAATTAGGGCCAAATATTTTTATTAAATGTATAATTAGCCCCTTAATTTTATTTAGGAGTATTATTTTTCACCCTATAAATAGCCTAATTATGAGTTAATTATTATTAATTAATTAATAAAAATTCTGCAAATTTCTGGAAATTCTTTGAAGAACAGTTCGGGTCGGATTTCGGGTCAAGAATCAATCATTGATTTTGAACGTTTCTGAACACCAAATCGTGAGTATCCAAATCGATCATCTCGGGTTGTTCTTTCGGTTTCTGGTATCAAAAACATGTTTTGATGTGTTAATTTTCGATTTTAATTTCTAGGGTTTATACCCGAATTGGTACTTTTTGATTCTGGGGTTATTTGTTGAAATTGATGTTATGAACAGCTTTATTTGATTGTTTATGATTGATTCCTGCTAATTAATTTGACTGACGGTTGTTTGAATCGATAAATCGATATCTAGGGTTTATGTGTTTCTTTAATTGATCGTTTTTGATTGTACAGATATCTGAGGTATGTTAGAGTACGGGGGTTTGATTGTAGGAGTAATAAGCTTTATTTTGATATATTATTTGTAATTTTTCATGTACAGAATCGTGATTTTGAGTTTTGATCGGACTTTTATTTGATTTGATTGGAGAATTAGTTGTAGGGGTTATTAGGATTAGATAGTGGTATGGTTGAATTGCTGATGTGATTTTGAATGAGATAGAGGGTCGAATCGATCCAAACTATCCCGTTTTGGCTATGAATCGAGCTCACCGGATTCTCGCCGGGTTTTGCTCTGTTTCGCCGGGAAAGCAGATACAGGGATGGACAGACGAGAAGGGCGACGGGGATGTGTAGCTAGAGTTGTGACAAAACGATTGGCATCAAAAACGGACAGAAAACATGTGGTTTTGGGTAGGAATTAGCCTCGCCGGAATCGAGCTCCAGTGGCCGGAACCTCATCGGTTTCTAGGTTGTGAAGAACACCGGCGGGTTGTTCTTGCCAACCCGGACCCGACCCAGTGGGTTCTAAATTTTAACCCGGTTTTAATCCTTCAAAACCCTAACCCCTTTTCTGATTTCTGTTTCTGAATTTTAATTATTTAATTATATTTTATAAAAACAGAAATTAGATTTATTAATTCTAAAAATCAATTAAAAATTAGTTTTTAAATTCTGTAAAATAGTATTAATAATTCCTAAATTATCTTATAAATTTATAAATTCGAATTTAGTGATTTAATTAAGTATCTAATTATTTATTTAATCATTTATCTATTTATTTACTTATTAGTTAATAATTAATAAATAAGAACTATATTGATCGAATATTATGAGAAACGATTCGATAAATAAAGGAATAAAACGAATAACTCGTAATTATACGAGTAATTGAACGATAAGTTCGATTATTAATATTCAGACGATAGTAAATTATTCGTATAATATCGTAATAATTATTCGTAATGAATAATTAAATACAGATAATTAATTTTAAAACGTATACGTGCAATAATAACAGTAATGTTTCGATAATTATGCGAAAAACGCGAATAACTCGTAGGGGATCGTTGAGTTAAAATATGATTCGAATAATGACTCATTTATTCAATAATTAACGTATCAGTTAATGATATCGATTATTTATTTATAAATAATCGATCTAATCGAATAAATAACGATAAGTGTGAATATTCGTAATAAATTGTGATTAATCCTAATAATTAGGTTATTAAATAAATAATTATTAATTATTTATTAGTTATTTATTTAATAAATATTTAAAAAGTGATTAATTATTCCGATAATTGATCACATCATTTTCAATAAATCATAACTTATTCATTTTAACTCCAAAAATTATAGAAAAATTATTTTTGACTTTGATTTTTCTTAAATAATTATTTTAGGATTTAATAATTTGTAATAATTAATTATATTGAATAATAAATTGAATTATCAGTATTTAATTGATAATAATTCAACCGTTAGTCCGATTTGAGCGAAACGAAAGCCATTTTACTCAGAAAAATGAATTCTTTTTATTAAAAATAATATGAAGATCTAATTTCTTCTAGAAATTAGCTGACTCTAGTATTAGCTTGATTATCAGTCGAAATACGTGCCGAGACGAATCCGAAAAATTCCGGAAAAATGGGAAATGAAGCAGAAGGTAATCAACGGAGCAATCAGCGAGTCAATTTTGATTCTAAAAATTATTTTAAATATAGAAATGATTATGTGATTATGTGATTATGTGCTTATGTGTATTATATGGTTAATCGAGTCGTACTTGCTTATATGTAATATAAGAGTCAGTCATAAGCGCATGGGTAGATAATAGGAACGAAATGAAGTCGATTCAAGATGCAAATTGAAGTACAAAATGACTTAACCAGTCTATTTTGCCAACAGAAGCTAAGCCAGCAAGGTGGGTCAAGTAGGGGATAGACGGAAGTGATTTAATTGCAGTAAGTCGCGCAAAAGGCAAGTTTCTCCTCTATTCTATTTTCCAGAATAGTGATATTCTCTTCAGATTATTATTACAATTGCACTATTTTAATTCTCTTGTTCATATTTCATTTCACTTCTTGAATTGTTCTCTTCATTTGAATTCATTATTTATATTCCAATTATTACTCAAAATTATTAATATATTCTGGTGATTAGAATATATCAAAGCATACCGATTGTTCCGGTTGCTATTCCAGGGACTGGATAATACTACTTCTAGGATTAAGTTTACTTAATCCTAAGGACCGGGACATAACCTGATCCTTGAAACGGGCCGTAGTGCTTGGATGCCCGACGGGATCTATATAGTAAGATATAGATCTGCACTGTATCCTGGCTGATCAGCAGGGTATAGCTGCGAACTTGAGTCCAGTTTGGTTCAATTGTATTCGCCAGTAATGGCCTTCTTTCTATTCTTATGAGGTTATATCTTTGCAGATATACCTGGGTTACGGATTCAATTATATTGCTTTAACACTGTTTATATTTTGTGGACTTGTTGAGCAATTTTTGGCTCACCCTTTTTGTTGTTATTCACCTTATTGTTTTCAGTTAAAAAAGAATTTGAAACCCATCAGGACACGAGTGGTAAAGAAGTGGGTCAAGCCTCGGGATCCTCTCATACCCAAGGTGTTGATCCCAATTCAGGAAGAAAGCTTTGAGTTGCCCGAGCAGGTGGAGTGTTGATAGATAGTATGTGTGTTTGAATAAAAGCTGAACTTAGTTTAAAAATAAATTAGACAATGGTTTGTAATAAAGAGAGTTTGTGAGATTTTAAATGTTGGTTTGTAATAAAAGTAGTTAGTGGTTCTTGTTTTCATACTTCAACCTAAAAAGGTCATGGTTAGTATTGAAGGGGTTTAGTTTCATTTCTTTATTATTTATTAATAAGCTTGTACAGGTTTGGTGATTAGCTCATAACCCCCAGACTTATACCCCGAGTTTGGAGGGCGTTACAGTTTCAATGAACCTTATTATTACTTGGTAGTTCTAATAACTTAATATTATATGTAATAAGTGTTTAAGTTATGTGCATGCCAAGTTCTTGACACTTCCTCCCCTTCCATTGTCTCTAACTTATAGGATCCCCGTCCTTGAACGCTTTTGACCTTGTATGGTCCTTCCCAATTTTGGGCAAACTTTCCTTTTTGTCCTACTCCATATACTTCAACTTTCCTTAAAACCAAGTCTCCTTGCTTGAAGAATCTTTTTCTCACCCTTAAGTTATAGTAAAACGAAGCTTTTTTATGATATTCCACGATCTTGGCATGAGCTTGATCCTGAACTTCATCGATTAAATCTAAGGCTAACCTCTACGCTTCCTCATTTTTCTTAGCATTGTAGGCTTTAATCCTTGGATATGGATGTGATATCTCTACAGGGACAACTGCTTGATACCCATATGCTAACATAAAGGGTGTTGCTCCAGTCGTAACCCTACATGTGGTCTAATATGCCCAAATTATCGGAAGTATTTCAACTACCCAATTGTTTCGGACTTCTCAATCCTCTTCTTTAATCCATCTAAAATAATTCAGTTTGCTACTTCTGCCTGCCCATTGGCTTGAGGGTGAACGACTGAAGTGAACTGCAGCTCAATTTCACTTTCCTCACAGTACTTCTTAAATTCCTCTTAGTTGAACTGTGTTCCGTTATCGGTTACCAGGATACGAGGAATTTCATATCTACACATAATATTTTCTCACAGAAATGGAGCAACTTGCTTGGTTGTAATCTTAGCCAAAGGCTTAGCTTTGATCCACTTAGTGAATTAGTCAATAGTTGTGATAAAAAACTTTATTAGTGCAGTGGCCATCGGGAATGGTCCAAGAATGTCCATCCCTACATGGAAAAAGGGATGGCAGAATTTAGGGAGGTCAACATCTGAAGTGGTTGTCTAACAACCGGCGCATGTTTTTGACAATGATCACACTTTTTCACGTAATTCTTCACATCGGCCATCATCTTCGACTAACAAAAACCCAGATGAGTAATTTTGTGAGCAAGGGCTCTGCCTCCCAGGTATTGGCCGCAAATCCCTTCGTGCACCTCTTCAAGGGTTAGTCGTGCCTCATCAAAACTGAGACACCTTAGATAGGGAATCACGAAGGACCTCTTATACAAAATCCCATCTATCAAGGAATACCTTGAGGCTCACACGGATAACCTTTGTGCTTCCATCAAATCATTAAGAACCCATCCGGCATAAAGGTGGTCTTTGTTAGGATCAATTCATGTCTCTCCAAGCCCGATGGGGGCTACCAACTTAACATTAATACTTCGCATTTTCAAAACACGGAAGTACACGTTGCTAGAGCTATTCTTAACTTCTGAGGAGGCAAACTTGGACAACGTATCTACCTTGGATTTTTCTCTCTCTTGGGATGTACTCAATATGACATTCATCAAATTAAGTCATTACAGCTCTCACAAGTCGCACATATCTTGTCATAGTTTCATCTCTCGCCTCAAATTCTCCATTAACCTGGGACACCACAAGTTTTGAGTCTCCACAGAATTTCAAGTTTTTAAAGCACCACCAAAGAGCTTTCATGAGCTTAGCCCTTCATATTTCTGAGAAACATATAAAAAATAGATCTGAGCTGTTACTTTATTTTACTTCAACTTTCAATTTTTTGAGCTTAGCTTTCATGAATGACTGGATTCAAGACCTCCATCATTTTCATTCAAGGTAAATTCGAGTTTAATAATTTATGTTAAATAAGTTCCATATTTTTAAGAATTAAGTTCGTGTTATTGAGTTTTGATATATTATTTTCTTAGCAACTTAACAATGTATTGACTCTGTTTAAGACTTCCATTAATTTCGAGCTTAAGAATTTGTGTTAATTAAGTTAGTGTTATAAAGTTTTGACCTTGTTTAAGACCTACTTCTCTGTTACTTTTGTCTTTGATTTAGTGTCAAAATAAATAGTTAGGTTCTTGTCACTCGATATAGAGTAGTTTGGAGTGCTTTGTATCTGGGCATTTTTATTTCTGTGTAAGCACCATTGTTGAAATATACCAGATTTGTTTCCTTTCTTTTAATATATTAGACCTTGTGTTTGCAGATTTAGTTAGCAACATAATAATATATTTACTCTGTTTAAGACCTCGATTGGTATTGACTCTATTTTTCGGAATTAGTTAGAAACTTAACATCGTATATTTTCTAAATTAGTGTAAACTTTTGTACAGATTTTGAAGAAACATAAGGCTATAAAGATGGATAGATAATGGTTCAGAGATGATAGAAGAACAAAAGAATTTAAGAAAGGAGTGGACGATTTACTTATATTTACATTTGAGAATGGGTATAGTGAAGAAAAAATAAGTTGTCCATGCACAAAGTGCGCACATAGCAAATCATGGAATGCTCGAATTCTTAAAAACCATCTCTTTCATTCTGGTATTGATCAAACATATACACGCTGAATATGGCATGAGGAATCAGTACTAGATGAAACCGATACTTCAGAATCTATTAATCAAGCCTCCACAAGAATGGGTGAAGCTAACGATGATGATGATGAAGTTTCTTCAGATTCTTCTGATTTTATCAACCACGTGAACGGTGAGTATGAACCTCTTTATCCTGGATGTGAGAGTCACACTAAGATGAAAAATATGGTTAAGTTATTTAACTTGAAAGTGAAGCATAATATATCTGATTCATGTTTCTATGATGTTCTATTATTAATTGGGTCTTTACTTCTGGAAGGCAACATTGTCCCTTCTTCCTTCAGTGAATCAAAGAAGACTTTATGTGTATTAGGAATGGGGTATGAAAAAATACATGCATGTCCGAGTAATTGTCTCTTGTACCATGGCCAGAAAGATGAAGATGAGACTACTTGTCGGGTATGTAAGGCTTCTAGATAGAAATTGAATAAGAAAGGAGAGGAACTGGAAGGAGTCCCTGCTAAAGTTTTATGGTACTTCCCGTTGATACCAAGAATAAGAAATATATTTAATACACATCAAATTACAAAAGACATGACTTGGCATGACACCGAGCGACAAAAGGATGGTAAAATAAGGCATCCGGCTGACTCGGAAACATGGAAGGATGTAGACCAAAAGTGGCCTGATTTTGCATCAGAGAGCAGGAACCTTCAGTTAGCTTTATCCGTCGATGGTTTTAATCCTTTTTATGGAAACCATACTGATTACTCAAGTTGGCCTGTTTTGCTATCTGTTTACAACCTTCCGCCTTGGCTTTGTATGAAGAGGAGATATATTATGCTCTGTTTGTTGATACCCGGACCGACTGAGCCTGGAAATGATATTGACGTGTTCCTTCAACCACTTATAGAAGATCTTTAGGAGTTGTGGCATGGTAAATAAGTGTACGATGCATATAAGAAAGAGTCTTTCATACTTAGGGGCATTTTATTATGGACAATAAGTGATTATCCAGCCTTAGGGAATTTGTCGGGAAATGTCATTAAGGGATACAATGCTTGTACCATTTGTATTGATAACACCCATGCTACTAGGCTAGTTAATTATCGGAAGACAGTGGTTATGAGGCATCAGAGGTGGTTGCCCCGTCATCATCCGTACAGAAATCAAAAATCAGGTTTTGATAATATTGTAGAGAAGGGGGTTGCTCCTATACCGCCAACCTCGATGGAAGAAAGGTGAAGCTCGACCTGTTTGGAAGAAGGTCTTTATATTCTTCCAACTTGAGTATTGGAAGTTTTTACCGATTAGGCATGTTCTCAATGTGATGCACATCGAGAAAAATATATGTGAAGCTTTACTTGGAACTTTGTTAAATATTCCAGGAAAGACAAAAGATAGAGAGTCTGTCCATCTTGATATGGCTGCAATGAGAATAAGAACAGAGCTGAGGCCAAAAACTCCCAGAAAAAAAAAAGAGAAGGTACCATTGACGTCATGGAACTTGTTGAATGCAAAGAAAAAAACTGTTTGCTCATCCTTTCTTAATATGAAGTTACTAGATGGATTTTGTTCAAATATAAAGAACTTGGTAAATATGGAAAAACTTCGGCTTGCTGGAATGATATCTCATGATTGTCACACAATATTGCATCATTTGCTTCCAATTACTCTTCGGTTAGTACTGCAAAAACAAGTCAGGTGCAAAATAATAAGGTTTTTGGCTTATTCTTCAAGGCAATTTACAGTAAATTCATCGTTGTTGACAAATTAGAAAATATGCAATCTCGGTTGGTGAAAATATTATGCTAGCTGGAAAAACACTTTCCCCCTCCTTTCTTTGATGTGATGATCCATCTCTCAATCCATCTTGTGAGAGAAGTTAAGCTTTGCGGGCCAATATTTCTACGTTGGATATATCCTTTCGAGAGATACATGATGGTATTTAAGAGATATGTACGAAACGCGGCTCACCCTGAAGGATGTATTTCCGAAGCATATGTTGCCGAAGAGGCCGTTGAATGTTTGTTGAATTTTGAAGAAGCTACCACAGGATTGCAAAAAAAATCTAGGCTTGAGCAGAATGCATTAAGCAAGCCCTTATCTGGTGTAACGATGATAAATCCGAGCAAAGAGGAATTGCACCTAGCACACCTGTGTTTTCTGCAAAACACCAATGCAATTAGGCCATATTTTGAGTAAGTTACTATCATTTGTGTGTGTATGTATGCTTTTTTATTGGCTATATTTTGATTAAATGCAATTGATTTTACTTGTAGTGAACATATGGTATCTTTAATGGCACGATACCAGGAACATCAAAATGACCAAGTCTGGCTAAAAAATAAGCAAAATGATAAGTTCCCTAAATGGTTCAAGAAAAAGGTTAGATTTTTACTTTTATTAAAAACACAAATTAAACATATTTTAGGTAATTAATAAAAAGTATATTAATTTAATTTTCCTATTTTAATTAAAATTATTAATTGTATCGAATAATTAGCTTAAATCAATTTATCTTTTGATAGATTCAATCAGAATTGCTGCATGACCCCATTAAAATAGATGATGAAACAAGGTGGATTGCAGAAGGGCCTAATAACCATGTTCCTACATTCAGCGGTTATAAAATCAATGGTGTTACTTATAGCACAAAGGAGCGTGATGATCTTCCCTAAGGTGGATGACATGGGAGAAGAAAAAACTAGTTATATGCGCGACGAAGAAGAAAGGATTCAACTACCATGATGGTAATAATTTTTAAATTAATTTGTGTCCGCTACAACTAATGTCAATTACACCTCTCTGTCAATTACACTTACAATCTAATTCTTATTTTGCTTTTAGTGACCAATGCAGATATTGAGTCGGATTATTGATTAAGCTGAGGTCAGAATTATAGAACATTTTCCTAACAAGAATACTTGATCTCATTCTTTTTTTCCTGGACATGGTTACGTCAATTTCATATTCATCCAACATGTCATGTTTGATCGTTAAGTCATTAACTACAAGCTATGTGAGAGTTCAATTGGATGTTGTATTTTTCGATTACGTAACTTCTCAATTTAAGTACTATTTTGGTTTCCTAATTTGATTGAGATTTTTTTTTGTTTGCTAGTTTGCTGCTATTATGATCTATGGTTTGCAATTCTTTTGGATTGATGCTTTGGTTGGTTTTGTGGGGATTTGACATATTTAGCTCTTTTTTTATTATCATTACCCAAAACATAACTGTTATTTAGTAAAACCGTTCTCTCAAATATGTTCACACAATAATGCAGAAATAAAGATAATTGTGTCTTTGGTGTTTTAATAAGTGTTTTTTCACCCACACTGTTGTCTGTTATCTTTGACAGGATTACACAAAATATAAGTTAGTAAATTTGGACAGAGATAAAAATATAATCAGGGGAAAATAATAAAAAAATTATTGGAAAGAACAGACAAGTGTTGCTCTCACAATGAACAAAACTATCTTCTAATGAGGATTTAACTACTACATTTAACCGTGGTCTATAAACTTTCTTTTTAACAATGGTTTATCGGGTCCGTTATTTTGTAGCAAATCAGACAGGGGTTATAATACACAGTTGTCTGAAACACACAACTCACTAGGAAAAACCATTGTCTGAGTCTACCATAAGTCAGTCAACTAACAACGGTCGGTAGGTGTTGTGTAAAAAATGTAAGACAACACTTTTGTAAAACAACTCTTGTCTGAGTCGATGAAAGTACACCCTATAGACAACAGTTTGAAAAAACATCAATAACTGTTGTTTATGGTTTTCCAACACAACAGTTTGTGTTTACAAATTAAAACACCACTGTTTGTATTTTTAGGACGACGGTATTTTTTTAACCATTGTGTATCAACCGTTGTATGAAGCCATTTTTCTTGTAGTGTTTAGACATTTAAAAGGAGAAATTGGAAGAAAATCAGCCACAATTCTTCTTATGCATCTACTTGATCATTAACAAAAGCAAAATGCATTCATCAACTCCTTGTTAAATACCTCAAGCAGGCCAGCATGTGATGCATTCATCAACTCCTTGTTAAATACCTCAGGCAAGCCGACATGTGAGCAGCCTTTATAGTTATGTCTCTGTACAGAAGGTACCTGAAATCCATTGTTAATATGCCTTAAGTTCTTATATATTTAAACATTTTGATCAGCTTCTCCCATATCATCAATATAACAATAATTAATATCAAATATTTAAATAATAAAGGATGTAGGTAATCTATACCTTTCATATGCTTTAAATGGATTATGTAGACCATATTTCGAACATTTGAAGAGACTATCAATAATCAGAAGATACAATCAAAAAGAAATAAGTGAGTTTTTAGCTTATACATCCATATACCTCTATTAACCTGAAAAAATTAGCTCATTTGCGAGCATTGATCGGAAAGCACCACAACATGATGGTAACAAAACTATTACATAACATGATTGCATCAAAACTATTTATCCAGTATTTTTTAGGTAATTAACTAGAAAACCAAAGCTTTCTTAATACTTTCCTTAACTGGGATGTATTTTTCTGCCCTACTTTGGAGATGTAACATATTATCTGGTGGTCTTTTTTCTAAGGAAATTTTAAAAAACTCATCCTCGGTTCCCTGCTATAATGTTATCATAGCCACCTTATTATCAAGATCCGAGACTTTTAAAGCCTCCTTTGTGAAATGATTCAAGTAGTCCCTATGAGATTCCTTTGCTCCCTGCACAATGCCCATGAGGGAAGTTGAGCTTTTTCGTGCACCTTCCCGCTAATGAACTGTTTGATGAAAGCTTGATTTAAATCTCTGAAAGATACAATCGAATTTGGGGGCAAGCGGTTGTTCCACCTTTGGGTCATGCCTGATAAGGTCTGAGGGGAAGCTCTGCATTTGATTACATCATTCGCAGGTTACAGCAACAGTGCATTAGAGAAAGTCCTGACGTGATTCGTCGGATCTCCGGTTACGTTATAGGCCTTAATATTGGGAATCTTGAACTTCTTTATGATATGGGTGTTCATGATCTCTACCGTGAAAGTTGGGGTTGGAACGTCTGGGTCTCCAAAGGGGAGCAGCTCAAACAGGTTTCCATGAGGGACAACCATCATTTTTCTCGTGGGAGTCTCCTTCAAGTCAATGGCTTAAATAGCCCCTCTTGTTCCTCTAGATCGGTTGGTTCTCGATGGCTGCTTAGCTTGACTCATTTTCATATCCCTCTAAGACTTAGGATTTCTGCTTCATGGGCACGCATCCTTTCCTCAAAAGTTTGGGATGTCATCCCTTGAGTTTCTTGAAACTCGGGGCACCCACCTCCAGTGGGCTTAGAGCGACGGCCTTCAATGGGATCTTTCTCCCTATGTCTCCTCCTGTAATGAGCATCCTCTTCGGTTGACTCTCCGCTCTCCTCGGTTGTATAAGGTCCAGAGACATCTCGATCATTATTGATCGGTCGCAGTCCTCTAATCTAATTAGGGTCGTTCCACAGTTGCGGTTGAGGTGGAGGGGGCAGCCTACTTTCTCCAACCTCAGAGTACAATAGCATCCCATAGGTGGAGTTTATTGGCATATGGTGTACCAAAGTTGACATCCCAAAACTCGCAGATTGTGTCCCCAAAAAAGCGTTCAGATTCGAGTTTTGAAGGTTCATCCCTTAAGTCGGAATTGGCTGAGATCCGAACTGGGGAATGATATCCGGATTGGGGAATGATAGGATTCACCGTCCCTTGAGAGCAGGTCGAGTGAGGAGGAATCTCGATGGCAGATGAGATTGGTTGGGTAGTTTTAGCCGATGCTCTTTCAGGGAGCGTTGTTTCCGCTTCATGTAGTTACCATGGTTGATGTATTTTTCCCAAAGACGGTGCAAAATATTATGGGTAAAAAACTAGGTTATAAATATTACACTATTTAATGTTAGGGTTCGTGAGCTCGAGGCCTTTAATGGTCGTGCTTGTGTTTCTTAGCTTAAATATGCCCTCACAAGATGTCTACTTATCTCTGTACATTTAGAGAATCAAGCCAAAAACTTAGTTTTGAATTATGGGGTGAGATCCCTTATACATGCGTGGAAAGCCCTGAATTAGATTAAGGTTAGGAGACTTGGTGTGCAAGTTTCAGACTTAAAATGGATTTTAGAGTTCTAAAAAGTAGGGATATGCTTCCTTAAGGAATTGTATGGCTTGAGAACTACTCTTTTAAGAGTTTAAGTCTGATTTGAACTTATTTTCCCAACTACTTCCTGAGCTGATTTATGACCTACGAATTTAATAATAAATCCTTTGGTATGTGGGCCCTTAAAGCCCAATTAATGTTGTATTAATTACCAAGCTTTATTAACCGGGTTTTTCTCTTGGATCAAGTCTAATTAATGCACTATTCATTAAAAAATTAGGCTTATTTTTATTTCATATCAACAGTAAAGTCTCAATATAATATAGATGAACAAAAAATTTTGATGTGACATTAAGATTACAAGTGCGATGCGATAACAAGTATCACGTGGAACTAAATAGTCGAGAATATGCTAGTAACTTTGGCGCTTAAAGTCTATGACAACAAAGTTGTTTGACATCATAGAATATTTGGTGCTATACATACAATATACACTACAGCATAAACAGCCTACGACAAAAAAAATGTTACAATCGAACGACCTAAATATTGCCCATACCATTTTTTGGCTAAGGTAACATAAAATTTATGCTAGGTATTTTGATGATACCTTAGGTTACCTAAGCTAACTAATTTTATGACTAAGATAACTTGTCGTTTTATGTTATTTTAGAGTTTTATTGTAACATAATATATGATTATGGCAATATTAATATTTGTTACATTAGAGTGTATTAAAAAATTGGGCCCATTATAGGGTCCATATGTGAGAGCCACATTATGCTGTGTGGGCTCACGGGTAACATGGTACAGTTAAACCTCGATTAAGTAATATCCGATAAAGTAATAACCTCGCTTAAGTAATAATTTTCATCGGTCCCAACTTGGGCCAATGTTGTAAAGTAATATTCTCGCTAAAAGCATAAGATAATAAAAAATTCGAAAGTCATTAAGGGCCCAAGTAATATGTAAAGTAATAATTCCATAATTATATATATATATATATACTGTATAATGTATATGATTACAAAATTTAATTCTTATTAAAATATGAATCTATTGTAGCTTGTTTCTTCTTTCCACCAAAGCCAAAATTAATCTCGTCCTTGACTTTATGTAAAGCAAAAATAACTCCTGGTATGTTTTGCTCGTGTTGTAACAAGTAATTGTTCAAAGTGGTGAGTGCTTGAAATGCTTCCTTTGATGACACGCTTGGGATGACATTGCTATCGTCGGGTTCAGGATCAGTCCCTTCATCAGTGCTCATTACCGACTCAATGATTTCTTCATCCGTAGGTGATTCCATAACCGCATCATAAAAATTCATTGCATGTGATTAATTCTAGTTTTTATACGTACATTATATATTATACTGTACCACGTAAACATAAAAAATCGGTAAAGTAATAAAATATTACTTTATCGATAAAGTAATAAAATATTATTATATCGATAAAGTAATAAATTCGGTAAAGTAATATTTTTTCCCTGTCCCAAGGGTATTACTTTAAAGAGGTTTAACTGTATGTTAATATGGCTTGTGAGGCCCACATAGTACCATATTTGAACACTACCCTATTTGAACCTAGGGTAATATTTTGAAAAGCTAATGTAATATTTGTACATAGACTAGTAGAACATTTCAAACCAGCTATTGTAACAATTTAACAAGCTAATATAACATTTTAACGTAAATTAAATGAAATGCCAATACAGAAAAATGTGCAATAAATTGTACAATTTTAAAATATAAAACGTAAATTTCATACATGTTAAACTTCAATATCTACCAACTACAATAATCACACGTCTGGAATCTACGAAAATCATAATAAATTAAACTAATTAAACCAACTAATTTACATTACAAAATTTTAGATATTTACAAGGAGAAAATTGCAACAAAATCAGCAAGCAAAATTCATTCATCAACTCCTTGTTAAATAGCTCAGGCAGGCCAGCATGTGAACAGCCTGTATAGTTATGTCTCCGTTCAAAAGGTACCTGAAATCCATTGTTAATATGCCTTAGGTTCTGATATATTTAAACATTTTGATCAGCTTCTCCCATATCATCAATGTAACAATAATTAATATCAAATATTTAAACAATAAAGGACGTAAGTAATCTATACCTTTCATATGCTTTAAATGGATTATGTGAAACATATTTCGGACATTTGGAGAGACTATCAACAATCAGAAGATACAATCAAAAAGAAATGAGTGAGTTTTTAAATTATACATCCCTATACCTCTATTAACCTGAAAAAATTAGCTCATTTGCGAGCATTGATCGGAAAGCACCACAACATGATGCTACCAAACCTATAACATAACATGATTGCATCAAAACTATTTATCCAGTATATTCTAGGTAATTAACTAGAAAACCAAAGCTTTCTGCCGGCTAACTAACATATGCATCTCAAAATAAAACTGTGTTAATCAACTCTCACCGACTGTGTTCTCCCATCAGTTTGATGATGAAGGTTGAAATGTAAAACTGGTCTGTGGTCCAGGAAATAGTCAGGCCATTTGTATTTCTCATTTACTTTTTAGCCTTAGCTAACTTGCTCGCAGGGAAGTGCAAAATAAGCACACTAAAAATCCCCATTTCTTTCTCAAGTTTTAATAGCTTTTCACATAGTAAAAAACAAAAGGTAATACTAAATAGTCTTTAACAATAAAATATATACCTATAGCTACAGAAGTACTCCCTCTGTCCCATTAAATTCTATACATTATTTTTTGGCACGCTTTTCAATGCTCATTTAAAATATAACTCCACAATATATTTTTTTTTAAAAAAATTCCCTGAATAAAAGTTTTATATTTAAACTTTTATTCAAAAGAAAAAAAAATTATGAAACTATACTTTATAGAAGCGTCGAAATGCGTGAAAATAGTTAACGCATACAATTTAATGGGACGGAGGTAGTATAAAATATAAGTAGACAAAAAAACCTTAAGCATCCATGTCTGTCTAACAGAATCACGAATCCGCTAAATTCAATGGCTGAAGCAGTGATACATGTGACTGCTGGTACAAGAAGCTCTGTCACTGCTGGTACATAATCCAGCAGCATAAACTGATCAATACGAAGCTCTGTCACTGCTGGTTCAATCTACGGCACATATAGAAATACATGAAAGATTAAATCACTAGAGAGCAGAGTACATATTTCACGACTAGCATAAAGTACTGAATGGAGCAGGTGTCTTACAGGTACAGCATGCCTAGGTAACAAATTCATGCATCTAATTGAAGAGACGGCAGATCTGGAGCAGATCTAGGCCTTCCATTTCCTCTGCATGCTTCTCCATTTCCCCTGCCTGCTTATCCGCGGTACATGCTCACGCTCAAACCATACAAACAAAATTTTATAGGTAACATTGCAACACTTTACGAGCAATGCTCTTTATATTTCAAAATTTTAATATAAACAAATCAGAAGCAGAATAACAATTTGCCATGTCGTTTGTAAAACCTCAAGTCAGGCCTTCATTGATTTTTATTACAGAGAACCCAAATTCCGAAACCCCCAGCTCCAATTGAAATTTCAAATCCAAGCTCAACATTCAAAATCAAAAGCGAAAAAGCCCTGAAATCAAAGAGAAACATTAATTAGTTGAAGCTTAAATGAAGAAATCGAGTCTATTGAAATAAAAACAAAAGAAAATCTAATTTGAAGAACCATAACCAAAAGCCTCTGACCAAACCCAAACCCTAATTTGAGGAAGAAAATTTACGGGGGAAGGGAGGGAGCGAGAGAGAGTATAAAACGGAATTAGAGAGAGAGTATAGAACGGAATTAGAAAATTTTCGACGGTTTTTATCCCGCCTCTTATTTCCAACCATCCCGCCTATGCGAAATTTTGGATGTCCAAAATTTTGGACATATTTTATTTATTATTTTAAAAAATAATATTGAGGTAATTATTATTAAAAAATAAATTAATATATTTATGCACTTCTTTATTTTTATTGATTTTTATATTTAATTTTCAATTTTTTAAAAAACTTATATATCAATGCTTATATCACTCGGGAAAAATTTGTATTATTTTTACTTTTTGTAAATAACTAAAGTGAAAATAAATTTATTTAAAATTTTATTACTTTCGAAAATGTTATTTAATCTTTTAACTTATTTCAGATAAAATTCGTAAATCATCATGTATATTATTTTAAAATTCGTATATCATCTCAAACTCTTGTCAAATTATTATTTAATCTTAGAAAAATATTATATTTATATTTTAATACTATAAGTTAACAATTTGACAAAATGTTGCATGCCGCCACACTTTCTAATTAATGCAACACCACGTTATTGGCTAAGGTAACCTAAAAAGTATAATGCTAAATTAGCTCATGAATATCATGTGGCGCCCCAAAATCCGGGGTCAGTCAGGGATCTAGGAGGTTACGCCATCTTGAATCCTGTATAACACGTATCTCGTACCACAATATAAAAATATTCATACATTTACGACCCCACACTTATCACACACACACTTATAGGTTATTGTCTTGGAAACGAAACATTCATTACTAGAGTATATCAATCCACAAAGTGATAATTATTATAACCCAAAAGTGATTAAGTCTTACCGCGAAAATAACCTTTAAGTAAGGCTAGTCCGTTGGCCAAATATCCATTTCTTATCTAGAGGTCTGTTATCAAGTTGATAGTTATCCTTTATTGATGTGACTTTAAAGTCCCACTTTTCAGGGATAGCAAGTAAGAACTTCAGATTTCAGTCCTCCAAATCATATTCTTTGTTGATAAGGGATAAGTCATTCAGCAACTTTTGAAATCTATCATAGATCTCAGTTAAGGACTCATTGTCCCTTGAGTCAAAGTGCTCATATTCTTGAGTAAGTACTGTCCTCCTGTTCTTCTTGATAGCAGTTGTACTTTGACACTTTACTTCTAAAGCATCTCATATCTCTTTTGATGTCTTACATCCAATGACTCTATTGGACATAACATTGTCAATACTGTTGTGCAAGATGTGTCCGACCTTAGCATCCTTCATGATAGATGAGATATCTTCAGCAGTGTAGTTCTTCCTATCTGTGTCTATCATCTTCTCTGGTTCTCATGCAAGCGAAACAGCTACCTTCATTGGTCTATGAGGACCATCATAGATCCTGTTCAGATACTCAGGATATGTGGCTTCCAAACACATGGTCATCCTAACTTTCCAGATTGGATATTCATGTACCTTCAGGATAGGCACCTTGATTGCTTCATACCTACTCATGTTACTACTTATCTGTGATGTGGCTGGGGGTTGTGGCTTCAGATTCTGTGTTTCTTCTTCTTTGTCTGACATGGTTGATTGATTTTCAGATCTTAAACTGTTTGTACATTAACATCAAGCTCTGATACCAATTATTAGGCCATTAATCAACTGTAGAGGGGGTGAATACAGTTAATACAATCAATTCGACAAAGCTTCAATAGAATCAATAATTTTTATATTAACTGATAAAAACTTATTACAATCGTACTCTCTCGAAAGGATGAACAAAATATCCTTGAGAGTTGCTAGATTATGCGAAAGATATAACAATATCGCAATGCTTATAGCATGAACCTAACATGTGCTTTATATAGAGCACAGCTACACAATGTATAAGGAATCCTATTTTATCAACAACAAGGAAACCTATACAATTGCTTCTGAGATAAGGTCCTTCACCGTCTTGAGTTCCTGTTTCCTTTTCCTTCTCGAAGATCAACTGATGTGACAAATACTGATTTCATCATCCGTTGACATCATCATCTGTCGATATCATCATCCGTCGATGTCCTTATCCGTCGATATCAACATTCATCGATGTCATATGTTGTGTATATGTTGTGAACTTGATGATTTTATTAATAAAATACCTTGGTTAATTTTACTTAGTGAAAAATGTAGCACTCGACGGATAAGGATTACAGTCCCGACGGATGACTCAATATAGTCCCGATGGATGATCAATATAGTCCCGACGGATGACTCAATATAGTCCCGACGGATGACTCAATATAGTCCCGATGGATGATTAATTATACATAGATGATGTCTTGTAATTCTGCATAAATGAAATGGAGTCAAGTGCCAAAGAGCTACCAACGGATGATTAACAAAGCTATCAACGGATGATCAATATAGCTGTCGACGGATGATCAACAAAGTTGTCGACGGATGATCAACAAAGCCATCGACGGATGGTTATGTAATCAACGGATAATCAATTCAAAGATCCGTTGACAGTGACAACACAGTCACATACGTCGAGTGTATGCAAATGGAATGTGGTAGTCTATTCAACTGGGTTTTCGAGAACAAAGAAGCATTGCCATTTCCATGCTAATATGAATATATTTAAAGATGCTGGAATAGAGTAATGAAGGAGCATAGTATTAGACTTGATAGTTCTTGTTTTATTATCCTGTCTCATTACTTTGTAATCTTGGTGTTATATAAACCAAGAAGTAGCAAATATAACAGAAACTGAGATAGAAGGAGAGAAACATTTGTAAGATGTATTCTTATCATTTGTCTGCATTTTTAGTTGTTCAACACTTGTAAGCAGCTGTGAGCTTTTTGCTACATAGAGTTCTCTCGATATATATTATATATCTCTGGTGGATACATTCAAATCCACCAGAAAGTTTTTAAAGACTTGTGTTTTTAATTACTTATATTTTGATTCATTTGAAGTTATTATTCCGCACTCTGCAAATCAATTCACACTGATATATATATATATATATAAGTTAGAACAATTTTATTTAAGAAAAGGTTTTAAGAATTCCATTCAACCCCCCTTCTGTAATTATTGTTGAATTGTTAAGGGACTAACAATTGGTATCAGAGCAAGCTCTTGAAGAACAAAGAGTTTAAAGATCACAACAACACAGCAAGATGAACAAGAAGGATGTTGGAGTCAAGATATCTTCTCTGGATAAAGATAATTACCATCACTGGAAGGTAAAGATGCATCTTCATTTACTTTCTCAAGATGAGGCCTATGTGGATTGCATAAAAATAGGCCCTCATGTACCAATGAGAGCTGCAACTGGAAATGAGCCATCTGTCCCCAAGCCAAGGCATGAATGGTCTGATCCTGATATTGAACAAGTCAGGAAGGATAAAAAGACCATGAATATCCAGTTCAATGGAGTTGATGGTGATATGTTTGACAACATCATCAATTGCAAAACTGCCAAGGAAGTTTGGGATATACTACAGATTATCTGTGATGGCACTGAGCAAGTAAGGGAAAACAAGATGTAGCTCCTAATTCAGCAATATGAGCATTTTCATAGTGAAGAAAGTGAGTCTCTCACTGACATTTTTAGTAGGTTTCAAAAACTACTATATGCTCTAAAGTTGCATGGAAGGGTCTATCAGACAAAAGACTCCAATCTTAAGTTCCTTAGATCTCTTCCAAAGGAATGGAAACCAATGACAGTCTAATTGAGAAACTCACAAGATTATAAGGAGTTTACTTTGGAGAGACTGTGCAGCATCCTGAAAACTTATGAGCTTGAAATAGAGCAAGATGAGAGGATGGAGAGAGGAAAGAAAAAAGGAGGGTCTATTGCACTAGTTGCTGAGCTAGAGAAGGAGATGAAGATCGAAGCTGTTGAGTCAACTTCAAGGGTCTGTGAAAACAAGGGCAAGGGGCTGGTAGCTGAAAATGAAGATTCTTTGAGCCAAGATGACATGGAGGATATTGATGAACATCTAGTATTTCTTTCCAGAAGATTTGTCAAGCTCAAGTTCAAGAAGAACTTTGGAGCAGCCAAGCCAAATAGAAACATGGTGGATAAATCAAAATTCAAATGTTTCAAATGTGGCTTGGCAGGGCACTTTGCCAGTGAGTGTAGAAAGTCAGATTCCAACAAAAAAAGTTTGAGCCTTTGGATTATAAACAGAAATACTTTGAGTTGCTCAAACAAAAGGAAAGGGCTTTCATTACACAAGAAAATGATCGGGCTGCAGATGGTCTGGATGAAGATGAAGATGTCAGCTATGTCAATCTAGCCCTAATGGCCAAGTCTGATGAAACAGAGACAAGTTCTTCAAGTAATCAGGTAATTACTACAAACCTTGCACATTTATCTAAAGCTGAGTGTAATGATGCTATAAATGACATGTCTACAGGGTTATATCATTTGCGTGTTACACTTAAGTCTCTTACTAAATAAAATGCTAAAATCAAAGAAAACAATATGTTTTTTAGTGAGAGGAATAATGTGCTAGAGTCTCAGTTCATTGATTTTGAAAAATTAAGAATTGAGTGTAAGATTGCCAAGGAGGAATTAACTGATTCTTTGAAGAAAGAAGAAATTTTGAAGAAGCAGCTTGAACGTGAACAGGAGGTGATTAAGGCATGAAAAACATCTAGAGATGTTCATGCTCAAATCACCAAAGTTCAAGGGATCGAGTCATTTTGTGATGCAGCCTGGAAGAAGAACAAGGATAAGCTAGAACCAAATTTGGTGGAAGGAGTGCTAACAGATGTAGACTCGACGGATGATGAGGGTCATCCGTCGGATAACAAAAAGGGTTATCTGTTGAGTGATGTAAATCCTCATTCGTCGACTGTGAGCTAGCCTATCAGTAAAGCTAAACTCGTTAAGTTAAATGAAAAGTATGGATCAGTTTCCAAGAATTTTGTCACAGGAGAATCGATTCAAGTTAAGAAAGGGAAAAAGGCTAATGTTGGTCATATGACTGTCAAGTAATTGAGTGACAGACTTGAAAAGATTGGTGTTAAAACAGAGGCTAAAAAGAAGAATAATAGAATTGGTAAAGTAGGGATTAACAAACACAATAACTACACACCTGATAAATATGCTCCAAGAAAAATATGTGTCAAGTGTAGTAGTGTAAATCATTTGTCTATTAATTACAAATCTGCCATGCCTACTTCCATATTTGTGCCACCTCACTTTCCCAACATGAATGTCATGCCTCCTACGCCTATGAATGTTATGTCTACACAGAATATGAATGCACAATTTGCTAATATGCCATTTGCACCTAATCCCTATTATGCTACATTTAGTATGCCACAAATGCCATTTAGCATGCCTTACTGGAATAATATGTTCGCTAGTAGAATGCCATTCCATGTTAATCAAAGTATGCATGATAATTCTGTTATGATGAATGGTTTCAAAGGCCCAACTCAAATGACTAAGAATGAATCTGATATCCCCAAGTCAAATGAGATAAAGCCTAAGAAACAGAAAAAGAAAGCTAAAAACGCAGGACCCAAGGAAACTTAGGTACCAAAATCAGCTTGATTTGATTTTGATGTGTGCAGGGAAACAGAAAGAATCTACGGTACTTGGATAGTGGTTGTTCAAGACACATGACTAGTGATTCTATCCTGCTCACAGAGTTCAAGGAGAGAGCTGGCCCAAGTATTACTTTTGGAGATGACAGCAAGGGTTATACTGTGGGATATGGCTTGATTTCAAAAGACAATGTCATCATTAAGGAGGTTGCCTTAGTGGATGGTCTCAAGCACAATTTGTTGAGTATCATCCAGCTTTGTGATAAAGGCAATTCGGTAACCTTCAACTCAGAAGCCTGTGTTGTTACTAACAAAAGAAGCAACAAAGTGGTTCTCATTGGTGTGAGAAAAGGAAATGTGTACCTAGCTGACTTCAACTCATCTAATGCAGAATCTGTTACTTGTCTTCTCAGCAAAGCAAGTCAGGATGAAAGTTGGTTATGGCACAAGAAGCTATCCCATCTAAACTTCAAGACCATGAATGAGCTAGTAAAGAAAGAACTGGTTAGAGGCATTCTTCTAGTGGAGTTTTTTAAGGATGGATTGTATGATGCCTGCCAAAAGGGAAAGCAGATTAAAGCATCATTCAGAAAGAAACTTGATTCAACAATTGAAGAACCTTTGCAACTGCTACACATGGATTTGTTTGGACCAGTCAATGTGCTGTCCATCTCAAGGAAAAGATTTTGCCTGGTAATTGTAGATGATTTCTCAAAGTTCTCTTGGATATATTTCCTAAAGTCTAAAGATGAGGCTAGTGAAATCATAATCAATCACATAAGGCAAGTCAATAATCATCTGGATTTCAAAGTTAGAAGAATCAGGAGTGACAATGGAACTGAGTTCAAAAACTCTGTCATGAGAACATTTTGTGAAGAAAATGGAATTTTGCATGAGTTTTCAACAGAAAGAACCCCACAACAGAATGGAGTAGTGGAAAGGAAGAACAGATCACTTATTGAAGCTGCCAGAATAATGCTTGAAGAATCTAAATTGCCAACATATTTTTGGGCCGAAGCTGTAAACACTGCATGCTACACTCAGAATATTTCCCTAGTTAATCAGGCAAGATGCATGACTCCTTATCAATTGTTCAAGAACAAGAAACCAACTCTAAATTTTCTTCATGTCTTTGGCTGTAAATGCTATATATTGAGAAATCAAAATGATCAGAATGGGAAGTTTGATGCTAAAGCAGATGAAGGAATTTTTGTTGGATATGTTGTTGGTAAAGCATATAGAGTCTACAATCTAAAAACCAACATTGTTGTGGAATCAATACATGTTGTGTTTGATGATAAAAAGATTGAAGGACTGCAAGATGGAGATTACCATTAGAGCCTCAAATTTGACAATGTGGAGATGGTTAGTGATGACAGTGATGATGAAAGTGATCAAGAAATAGCATCAAAGGATAATGCAGAAAAATCCACTACAAATGAAGCACAAAATTCAACATCTGTCGAGTTGTATAATGCTTCATCCATCGGGAGGCAATCTGCGTTATCTGTCGGTAGACAACCAGCTTCATCCGTCGGAACTCAAAATTCACCATTCGTCGGGTTATCAAAAGAAGCTAGAAATCAGAATAGATCACCTATAGAAAGTTCCCCTTTCTCAAATCAAAGATCCACAAACTCAGGGGGAGTTTCTAATAATCAAAACTCAATCACACATCAAGACAACAATGAGGCCTCTTCATCTAGAGCTAATCTACCTCAACAAAGGAAATGGACAAAGGATCACCCCTTTGAGCTCATCATTGGTGATGTTTCTTCTAGAGTTCAAACCAGGAGAGCAACTCAAGAAGAATGTCTATACAACAGCTTTATTTCCAAGGAAGAACTAAAGAAGGTAGAAGAAGCTTTGTTGGATCCTGATTGGATTTTAGCTATGCAGGAGGAGCTAAACCAATTTGAGAGGAATAATGTATGGAAGCTGGTACCCAGCCTAAAGGAAAGAATCAAATAGACACCAAATGGGTATTCAGAAACAAGATGGATGAAAATGGCATAGTAGTCAGGAACAAAGCTAGATTGGTTGTTAAGGGCTATTGTCAACAAGAAGAAATAGATTTTGATGAAACATTTGCTCTTGTTGCAAGACTTGAAGCCATCAGAATCTTCTTAGCCTATGCAGCCCATGCCAATTTTAAGGTCTATCAAATGGATGTCAAAAGTGCCTTTCTGAATGAAAATTTGGAGGAGGAAGTATATGTCAGTCAACCTCCTGGTTTTGAAGATCCAAATTTTCCAGAACATGTCTATTATCTTTTGAAAGAACTTTATGGACTAAAGCAAGCACCTAGAGCATGGTATGACACTTTATCAAAGTTCCTTTTGGAAAATCACTTCACAAGAGATACTGTAGATAAAACTTTATTATTTAGAAATGTTAATGGCTCTAGCATACTTGTTTAAATTTATGTAGATGATATTATTTTTGGCTCTACAGATGAGAAACTTTACAAAAAGTTTGCCAAACTGATGCAGAGTAAGTATGAAATGAGTATGATGGGAGAACTAACTTACTTTCTTGGTTTGGAAGTTAAGCAAGTTAGTGATGGAATATTCATTAGTCAAACTAAATACATTTTTGATCTTTTAAAGAAGTTTGATCTAATAGATTGTACATCTGCAAAAACTCCCATGGCTACTGCAACTAAGCTTGAATTAAACACTACAAAAAAGTCTGTGGATATTTCAAGTTAGAGGGGCATGGTTGGCTCACTTCTGTACTTAACAGCTAGTAGGCCAGATATAATGTTTGCTACATGTTTGTGTGCTAGATTTCAGGCTGACCCTAGAGAATCTCACTTAGTAGCTATTAAGAGAATTTTCAGATATCTCAAGGGAACACCAAAACTTGGCATTTGGTACCCTAGAGATTCTGGTTTTGATCTAACTGGTTACTCAGATGCAGACTATGCAGGTTGTAGAATTGATAGAAAAAGTACCACAGGAACCTGTCAATTTCTAGGAAACAAGCTTGTGTCCTGGTTCGGTAAAAAGCAAAATTCAATTTCTACATCTACAGCTGAAGCTGAATATATTGCTGCTGGCAGTTGCTGTGCACAGATTTTGTGGATGAAAAATCAATTGCTAGACTATGGTTTGCAAGTTGAAAGGATTCCTATTTTCTGTGATAACACAAGTGCAATTGCCATCACTGAAAATCCAGTACAACATTCAAGGACAAAGCACATAGACATCAAGTACCACTTCATAAGGGAACATGTAATGAATGGTACTGTGGAACTACATTTTATTCCAATTGAGAAGCATCTTGCAGATATTTTTACCAAGCCACTGGATGAATCCACCTTTTCAAGGTTGGTAAATGAGTTAGGTATGCTCAATTATTCTTAAATCTTTATGAGATAATTTGTAAGTTGTAATGCAGCCAGAAATTTAATTAATTTTTCAGTCTTGGATGAAATTTTGGCTAAGTCAAAATTTACATCTCGACGGATGATGGTTATCCATCGAGTTTGATCATCCGTCGGAATATAACTTGCTAATAAAAATCAATTATTTTTCTGGAATACTTTATGACTCGACGGATAACAGTTTATCCTCATCCGTCGAATTGTCTTAATCTTAGCCATTAATTTCCTGAACATTATCCATCGAGTATACTTACAGTTTGTAAGCATAACACGACGGATAATGGGTGGAATTTTTACAGTTAATTTTTAAACGGCTATTTTGGGCAATTTTCATTGGTTACTTTATTTTACTTTATTATTTTTGACAGTTATTTTTGAGATAGTATAAAAAGTAAATTCATTTCCATTACTTTTCTTTTATCATTCTCAAATCATCTGCTTCAATTTATTTCTCTTTCAAAGCACTTACTCTCTCTCTGCAAGCTCTTATTCTCTAACAATGGCGCCTGTTGTCAAGATTATGTCTCAAACAGGGTTCATTTATGAGAAGAACAACTTCACGGCCTTAGTAACAAGGGAATTCAGCAATCTGGTGACTACCACAAAATGATGGATTTTGTGAAAAACTGCAAGCTTAGCTATGCCATGCTGGAATCATCCACCATCTTTTGTGAAGTTGTTGAAGAAATGTGGACCACGGCTACATATAACTCAACAGATAAGACCATCACACTCACCATTAAAGGTAAGGAATTATGTATTAATAGTGATGTTATCAAAGCATATTTCAAAATTCCTGATGATACTGTGACCTCACCACACACTGACACTGATATAGTTAATATGCTTAATTTCATGAACTATGTTCTTTCTACTTCTAAGTTGAGTGACATTAGAAGATTGGGTCTTAGGAAGGAATGGAGTTTAATGTGTGATGTAGTGATCAAGGTCTTTTCTGGTAAAATCAGTAATTTTGATTCTGTCAATATTTCCATGCTTAACATGCTTTACATGCTAGTTATAGATAAGTTTTTTAATTTCAGTGATCTTATTTTGTTTGAGTTGGGATTTAAATTAGGAGAGCTAAATAAGAGAGGCAAAAATGTTTATTATGCTAGATTCTTCATGATGTTAGATAACCACCTCTCTGAGGAAATTGTACTTGAGAACCCAAACAACAAATTAGATTGTTGGGTTCAAGAGAGAAGAATCATTGCAGATTTGAACAGGGCAAATCATCACAGAGAAGTGCCAATTTTCTATTTCCCTGTAATGGAAGCACCTCAGGTAAGTGAGGTAAGTTCATATATCCCTACTACTATTCCAACCTCACTAGTTTCTTTAAGTTCTAGTGTAGCTATGGTAACTATTTCAATGACCCAACAATTGCCTACCCAAGCTACCAAACCAACAAAAATTTCAAAATCCAAATCAAAGAAAGCCCCCTCTGGTATCTCTCAAAAGATGCCAGTTGCAAAATCCACCAAAACCAAATAGGGGAGCGTGAAGGTGGGCAAGGTAGGTGAGGCAAAGGGTGAACATAAAAGAAACCCTAAGGATAAGGATGGAGAGTTGAATGGTTCCCAGCCTAGCCACACTGCAATTTCCCAATAAACTGCAGTGCTTAAAAAGGATAAAAGCTCATTTCTAGTTGCATCCTCCCAAAAGGATGTAACTATTGAACAAAGCTCTCAACCAAGAGCACAGGCCAAGAGGGTAAGGGACACAAGCTCACCCCAAACTTATGCCAGAAAGAAGAAATCCAAAACCCCCGGGGATGCACAGGGTACACACACTGTGCAAACTGGTGCTAAAGACACAGTCACTGTACCTTCTCAAATTCATCTTGATATGGCTCCAATAAATGCGGAGTCACAGCCAAAATCTCTAGTAATAGAAGCACCTCACACACCAAATTCTTCCACAAACTCTCTGGATGTGGATATGATCAACACATCAATTCCTGATTCCCCTTTTTTTAACTTTATTGGGGAAGCCAAACTCTAATGCAAGTGAGCATCATCTTTTAGATGATTTGTTGGCTCACTTGCCAATTCTTTCAGGAACTGTTGAATAATCTGTGCCCAAAATATCATCAATCAGCACAGAGTCCATAATAGTTTCAATTCCAAGTTCATTCATTTCTACTCTCTCGATGGATATTGCTCATCCGTCGAGTAGTGATTGTATCCCGACGGATAAGCTTAACAGCAGTTATCCGTCGAATAGCAAAACCACTAACCCGATGGATATTACTCATCCATCGAGTGTCTCTGTACAGCTTCAAACTTCATTTATTTCTAGTGCAGAAGAATTAGTGGTTGTACAGTCACTCTTAGGATTGAGGGCAGAGAGTGCTACGAGTGAGAGTCTGGGTTGCTCCCAGGAAAAAGGAGAGCAAAAGAGTGAAAATATGCAATCCATTTCTTCAGGATTGGCAAAAGTAAGTGAGAGGAGTCTCACCTTAGATGGTGAAGGTGAGGGTGTGAGGGTGGGGAGCCAGGGTGAGACCCTGATACAACAAAAGAGAGAACACGAGAGAAATGCAGGTACTGGAGCTATAAGGATGGATGTCATTGCTAGTGAGTCAATGAATGTCCAGGATGCAGACAGGGAGGGACTATCTCAGCAACCTCAAGTTGTTATAGATTTCACCTCCCTTGATGCTGAGGCATTTACTCACCCTGTTCCAGCTTATCAACTTATAGCTGAACAGGGCAATGACAATGCAGAAAGGATGCTCAATTTGGTGCATACCACTCAGTCAATGCTAAGAGCTAAGGATGCCATCACAACTTTTCCTTCCACGGCTGGTGATGTGGATTATAAGACTAGTGGTTTAGCACATTTCTTTGGTGATGAAGGTGGAGATAGTGAAGAAGAGGCATTGGACATAGGGGAAAAGTAGGTTCCAGTTCAAGATCAGGCATGCCATCATGGGTATTTTCAAAGCACTGTGATGAGCACTACTTCAAGACAACCCTGATTTAACTAATCAATCAGACAAATTCTACCCTTCAAACCACTACAAATGCCAATACCAAGAAGCTCCTTCAAGCACATCTTACTTCTCTGCAACTACAACAGATTCAAGGCTTCCAACATGCTCGGGATGTTAACACCATTAAAGGTGATATTGATGAGATGAAGAAGGCCATTTCAGACAAAATGGATTCTAAGCTTCCAGAAGCTACAATGCTTGACATCAAGAGGTAACTAAGGAAAAATTCTGATCTTGCAACAAAGATAGATGCTTTGGATACAAGAATGTCAGCTATGGAAGCATCTCTAACAGCCATTCATCTTTGTTAGGTCCCAATTTGTTTGTAGAAGGGGGGTTGAATGCAAACAATATCGTTTAATCGAATAAAATGCGGAATAAAATTGTGAAACAAAATTCAAGTTAAATAAAACTTTTATTAAACTTGAAAGGTGTTACAACTACGGTATCGGTTACAAGGGATTAATCTCAAATCAATTATTACAAATCTAGAATAAATTCGACATGAACTTTTTCTATTTTTGTAATTAAAAGATCAAATGCTAAATGCGATTTGAGATTAAGTTCTAGGGATTTTAATCCGCTAGATTGATACACAAGAACAAGATAAATATTTCTAGTTGATTGGATTTAACTTTACAATCTAGAAATTTAATCTTGAAGTAAAGCAGATGAAAAATAAAATGTTATACTTTTGTTTTCTGCTCCTTTTTCTCTTGTGTGTTCTATTTTCTGTTTGATTGGATTCTGTAAGTGTTGATCAACAAAAGTCTTCTGCTGCTTTTATCAAACACCGAACTGAAAAATGTACTGGCATGACAATCTCTTTGGCCAGCAAGACTTTCGGTATGACAATATTTACAACTAGCAAGACAATCAAAATGAACTAGCAAGACTTTCGGTATGACTATTGATTGTCATACCGATTGTCATATTAGTTCAAATAAATTGTCTTGCTGAATTAATAACAGATTTTAATCTAAACAGAAATTCTAATAAGACAATTAAATGTATTGGCATGACTTTCGGTATGACTATCAATTGTCATACCGATTGTCATACTAGTTCAAATAAATTGTCTTGTTTTGAATTTAAGCAGATTTTAAACCAATTAAAATCTTGTAAATTCTCAATATTAATTCTAAATTAATTAATCAATTTAATTTAATTAATCAATAAATTAATCTTTGCAGATATAATTTATTTTCTTAATTAAATTATATGACTTAATTAATTAATAGAGAATTAATACTAACCCTGAGCAGCATCCATTCTTCTGACAATCTTCTGAAAATCACTGAGACTTATGAATCAATTCCGCCACTTCAATGCTGACACTCGATGTACTGTCTGGTTCATGAGTGACTAACTTCCGTGACGTTTCTTCATGTCTTGACTTTGATACTCTGATTAAATCCTTGTAATAAATGATACCCTGACGAGATCTCTGTCACTTGATTAAATCCACGATCTTGATTTATATCACTGAGGCATGATCAAATTCTTGAACTTCTTCCAGTGAATCTTCAAGTCTGCAGATGAACAATGTTTCTTTATCCTTTGACAGATGTTACTTTGTGAGATCTCTCTGATGATAGATCCACTATTTACTTATTACATTCTTATTTGAGTTGAGTTAAATCCTCGAATAAACGAATAGGCTATGACATATGCCTTTCAATCTCCCCCTATTTGCTTGTTAGACAATAACAACAAATACCTAGAGGATAACTCAACTAACAAATAAGAAAAAGATATAAATAGTAATGCAAAGTAAATAGCAGAAAAGTTCTGGATTATATTTAACATTTTCCAGATTCCAAATGAAATTTACAAGTGAATACAAGATAGATGTTCCTCTAGCCTGAACATATAACTACATTAGACTATCTTGATTCATAAAGCTCTAATCATATTACATTGAGTTTTGAGCTAATTGACTTCAGTTGTCTTCTCTTCTGACTTCACCTTCTTCTAAATCTTGAAGCAATTCCTTGTCAAAGACACGATCCTTTTCTGAAGTGAAGCTTGCTGGTCTGACTGGTTGAACTCCAACTGACTTCAGCTTATTCTTGATCTGATTGTACCTTTTAATATTCTTTTCACAATAAGCTTGAATCAAATCAGCAGCTTGAGTCTTTAACATGGATGAATATCCAGCAGTTCTTAAATGATGTTCCATCCAGACCAGATGCTTAGCTGAGTAGTCTTTAAGAGATTGTACATCTAGCTGACAGATTTGAAGACAATCAGACTTAAAGAATCTCACCTGATGAGGATTGTTGACCACTTGAGGACTAGCCCTGCTGGCAAACTCTTTAAGCCTTTCTCGAAGAACTTCATTCAATTCTGAGCTTCTTTTAACATTGTTGAGAAGAACCCAATTCTCTGACAAAGAACGATTCTCGAACAGATGAAGTGACACCTTGAAAGATCCTTCACTCTGACAATATACAAAAATGCTCATCTCATTTAGGGATATATCAAAAGCAGCTGTGATCCTTGAGACTTCAGTCTTGATAGCATTCATGTACATGTCATTGTTAGGATTTGAGATTTCCAGCTTGTCAAGAAGATGTAGGAACTGCCTATCATTGTTAGTGCTCAGCTGAGGCATATCAAGTACTCTCCTAGCTTCATCCCATTTTTCACCAATCTTCAGTCTGACATCTCTTCTCCTTTCTTGAGCCTTAATGTCATGAAGACGTTGCTTTTGAAGAGTTTCTGTTCTTTGAATGTCTTTCCTCATGTCAATGATCTGAGAGACTTCTTGAGTTCAGCTTCTTTTCTTTTCATCTCTGACTGCTCCTTCTGAAATTCTTTCTCAAACAGAGGATCCACTTGAGCTTCTTCTTCCCATTCTCCAAAATCACTTTCCTCTTCAGCTTCAAATAAACCATCTTTATCTTCCTGAACTGGTTCAGTGGGAATGTCAAAAATATCAAAGTCATCCAGTTCTCCACTGTAGTAGACATCATCAGCCTTTCCTTTGTCTCCAGCAGAGGTATCTTTTTCCTTCCCTTTGGCACTACTCCCTTTCTTCTCCCCCTTAGTTGAGGGATCCTCTTCTGACCTTCCTTTGGAACCTCCATCACCTCCAGAGCCTGATCCTCCACCAGACGGTCCTTCAAAATAAGCTCTTTGTTCTTTATTAGGGCAATGAGAATTCTTGATCATGAAATATAGGTGCTTCATCCCTTCATTGAGATGTTCCATGCCCGTCTCTATCTTTAGAAATCTTGAGGAGTCCAGTGAATGATTCATCTCAACGAGGTCTTCAAGAGAAGTCATTCTTGTGTGTAGAGAGCAGAAGTTGGATATGTCATCAGCTGATAAAGTTGAAGTGTCCTGAATGGAATTGAGCTTTGGTATTACAGTGGTCTTGAGATCTGAGATGTCATTCCTGATGATTGCCAGCTGATTGTTGACAGAGGTGGAAGAAGAAGACCGTTCAACCACTTGTGCTTTGAATGCTTGAGCTTCAGCTTGGCTTTTAGCAAGTTCTTCTTTTAGAGCAGCAATTTGAGCTAACAGGTTTTGAGTATCTGTGTCTGTGTGTGCTCTCACCTGAATTTCACTCGTGTTTGGTTCACTCACCTCACGTGCTTGTGTTTCTCTCAATATAATTGCTCGTGAGGAGTCTTCCTGTTGCTGTTCTTCTGTACCTGCAGTTAAAATCACCCTAGCCTCTTCAAGAGAGGTCAGTGGTGGTGCAATGGGAATTCGCGAGTCCCGATCCTCAGTCAATACCATCAAATCTTTTGAAATAGATGTCTGAATTTCTTCAGGGATAGATTGACTGAGTTGCCCTCCACTTTCTCCAGATAAATCTGCGAGTGGAGAATCCCATAAGGGAGCCAGAGGTGTTGGATCTGGGAGGGGAGAAAATGACTCTATTAAAGATGGCGGAGAGTCAGATTTTCCCTCTGAAGCATGTGACTGCTCTTCTGCCGTAACTATGGCAGGCACTGTAACCGACTCTACGTGCACTCCTCGTTCTGTGTCCTGAGTATGATCTGGGGAAGTGTATGGTTCCATTGTGAGTAATGGAATTGTGCTTGACTCAGTACAAGATGCCATGGCCCTATGGCGAATTTCAATAGATGCATCCTGTTGAGAGAATGCCTCTAGTAACTGTTCATTGGCCATTTCAAAGTCCATGTCCTGTTGGGAGGACAAGGATGGGCTTTCAGATGCCTCAGTATATGTTCTTCTTTTCTTAGGAGGAGGCAGAGCTGAGGGTTCACTCATATTTAACAATACACTACTTCCTAGTAATCTTCTGGGTAACATTTTAGACAGTGGGGGAGAGGTTGAGATAGAATGTGACTTTGTGTTTGGCTCTATGACCTGGGATTGAAGCTGTGGTTCTACAACTTCATGGTTAGCCCTATCAACCACTGGGGGTCTTTCAACAGAAGTAGGAAGGGAGTGAGAGTGAGGAATTACTACCTGTAATGGAAGAGCATCTGATATTGGAGGAGCCTGGGTGGCTTGAACCACTGGAGGTTGAGGTTGCTGTTCATGACCGGGAAGATTGAAAATAGGTAAAGGAATATAAGTGGCCATGAAAGCAGATACAAGTACTGGAACTTGCATGAATTTGAAGGTTGTGTCTTGGCGAGTGTAAATCTTTTTGCTAACTGGAGGGGGTTCGGTTACTGCAGAGTTAGCAAAAAGGGCTTTGTGTTCAGGTGAGAGAAGATGATCTGCTATAAGCATGAGAAAACGAGCATAGTAACATGATACCCTACGATTTGCAGAATGATCACGTAAAGCAGAAGTTAGACATCTCAAGAGAATGGGAAAAAGTAGTTTGCCCAAATTGATCCTTTGATTGAAAACAACCGCAAGACCAATATACTGCAGAGTGGAAGTGATGTTATGAAAATTGGATTTTGTGCAGTTGGCAAACACTTTGGAAAGTGTATCGAAGAAAATATCCCATTCAGACACCAAATTGGATTTAGAAAGTTTGGTTAAATTGATCACCCCCTGATAGTGAATAGCATGGAAAAAATTTGTGATATCATTTTCAGAGGGTAAATTACAGAAATTGTCTAGTGGAAAATTTAACGCACGATTGACGACTGTTTCATCAACTACATACTGTGTGTTTGCGACGGTGAATGAAAAAGATTTTGAATCATCGGCCACAGTAGAGGTTGTGCAAATCAGTCTAAGTAGATCGACGTTTAAAATCACATTTGATTTAATAGCAGAGCTAACAATCGAATGGTCATTTAAAAATCTTATCCATGGCTTAAATTTTTCCACATCACATTTTTCTGGATTAAAATAACCAACCTGATTATGCGCGACAATTTGGAAATTGAGAGCCATTTAAAATAATAATAAGACACACACTTTCAGAATTTTAAGAATAATATTAAGAAAATTCGAATTAATTAAATTAATTTAATAATTCGAATTAAATAATTATAATCGAAAAATTTAGACAGAAATGTATCTCGTTAAAATTCTTAACTCACAAACGCAGTTTTGAAAAGCCAAAAGACACAAAACAGAAATTGAAATTAAAATTAAAAATAACCAAAATAAATAAATAAAATAAAAAAACAGAAACTGATTTTGATTTGTTTTTGTTTTTTAACAAAAATCCAACAGCACCTCTGTATATATATACTTGTATGTATATATCACAAAGTGATGAATTTGTATGCTGAGTAAAAACTCGAGCAATTAAGATCAACAATGGCAGTTGGGGTTTGATTAAGATCGAGTAGAGAGAGAGGAGAGAAAACTGTTCGAATTTTTGAAAGAAAAGAAAGCTGATGTGATTTGAAGGAAAACTGAATTGTACGCCTTTATATTACAGCTGGTATGACAATCCTGGATTGTCATACCGATTGTCATACCAGGCAAAAGAAAGGAAAGAAAAAAAAACAGAAATAAAAGAAATAACAAAATAAACACTGAGTATATATAACTGGTATGACAATCTGATAGTCATACCGATTGTCATACCAGTATAAAATAAAAGAAAATATATATATATTTATTGTTTATAACTGGCAAGACAATTGATAGTCATACCGATTGTCTTGCCAGTATAAACTATACTGAAAAACACTAATATGACAATTATATATCGAAATGACTTTCAGCAAGACAATTTCAATTGTCTTGCCGATTGTCATTCTGGAAATAAACCGATTTCATGAAAATAAGTATATATATAAGTACTGAAATGACTTTCAGCAAGACAATTTCAATTGTCTTGCCGATTGTCATTTTAGTAGAAATACAATCAAATATGTACAGACTTATATAAATATATATATCTATGTACTGAAATTATATAACAAATTAGTAAAACTGAAATACAGACTTATAATATTTACAGAAACAAAGACAATATATCAGAATTTATTATTTTTATTCTAAAAATAGATTTCTATTGAATTTTTGCAAATAAAATTCATAGAAAAATATTTTTAGAGAAAATAAAATATTCTGAGATATTTTAAATTAACAAGTAGGGAAAATAAAAACAGATAAGATAATATAAATTACATAGAAATAAGCAAGAAATATGATAAAATGATAAAATAAATTTGTAAATTCATTCAAGAACAGATCCCAGATATTAACTAAATTAATCACTAAAACTATTGAACATGCCCAATTTACCAACTAATCTGGTAAATGTGGATTCGTCAAGTGGTTTAGTGAAAATATCTGCTATTTGTTCTTCTGTTGGAACAAAAAATAGTTCAACAGTACCATTCATGGCGTGCTCTCTAATAAAATGATACCTGATGTCAATGTGCTTTGTCCTCGAGTGCTGCACAGGGTTGTTGGTGATGGCTATTGCACTTGTATTGTCACATAAAATAGGAATTTTGTTCAATACAGAGCCATAGTCTCGTAGTTGGTTCCTAATCCACAAGATCTGAGCACAGCAGCTTCCAGCAGCAATATATTCAGCCTCGGCCGTTGAGTTGGAAACTGTTTGTTATTTCTTGCTGTACCATGAGACTAGTCTGCTACCTAGGAATTGACAACTCCCTGAGGTGCTTTTCCTATCAACAACACTTCCTGCATAATCTGAATCTGTATATCCGACAAGGTTAAAACCAGATTCTTTAGGGTACCAAATACCTAGATTTGGTGTTCCCTTAAGATATCTTAAGATTCGTTTAACAGCAATGAGATGAATATCTCTAGGATCCGCTTGGAACCTTGCACATAAGCATGTAGCATACATAATATCTGGTCTACTTGCAGTAAGATAGAGTAACGAGCCAATCATACCTCTGTAGCTTGTGACATCTACCTTAATAGAGTTTTCACATGGTCCAAGCTTGATAGCTGTAGTTGATGGAGTCCTTGCTGATGTAGAGTCCTCTAGATTGTACTTTTTGAGGAGTTCCTTGAGATACTTGGATTGACAAATAAATGTTCCATCTAACCTTTGATTTACTTGTAATCCAAGGAAGAACTTCAGCTCTCCCATCATGCTCATTTCAAACTTGCTGTGCATTAACTTAGCAAATCTCTTACAGAGATTATCATTAGTAGACCCAAATATTATATCATCCACATAGACTTGGACTAATATAGTATCATTCTTATGTTTTTTAGAAAAGAGAGTTTTGTCTATGACACCTCTAACAAAGCTATTTTCAATAAGAAATTCAGAGAGAGTGTCATACCATTTTCTTGGAGACTGTTTGAGACCATAGATTGCCTTGAAAAGAAAGTAGACAAAATGCAAATGATCTGGATCTTCAAAGCCAGGAGGTTGCTCTACATACACCTCTTCATCCAGCTTCCCATTCAGAAAGGCACTCTTGACATCCATTTGATAAACTTTAAAGTTTGAAAATGCTGCGAATGCCAGAAATATCCTGATGGCCTCAAGTCTAGCCACTGGAGCATAGGTTTCATCATAATCAATGCCTTCAGCTTGAGAATACCCTTTAGCTACCAGTCTTGCCTTGTTTCTCGTAACCACACCATCTTCATCTAGTTTATTCCTGAATACCCACCTAGTACCAACAGCTTTCGTGTGTGTAGGTCTAGGTACTAGTTTCCAGACTTGTTGACTTTCAAACTGATTGAGCTCATCTTGCATAGCAATCACCCAATCTGGATCAGTTAGTGCTTCTTCAATCTTCTTAGGTTCCATCTCAGAAAGAAATCCTGAGAACAGACACTCATTTTGAGTAGCACGTCTAGTTCTGACTCCAACATCTGGATCACCAATAATCAACTCAAAAGGGTGAGCTTTATTCCAGACAGTCTGTCTTGGAAGATTTGATCTTGATGATTCGCCTTGAAATTCATTGTGATGTTGTGTCCTACTAGATGATCCTTCAGTATCTCCCCCTGAGTTGTTGCCATGTTGACTTGAAGATTCTCCGTCAGTAGCAGTGGTATCTTCATTGTTGCCAAAGTTTCCATCACTATTACCTTGAGTATCATCATGATTAACAGGTTCTTCACCAGCAACAACCTCAGGTTCTTGACCATGTTCTGATTCTGAATCTGACGTATCATCAAACTTCAGTTTCTCAGAAGGATCTTCAGTTTGGATACTAGGGAGTTTAGTGTCATCAAATGTAACATTGACACTTTCAGTTACTTTGTGTTGATCAATGATATACACTCTATATGATCTTCTTCCATATCCAACAAAAATACCCTCATATGCCTTTGCCTCGAACTTACCACGACGATCATCTCCATCCTTGAGCACGAAGCATCTGGCACCAAATACATGAAAGTATTTGATAGAAGGTTTCTGTTCATTCAAAATCTCATAAGGAGTTTTCATGAAGTCTTTGTTGATTAGAGTTCGATTCTGAGTATAACATGCAGTATTGACAGCTTCAGCCCAAAAGTACATTGGAAGACCTGATTCACTTAACATCGTTCTTGCAGCTTCAATCAATGTACGATTCTTCCTTTCTACCACTCCATTTTGCTGAGGGGTTCTAGGAGCTGAAAATTGTCTGGTAATCCCTTTGTCTGTACAGAATTCATTGAGAAGTGCATTCTTGAATTTTGTCCCATTATCTGACCTTATTGCTCTAACAGGGATGTTAGAATCTAACTCAATCATCTTGATATGATCAATCACAACTTGTGGTGTTTCATCCTTAGAGTGAAGAAATAAAACCCACGTATACTTGGAATAGTCATCAACTATCACAAGACAGTAACACTTCTTTGACATTGAAAGGATATTAACTGGACCAAATAAATCCATGTGCAATAATTGCAGAACACCAGTTATGGAAGATGTGTCAGTGCCTTTGTGACTTGCTTTCTTTGACTTTCCTTTCTGGCAAGCCTCACATAGTCCTTCTGGAGAGAATTCCAGCTGAGGCAGACCTCTTACCAATTTTCTTTTGACAAGAGAATTCATTGTTTTGAAATTGAGATGAGAAAGTCTCTTGTGCCATAGCCAACTCTCATCTGACGATGCCTTTGCATAGAAACAATTGACTTCAAGATTGCTTCCAGAGTTCATGTCAGCTATGAACAGATTTCCTTTCCGGATTCCCATTAAGGAGGGTTTTTCACTTTTCTTGTGCAGAATCTGACACTTCAGCTTGTCGAATAAAACATTGTAGCCGTTGTCACAGAACTGACTAATGCTAAGCAGATTGTGTTCAAGTCCTTGCACAACATATACATTTTCAATGATAACATTTTCAGCTAGCAAACAGCCATATCCCTCCGTTAAACCTTTGCTGTTATCTCCAAAGGTAACCACTGGGCCAGCTCTCTCAACCACATTTGATAGCAGGGCTCTATCTCCGGTCATATGTCTTGACGTTCCGCTGTCAAGAATCCACACTACCGGTTGTACCTGTTTAATGCCCTCTTTTCTTGACGATGAGGTGCTTGCATCACTAGCCATGAGAGCAAGATTCCCAACTTCTTCATCTTCACTGTCAGTATCATCCCAGCTTCTTCCCTTTGCCAGGTAAGCCCTTTCAGATTTACTCTTCTGATTAGAATCGTAAGAGTTCTTCCTAGCTTGTTTTGGCTTCCTGCATTCTGTGGCAAAGTGTCCCAACTCATTACAGTTGAAGCATCGAATGGTGCTTCGATCAACCATCCCTGTTTTATACCCACCACTGCTGGTGTTAGAGGATGAAGATCCACCTTTCTGGAATCTGTTGTAGTTGGACTTGTACTTGAACTTGGGATTCCTTTTGAATCTGACATTTGAGAATCTCTTGACAATCAGGGCCATTGACTCATCCTCCAATTGCTCCAGTTCTTCCAAGGAATAATAATCATCTCCTGATTGATTTGTAGTAGGAGAATCAAATTCTGCTACTATCTCATTATCTTCAACCTTGGAAGACTGTACCATTCTTTCTGACTGTTTAGATTGTTGTTGATATTGTGGTTGTTGTTGTTGTTCATCAGCTACTAGAGCAGTAGACGTGCTGACCACTCTTCCTTTCCCGTAAACTTCCTTCTGCTGAATCTGCTCCAACTCGTAAGTCTTTAACACACCATAGAGCCTTTCCAAAGAAATCTCACTCAGATCTCTTGCTTCTCTTATGGCAGTGATTCTATGTTCGAGATGAGTTGGCAGTGTTAAAAGGAACTTTTTGTTGACCTCCCTGATGGAATAGTATTTACCATTAATGTTCAGGTTGTTGATCAATGCATTGTACCTCTCAAACACTTCAGTGATTCCTTCCCCTGGATTGGATTTAAAGTATTCATACTCAGAGGTTAGGATTTCTAGTTTGTTCTCCCTAACTTCCTCTGTGCCTTCATTAATAATCTCAATAGTTTCCCAGATATGTTTAGAATCTTTACAATTCATCACATGTCTATTCATCAGGGGATTAAGGGAATCTACTAAGATTAATTGAAGGCTAGCATCCAGGGAAGCTTCTTCTATTTCAGCAGGAGAGAAGTCCTCAGGATCCTTCACATAAGTTCTCGCTTTGGTGATCACCACATCATTTTCTATTACCTCTGGTTCAATAACCATAGGAATTTTTGGACCCTTCTTCAACACTTGCAAATATTTGGGATTAGCAACCTGTAAAAACAGTAGCATCTTCTTCTTCCACATAACATAATTTTCTTTATCGAAAAGTGGAATTTTAACGGTTCCAACTTTTTGTGTAGTCATTATGAATTTTTGAGTGAATAAAAAATTCAAGAAGTGAAAGAAACACAAAAGTCTAGGATCTAGATTTGTACGTTAATCAGAAGGCTCTGATACCAATTGTTAGGTCCCAATTTGTTTGTAGAAGGGGGGTTGAATGCAAACAATACCGTTTAATCGAATAAAATGCGGAATAAAATTGTGAAACAAAATTCAAGTTAAATAAAACTTTTATTAAACTTGAAAGGTGTTACAACTACGGTATCGGTTACAAGGGATTAATCTCAAATCAATTATTACAAATCTAGAATAAATTCGACATGAACTTTTTCTATTTTTGTAATTAAAAGATCAAATGCTAAATGCGATTTGAGATTAAGTTCTAGGGATTTTAATCCGCTAGATTGATACACAAGAACAAGATAAATATTTCTAGTTGATTGGATTTAACTTTACAATCTAGAAATTTAATCTGGAAGAAAAGCAGATGAAAAATAAAATGTTATGCTTTTGTTTTCTGCTCCTTTTTCTCTTGTGTGTTCTATTTTCTGTTTGATTGGATTCTGTAAGTGTTGATCAACAAAAGTCTTCTGCTGCTTTTATCAAACACCGAACTGAAAAATGTACTGGCATGACAATCTCTTTGGCCAGCAAGACTTTCGGTATGACAATATTTATAACTAGCAAGACAATCAAAATGAACTAGCAAGACTTTCGGTATGACTATTGATTGTCATACCGATTGTCATATTAGTTCAAATAAATTATCTTGCTGAATTAATAACAGATTTTAATCTAAACAGAAATTCTAATAAGACAATTAAATGTATTGGCATGACTTTCGGTATGACTATCAATTGTCATACCGATTGTCATACTAGTTCAAATGAATTGTCTTGTTTTGAATTTAAGCAGATTTTAAACCAATTAAAATCTTGTAAATCCTCAATATTAATTCTAAATTAATTAATCAATTTAATTTAATTAATCAATAAATTAATCTTTGCAGATATAATTTATTTTCTTAATTAAATTATATGACTTAATTAATTAATAGAGAATTAATACTAACCCTGAGCAGCATCCATTCTTCTGACAATCTTCTGAAAATCACTGAGACTTATGAATCAATTCCGCCACTTCAATGCTGACACTCGATGTACTGTCTGGTTCATGAGTGACTAACTTCCGTGACGTTTCTTCATGTCTTGACTTTGATACTCTGATTAAATCCTTGTAATAAATGATACCCTGACGAGATCTCTGTCACTTGATTAAATCCACGATCTTGATTTATATCACTGAGGCATGATCAAATTCTTGAACTTCTTCCAGTGAATCTTCAAGTCTGCAGATGAACAATGTTTCTTTATCCTTTGACAGATGTTACTTTGTGAGATCTCTCTGATGATAGATCCACTATTTACTTATTACATTCTTATTTGAGTTGAGTTAAATCCTCGAATAAACGAATAGGCTATGACATATGCCTTTCAATCTTCATCAAGCCCAAGAGACAGATTTACTTCAGAAACTGGTGGCTGCTCAAACCTCCTCCTCTACTCAACTTGATGATAACAAAAAGGGGGAGAAAGGACCAAGTGAGGGGGAGAAGCTTCAAATTCAAATTAGTAAAGTAATTGTGCCTATAATTGTTTTCATCAAGCCACCAGTAACAGATAGTATTGATCTGATCAATGCAGCAGCATCCAACATAAGAGTAGCTGAAAAGGAGCAGTTGAAGCCAATCAACTAGGAGAAAATTGATGAGGACATACAAAGAAGGAGCCAGAAAAATCAGCCATTCATCACTCTGAAGTCAAACAGATCTCTGTGAATGAAATGAGCATGAACTATCTGGAAAGAGGACATCCATCATGCATCAAATCTCCAAAGGCTGAAATTATTCTAAAGCCAAGGGTGAACTATCCAATATCATCATTAAAGAACCCTTTGGATACAGTGTATGAGACACCTAAACCTGATGAGAAAAAGCTTCTGTCAAGGTCAATTTCCTTGTACAAGGATCCAGCTGATTCAGCTTTAAAAAGAAGAATTGCTAAAGTTTTCAGGAATGGGAAAGAAATTTGTGTGGTGGCGGGACATCCTCAATTTGCTCAAGCAAAGAGAGAAGAAAAGGCAAGATTGAAGCAGAAAAAGAAGCAAGCTATTCTATATACCAAAAAGGCTAAGCAAAAGAAAGAGCAAGCTGCTATCTTGGCCAAGCTACAAGCTGTGAAACCAACACAACAGATTCCTTCTCAGCCATCTGGAATCACTGAATCTCAAGATCTAAAGAAGCAAGTTGAATCAGAACAGAAGAAATCTCAGAGATACAAGGAATTGGCCAAAAGAACCAAAAGGAAATTGAACTTTGTTGGTAAGGAATTGGAGGATCAGTTTCCCAAGGAATCCACTTCAACTACAACTCAAGCATCAAAATCCACTGTGGTATTTGAAGACATCAAGGTGGTGGATCCTTACAGGAACATTCATGGTGAACCTATTATGCCTAAGGATAAACCAATAGACTAGGAGAGCCTACCAATTCCTGACTTCAATTTGCCAATCCTTAACAAGCCAAAGAGAACAAAGTCAAGAGCAGTCAAGAAAGTGAAGTTGTCACCTCTCAAATCAAAATCTCTAGTTCAAGCTCAATCTAAAGTCAACAAGGGAGATTACATGTACTTGTGTGACATCAAGGAATTCTCTGATCTAAATCTCTATCTAGATGAACTAGAAGAAGTGAGAGGGATTGATGCATACAGAAACATACCTGAAAGGTTAGTTTTCAAGTACAAGGGAGGAAAGGAGATTCAATGGCCACTTCACAGGATCCCTCAAGAAATCCAAGTTGTACTGATTAAGGTTTATTCATCTTTCAAGAAGAACTTTGGGTTCAATGTAACTGCAAAAAGATTGGTTCTAAAGAAGATTGAAGAACTGAGGAGTTTTAGAGCTAAAGATGCACTCCCAAAGACTCTAATTATCCTTTACACAGGGAGAAGAGTGCATCTAAGGCCCTACTGGCTGATGGAGTTCATGGATGACAAAGAAGTGATAAGATTTTTCAGATTAGAAGACCAATTGAGCATCTCTAGCAATGAGACTCTCTTTGAGATGCAAGAAAAGCTAAATCTCTCAGAATCTGATGAACTGGAATTCCACAGACAGCTCCAAAATTAGATGTAAGAAAATAACAGAAAGCTTGGAAAGAGATCCAGACCTTCAAGGAACTAGATAAGGATGGAGAATAGGTTGATTAATTATACATAGATGATGTCTTGTAATTCTGCATAAATGAAATGGAGTCAAGTGCCAAATAGCTACCAACGGATGATTAACAAAGCTATCAACGGATGATCAATATAGCTGTCGACGGATGATCAACAAAGTTGTCGATGGATGATCAACAAAGCCATCGACGGATGGTTATGTAATCAACGGATAAACAATTCAAAGATCCATTGACAGTGACAACACAGTCACATGCGTCGAGTGTATGCAAATGGAATGTGGTAGCCTATACAACTGGGTTTTCGAGAATAAAGAAGCATTGCCATTTCCATGCTAATATGAATATATTTAAAGATGCTGGAATAGAGTAATGAAGGAGCATAGTATTAGACTTGATAGTTCTTGTTTTATTATCCTGTCTCATTACTTTGTAATCTTGGTGTTATATAAACCAAGAAGTAGCAAATAGAACAGAAACTGAGATAGAAGGAGAGAAACATTTGTAAGCTGTATTCTTAGCATTTCTCTGCATTTTTAGTTGTTCAACACTTGTAAGCAGCTGTGAGCTTTTTGCTACATAGAGTTCTCTCGATATATATTATATATCTCTGGTGGATACATTCAAATCCACCAGAAAGTTTTTAAAGACTTGTGTTTTTAATTACTTATATTTTGATTCATTTGAAGTTATTATTCCGCACTCTACAAATCAATTCACACTGATATATATATATATATATATATAAGTTAGAACAATTTTATTTAAGAAAAGGTTTCAAGAATTCCATTCAACCCCCCTTCTGGAATTATTGTTGAATTATTAAGGGACTAACAATTGGTATCAGAGCAAGCTCTTGAAGAACAAAGAGTTTAAAGATCACAACAACACAGCAAGATGAACAAGAAGGATGTTGGAGTCAAGATATCTTTTCTGGATAAAGATAATTACCATCACTGGAAGGTAAATATGCATCTTCATTTAATTTCTCAAGATGAGGCCTATGTGGATTGCATAGAAAGAGGCCCTCATGTACCAATGAGAGCTGCAACTGGAAATGAACCATCTGTCCCCAAGCCAAGGCATGAATGGTCTGATCCTGATATTGAACAAGTCAGGAAGGATAAAAAGACCATGAATATCCAGTTCAATGGAGTTGATGGTGATATGTTTGACAACATCATCAATTGCAAAACTGCCAAGGAAGTTTGGGATATACTACAGATTATCTGTGATGGCACTGAGCAAGTAAGGGAAAACAAGATGTAGCTCCTAATTCAGCAATATGAGTATTTTCATAGTGAAGAAAGTGAGTCTCTCACTGACATTTTTAGTAGGTTTCAAAAACTACTATATGCTCTAAAGTTGCATGGAAGGGTCTATCAGACAAAAGACTCCAATCTTAAGTTCCTTAGATCTCTTCCAAAGGAATGGAAACCAATGACAGTCTAATTGAGAAACTCACAAGATTATAAGGAGTTTACTTTGGAGAGACTGTGCAGCATCCTGAAAACTTATGAGCTTGAAGTAGAGCAAGATGAGAGGATGGAGAGAGGAAAGAAGAAAGGAGGGTCCATTGCACTAGTTGCTGAGCCAGAGAAAGAGAAGGAGATGAAGATCAAAGTTGTTGAGTCAACTTCAAGGGTCTGTGAAAATAAGGGCAAGGGGCTGGTAGCTGAAAATGAAGATTCTTTGAGCCAAGATGACATGGAGGATATTGATGAACATCTAGTATTTCTTTCCAGAAGATTTGTCAAGCTCAAGTTCAAGAAGAACTTTGGAGCAGCCAAGCCAAATAGAAACATGGTGGATAAATCAAAATTCAAATGTTTCAAATGTGGCTTGGCAGGGCACTTTGCCAGTGAGTGTAGAAAGTCAGATTCCAATAAAAAAAGTTTGAGCCTTTGGATTATAAACAGAAATACTTTGAGTTGCTCAAACAAAAGGAAAGGGCTTTCATTACACAAGAAAATGATCGGGCTGCAGATGGTCTGGATGAAGATGAAGATGTCAGCTATGTCAATCTAGCCCTAATGGCCAAGTCTGATGAAACAGAGACAAGTTCTTCAAGTAATAAGGTAATTACTACAAACCTTGCACATTTATCTAAAGATGAGTGTAATGATGCTATAAATGACATGTCTACAGGGTTATATCATTTGCGTGTTACACTTAAGTCTCTTACTAAATAAAATGCTAAAATCAAAGAAAATAATATGTTACACTTAATTGAATTGGGTTGGGCTTCGTTCCTTTTTTGACAAACCCTGATTCACTATCGTGAGTTTGAGAGTGAATGTTAACATATATAATACTGTTATTATTGGATTTCGTTATTATAATAGTTTTTTGTTAGGATGATTTCCTTTATTACGTTACTTGTTGACAACATAAGCATCCCATCTATATAGAAAACAAATTTATTGTAACAAAATTCTACTTTTCTTTACTATTTTTATAATTTACTATATCTATACAAAACTATAAGAACTGTAATGTGGTACAATTTGTTACGTCGCTTATTTTGGTTAGTTTGATTATCTCTTTAATGTATTACTGCCACATCTTCTAAATCATTTGGATCCCTCCAAATATTATAAATATTGTATAACTAACTAGTTTTTTAGGAAATAAAATTAAGATATAATATAAAAAGATACAATGAGAATGTGGACTGAAGAAAAGTTATCTTGAAATTCTAAAAAAGAACATGTGTATTTTTATTAAAAGAAATGTAAGTTGTTTGTGCTTGTCACACGATATTTCTTTTATACATTTGAAGTGACAAATGATTTGATAAAGTAGAAAGACGATAAAGAATATAATGGTTTTATTATAATACACTTATTCTTGATTATGATAAAAGAGAGGTTTATATAGCCAAAAATTAAACAGAAATAAAGAAAAATATCCTAAAAAGGCCATTATAACAATAAATGTATCCGAATATTATAATAGTTCGATTTCATAACAACTGGCGTTATATAAAAATTCAAATTCAAATCAACCTAATTTTGACTGACAATAAGTAAATAGTATCATATATAAAAATTATGAGAAAAAAAATATAATTAGGGGGTATATTTAATGTACTATCATTTTTAATTTTTATATTTGTAAAATTATACTCCATCCGTCCCTTTTTAGTTGTCACAATTAGAAAAAAAAATTGACCCAAAATAGTTGTCTCATTCTTATTCCAAGGCACTTTATACCCAGTCTTTACATGTGTACCCATTTTTCATATTTCTAATATTTGACTTTATAATTAAGAGTCTAATACACACAGATCTAACTCAAAATTTAATACAATAGTTAGGGGTATATATGAAAACAAGCTATATAATTTATTTATTTTTAAAATTTGACAATTAAAACGGGAATCTATAATGCAAAATTTACGGTCAAACTTGAGCTCATTTGACTTTTAAAAACCTTATACCGCCACTTTTTTTGTGAAACGGAGGGAGTATATGCTAACATCCTTCTCAAACTCATTGTGGTGAATCGAGATTTTGTCAAAAAAGAAACGGAGCCACGTATTCAAATAAATCCAAAGCTGAAATAGAAGCGCAACACCAAAAATAAGAGCATCCAAACGAATCTAAAAATAGAGTAACGAATTCAAACAAACCAAAAAACTTCCAAGTGAATTCGCGCACAAACGCAAAATAAGAGTAATGATCTAACCGTAAAATAAGAGGAAAATTAAGTATCCAATTAGTAAGAGAAGAAAAATCATTCATGCCATCGATAACCAAACAAAACAACTTCAAAAATAAACCAAATATGCAACAAATACCAAAACTAAAATTGAAACTGGATTCAAATTTAAAACCAAACCCAATAACCAATCCAAATTAACTCATAAGCTAATCTAAACCAAGAATTTAATCCAAACCGTATCCAAATCTAACCAATAAATATTGTCCAAATCTAACCAATAAAATGTGTTCCATAATATTAAGAATCCAAATTTTAACTGAATCCAAGTCAGCAAATTGTATCCAATTCTAAGCCAAATAAAAAAGGGAAAATTAATTCTTTCGTCCTTTAACTTTATTCTTTTTTTGGTGAAGGTCCCTGAACTACAAAACAATATTGTACGATCCTTATACATCTAAACATTCTAATTAAAGTCCTTTTGTTAAAAATTGACTAACAGACGTTAGTCGTGTCTAACGTGTAAATTGAAAAAAATAAAAAGAAAATGACTTGGAAACTAGTAAGACATGTCGTGGAAAAATTAGACACGGAGAAATCACGTGAGACATATTTTCCCCATTTTATAACTTACAATTTAAAATACAAATAGCCAAAATACGTTAAAAGATAATTTGGGGGTTTAATTAAGGTTAAGGGAGAATTGGGGATAGGTAATTCATCAGCAAATTGGTTGAATCGAAAGCTTGTTTGACCATCATCAAGGTATGTGTGTATATATTTAAGGCTTCACATAATCATTCATCACATTTAAGTGATAAATCCTAATTATTTTGTTATCTTGCAGATGGGGTTATATCATGTGAACATACGGATTCATCACGGCGGGGAGTTTACTAAAAAGGATGGAGTAAGATATTACAAAGGAGGTAAAGTTGAATGCATATACGGCCAAGATTTAGATGGAATCACTCTTGTTGTATGTCATAAATTTGTAAGTACTGATCTTGGCTATAAGGATTATAAAATTTATTGGCACAAGGAAGGTTCTTCACTTAATAGTTGTAGTATATTGTGGAATGATGATGTTATAAGAAAGATGAATGCATATGCTTTGAAATTTGGTATTGCTATTATATATGTTGATCATGCTTCTGAGATTGGTACCAATGTGAGTATTACTCCTGAAATTGATGGTAATGAGAAGGAAATTGATGATAGTCATAGTGATAACAGTGAGAGTGAATGGTATGAGAGCGAGGAGGATGAGAGTGATGAAGAGTATAGTGGAAATGAAAGTGATAAAGACGAGGAGTTTCATGAAATTATAGAGAAGAAAAAACAAGTAACTAAGGCTAAAAAAATCCAAATAAAGATGAAAATTAGAGCTTAGATGATGATTTGTATGTTCCATTAAGTACTTTGCTCAATAAAAAAGATAAGAAAGATTCAAAAAAAGAAAAAAAAGTAGACTTGAGTAAAGACACTGAATGAGAGAGTGACCATAACAGTGATAGCTTTAGAATACCTTCTAAAGAGTCATCAGACTCTAGTGATTATGATGAAGAATCATCTAAGTCTGTGCGGAGAGAAAAAGGACCATCATATGTTGCATTTAATCCTAGAACCCCAATGAAGTATATTGAATTTGAGCCTGGATTATTGTTTACTAGTGTATTAGTCTTGAAGCATGTTGTGATTGACTATGTTGTGGAACAAAAGAGAGATATTTGGTTTTCTAAGGATGATTTGCAAAGGGTCTAGGCAAAGTGTAGACCAAATTGTCCTTGGTATCTGTATGCTAGTAAGATTGATGTGGATGGAACTTTTCAAATTAAAACATATAACAAACAACATAGTTGCATCTTGGTGCATAAACATAGCTTTGTGAGGTCTGATTGTTTGGCAAGAAAATTTGGGAATCAAATCAGGGCAAATCCTAAATGGAAGCTAAGAGAGTTTCAACAACATATCAATGAAATGCATGTTCTGATAATATCAAAGAATCAATGTTGGTTAGCTAAAAAGTTAGCATTATCCGAAATTGAAAGTGAAATTGGTAAGCAATACAAGAGACTGTATGATTATGGAGCAGAGATATTGAGATCAAATCCAGGAAGCACAGTTAAGATTGGTGTTGATAAAAATGATAGTGATAACTTAGGTATTTTTAAAAGAATGTACATTTGTTTTGTTGTTGTGAAAGAGGATTTTGCTCAAGGGTGTAGGAAGTTCATTGGTTTAGATGGTTGTTTCTTGAAGAGTTTTGTGAAGGGTGAGCTACTGGCTGCAATAGGAAGAGATGGGAATAATCAGATGTTCCCTATTGCCTGGGCTATAGCTGATGTTGAGTCAACTGAAAATTGGGAATGGTTTATATCCTTATTGAAGACTGATCTCAACTTAGATATTGGTTTTGGATACACTTTGATGATTGAACAGCAGAAGGTAAATTATTTATAATTTTTCATTATGTTACACATAATGATTATACATGCCAATTGGTGCTGAGCACATGTATTGTGCAAGGCATATACATGCCACCTGGTAAAAAATGCATCCAGGAAATGTGTTGAAACTATGTTTTGGCAAGCAGCAAAAGCCAGTACTGTGGAAGAATTTAACTTGATCATGGAGGAAATTAAAGGTATATCCCCCTTGCTCACTGTGACCTACTTAAGACTGAACCTAGATACTGGAGTAGGGCATACTTTGATATTTTGACTTGTTGTGATATGGTTGATAATAATTTATCTGAATGCTTAAATAGTTGGATAGTAGAAGCAAGATATAAGCCTATACTTGAGTTGTTAGATGATATAAGATTCAAAGTCATAGAGAGATTGCATGTCAAAAGAGACTTCATGTTAAAAATTGATTGTGTCATTTGTCCTCAAATTATCAAAAAACTTAATTATTCAATTGAGGCAACTAGATAATGCAAATCGAAATGGACTGGTGCAGATGAATGTGAGGTTAAGGACATTGATGGTGGACAGTGGGTAGTGAATATGGTCAAGAAGACATGTTCTTGTAGAATATGGGAACTAAGGGGGTATCCTTGTAGTCATGGCTGTAGTGCTTTATTTGCAATAAATGAAAAACCAGAAAAGAAGATAAATGAATGCTATAGCAGATATGTGTACATGAAAGCATATGAGCACATGCTTAAACCAATGAAAGAAGCTTTGTATTGGCCAAACACTGGATTTCCTGACATACTTCCCTCAAAGGCTAGAAGAATGCCAGGAAGGCCTAAAAAAAATAGGAAAAGGGAACAAGGTGGACCAGGTGCAGGAATAAAGTTAGGAAATAAAGGGATCAGAATGACTTGTAGTAGGTGCCTTATGTTAGGTCACAACAAAGCCAGTAGCAAAATATATGAGGAAGAAGTAAAAGAAAGGTAGAGGGAAGCAGCCGAGGCAAAGAAGGCTCAAGCTGAGGCAGCAAGGGAACAAGCTGCAGAGGTAATTTATCTTGTTTATACCTGTATTATTTTTTTTCTTTCATTCACTAATAATTTTTGTTGTTTATTGAATTTACAGAAAAATAAGAAGGTGACAAGTCAAAAAAGGAAGTTAAAAGCAGAAGGCACAAATGAATCCCAGCAATCAAAGAAAAATAAAGGAAGGCACCCTAAGGCTCAGAATGTTCAAGTATTACCACCACCTCCTCCATTGCCCCCACAAGGTGTTGGTGTTTTTAAGTCTGACCAAGATGGTTTCTTTTACTTCTCAACAACTAAGGAAACAATAAAAGTATCTTCACAGCCTGTTGGAAGGGACTCAGGATCATCAAAATCAGAAATGATGAAGCACAACTCAAGCCAACCTTGAAGAAATCAGAAAATCGGAAGTGATAAAAGTCCTGGATTTTAGAGTTTAAATTCTTGTATGCTAAATGGTTATTACTTCTTTTGGATGTTAATTTATGACAGTGGTTGGATGATAATTTATGACAGTAGTTGGATGCTAAGTTATGAGTATTTTTGGATATTTATTTATGATAGTTTTGGAGTAAAGATCTTGATATTTCAGTTTTACTGTAAGTGTCAAATGGTAGCGTTAAACATACACCGAGTTTTCAATTCATTTGATAATTTGTTACAAGATAACTCATTAAAAATCAACTCACATTCATAGGTTCTTTTACAAACACAACTTCATTACAAATGTAAGAAGAACAACTGAAAATCCAAATCTGAACCACTTCAAGTAGCTAATTTCTGCATCTTTTAACTTCAGCTTATTTCTGCATCTTTTAACTTCAGCTTCAATTCCATTTCTGTAGACCCCATCTTCTTCAATGCTTGGAGCTCACCAATTCTTGCCCCCAACACAGCTATCTTACATGTCAGTTCTTTATTATTTGACCATTGATTATCATCGTGCCTTTTAAAATAGCCACAATATTTCTCTTGCACCTTGTAAAATGGACACCCAAAAAACCTTATTCCTTTACTATATGGTTTTTGAGATGTCCACATCGGACATTCATAACCACATTTACAGATTTTTGATGTCAAAGATGCCCTTGAGTTGCTTGTGCTACCAACACCCGATTTCATCTCAAATTATTTTTCTCAATTGTTACGTAATAATATGTATGAATCCTAATCCCCAATTCATGTGTAATATATATATATAAGTCTATATGTATTATGCAAGTAACGGTAAGAAAATAATCATGTACAAATCATGTGAGGCCAATATCACACGTATTAATAACTGAGAATCCCCCTAATTTTTCTTTTCTTTTTTTAATTTGACACGTCAGCAACGACTAACGTATGTTAGTCGAAATTTAACGGATGGACAGATATCAGAAATATTTAAAAGTATAAGTATCGTAATATATTGTTTTATAGTTCAGGGACCTTAACCAAAAATAGCATAAAGTTAAAGGACGAAATAATTGATTTTCCCAATAAAAAACCAAATCCATATGTAAAATCCAAATTTAACCAAAAAACAATCCCGAAAAAAGTCAATGTGCCTAGATTACCATATAAAACTAAAATAATCTCGAGAAAGGCCATTGTGTCTATAATACCATATAAACAAAAAACAATCTCAGGAATGGATAATGTGCCTAGAGTACCCGATAAAAAATAAATAAGAAAAAGGTATATTAATATGCCTTGGGCTACCCCATCATAAACACAAGAAAGGGAAACGAGAAGAGTGGGGAAAAGATAATTTTTTTATCAATGAGAAAATATCATCAAAGAGAGACATATAGTGTGTATGAGAGTCTGAAACAAAATAAAACGAATCCTGCAAAAAAAAAATTCAACCAAAATTTATATATGTACACCAAAAAATTCAAACAATTTGAAGCAAAAAAATATTATTCATATTAAAACTCAAAATTATTCAACAAATACAAATAAAACAGATTTGGAGAAAAACACGAGAAAAAATAATAATGGAATCACGTATTTTAACCCCAACATATGTTAGCCACTATGATCTGGATCGAACCAACATAACTCTTGATACCATGATAAAGTATGGAGACAACAAAGAAAATCATGCTTTTATTATTAGACATTTGTTCTTGATTACAATATAATTAGTGATTATATAGCCAACAAACAAATAGTAATAAAGAAAAATATTCTAATAATAAAATTATTATAATAAAAAAATTATCCAATCATAATCTATCTATACTCTTATATTATAGATGAAATATTAAAAGTTTTGTTGGTAGTCGTCTAATCACCTCTATTTTTGATAATCCTATAACTTTATAATTTTATTTAACATAAAATACTCTAATTAGTAGATTAATATTTACAGTATATTTATGTAAAACAAAAAATATGTTTCCCAATTAGTATTTAACCAATTTTCTTTTTCTACTAAAATATGTTTCCTTTTCTTATCCAACTAAAACATTTTCTCTTTCCAAAAATATCACAACAATCTTATTGAATAAAATTAAATAAATTACTATAATTACTAATACCTAACCAATTTTCCTTTCCTAACCAATTACATCTATACTATCTAAACTAAATTAGAATAGACCAAATATTAAAAATTTGGTAGTCGGTCGGTTGTACGATACTTACTCAAATTATTTATTTATAGTATTCAAATTATATTAAAGTTGTTAAGTATATTCTAAGTCAAATTATGTTAAATAACTAACCAACAAACTTTTTTAACTCAAACATAAATTACCTTTTACAACCAAAACATGTTATTTTTTCTATTTTTCTCAACTAAAACATATCATTCTCCAAAAATATTGACAACAACAACTAATCAATTACCTTAATCAATTAAAATACTAGTTACCTTTGTTAACTAATATACATTACCTTATATATTTCTTCCGATTGAAACGTCTCTTTTTCCAAAAATATCACGGGGGAATCTATTTAATAAAATAGAATAATACTATTATAATTATTAATAACTAACCAATTATCTTATTTAGATAAACACATCATCTTTTTTAACAAAGTCCCGAATTTTTTTCAAAAAATAATATGCATAATTCTATTCAATAACATAAAAAATGGAAATAAAATTATTAATAAGCAACCATTTAATTTTTTCAACTGAAATACATTATTAATTCAATTTAAATTAAATTAAAAAATAATAAAATATTAAAGTAAGCACGTGCATCGCACAATATGTTAAACTAGTAATCTATACTATAATATTATAAACGAAACATGGTTTCGTTTGATCGGTTGGTTAACACTTTCTAAAAAATATGTTAACACCTTCCAAAAAAAGTTTAAACAAATATTATTTAATTAAAAAAAATTAAATCATGTATCTAATATAGCTACAAACTCTATGAATTATTATTCAACTTAATTTCTAATCGCACTCAACTTCTTTTTTAGTAGGAACCAAACACTTCCAAAATTAAATTTTTTAATTCAAATTATAAAATAACAAAATATTTAATAAATCAAGAAAAAATTTAAAAAATAATAGCAAATCATGCACACACAGTGATATTCAAGACTCACACTATCCTATAGTCTCTCCACCGGCTATATAGGTAGTAAAAGAAGGACTTTTTAAGATTTTAAGTATATAAATTTTAAATACTTCAATAATACAATACATACAAAATAATACGTAAATATTTGTGTTAGTCCCTTAATAATATAACAAGAATTACAGAAGGGGGTTGAATGGAATTCTTGAAACTTTTTCTTGAAATAAAAATGTTCTAACTCAAATATATATATAAGTGAATTGATTAGCACAATGTGGAATAAAAACTTAAATGAATCAAATCACAAGTAATTAAAAAAAGAAGTCTCTAAATACTTTCTGGTGGATTTGAATGGTTCCACCAGAGATATATATTATATATCGAGAGAACCCTGTGTGTAAAATGCTCACAGCTGCTTACAACAATTGAACAACTAAGAGTACAGAGAAATGCTAAGAATTCTGCTTACAAATGTTTCTCTGCTTTGTTGCTTAGTTCGATCGTTTCTTAGTTGCTACTTCTTGGTTTATATATCACCAAGATTACAAAGTAATGAGACATGATAATAAAACAAAAACTATCTAGTCTATTACAATGCTACTTCATTACTCTATTCCAGCATCTTTGATTATCTTCATAATAGCATGGAAATGGCAATGCTTCTTTGTTCTCGAAAATCCAGTTGAATAGGCTACCACATTCCATTTGCATCCACTCGACGCATGTGACTGTGTTGTCACTGTCAACAGATGTTTGAATTCTTTATCCGTCGGGTTCATGATCATCCGTCGAGTTATTGATCATCCGTCGGGTTGTCTAGTTGATCATCCGTCGACTTCATTGTATTTTATCCGTCGGGTAGCAATCTGGCACTTGACTTCATTTCATTTATGCAGAATTACAAGACATCATCTATGTACAATTAATCAACCTATTCTGTATATCTAGTTAAAGTCAACATGACTTGAATACTACTTACAGAATCTATACAATGGTGTATGCAAAAATGTGCTACAGACTTATTGTTACATAAGCTACTCACTCGATGGATAATAAGTCATCATCCGTCGGGACTATAAATCTTATCCGTCGAGTGCTACATAATTTCACTAAGTAAAATCTACCAAGGTGTTTTGTTCATGAAATCATCAAGTACATAACATATACACAACAATCTCCCCCAATTTATGTCTACTGGAATTGTAGCCATAAATTAAGAGATAATTGATGATAACAAACACCCTAAAAATACAACTTTAAAAAGAAAGTAGATATTACTGAAAGGTGCTTCAAATAACAAAATGTACAAAGTTTTGCTCACGGTCATTTTCAAGATGCTCCTCTAGCCTGAGCAGATTTATCTAGTTCCTTGAAGGTATGGATCTCTTTCCAAGCTTTCTGTTGTTTTCTTCGATCTGATTTTGGAGCTGCCTGTGGAATTCCAGTTCATCAGATTCTGAGAGATTTAGCTTTCCTTGTATTTCCAAAAGAGTCTCATTGTTGGAGATGCTCAATTGGTCTTCTAATCTGAAAAATCTTCTCACACCTTTGTCATCCATGAACTCCATCAGCCAGTAGGGCCTTAGATGCACTCTTCTCCTTGTGTAAGGGATAATTAGAGTCTTTGGAAGTGCATCTTTAGCTCTAACACTCCTTAGCTCTTCAATCTTCTTCAGTACCAATCTTCTTGCAGTAATGTTGAACCCAAAGTTCTTCTTGAAGGATGAATAAACTTTAATTAGTATAGCTTGGCTTTCTTGAAGGATCCTGTGAAGTGGCTACTGAATCTCCTTCCCTCCTTTGTACTTGAACACTAACCTTTCAGGTAGGTTTCCGTATGCATCAATTCCTCTCACCTCATCTAGTTCATCTAGATAGAGGTTTAGATCAGAAAATTCTTTGATGTCATACAAGTACATGTAATCTCCCCTATTGACTTTGGACTGAGCTTTGACTACGGATTTGGATTTGAGAGATGACAGCTTCACTTTCTTGACTGCTCTTGACTTTGTTCTTTTTGGCTTACTAAGGATTGGTAGATTGAAGTCAGGAATTGGTATGCTCACCCATTCTATTGGCTCATCCTTGGGCACAATAGGTTCACCATGAATATTCCTATAGGGATCCACCACCCTGATATCTTCAAAAACCACAGAGGGCTTTGATGCTTGAGTTGTAGATGGTGTGGATTCCTTAGGAAATTGATCTTCCAATTCCTTGTCAACAATATCCAGTTTCCTTTTAGTTCTTTTAGCCAATTCCTTGATTCTTGGGGATTTCTTCTGTTGTTCAACTTGCTTCTTTGATTCAGTAATTTCAGATGGCTGAACAGGAATTTGTTGTGATGAATTTACAACATGAAGCTTGGCTAAGATAGCAATTTGCTCTTTCGTCTGTTTAGCATTTTTAGCATCTAGAGTAGCTTGCTTCTTTTCTTGCTTCAATCTAGCCTTTTCTTCTCTCTTTGCTTGTGCAAATTGAGGATGTCCAGCCACCACACAAATTTCTTTCCCATTCCTGAAAATTTTAGCAATTCTTCTTTTTGAAGCTGAATCAGCTGGATCTATGTAGAAAACAATTGATCTTGACAGAAGCTTCTTCTTATCAGGCTTAGGTGTCTCATACACAGTATCCAAAGGGTTCTTCAATGATGATTTTGAGTAGTTTACCCTTGGTTTCAGAATTATTTCAGCCTTTGGAGATTTGATGCAGGAAGGCTGTCCTCTTTCCAGATAGTTCATGCTCATCTCATTCACACTGATTTGCTTGACTTGAGAGTGATGGATGGCTGACTTAACTGGCTCCTTGACAAGTTCAAACTTCTTCTGTATTTCCTCATCAATCTTCTCCCAGTTGACTAAACTCAACTTCTCCTTATCAGCTGCTCTTATGTTGGCTGCTGCTACATTGATCAGATCTATACTATCTGTAACTGATGGCTTTGAGATAGTAATGAAGGTACAATAACTTTACTGATTTGAATTTGAAGCCTCTCCCCCTCACTTGGCCCTTTCTCCCCCTTTTTGTTATCATCAAGTTGAGTAGAGGAGGGGATTTGAGCAGCTACCAGTTTTTGAAGTAGATCTATCTATTGGGCTTGATGAAGATGAATGGCAGTTAAAGATGCTTCCATGGCTGACATTCTTGTATCCAAGGCATCTATCTTGGTTGACAGATCAGAATTTTTCCTTAATTGCCTCTTGATGTCAAACATTGTAGCTTCTGGAAGTTTAGAATCTATCATGTGTGAAAGGGCCTTCTTCATCTCCTCAATATCACCATTCATGGTGTTTACATCCCTAGCATGCTAGAAGCCCTGGATTTGTTGAAGTTGCAGGGAGGCTAGATGTGCCTGAAGGAGCTTCTTGGTGCTGGCATTGGTAGTGGTTTGAAGAGCAGTATTTGTCTGACTGATTAACTGGATCAGGGTTGTCTTGAAGTAATGCTCATCACAGTGCTTTGAGAATGCCCATAATGGCATACCTGATCTTGAACTTGAGCCTACTTCTCCCCCTATGTCCATTGCTTCATCTTCACTATCCCCACTCCCATCACCAAAGAAATCGGCTGAACCACCAGTTTCATAGTCCACATCACCAGCTGTAGAAGGCAAAGCCATGATGGCATCCTTAGCTTTCATCATAGACTGTGTGGTATGCACCAAATTCAGCATACTTTCTGCATTGTCATTGCCTTGTTCAGCTAGAACAGGGTGAGTAAATGCCTCAGCATCAAGGGAAGTGAAATCTATAACAGCTTTAGGATGCTGAGATAGTCCTTTCATGTCTGCATCCTGGACATTCATTGACTCACTAGCAATGACATCCATCCTTATAGCTCCAGTACCTCCATTTCTCTCGTTTTCTCTCTTTTGTTGCATCAGGGTCTCACCCTGGCTCCCCACCGTCTTCACCTACTAAGGTGGAACTCCTCTCACTCTCTTTTTCAATCCTGAAGAAATGGATTGCAGAGTTTCACTCATTTCCTCTCCTTTTTCCTAGGAGCAACCCAGACTCTCACTCAAAACACTCTTCTCTCTCAATCCTAAGAGTGACTATACAACCACTAAATCTTCTGCACTTGAAATAAATGAAGTTTGAAGTTGTGCAGAGATACTCGACGGATGAGTGATATCCATCGAGTGAGTAGTTTTGCTATCCGACGGATAACTGCTGTCAAGCTTATCCGTCGGGATACAATCACTACTCGACGGATGAGCAATATTCGTCGAGAGAGTAGAAATGAATGAGCTGGGAATAGAAACTATTGTTGACTCTGTGCTGATTGAAGATATTTTGGGCACAGATGACACAACAGTTCCTGAAAGAATTGGCAAGTGAGCCAACAAATCATCTAAAAGATGATGCTCACTTGCACTAGATTTTGGCTTCCCCAAAGAATTTGTTGGTGAGTTTGGTGTTTGAGGTGCTTCTATAACTAGAGATTTTGGCTGTGACTCCACATTAATTGGAGCCACATCAAACTGAATTTGTGAAGGTGCGGTGATTGTGTCTTTAACACCAGTTTGCACAGTGTGTGTACCCTGTGCATCCCCGAGGGTTTTGGATTTCTTCTTTCTGGCATAAGTCTGGGGTGAGCTTGTGTCCCTAACCCTCTTGGCCTGTGCTCTTGGTTGAGAGCTTTGTTCAATAACTACATCCTTTTGGGAGGATGCAGCTAGAAATGAGCTTTTATCATTTTTAAGCACTGCAGTTTATTGGGAAACTACAGTGTGGCTAGACTGGGATCCACTCAACTCTTCATCCTTATTCTTGGGGTTTCTTTTATGTTCACCTCTTCCCTCACCTAACTTACCCTCCTTTACACTCCCCTCTTTGGCTTTAGTGGATTTTTCAGCTAGCATCTTTTGGGAGATACCGGAGGGGGCTTTCTTTGATTTGGATTTTGAAATAATTTTAGGTTTGGTAGCTTGGGTAGGCAAATGTTTGGTCATTGACACAGTTGTCACAACCACACTTGAACTCAAAGAATGTGTTGAGGTTGGAATAGTTGTAGGGATAGGTGAACTTACCTCACTTATCTGAGGTGCTTGCATTACAGGAAAATAGAACATTGGCACATCCTTGTGATGATTGGCCCTGTTCAAATCTGCAATGAGCCTTCTCTCTTGATCCCAACAATTCAATTTGTTGTTAGGGTTCTCAAGCACAATCTCTTCACAAAGGTGGTTAGCTAACATCATATGAAATCTAGCATAATACACATTCTTGCCTCTTTTATTTAACCCTCCAAGTTTTAAAACCTAACTCAAACAAAACAAGGTCACTAAAATTAAAATACTTATCTGTAATTAGCATGTAGAGCATGTTAAGCATGGAAATATTCACTGAATCAAAATTATTGATCTTTCCTGAGAAAACCTTTGTAACTACATCACACATGAAACTCCATTCTTTCCTAAGACCCATTCTCCTAATGTCACTCAGTTTAGAAGTAGGAAGTGCATAGTTCATGGAATTAAGCATATTGATTATATCAGTGTCAGTGTGTGGTGAGGTCATATTATCATCAGGAATTTTGAAACATGCTTTTATCACATCACTATTGATACAAAATTCTTTACCTTTATTGGTGAGTGTGATGGTCTTATCTGTAGAGTTGTAGGTAGCAGTGGTCCACATCTCTTCAACAACTTCACAGAAGATTGTGGGTGATTCCAGCATGGCATAATTGAGCTTGCAATCTTTCACAAAGTCCATCATCTTGTGATAGTCACTCGAATGCTGAATACCCTTGTTCACTAGTGCAGTGAAATTGTTCTTCTCATAAATGAACCCAGTTTGAGACATAATCTTTACAAAAGGTGTCATTGTTAGAGAATAAGAGCTTGAAGAGAAAGAGGGTAAGTGCTTTGAGAGAGAATGAAATTAGAGCAGTTGAATTGAGAATGATAAAAGAAAAGCGATTGAAATGAAATAAGCTTTTATACTATCTCAAAAATAACTGATAAAAATAATAAAGTAAAATAAAGTAGCCAATAGAAATTGCCTAAAATAGCCGTTTAAAAATAAACTGTAAAAATTTCACCCATTATCCATCGTGTTATGCTTAGAAACTATAAGTATACTCGATGGATAATGTACAGGGAATTAACGGCTGAGATTAAGACAATTCGACAGATGAGGATAAACAATTATCCGTCGAGACATAAAATTTTCCAGAAAAAATAATTGATTTTTATTAGCAAATAATATACCGACGGATGATCAAACTCGATGGATAAAGATCATCCGTCGAGATGTAAATTTTGACTTAGCCAAAATTTCATCCAAGATTGAAAAGCAATTAAATTTCTGGCTGCATTTCAACTTGCAAATTAACTCATATAGACTTAAGAGTAATTAAGCATACCTAACTCACTTACCAACCTTGAAAAGGTGGATTCATCCAGTGGCTTGGTAAAGATATCTGCAAGCTGCTTCTCACTTGGAACAAAATGTAGTTCCACAGTATCATTCATTACATGTTCTCTTATGAAGTGGTACTTGATATCTATGTGCTTTGTCCTTGAATGTTGTACTGGATTTTCAGTGATGGCAATTGCACTTGTGTTATCACAAAAAATAGGAATCCTCTCAACTTGTAAACCATAGTCTAGTAATTGATTCTTCATCCATAATATATGTGCACAGCAACTACCAGCAGCAATATATTCAGCTTCAGTTGTAGACGTAGAAACTGAATTTTGCTTTTTACTGAACCAGGACACAAGCTTGTTTCCTAGAAATTGACCTATTGTACTTTTTCTATCAATTCTACAACCTGCATAATTTGCATCTGAATAACTAGTTAGATCAAAACCAGAATCTCTAGGGTACCAAATGCCAAGTTTTGGTGTTCCCTTGAGATATCTGAAAATTCTCTTAATAGCTACTAAGTGAGATTCTCTAGGGTCAGCCTAAAATCTAGCACACAAACATGTAGCAAACATTATATCTGGCCTACTAGCTGTTAAGTACAGAAGTGAGCCAACCATGCCTCTATAACTTGAAATATCCACAGACTTTTCCGTAGTGTTTAATTCAAGCTTAGTTGCAGTGGCCATGGAAGTTTTTGCAGATGTGCAATCCACTAGATCAAACTTCTTTAAAAGATCAAAAATGTATTTAGTTTGACTAATGAATATTCCATCACTAACTTGCTTAACTTGTAAACCAAGAAAGTAAGTCAGTTCTCCCATCATACTCATTTCATGCTTACTTTGCATCAGTTTGGCAAACTTTTTACAAAGTTTCTCATCTGTAGAGCCAAAAATAATATCATATACATAAATTTGAACAAGTATACTAGAGCCATTAACATTTCTGAAAAATAAAGTTTTATCTACAGTACCTCCTTTGAAGTGATTTTCCAAAAGGAACTTTGATAAAGTGTCATACCAGGCTCTAGGTGCTTGCTTCAGTCCATAAAGTGCTTTCAAAAGATAATAGACATGTTCTGGAAAATTTGGATCTTCAAAACCAGGAGGTTGACTGACATAGACTTCTTCCTCCAAATTTCCATTCAGAAAGGCACTTTTGACATCCATTTGATAGACCTTGAAATTGGCATGGGCTGCATAGGCTAAGAAGATTCTGATGGCTTCAAGTCTTGCAACAGGAGCAAATGTTTCATCAAAATCTATTCCTTCTTGTTAACAATAGCCCTTAGCAACCAATCTAGCTTTGTTCCTGACAACTATGCCATTTCCATCCATCTTGTTCTGAATATCCACTTGGTGTCTATTGAATTCTTTCCTTTAGGCTTGGGCACCAGCTTCCATACATTATTCCTTTCAAATTGGTTTAGCTCCTCCTGCATAGCTAAAATCCAATCAGGATCCAACAAAGCTCCTTCTACCTTCTTTGGCTCTTCCTTGGAAAGAAAGCTATTGTATAGACATTCTTTTTGAGTTGCTCTCATTGTTTGAACTCTAGAAGAAACATCATCAATAATGAGCTCAAAGGGGTGATCTTTTGTCCATTTACTTTGTTGAGGTAGATTAGCTCTAGATGAAGAAACCTCATTGTTGTCTTGATGTGTGATTGAGTTTTGATTGTTAGAAACTCCCCCTGAGTTTGTGGATCTTTGATTTGAGAAAGGGGAACTTTCTATAGGTGATCTTTCTTGACTTCCTACTCCTTTTGATAACCCGACGGATGGTGAATTTTGAGTACGGATGGATGAAGCTGGTTGTCTCCCGACGGATAACATAGATTGTCTTCCGACGGATGAAGCATTATGCAACTCGACAGATGTTGAGTTTTGTGCTTCATTGGTAGTAGACTTATCTGCATTATCCTTAGACACTGTTTTTTGATCACTTTCATCATCACCGTCATCACTAACCATCTCCACATTGTCGAATTTGAGGCTCTCGTGGTAATCTCCATCTTTCAGTCCTTTAATCTTTTTATCATCAAACACAACATGTATTTATTCCACAACAATGTTGGTTCTTAGATTGTAGACTCTATATGCTTTACCAACAGCATATCCAACAAAAATTCTTTCATCTGCTTTAGCATCAAACTTCCCATTTTGATCAGTTTGATTTCTCAAAATATAGCATTTGCAGCCAAAGACATGAAGAAAATATAAAGTTGGCTTCTTGTTCTTGAACAGTTGATAGGGAGTCATGCATCTTGCTTGATTAACCAGAGAAATATTCTGAGTGTAGCATGCAGTATTTACAGCTTCAGCGCAGAAATAGGTTGGCAGTTTAGATTCTTCAAGCATTGTCATTGCAGCTTCAATAAGTGATATGTACTTCCTTTCCACTACTCCATTCTGTTGTGGAGTCCTTGCTGCTAAAAATTTATGCAGAATCCCATTTTCCTCACAAAATGCTCTCATGACAGAATTCTTGAACTCAGTTCCATTGTCACTCCTGATTCTTCTAACCTTGAAATAAGGATGATTATTGACTTGCCTTATGTGATTGATGATGATTTCACTAGCCTCATCTTTAGACTTTAGGAAGTATGTCCAAGAGAACTTTGAGAAATCATCTACAATTACTAGGTAAAATCTTTTCCTTGAGATGGACAATACAATGACTGGTCCAAACAAATCCATGTGTAGCAGTTGCAAAGGTTTTTCAATTATTGAATCAAGTTTCTTCCTGAATGATGCTTTAATCTGCTTCCCTTTTTGGCAGGCATCACACAGTCCATCCTTAGAAAACTCCACTAGAGGAATGCCTCTAACCAGTTCTTTCTTTACTATCTCATTCATGGTCTTAAAGTTTAAATGGGATAGCTTCTTGTGTCATAGCCAACTTTCATCCTAACTTGCTTTACTGAGAAGACAAGTAACAGATTCTGTATTAGATGAGTTGAAATAAGCTAGGTACACATTTCCTATTCTCATACCAGTGAGAACCATTTTGTTGCTTCTTTTATTAGTCACAACACAGGCTTCTGAGTTGAAGGTTACTGAGTTACCTTTATCACAAAGCTGGCTAATGACATTGTGGCAACCTCCGCAATGATGACATTGTCCTTTAAACTCAAGTCATATCCCATATTATAACCCTTGCTGTAATCTCCAAAAGTAATACTTGGGCCAGCTCTTTCCTTAAACTCTGTGAGCAGGATAGAATCACCAGTCATGTGTCTTGAACAGCCACTATCCAAGTACCAAAGATTCTTTCTGTTTCCCTGCACACATCAAAATCAAATCAAGTTGATTTTGGTTCCCAAGTTTCCTTGGGTCCTGCCTTGTTAGCTTTCTTCTTCTGTTTCTTAGGTCTTATCTCATTTGACTTACGAATTTCAGATTCTTCCTTAGTCATTTGGGTTGGACCTTTGAAACCATTCAATGCAACAGAATTATCATGCATATTATGGCTAACAGGAAATGGCATGCTTGGTGTAAACATGTTATTCCAGTAAGGCATGCTAAATGGCATTTGTGGCATACTAAATGCAGCATAATAAGGATTAGGTGCAAATGGCATGTTAGCAAACTGTGCATTCATATTCTGTGTAGACATAGCATTCATAGGCATGGGAGGCATGGCATTCATGTTAGGAAATTGAGGTGGCACAGATATGAAAGTAGGCATGGTAGATTTGCAATTAACAGACAAATGATTTACACTACCACACTTGACACAGATTTTTCTAGGAGCATATTTATCAGGTGTGTAGTTATTGTGTTTGTTAATCCCTACTTTACCATTTCTATTATTTTTCTTTTTAGTCTCTGTTTTTACCTCAATCTTTTCAAGTCTGTCACTTAACTGTTTGACAGTCATGTGACTAACATTAGCCTTTTTCCCTTTCTTAACCTGACTCGATTCTCCTGAAACAAAGTTCTTGGAAACAAACCCATACTTCTCATTCAGCTTAACAAGCTTATCTTTACTAATGGCCTTACTCACGGCTGGCGGGTGAGGATTTTCATCATTCGACAGAGAACCTTTTTTGTTATCCGACGGATGATCCTCATCATCCGTCGAGTCTACATCTGTCAGCACTCCATCTACCAAATTTGGTTCTAGTTTCTCTTTGTTCTTTTTCCAGGTTGCATCACAGAAAGACTCAATTCCTTAACTTTGGTGATTTGAGCATGGACATCTCCGGATGTTTTCCATGCCTTAATCACATCCTGTTCACGCTTGAGCTGCTTCTTCAAAATTTCTTCTTTCTTCAAGGACTCAGTTAATTCCTCATTGGCAATCTTACACTCAATTCTTAACTTTTCAAAATTAATGAACTGAGACTCAAGCACATTATTTCTCTCACTCAAAAACAGATTGTTTTCTTTGATTTTAGCATTTTCTTTAGTAAGAGATTTAAGTGTAACAAGCAAATGATATAACTCTGTAGACATGTCATTTATGGCATCATTACACTCAGCTTTAGATAAATGTGCAAGGTTTATAGTAATTACCTAATTACTTGAAGAGCTTGTCTCTGTTTCATCAAACTTGGCCATTAGGGCTAGATAACATAGCTGACATCTTCATCTTCATCCAGACCATCTGCTGCCCAGTCATTTTCTTGTGTTATGAAAGCTCTTTCCTTTTGTTTGAGCAGTTTAAAGTATTTTTGCTTATAATCCATAGGCTCAAACTTTTTTTTGCTGGAATCTGACTTTCTACACTCACTGGCAAAATGCCCTGCCAAGCCACATTTGAAACATTTGAATTTTGATTTTATCCACCATGTTTCTATTTGGCTTGGCTGCTCCAAAGTTCTTCTTGAACTTGAGCTTGGCAAATCTCCTGGAAAGAAATGCTAGGTGCTCATCAATGTCCTCCATGTCATCTTGGCTCAAAGAATCTTCACTTTCTACTGCAAGCCCCTTGCCCTTGTTCTCACAGACCCTTGAAGTAGATTCAACAGCTTTCATCTTCACTTCCTTTTCTTTCTCCAACTCAGCAACTAGTGCAATGGATCCTCCTTTCTTCTTTCCTCTCTCCATCATCTCATCTTGCTCTATTTCAAGGTCATAAGTTTTCAGGATGCCATACAGTCTCTCCAAAGTAAACTCCTTATATTCTTGTGAGTTTCTTAATGAGACTGTCATTGGTTTCCATTCCTTTGGAAGAGATCTAAGGAATTTTAGATTGGATTCTTTTATCTGATAGACCCTTCCATGCAACTTTAGAGCATTTAGTAGTTTTTGAAACCTACTAAAAATGTCAGTGAGAGACTCACTTTCTTCATTATGAAAATGCTTATATTGCTGAATCAAGAGCTGCATCTTATTTTTTCTAACTTGCTAAGTGCCATCACAGATGATCTGTATTGTATCCCAAACATCCTTGACAGTTTTGTAGTTGATAATGTTGTCAAACATATCTCCATCAACTCCATTAAACAGGATGTTCATGGCCTTTTTATCCTTCCTGACTTGTTCAATGTCAGGATCAGACCATTCATGCCTTGGCTTGGGAACTGATGGCTCGTTTCCTGTTGCAGCTCTCATTGGAACATGAGGGCCTCTTTCTATGCAGTCAACATAGGCCTCATCTTGAGAAAGCAAATGAAGATGCATCTTTACCTTCCAATGATGGTAATTATCTTTATCCAGAAAAGGGATCTTGACTCCAACATCCTTCTTGTTCATCTTGTTGTATTGTTTTGATCTTTAAACTCTTTGTAAGTTAAGAGCTTGCTCTGATACCAATTGTTAGTCCCTTAACAATATAACAAGAATTACAGAAGGGGGGTTGAATGGAATTCTTGAAACTTTTTCTTGAAATAAAAATATCCTAACTCAAATATATATATAAGTGAATTGATGAGCACAATGCGGAATAAATACTTAAATGAATCAAATCACAAGTAATTAATAACAGAAGTCCTTAAAAACTTTCTGGTGGATTTGAATGATTCCACCAGAGATATATATTATATGGAGAGAACCCTGTGTGCAAAATGCTCACAACTGCTTACAACAATTGTACAACTAAGAGTACAGAGAAATACTAAGAATTCTGCTTACAAATGTTTCTCTGCTTTGTTGCTTAGTTCGATCGTTTCTTAGTTGCTACTTCTTGGTTTATATATCACCAAGATTACAAAGTAATGAGACAGGATAATAAAATAAAATCTATCTAGTCTATTACAATGCTACTTCATTACTCTATTCCAACATCTTTGAATATCTTCATAATAGCATGGAAATGACAATGCTTCTTTGTTCTCGAAAACCCAGTTGAATAGACTACCACATTTCATTTGCATCCACTCGACGCATGTGACTGTGTTGTCACTGTCAACAGATGTTTGAATTCTTTATCCGTCGGGTTCATGATCATCCGTCGAGTTATTGATCATCCGTCGGGTTGTCTAGTTGATCATCTGTCGACTTCATTGTAGTTTATCCGTCGGGTAGCAATCTGGCACTTGACTTCATTTCATTTATGCAGAATTACAAGACATCATCTATGTACAATTAATCAACCTATTCTGCATATCTAGTTAAAGTCAACATGACTTGAATACTACTTACAGAATCTATACAATGGTGTATGCAGAAATGTGCTACAGACTTATTGTTACATAAGCTACTCACTCGATGGATAATAAGCCATCATCCGTCGGGACTATAATGAGTCATCCGTCGGGACTATAAATCTTATATGTCGAGTGCTACATAATTTCACTAAGTAAAATCTACCAAGGTGTTTTGTTCATGAAATCATCAAGTACACAACATATACACAACAATTTTAATTTCATTAATCTCAATAATATATGATTTTTATATTTTATAATTTAGTTTTATAAAATAATAAAATTACAAATATTATAATCATTCTGTGTATCGCACGAGTTACATGCTAGTATTTTTTATGCTAACATATCAAGACTCGATAGCTATGAAATGAGAACTTCTTTTTTTTTTACCAAAAAGTTCGCTGCAATTCTATATTTTCAATGTATTAAATATTTTTCTTCTGATATTCGTAGAGATTTATGTTGTGTTTGACATTGTTGTTGCAGAAATTAATAACAAATTTTGGACGAAAAAGCTACAAACTGTTTTTAAAATTCCAAAACTGTATTTCCGAAATATGCTTTTGTCATAAAAGTTACTGTTAGAGAAAGTAATGTTCCTCGTACTTTTGGAAAAACTGCTTTTTAGTTTTTATGGATAGCACATACTTATTTAAACATCAAATCTCGTTAAAATTATTATTATTTTTATATTTCAATACAGTGATTTACTATATATAAACATTTAAATATAAGTCGTTTTACTCTTTTTAAAGCATAAACGATCTACTCTAGATTTATTTTTACGACCCATTAAATTTATGCATACATTTATCATTACAAAAAATAGTGAACAAGAAATATGTGATGACAGTCGGCGACTAAATTTTAGTGTAATTTAACTAATTCTCGACGCAGTTGTTGATTGAATAGAAAAATTTTGATTACCTAAAACATATTTTAAATGTACGTTAGTACAAATTACTCCCTCCATCCCTCTTAATTTTTTATATTGGGAGATGAGGTTCGACACACATTTTTAATATTTTTATTAAATATTATTGCATAATTTTTTTTAGATTTTTTTCTTTAAAATAAAAATATTATATCCAAACTTTTATACAGAAAAAATATTAAAAAATAAATTACGAAAATATATCTTTAATTACCTTACAATACCTATCAGGTGAAAAATGAGGGTGATGGAGATTGGAGATAGTACAATTTTTAAAAATAATATAATAAAGTTATGAGGGTATTTTGGGAAAAAAAGACATTGTGAGAGAGATCTTGGGAAAGACAACTCCACTGCAACACTCACTATTAAATCATCCTCAATCTATCAAATCATAAGCAGTAGTAACTAGTTAATCTAGTATCATGGCTGCTTCAAATCACAAGGTTTATACCATGAATGAGCCTCCAACAGACAGGCCAGTTCGTGTCTATGCAGATGGTATCTATGATCTCTTTCATTTTGGTCATGCCCGCTCTCTTGAACAAGCCAAAAAATCGTAACTTTCATATCTTACTCCATTTTTTCTTGCTTAATTTTCAGTTGGGTCTTCACAAGATTCATTTTCTTGATCTGGGTTTGGTTTAGTTTTGGTTGTGTGTTTGGTTTTGATTGTATTTGAGATGGGGTGGTTCTTGAAATATTCTTTTTTGCTTGCGGAATGTATTTGGGAATTTTGTGTATGTATATGTTGTATAGAGATAGTATTTGTGTTCATGATTTCATTTTTTGTTTAGTGAATTTATGCTGTATGGTGTATTGCTATATTTTTTGCTGTTCAGGGGAATTTGTACTGATTAAAAATCGAAACTTTGATTGAGTGAACACTTTTGTGAATGTCGTGTTGTTTATTTCGATTTCATTATTGGATGACTTAATTGGAAATTATTGATTTGTTTAGTTATGTTTGTGGCGTGTTTTGATAAAAGACTGTTCTTTTTTTTTAGTATATACTTTTTTAAGATAGTATTTTGTTAATGTGTAGGTTTCCGAATACTTACCTGCTTGTTGGATGCTGCAATGATGAAGTTACCCACAAATTTAAGGGCAAAACTGTCATGACTGATACGGAGCGCTATGAATCCCTTCGTCACTGCAAGTAAATTTTGTTTGGAGAAAATATATAATCTTTCAGAATTGTTTCTATATTTTCTAAGTTTTAGTTGTCGGGAACCTTTTAATGTTTCAATCTTGTTGTGTGTAACTTTATCATTTCCTTAAAAGGGATATTACGATATGTTGACACATTTCAACAGTGTATGTCAATTGACATCAGCTTCCTTGGTAATGATTTTGTGATCCTTTGTGTGCAGGTGGGTAGACGAAGTTATACCTGATGCGCCGTGGGTGGTTACAATAGAGTTTCTTGACAAACATCGGATTGATTATGTGGCACACGATTCTCTTCCGTAAGTAGCTTTGTTTCAGAAATAGTCCTTGTGTTGGCAGTTCTTGTTAGATATTCTCTATTAAGGAGTAGGTGTGCATCCTTTAATGTTCTAAATCATAAGCAGTAATTAGAAGAGTCACATACATTGCTGATGAGTTGGGAGAAGTATGTAGGCAAATTACATATTTATGGAGTCTGTTCTATTGGATACTTGTATAGTTAAACATTTGACTACATTCTTCTTTCATGAGATCTATTCTTATGTGTACATTTTGCAAAACCCGGAGCTGAGTATTCATTAAACAATTGTATTCTGATTGTTTAGAGATCCGATTCACTTAAAATATGTTTGTCGGACAACTAATTTAATAGAACGGAAATATAAGGTTCATTGTTGTCAAAAGCGCGCCTTGCGCGGCGAGGGACAACCAAGATGGTTCGACTACCATGAGGCGCATGCCCTTGGCGCGACTCATCTTTAGAGGCGAGGCAAGAGACATGTCTCTGTTACTTCTCACTTCTCATCTCATGCATATCATGTATAGACAACACACAGACGCAAACACTAATACAACTAATGTAGACTGAAATACATGAATAATATTTTTTATTTTATTAATTTATTAATTTATTTATCTGTCTTATGTAATATGTTTTATCATTTGTGTATGTAATCATCACTTAGTTTACTAAATGAAATAAATATATATATAAATAAGCATATGTTTGTTAAATAAATATTGATCAAATAATTAATTAGTTCAAGATAAAAATATTAAATAAGTAATGAACTGTATTAATTAAGTCATGCTCAGTACATTTAAAATAGAAGAAGCTTAATACATACTATTAGTTATTTCACACTTTTTTGTTCCCTTCTATTCATGCGTACAAATTTATAGTATTTTCTTTGTTACTTCTAATTTCTTTTCATGAAAGACTAACTAATTTTGTATACTATAATCGTCATACTCATGTTTTATACTTTAAAACTAAAATAATGCATACTCTGTGGGAAATGACTCTTGATTTATGTCTTCTTTTGGATGATGTTTATCTTCTTTTTTTTACATTATGTGCCTCGCCTCTCGCCTCATCACCTAGGCACCACGAACCCTTGTACCTTAATGTGCTGCGTGCCTTAAATAACACTGATTTGGTTCAATAAATTTCTCGGCTATTAGGTTCTCTACAGTTTTGAAACACTAATCATATTCACTCCGTCCCTTTCATATTGACTAAAAACATGTTTTTAGCAATTTACTATACGTACAATTTATTTTCTATATTAACACTCGAGCATGTATCATATTCATAAAATTTAACATATGTAAAGTATTATCTAACTTAATAATGCGGGGGAACTTTTTGGGAAAAAAAATATAGGAAATGAGGTCGAAATGAATGGGATGGAGGGAGTATATCGAAAGGTATAATTCCTAGCTTTTGTCGACTGAAGATGAATGTCTGAACCTTAAATGCTGGGCCTTGATATCTAAACTTTTGATTGTGAGTAATAAATATTGGTGTTAGAAATGGGGTTCACTTCTGTACCATACCCTGTATATAGCTCAGAATACTGCGCCTCCTGTATATTGGCAAACTTTTGCTGGTTAGGTCAGTGGACCTTGTTGTTTTATTTGGCCCCTGGGTTTCTGGTTGGTAAGTCTGTAATATTTCAATTGAAAGTATCAACAGCAATTGGATACCATTTAACTATTTTTATATTTTTTAGTGCTATAATTGTACAGAAATAAGCACATGAGAAAATCTATAGAACTCAATTATGTATGGTACTTAGAAACAATTTCCCTGTACAACACAAAAGGAGCAAAAGAAGGTAGTGAATAGGAACTAAAGAGGTAGTCTTAATGAGTGTGGCTAGCAATCAATAAACAGTATTGCAATTCACTAGAACTAGAGGCACAGTTTGGTTTCAGCAAGTACTCACCATCATCTAGGAAGGCTTTTAACCTTTACATGTGAATGGCGAATACAGTTAAAAGGTTATGGACACCTACTATCTAGGTGGATAATGTCTTTGTATTTGCTAATCATTTCTTCTTTTGTTTCTGTTGCCAGGTATGCTGACGCAAGTGGGGCTGGCAAGGATGTTTATGAATTTGTAGGTTAAGCTCATAGGGTACATATGTCATATGTGATTGTGTATGGCCTTTAGAATTCAGTCTCTTGTTTACTCTGTAATAGCATGTATTATTTCTAGATGATTACCTGCTAGAGTGCTTATTATAGTCTTAACCGATTAGGTCACTCACCTTGAATTTTGGAATTTTCACTTTTTTCCTTTCTGCTGCTCCATTATCTGTAATACTTCTGTTTCTTTGCCTAGAGTATATGAATACGAGTATTATGGAATTTTCTCATGCAGGTCAAGTCCATAGGAAAATTTAAGGAGACTAAACGAACTGAAGGAATCTCCACATCAGATGTCATAATGAGAATTGTCAAAGATTACAACGAGTATGTGATTCGTAACTTGGATCGGGGTTACTCAAGAAAAGATTTGGGTGTTAGCTACGTAAAGGCATGTCCACGTTTCAGTAACCCTCAAACTTATTTCCTTGGTTATATATTGTACAATATTCTACTAAAGAAATTATATTGTAAACTCTTTATTTCTTTTTATCAGGAGAAGAGATTGAGAGTAAATATGGGGTTAAAAAAATTGCGGGAAGAAGTGAAGAAACAACAAGAGAAAGTGGAAGAGAAGGTACCAAAGTTTTGCATAAGCAAAATAATAAGTAAAAGTTGGTGAAAAAATTGATCATTACATTCTCTTTGTGAAATGTTTTTCATTGACTTCATATACAGTAAGACCATCTTAAGCTTAATAATAAATAGAGCATATAGTTTATAGTTTACATAGGTACAACAATTTGTTAGCCTGAAGATTATTAATGTTATATGTATTTTAGTATCTCTTCAAGTGGTCTAGGAATATCTACCTGAGAATATAGTTCGTCAACTCAATTAAGGACTCTTGTTGTGGTTTGGAGAAAGTATGACTATAAAAATAAAAAAAAACATTTGTGTAGTCTTGGTTTTTCCTAAATATAGAAGATCACATAGGTTTATGGTAATCTTTAATAACTTTTCCCTATCTAATCTAGGCCTTCAAGTATATAAATCTGAAGAGCTTATCGGAAAGACTCTCTGCCCTCTATTTGTGTTTCTCAAAATAATATAAGCACTTAGGCTCTTACTCAGCTGGAACGTTTTGACATCTTCAACAGTACTCTTTATACCGTCTCCTTATTATTAAAAAGTTGAAAAGGTAGTGGAGAGAGTGTACTTTCAAAAATATGCAAGTTAAAACAAAATAAGCATCGGAAAGAGGCTAATAAATAATGAGGGGGAACATTATCGTCATTGTGTTGCCAAGGCAACGGCATGGCGCCCTAGTCACCATATTCTCCAGCCTAGGTCTGTTTGTCAAAAGCTTAATCTTTAGGGGTTTATTGTTATGTTGTGAACAGTAATGAAGTTATGTCACTGATAGGTTGAATAACTTGTGATGTATGTATTTTTGATGTTCCAGATGCAAACAGTTGCAAAAAATCGTAACATGTGGGTGGATAACGCTGATCGCATGGTTGCTGGTTTTCTTGAGATGTTTGAAGAAGGCTGTCATAAAATGGTTAGATCCCCCCCCCCCTCTCTCACATCCACACATTTTTTTCCTGTTAAAGTTGATAGGCTTTATACTTTTACATATATACATGTATAATTAATTTTATATGATCCCTTGTTTCCTTGTTAGGGAACTGCCATCAGAGACCGAATTCAAGAACAATTGATGGTGAAGAACACGGAGGATTATGACGATGACGAAGATGACGAAGATTATTATGATGCCAGCACTGATGAAGATTATGATAAAGGTTATGACAACCGCGACATTGATGTTAACCAATAAGTTGCAGTCAAAGGTTTCTGCAAATAAGTTGATGTTATACTATTAGGATTATCTTTTTTCGATTTAACCTCCATAATTGCGCTGTTGCGCAAATGGAGTTTCTGCTTGAACTTCCAGAATCCAGATCAGTGTTGCTACATGCAAGCAGTATAGCCAAAGGTTTGGAAAGCTTAGAGTTGCATGTATATACTATAACAGAAGTTTCTGTGAAATTGTGCCGGGCTATGCAGATTATATAAGTTGCTAATTATGCGCTGCATTTTCATTTATTTATTTTTTTGTGTAATATCACCTTCGTTAGGTTATATCAGGTGGATATTTGAGTAATGATAAGCAAGTTGGACGGTTTTATTTGTTGATAGCAATTTTTTTTTTTTGAAATAGAACAAGAACACAACTCTCTGGACAAGGTATGCTAAAAATTTGTAACATGATCAACTTCATCTACACAACTTTTAGCAACAGAACTATGTCAAGTGTGAATTTCTTTTTAAGAATGCTCTGTTATACTACTTGCATATGCATTTGCTTGTCTTCCTCTGTACAAAGGTTCATAAAGTACAAAGCATGCACTGACCTCCAAATTTCTGTTTCTTACTTTAGTAGTAACTTTCTTGATTCTTGTTCAGTTATTTATTGCTTTATTAGATAATTTCTGTCCTTTAAGCATCCTTTAGTGCTTTAGCAACTTGGGTAATTGCTTACTTGAGCAATGTCATTGATCTGAAACAAGATCAGCAGTTGCTTTTGTTTGAGCTTCTGGAAATTCAAACAGAATCAAAGTAGTCAAACATCAAGTCCTGACACAATTTAAACCATAAAATGAAATAGAGAAGCTTCCCATGAACTTTTAAACTGAAGTATCAAAATTTTCTATGATGAATTAAGACAATTCCTGTCTCTTACATGAATAAATTCGACTCTCCAATCATATTATGTTGATCAACAACAACAGAAACCACCCCATTCACCGGTTTCTCGCTCCCTACCACCACAACATTATTCGATATATTTGTCAAAACATGTGCCGGAAACACCCCAGAAAATCCATGAGCATAGAATGAATACTGAACATGATTTATCTGGTTAGGAAACACCAGAACTGATGAAAAATCCGCAATCCATTCCGTTCCATTTCCGGGAACTGTCATCTTCCCCACCGTCGATCTCAAACTCATCCCGTTTACATTATTGTTATCGATCACCACTTGATCAATCTTCGAAAATGTACCGTCTAAACTAACTATCGGTGTCCAAGTATTCTTGCCATAATCAGTGAACATATTGTTAACTATGGTTAAACCCGATATTCGACCATTAATCGACTTCAATACAATGTTACCTCCTCCCAGAAAAAATCCGTTAATAACATGAACTTGAGAAGGATCCTCCATGACTATCGAATTGAAATCTAAATAACAATTATCTAGTCTTGTTAGTGGGGCTTTCACCAGAATTCCGACACCACCAAAATACTTAGCTTTGTTGTAACAATGTACACCCGTAATTATATTAGCTTCGCCTCTTAAAGTGATTCCGATTGCTGCTGAGAAAATGGCAACATCCGTAACTGCATTATCGTTGCTCGCGAGATCAATGCCAGTGCCTGTAAAATATTTTTCGCCTCTATCACCTCCAACGGTTGGATGTTCTCCAAGAAAGCAAGTTGAAATGAAGGTTTCATGGCCATTTTGAATAAGTATGCCTTGTGTTGTGAAGTGGAGAAAGAAACAGTCCGTTACACGAATTCGAGCTGAGTCGAGCACAAACAATCCGCCTCCTTGATAACCAGAATCAAAAAGAATGTCGCGAAATACAATGTCCTCATAGTATATTCCATCAGTCTGAGCCTTGCCCTCTTCTACTCCGTCTGTATCGCGTTTCACAGAATTTGGTGACCATAATTCAACAAGATGTCGATCACTTGGAAATGTATCTGAAGCACGCAAAGTTCCTCCTTGAATCTGACATCCAAGTTATCCACACTAGTTAGTTTTAAAGCTTCAATATATGATTCTATACTAGTTTATCAGAATTTAAAGTTAACAGAATCAAAAATTAACTATAGTGGAAGATATCTTAGTTTTGCTTTAATTCAGTGGACTAAGTATTAGGTAAAGTTTTTACTTGATTAACTCTTGACCTATAATTTCATAAGCTGAGTATTCACTATGGCGACGAGTATAAGATTATGTTGGGGTTTTTCTTTATTCTGACAATTTAAAATTTTTCATGAGCAGTTTACTTAACACACTAAAACCGTTTTTCTGGTACTTTTGCATAATGATTATGGAAATATTTTCCCAAATATATCCGGGAATGGATAATTCTTTCGCTCTTTTGCAAAATGATTATGAAAATAATCTCCCTAATCCATCCACGGATGGAGTAATAAGATCTGCGCACATCCCACATATACCAACTTACATTAAATATTTTATGTTCATTGGGGAAAGATGCAGAGCAAGAGTAGTAAATTACTAGATTTAGAAGTTGGTTGGAAAGTAGTAGAAGGTGTAACTAATTTTGAGAATAAAGAGGCCAGACCCCTTTAATGTTATGAGAAAACCAATAAATCTGTGAGCTCTATAGCTAACATTAACAATCTAACACACACACCCCCTTTCTCCCCGGGGCCCCATGCATGAAATCCGCTCATTTTAGAACTTGGCACATGCTGAAATGGCACATGCTTTTGTTCGTTTTCTTCATTTTCTTACATCTTTTTCTCTTGCAATCTGTGTAAAGAGAGTTGAAGCAAGTGTTACTTATGTAACTGTAGTTTTAGCATCTGCTAACATGCGCAACAGGACACAGTTGATAAGGTTCACATGAAAATCTACAAGACTATAGTACAGTACTAATGTAAATTACAATAAGAAGTCTAAAGTAGTACAAGAAAAAACAGTGTGCTAAAATGAGCCATTTGTTCCCCAAAGAAAATGATCTGCACTTAGGAGTTTTTGACAGACAAGGTGGATGTGCGAGTATGTTCAAGGAGATAAATAATTACTCCGTAATCTGTAATTAAATAAAGTAAATGAGAGATGGGATATAGAAAAAATTACCACTAAATTGCCAGCACCAGGTGGAAGTCTTATGGGTTTACCAATCTTGAAACTCACACCTTGTAAATCAATAATAACACCTCCCAAGTCACTCACTCCTGGCAACAACTGGTGTCCATCATTTTGCACCATGAGTGCATCAGCCACTGCATTCAGTATTGCATCACTGCTATCTTGCACCCCACTCGGATCTGCTCCATACCCTATAGGATAAAACACCCTTCCACTGCTCTGTAAAAATACCATTTTTTATTTATGTTAAAAAAAATTCACAACAAAATCTTTGATACACATTGTGGGTGTGCATGTGTGTACAAACGTTGACGGAACCGGAATTTAAAATGACATTTTTGCGGTCTAGTTGGTGGATAAAATTACCTTTGGTGTGTCTTGGATTGGCAATGGAGCTGTAACAGGGGCAACATTAGGGGACATAAATTTTTCTTCAAACCTTTTTTGGAATTTGTAAAATGCCTGTTGTTTGGATAGTGAACAAGAAGATTCTTGTAAGGACAAAAAAACAAAGAAGAAGATGGTGAACAGAGTTGAGGAAGAATTAGAGAGAAGCTTTGTCATTGTTTTTGACAAAACAGAAGAATGTGCAATACAAACAGAAGAAAGTAATACAACAAGTAAATTACGTTTGAGAGACGCACGTACAGGCAGATAGAGATAGAGAGTATTTTGGTTGTGTTTTGGCACTTCTGGCTTTAATTTTTGGACTAAAGCTGTGAAGCACTGCCACTGCAAGTTACTATGACTGTTAGCGGACATATATACAAATTGTAGATACATATTACATACACACATCTTACATTTTTTTTTTCGATGGTACATACATCTTACATACTTAGGTGTAGGGTTAAATGTTATGGTTTAAATGGTAAGTGGTGGTTGAACTCCCGACCTCTTGTAATATCTCATTTATTACCCTATCTGTTTTTTAATATATGATTTTTTTTTGAATTTTTTTTTTGTGAATAAAAGTTTTGATCTCATATTTTTATTAAAAAAATTTCTTAAAAATAATAATTCTAACTATGTATTAACCCTCCTAAATATGTGTGTCATAAAATCAAACGTCATATATTAAAAAATAGAGGGAGTATAAGTTATGAGTTTGATTCCTGACATGTGCACGTGTTTTTAATTATAAAAAAATGCATGGCGTATATGAGTTAAAATTTCAGTGAGCTGCTTGCTAGAACTCCGCTAGTAAAAAAAATTTATTTGGCTCGATAATAATCGAGCGAAGCTCGAGCTCTCCAATTTTTTTTGAACTGAACTCGAGTTTCGTGAGTCTTATCGAGCCTCTACTATTTTTAATATTTTCTATTATAAATATATTTTATATAAATATTTAATTACATTTTATATATTTTATTGAATTGAATTCGAGCCGAACAGATCATATTTCGAGTTTTTGTTAATATTGATGAAATTAATTCGAACATTTGAACCGAACTCGAACCCATCAAATTTTTTACAAGCCGAGTTTCGAGTTTGAAATTAAGGAATTGGTCAAACTCGAACTTGGGACCAAAATTTTTAATCGGATTCGAGCTGAGCCCGAAAGTATTCGACTCGGCTCGTCTTGACTACACCCACATACCATGTATTGTAAACCAAACACATGTACAATTACATTTTATCTAGGTTTATACGGGAACCCATAAAAATATAATAATTTATAAATACTAGAGAAATTACTCAAAATACATATAATTTAATACTTACTTTAAAAAAAATGTCATTTTTAAACTTATTTAAAAAATATAATTTTTTTAGTTTCATTTTCAAAATTGCGGTTGCAACCTCATCAACCTATTATACAATTAATTTCAAATTAAAAAAAATTGGTTATAGGGTTGCATTAGTCACGTTTTAAATTTGTAATTGAATCAACCTTGATATCAATTATAAAATTTTAAGTAAAAGTTGCATTTTAGATTGTGGAAGTTGCAAACCGTATTTTCGAAGATAAAACTTAAAAATTGTGCTTTTAACAATTATTCATATAAAATCGTATTTTTGATTTTTTTTATAAAAAGTTGTATTTTTAAGAAAACCCCTTAAAACTATGCATTTATTATAAATGATTACATCGGGTAGGCTACCGAACTGATCAAGCGAAAATTAGGTCAAATTTTGTTTTTTACAAAAAATTTGTTTTTTACAAAAATTAGTCAAAATCGGGAAAAATCGGATTAATTGATTAATAAACAGTCGTATTGGTAAAAATTTGAAAAAAATATTTAGAAGAATAACAAAATAAAAAATATAAATTTGTAAAAAAATTAAGAAAAATAATAATCTCGTATACATATTTAATATTTTAACTGATTAAATAATAATTTTTTTTATTTTAAATTGATTTCACATCATAAGTTAGATGTTAAGAATTATATTTGCTTGGGATATTTTCTATAATATCATCGTACAATTGACTTTTCCCGCTAGTACCATCAATTTATTAGTTTCTACTCGTTTTAACTTTGTACATTTGGTTTTCTATTCGAATTAGCCCGTGTTAGGTAAAATGTAATATAAATGATTTTGGTTTGAAAACAAATTGCATATTTGAATTATTTGTGAAAAAATACATAAACTAAATTCTTAAATAATGTAAAATGAAGCAATATGAGTGAAATATTAATGGTCAAGTTTGATTATGAAATTTAAATATATCTCACTTATTTTAACTCCGTTTTACAAGATTTAAAGATAAATGTATTTTTTTTGCAAAGATTCGGTGCCCGTTTGGGAAATATTAAAATAACTAACTTATGACTTTAAATCAAATATCCGAAGTGAAAAATCAAATATATACGGTTATCACGGGTAAAAGCCCATAAATTGATGGTACCAACACGAAAAACCCAGTCTACGTGGTATCATAGAGAATATCCCTATTAACTTTAATAATATTTCATATTTTAAATTTATTTGTATAAATATTAATAAAAAATATATATGTATAATCAAAATAGTAAAATAATTACATGTATTATTATTTATAAATAAAAATAATATTAAATTAATTTTTATTAATCACTACGATTAATCCCCGATTATTCGATTAATACGTAGACATGGCCTTCATCGATTAAATCCGATTTCCGCTTTTTACTCCCAAGTCGGATGTGCATTATCTTTATCCCAATTTAGAGTATTTAACTGGCCTTTCGGGGCCATGGTTGAATATGAATTTCTCATTTGTTAAGATTAAACTGGGCTTTTGTTTCTATATTTCGGAAAATGTTATTTTGAGAGTTTCTTTTTAATTTTTAGAGCGAAAAAATGTGAAAAGTGAGATTATCCTTATATTCAAGTTTTCAGGTTTTTTATTATAAATGTACGATCAATATTATCATTTTAATTATTTTACTATTACAATAAAAATATAACTCTAAAAATAACATATAGTAAAACCTTGATAAATTAATACATTTGGGATCATGAAAAATTATTAATTAATCGAAATATTAATATATTGATAAATTAATAATTTATTAATTTATCGATATATATTATTTAAAATTTTATAACATATACAATTCTCAGAATAATAATTTATTTTCATCTATTGAATACTTAAAATAACATTAAAAAATATTTATGAATTTAAGTAAATTAAAAGGATTCACTTATTTAATTAGATTACGTAATGTCCTGAAAGTTCTCAAAATGGTTCAAGTCAGACCCTATTTTTTCTAGACCAGTCTTGTCCTATTTACCACAAGAATAAAATGATCTTATTTAACTAAGTATTGGAACCAGTCTCACGAAAAGATGTTCTTAAAGCAACAATTACATTACGTAATTTTCTTTTGTAATATGAACTTAGTACGCCAAAACTCCATAATGGATTAATAAAGATTTAAGATGAAGTACAAGACGAAATCATTTTTAAAAAAAAATATGTTACAATTGAGGCTTACTATAAAAGTGTATCCTATAAATCTATAATTTTGATGTATTATGCAACTATTAATTTATATATTATATGAGATTTATATGCATTAATAAAAAATATTATTTTATAAAATTTAGCATATTATTAATTTAACATAAAGGGTCCGGCTCGGAATTATAACAAATTATTAATTTAACGAGATTATTAATTTATCGGATATTAATTTATCGAGGTTTTACTGTATCCGTATACTTATTGTTATTTCTTCTTGTTATAAATACTAGAAATGATAGCTGTCAAAATGTTATGGCCGATCTCATTATGTTACGAAAAAATATAAATTTGCAGTTCAAAATGAAAAGTACACTAGTCATGTTATACCGCTAAGGAAAAATGGAATCTGATTACTCACTTTAATCACAATATATATAGACTATTGTAATAAAAAGTAAAGTCGACAATCCTTGTGCTTTTGCCATCTAATATTTAGCTTTCGTTAATGTTAGTTTTGTCCAAATTATTCCACCGACTTTGAAAAGTGGGGTACATGATATATATTTTAAAAAAATATTTATTCTATTCATTTTATATTATAAAATCAAGTTTTTCCAGATTAGGTAAGGGTTCATTTGTTAAATCTGAACAATAATTTCTGAATGGTTAAAATTCTGAATTAATGATTAATCTGAATGTTGTTATTGTTTGTTAAATTAATATTAAATTTTTCTGAACGATAAAATTATAAATGTTAAATTTTCTAATATCTAATTTATTTACTTCATAATTTTGTCATGTTCTATATTACTCATATTAATTTTAATTTAATCTAGGTATTACTAATTTTTTGGTGTGAATTATAATAAGTAAAATAATATGAACATTTATAAATATATATATATATATATATATATATATATAATTCTGTTGAGAAGCGACTTTTAAATATGACAAATGTTGAACTAGCAAACACAATATAATAACTATAATAAAGTTGATTGACCATTGCTACAGTTTTACTTTTTTTTTGCCTGGACTAATCTTTAGTATAACTCAATATAAGAGAGTTGTGGATGCATTCATGAATGGTTCACCTAAATTATTTACGGTGACCGATTCAGAAGTGGTTCAGATAAACACTAGTCGTCCAGCTAAATAAAAAAATTTCAAAAATCACTCGTCCAGTTCATGGTGATTCATTCCTCCTTAAACAATTGGCCCCTAAGTAATTCTTTTCTTTATTGCGTAACTTACTCCATTCATAATTTTGGTGGTTTTTATAAAAAAAATTACAATTGGAAAAAAACATAAAAATCTCAATGAAAAGTATATTTTAAATAAATATTTTTAGTTTTCTAAATAAAATAATAATAATTTTGTGATTATTGTTATAAATTAATAGTTCTTGAATCCTCGATAGAGGTGAGCATAAAAATTCGAAAATCGGATTATTCAAATTTTCGATCCCATATCCGATTTATAAACCCGATAATTAGAATATTAGATTCGAATAATTCAGACCGGATATTCGATCTATTTTTTATATAGATTCGGATTCAGATCCGGATCATAACTTTTCATAAAACTGGATCCTACCGATTTTTTATTTTTCCTAATAAAAAATTAACTTTATATATAAATACATGATAAATGATATTTATTTTAAAATTTTTAAAAAAATATTTAGTGGCGGTATGACTCTTTGTCTGTTAGAATTTTAAAGTTTCATGTTAATATCTAATTGTCTTATCATTCTTTTCTCTGTATCATCAATAAATTTGATATAAATGTGTAATAATAACAAATTTTATATTGATCAAACTTGCAGATTTGACATAAATGATAATAAAAAATAACAATTTATATTTGACATGTATTCTAAATACTGAATAACAACAAATTTAATACATGTGTGTAATAAATAATATTTTTATATTGATCATGTTTGAAAATTTAGAATTGATATTTATAATAAATTGATGTACGTTTCACTATTTTTTCCAACTAACAATATAATGACAAAAATATGGTTTCTTATATCATTAGTTTCACAACTCAAATATATATTAACTATCATGTAAATCGTAATTTTCTTAAAATAGAATTTTAAATTGGATTCGGATAATTCGATTTTTGATTCAATTTAATCGAATATCCGAATATCCGGTTAATTTGATCCGGATACGGAATATGATTTTAATAATCCGAAAAATTAAATTTTCTGTTTAATTTTTTTAAAATCAGACCGAATATGCGATATTGCTCACCCCTTACCCTGTTGGTACTTGAAGAGAGATGAAATTAAAAAAAGGGGTATGACGACCGAGAAAAGGAAGCGTAAAAGATTGAATCTGCGATTTAATTTGAAATACAAAACCGTGTTAAGAAAAGAATGATAAAAATAACAAAAAGATTTTACATGTTTCTTTTGGTTATTTTAAACACACAAAAGTCTATTTTCACCTAAACACGTTGTCAGTGAAGCTTGCCCTAGAAAGTAAACTACCTGCATTTCCCAATTTAATCTTCAACAAATTACCTTAAGTTTAACCATTAATCTTTTATTAGTTCTAATTAATTATTTACAAATTAAATTATATTCTACATTAAATAATTTTGTCCTGCTCGACTATAAAATAATTCCGACATGTCAAGTACAAAAGTCAAAACCGGAATCTCTTGTTTCTAACTCGTAACTCTACGAAGACCGCGACGATCACTAAAAAAATAGTGCTAGAATTTTCAAAAATTGATTCAAAAAATATTTCATATTATACGTGTCATGTTTTATTGGTGGTGCTCGCATTAATACACTCATAGTCCATTTTATATTTAGTAAAAAATATCTAATAAGAGATATGACATATTATCGTTCAAAAATCATTTTGAGAAAATTTTTGGGAATTTTAGAGAGGCCTCAGACTATTAATAAACCATTAATAAACTTAATCCAGTTACTTATTCGAGATGCGGACCATTAGGCATAGCTAACGTACAACCAAGTCCAATCCCAAACCCAGCCCAATTGATTATCCAACTGCAACTGCAACATTTTTCATGCTGCAATTATCATAGTTTTCAATTCTTATTTGCTACTTTCTGCACATGAATTGAAACTTGTCTAAGCAGAAAATGAAAAAGGCTGCAATTTTATTATGTACTCTGTAGTTATTGATTGGTCTTTCACCTACTGGAGTACATGTAACAATTACTACTACATTTACATGTTGAATCAGAACAACTAATTGTATAGATCACTAGATTCTACCAATATATCACTCACTGATCCACAAATACAGTAACAAAATATAAACCTGTAAAAATCCGTTCTCTAATACCTTGAGTTTTTAGAGTAACTTGTTCCTTGACATGGTATTAGAGCTCAGGCTAACATTTGCTTTAACAGGCGCATTCTACTGGACAACAACTTTATTATCTCGCAGAACATGATTAGGAAAGGTATTTCCTTCTGCAGAAAATGAATAATGCACGGATTTTATACGATTAGGAAACAGAAAAGTTGGATTAAGATCAACAGTCCAGGTTGTATTAGCTGCATTGTTTCCGGTGTCTGTACCTCTAGCAACTGTTGCCTTAATACTCATCCCATTGGCAATATTCCTATCGACAATTATTAGATCAATGTCGCTAAAAGGCTTTTTTCCTTCGTCCAATTGTACAATGTTTACTCCTTTATTAGACCCCGAGAACATGTTATCAACGATGTTCCCATAATTTTATATTTCTAGGATCAAGCAACTCGTGTTCAATGAAAATGGCTCCCTCTTTGGTGAGATTATATGAGCATCTAAGTAGTAAGCCCACCCCAAGATGAACTTGTTTTAGTTGCATATCATAAGGGGCCGGTTCCTCATGTGCCTAAGAAGCCGAGGCCCACGTGCAATTCCATTTATTGATTTCAGAAGAACAAACCCGTCCCCTAGAAAGAAACTACTAGAAATGTGAAGTTGTACAGGGTCTTCCGCGACAATTCCTGTATAATCAAAGTAAGAGTTTATGATCCTAGTTTGAGTTAAACCAGGCAATTTTAGTGTTATCAGATGTAATTAAGCATAAGATTCTGCAGATTTGGTATGAACACCATAGCTAACCATTTATGACTGAAAAGATATTTACAGTGTTCTCAATTCAAGAAAGAGAGAATGATATGTTGTAACTAACTAACTGAATCTCCTATCAGGACCACATATAAATACTAACTAGTGTATTTACAAATATATCCAGAGGTGTTATTTTATTGCTGTTGTAATGCTGATGTAGTCTGTATCTCAGCATTTAGATATAGGGTTAAATATCAAAGTGGTCACCGAAGTGACGGCCATATATCAATTTCTTGATTATAGTTATCGGGGTCTCTAATGCACCACTTTAGTAGCCAATAATGACAAAGCTGTTAAATGTTAACTGTTGACCTAACGGAAAGTTAGGTGGCATAGTTGACTCTTCTGAATAGAATTAAAAAGATAATATTAATTCAACATGTACATCCAGCTAAGCTATGGTATGTATCTATCATATATACAGTATGTCTGTATGTTTATATAAGCCACATCACTGAATGTTCGGGTCTTCATGTCAGCAGTTTAAGTATTCAACCATGCTAACTTACAGATAACCAAAGCAGCAAGGAGAATTCACAGCAGTTCTAGGGATATAATCTTAAGATTTTATCATAATAATTGTTGAGAATACTGAGAGGTCTGACTTCTGAGTGTGTCAACAAAGGCGGACATGTGCACAGGTGTGCCAGCAGAAAATCCATGTGTACACAAGAGAGCTAGTTGTCATTCGAGCCCGCTGTCAACTCACTCAAACAGACTTTCCCTCCAAAAATTAGTTACAGAGACTGATAGAAAAGTGTAACCTAGAGATAAAGCCTACTATTTTAAGGTGTTAAAACTTTAAATTGCAGAAATATATGTTATTTAGAAATATAGTGATGCAGTTGTCGTTGTTCCTACAACATTTTCTGTGCCCATATCTCATAAGGTTGAGGGCTCGATTTCAGTCTTACCACATGATATAGGTAATATTGGTGGGTATAATATTGGTACTTGCACGTTTCTGTTGCTGCTCAACGGTGGGCCCTCTGAGTTGGTGACCTCTACTCAGGTTGAAAACGATGGACATTGTGAGTTACAGTGAACTGCCTGTCTTTGTTGTTTCACGTTCGGCCAGGGAGATATAGATGAGTGAAAATAGAGGTAAGAGTGAACTGGTGAAGAGTAAAAAAAAATTTAAGCTTAGTTCAAAACTCTTGAGAGGAAAGAATTATAAATTTCTTAAGCTTAGTGTCACCACTACCCATTCCTTCCTTGATATACTCTTCTCCACTACTGATGCAACATTGAACACAACCTTGGTGCTGATATACGTTTGTGTATATATCTGTTATATATGGTGGTCAGATGTGTTGTTACATATGGGTTTACTACTTGTATTTATATAAATAGAAAATCAATATTTATCTAGTCACTTGCCATCTAATCCTCTGTTATTGTCTATTTAAACAAATAAAGTATACACGTCACGGTCAAAAAATTCCCGTCTGGTCAACAGTTAAAAATTAACGGGTACGTCATTACTCGCTACTAGAGTGATGCATTAGAGACGCCAATAACTATAATCAAGAAAGTGATATATGACCGTGACTTCAGTGACCACTTTGATATTTAACCCTTTAGATATATGATATATCCCTGTACCCCCAAAGCATGTCGCCTTATTTTATCAATGTACCCCGGAAATTGTACTAGCTGGGCAGCTTTTAAGGATCCCTGTTGCAGCTGAAAAAATAACCACATCAGTGACAGCATTGTCATTTGCTTAGTGCAGTTCCTGAGAAGTTTTTTTCTCCATGGTCTCCACCAGCCGTAATGTGTTGACCTATCATGGCCGCCTTGGACAAAAATACAAAAGCTAGTGAAACCAGTAATCAAACAATTATCAATGCCAGTTCTAAATTTTACAACTTGAATTATTGAGACTACACCTATTTGTATCACACCATCTGGTGCTACTGCTGGTACCACCACTTCTGCATCACAAACTACGGCTGTCAACACTAGTGGTTAAGATAGTTACAGAATGTCCACCTCAACATTTTGTTTGTATATAAACCTGATTGTAAACAAGCACAATGTATGAATTCATTTCATCTCATTACTCAATCAAACTATTCTGTTTTACTTTCTCTCTCAACATGAATTCAATGTGTATGAATTCTCTTCTTCATTTCTGTAAATACATTACTCAGTGATGAAGAAAGCTGGCTTTATCATGGTATCAAAGCAGAATTAACGATCAATCCGCATCTTCAAGCAAGCTTCTTCTTCATGAATTCAAGGTGTATTCGATCCAATTAGGTTATGAATCTATTCGTGATGTATTCTATCTGTTTCATCGTTTCTAGTGATTCGGTGATGAACTCTGTCTTTGTTTGCTAAATTTCACTTTCATTACTCTTAATCTTCTTGTGATTTAATCACGTTCTAGATCTCAATATTCATCTCAATCGTGTTTCCAAAACTGCTTATTGTTGATACACAAAGTCAAATTCATCCATTATTTCTGTAAATCGGAGTGAAATATCACGAATTCATGGCCTCCTCTAGTAGTAATCCATGGACAAGACCTTTTGTATCAAATCTTGTGTCAAATCCGAGTCCAGATCCTTCTAGTGTGTTCTATATACATCCGTCTGATGCAAACACTACACAACTTGTATCAGTCAAGTTTAATGGAACATGATATAGTAACTGGAAACGTTCTATTATGTTGAGTTTATCTGCTAAGAACAAGCTTGGTTTTATTGATGGAACAATTACTAAACCTAAAATTGGAACTGTTGAGTGCAAATTTTGGGAACGCTGTAATGATTTGGTATGTTCCTAGTTGTCGAACAACCTAGATGAATCTATATCTCGAAGTGTGTTATTTTTCAAGACTGCTCGTGAAATTTGGCTAGACTTGAAAGATAGGTTTGGTTATGCATCCATGACACAAATTTTTTCAATAGAATAGCAGCTTGCTGATCTTACTCAAGGCTCTAAAAGTGTGTCAGATTTTTCACTGAAATCAAGGCGTTGTGGGATGCTATGAATGATATTCAGCCTATTCCCTGCTGCACCTGCAACAAATGTACTTGTAATGTAACACAGAGAGTGTTGCAGATGCAACAGGATCACAGATTGTTACAATTTATGATGAAGCTTACTGACAAATTTGCTACAGTGAGGGGTAATATTCTGATGTAGCAACCATTACCTTGTCTTTCTAATGCTTTTAGGATGTTTTTTCAAGAGGAGAGACATCAGGAATTATCTGGTTTAACTACACAAACTGAAACACTGGCATTTGTTGCTGATAATAAGAGGAATTATAAACCAGGATTGTCTTTTTCTCAGAAACAAGGGGCTGCAGGCAGAGGTTATCCCAATGTGACTCAAAATGCTTATGGTGGAAATACTGGTGGTTCTAGTGGTTCAGGTTTTAAGAAACTTAACAATTATTACTGCACTCATTGTAAGATTTATGGACATAGTCTCGAAAGGTGCTTCAAGATACATGGTTACCCTGCTAATTTCAAAAACTACAGAGATAAGAAGGTTGCTGCTACTGTATCTCATAATCCTGCAAGCACTTAAGCATTTGAGCCTACCAATTCTAATGATGTTCCTTCCTTCACACCTACCCAGTATCAACAATTGGTAGAGCTTCTTAACAAACAAAATAATTCTTCTGCTTCCTTCAATTATCAGTCTCATCATGCTATGCTAGCTGGTAAGATTTGCTTGTTAGTTGATAATGTTTCTAGTACGAATTGGTTAGTAGACAGTGGTGCTACTGATCACATTTGTTCAAACTTGAGCTTATTTCTTACCTATAAACCAGTGATTGGTCTTTCTGAATTTATTGTGGTGCCAGATGGTAGAAAAATCCTAATTCTACATATAGGTTCAGTCAAGGTCAAAGATATGATTCTTCATGATGTTCTACACATACCATTTTTTCAATATAATTTGATTCCAGTCCAGAAACTTTGTACTGATATGCAACGCACATTTACTTTTACTGGTACTGACTGTTTACTGCAGGACCATTTGCAGAAAGAGAAGCCAGTTCTTCTTGGTAAATATCAAGGTGGTCTATATTATACTTCTTTCAATGAAGCTTCTATTGACAGATCAAGCCTTCTCAGTATTAAAGAAGATGCAAGTTTGGTTATTCAGTCTCACAAAAAGGCTATAAAGTCTTGAATCTCACTAATAATCATCTATTTGTTTCTCGGGATACTTTCCATTCCATTCTCAGACTAATGCTACTATTTTTTCATCATACATCTATCTTCCTACTGTAACAACTTCTTGTCTTGATCCCACTGATCAATGCCATGCTTCTGCTTCCTTGGATGTCTTATCAAATGATATTCCCGATGTTTCCCTTCCTGAACATTCTGATCCGTCTTCTTCTACATTATATGATCTTAGTGATTCACCTGACACCAATATTAGTCAATCTCCTGTCCCTATTTCTCCAGTTTCTTTAAGAAGATCTAGTAGGACACATAAACCACCTGCATATCTTGATTCTTATCAATGTTTTACTGTTGTTCATTCGAAACACTAGTGTAATTTAGTTCAACTTGCTCCTTCTGATTCTGTTTTCAAATGCACCATTGTTGAGCCTAGTTGCTATCAGGAGGCAGTTTCTAACCCTTTTTGGATGGCAGCTATGCAAGCTGATTTGCAAGCTTTACATGACAATCACACATGGGATTTAGTTCCGCTTCCATCACATAAAAAACCTATTGGTTCGAAATGGAGTTTTAAAGTGAAACTTAAGTCTGATGGGACACTCGAACGCTATAAAGCCTGTCTTGTTGTCAAGGGATATAATCAAAAAATTGGCATTGATTATGCAGAAACATTTTCTCCAGTTGTAAAAATAAGCACTGTTCGTACTCTTTTGGCATTGGCTGCTTATAAAAAATGGCCTCTTCACCAACTAGACGTTAACAATGCTTTTCTGCATGGTAACCTAAAATAGGAGGTGTATATGCAAGTCCCAGAAGGTGTTCCTAATCCTCATAACCTTGTTTGTCTTCTTAAAAAGTCTTTGTATGGTTTAAAGCAGGCTTCTCGGGAATGGCATGAAAAACTGCTTGAAGAACTTCTTTGTCAGGGTTTTACACAATCAAAAAATGATTATAGTTTGTTTGTCAAACGGTCCAATGGTTTTCTCTGTGTTGTGGCTGTATATGTTAATGATGTGATATTAACATGTGATGATGTTCATGCTATTACTCAGCTTAAATCACACTTGGATGCTCTTTTTGGTATTAAAGATCTTGGCAATCTTCATTATTTTTCTTGGTATTGAAGTTTCTCATTCTCCTGATGGTATTGTTTTATGCCAATGAAAATTTGCAAAGGAGTTATTAAATGAAGCTGATATTGATGTTTCTCATCCTGTCTGCACACCCCTTCCTATTCATCTCAAGTTATCCAATACTGATGGTATTTTGCTGTCTAATCCTGAGGTATATAGGTCTCTTGTTGCCAAATTTAATTACCTTACCTCCAGATCTTTCATATACTGTTCAAACTTTGAGTCAATATATGCATGCTCCTAGAAATACACATTTTTCTGCATTACATCATACACTACGATATGTGGCTGGTACTATTAATCAGGGTATCTTGTTAAAAGCTTCAGATCAGCTTAAGTTGCGGGCTTTTTCTGATGCTGACTGGGGATCTTGTGTTGATTCTCGGCTAACTATTACAGGGTATTTGTTGTTATTGGGTGATTCTCCCGTTTCTTGGAAATCCAAGAAACAACATACTGTGTCAAAATCCTCTGCAGAGGCTGAATATCGTGCAATGGCCTCTGCAGCTGCTGCAATTACTTGGCTTGTACGTTTGTTGACTGAACTTGGTGTCTCGAATCTTCAACCAGTTATGCTTCATTGCGACAATCAATCTGCCCTGCATATTGCTCGAAATTCGGTGTTCAATGAGAGAAACAAGCACATTGAGCTTTATTGTCACTTCACTCGTGATAAAGTTCTCGAGGGACTACTGCAACTTAACTATTTGCCTACTCGCTTTCAGCTGGCTGATGTCCTTACTAAGGTGTCTCCTTCTATTCAGTTCAACACTTTGTTGTCCAAGTTGGGTCTGTATACCCTTCCCAACTTGCGGGGGATATTGAGACTACACCTATTTGTATCACACCATCTGGTGCTACTGCTGGTACCACCACTTCTGCATCACAAACTACAGCTGTCAACACTAGTGGTTAAGATAGTTAGTTACGGAATGTCCAGCTCAGCATTTTATTTGTATATAAACCTGTCCAGCTCAGCATTTTGTTTGTATATAAACCTGATTGTAAATAAGCACAATGTATGAATTCATTTTATCTCATTACTCAATCAAACTATTCTGTTTTACTTTCTCCCTCAACATGAATTCAATGTGTATGAATTATCTTCTTCATTTCTGTAAATACATTACTCAATAATGAAGAAAGCTGGCTTTATCATTCCTCCTCTCCTCATATTTGAGTCTAACATAAGGTCTTTTAAAGTCACATATTCATAATTTTACTTTAGTCCTGAAGAAGATGGATCTGATAAATCAATTAGATAGCACACATTTGAGGCTAGCTAACTCTTTGTTTCCTTTTGTACATTCGGATCACTCAATAGTTGTTGGTACATATAAAAAATATTACACATGTTGAATGAGAACAAATAAGAGTAGCATCTTGGCAATCTTTCGAGACCTTGATTTCTATTCTGGCCTTCACTGATCCACAATCACAGAAATGGTTGCTTGAACAGGCACATTCGACTGGACAACAATTCGATTATCTGTCACATTACGTAAAGCATGATTAGGAAACGTATCTCCCCCTGCTATTAACGAATAATGTACGGATTTTACACGATTAGGGAATAGCAGAGCTTGATTAAGATCGACAGTCCAGGATGTATCATTTGCATCATTTCCGTTCGTTGTACCTATAGCAACTGTTGCCTTGACATTCATTCCTCTGGCGTTATTCCTATCAACAACTACTTGATCAATGTCGTTAAAATTTCTGTTTCTTTCGTCCAATTGTACAATGTCTACTCCTTTACCAGACCCCGAAAACATGTTATCAACAATGTTAACTCCACGTGCAACTCCATTTATCGATTTCAGGACAATAAACGCGTCCCCTAGAAAGAAACTACTAGAAATGTGAAGTTGTACAGGGTCTTCTGCGACAATTCCTGTATAATCAAAGTAGGAGTTTATAATCCTGGTTTGAGTTAGACCAGGCAATTTTAGATAAATCCCTGTACCCCCAAAACCCGTCGCCTTATTATAGCAATGTACCCCAGAAATTGTATTAGCTTGGCCGCTTATAAGAATCCCTGTTGCAGCTGAAAAAATAACCACATCTGTTACAGCATTGTCGTTTCCGCTCAGGCTTATTGCAGTTCCAGAGAAGCTTCTTTCTCCAGGATCACCACCAGCAGTGATATGCTGGCCTAAGAAAGAGCTTCGAATGTAGGTCTCATGACCGCCTTGGACAAGAATGCCATAGCTAGTGAAATGTGTAATGTAACAATTATCAATTCCAGTTCTGAGTGATTTTATAACTTGAATTCCTCCTCCCCTGAAGTTTGAGTCTAACATAAGGTCTTTTAAAGTCACATATTCATAATTGTACTCTAGTCCTGAAGAAGATGGATCTGATAAATCAATTAGGTAACCATCTGTTGGAAAATCTTCCGAGGCTGTTAAAGTTCCTCCTTGTATCTGTTCAAAATGCAAAAATCACGTCACTATAAAAAATTAACAATTGTTTACGACAACACTTTTTGTAACAGCACAACAACTTTTAACAGCAATCACAAAAGAACATTCGGTGTCCGATAAATAATATATACAAGTATCTGATTAAAAGAATGTGAAGTAGTATATACCATGAGGTTACCTCTGCCGGCGACCGGCAGCCTTAAGGGGCGGCTAATTTTGTAATTTCCACCATCGAGATCGATTCTTGCTCCTCCGAGATTAACAATATTCTTGTACAAGATTCCGTTCCCCGGATCTCGAGCCGCATCAGAAATTGCATTAAGAATTTCAGTTGTACTATCATTTTTACCACTTGGGTCCGCACCATAAGATGTCACATGAAACACTCGTGATGACCCTTGTGTCTCACTTACCTATATCATCATCAAATAACATAACATCAAAAAAAATAAAATAAAATAAAAAACTATGAATAAAATTAAAGAAAAAGATGAAAAGTATTTAGGACTTACTTGTGATGGTGTTATTGATTGACGTTGAGCAAAAGACTCTTTAAAAGCTTGCATCTTGTGTACTTGTTTAACGTATTGGCTGCCGGAAAAACGATATTCCGGCAACAAACTATCCCGGTAGGCATGAGCTATGATCATGCAAATCAACAATATCAAAACCCTTAACATTGTCATTGTAAGTATCGTCTATTTCTCTGTCTCTTTGGCTCTCTCTCTCTCTCTCTCCCCCCGTCCCTCTCTCTCTCTCAATCTCTCTCTGTGTACGTATAAGAACTAGAGAGAGCTAGGTTTGAGGAGAAGGGCTTTAAGCCTTTAACAATATAAATTAAGAAGAAATGACAACACTGGTGCAGGTATTTATAGGAGAGAAGAGATTGCACATATTTGAGGCTAACTAAAATAAATGTTTTGATGTTACATTTTATATTTTGGATCATGCAAAACCAAGAGTAACGGTATATATCGTCTTAAGAAGCATGCACATAAAATATATACATCACATCACCATGCATAATGTCTGGTTTATTCATAAATATATTTATTTACATGAGTTTCAGTTCCATATTTCTATTATATTGTTCTATCTGCAGTTACAAATTAGTCTGCAGTTATTTCTTATTTACTCATTTTTTGGCATGAAGCTTTAATTTTGTATGGGGTGACCAACTTTTAACTTAAAAGGTTCCTAACAGAGATGAGATGACATGAATTAAGGGGTCATTAGTTGGTTTGTCGTGTGATTTAAGTTTAAATGATTTTGTATTGATAATTGATGTGATTATTTGTTTGAAATTTAGATTAAGGGTCCAAGTGTCCAACTGATCAGATAGACCAGTAAATTAGAGCTTTGATCTATTTGGGTAAAACTATTAGAAACATGGTAAAAGTCACATGTACACTTCAGAATGTAAATAATTTTATTTGACCGGTAAATTACCAATTATCGTAAGATGGGTAGAATTTTAAATAAATGCTCCTGTTTTCAATTTCTTTTTGTAAAAATATGTAAAAGTTATGTATAAAGTTAAATTATAAATTGAAAAAAGTTGAGATTATAAAGTTACATATGAGGTTGAACCGTAACTTTGGTTTGACGAGATTAGAGGGGGTAATGTTAGAGCATATTTAGAAACATCCATGGTAAAAGTCACATGTACACTTCAGATTATAAATAATTTTATTTGACCGGTAAATTACCAATTAACGTAAGATAGGTAGAATTTTAAATAAATACTCATATTTTCAATTTTTTTGTAAATACAAAAATTTTTATCTCTAAATTAAATTATCATCAATTGAAAACAGTTGAGATCATAAAATTACATATTAGACTGCACCATAATTTTGTACCGTAATTTTATGTTGACGAGATTAGAGGGGACAATGTAAGAGCATAATTACAATTAGCATATCAGGTGACATTGAGTTGCATGCAAGTTAGAAGCATTTCTTTGTTGGGTTTGTGCAAATTTTATGGGTTAAGTCTTTGGTTTTACAGAAGAGGTAAGAATATCAGTAATCAGCTTCCTTAATTTGACATAATAATTTAACTCTTTTACTTTTGTACGTATTATATAATCAGAGGCTGCCACGTTAAATATGAGTTATTGTTTGGATTAAAGTGCTACATTTGTTTGAATTTTGATTAATCTGCTCCTTTTATATGATGCTATTGCCGACACTGTTGATCTTCATTCGGCACCTGATTTTAAATGCTAATAATTTTTTCAGGATGCAAATTTTAAATGCTTAGTAAATGATGTGCAACAGAATGCCCGAGAACAGGTAAGCAATTTAATGGCCGGCTCAGAAACAATTAATATTAGTACTTCATTTACATTTATAGTTATTTCATTTATAGTAACTTAAATGAATATTGAGCTTGTCAGCTCTGTTACTCGAGTCCTAAATAGAGTAATTTCTCGGCTCACAAGAATTAGAGTGTTTAAAATCTTATAATAACAAATTTACCGGTAACATTAATCAAATTTTTAACTATTTTGGACTGATGTATAATGGGTTGTTGGATTCAATATAAATTCGTTTGTTGGCTTGGACTGTGGTATCTATTACGAGACTCCCCGAAGGGCATGCCATTTATCAATTAAATATAATAAAATTTAAAATATAATTGTCATACTACTATATAGTGAACTTAAATATAAAATTAAAGTTAATTGATAGTACAAGTGAATACCATCATAATACTCATTTACATTGGTAATTTTTTAGATATTCAAATATATGTAAAAAATTTAGAATTATATTTGTAAATTCTAGACATTTATAATATTAAAATAATTATTAAAAAACAAAAAAATTAGTAAAAGACATGCGAAATCATGAAAAAACATGTCTGGCTAACTGATATCATCACATGTCCATCTTGACAATACCTTGTACCGCTCTGACATGCACCCCAGGCTGGACGTTAATCTTCTTATAAAAACACACGCGTTTTCGATAACAGTTGGATGTAGATGAAAAGGTAAAGAATGCACGGTGGTTTCGAAAGTTCATTTAAATCATTGTTGTTGGACTACTTTCACGAAGAAGTAGAAGCAAAGCAAACGTACGCACTCTTTTACATTTGTGTCGCCAAGCAATTTGTTTGAGTCACTCCTTTATTTTCCCAACTGTTTTACAGCTTTTTGGTAAGGCAAAACTTCGAAGTTCTTCAACCATTTATCTTGTAACTACGATAAGTATAATTGCCAAGTTTGGTTTTTAAGCTGATTTAATAAAGATGTTTAAGGGCGCATATGCCGTATTATTCATGAGTACGTGTTTCTACTGATATTTGAACCTCTAAGAAGTATTTTCCGGAAAACAATACAAGCGTAAGTTACAGATTTCTTTGTAAACTCTGAAAATCTGCAGGAGAAAAATCTGTAAATGAGCAACAATGCATAAAAATCGGAGTAATTCGTTTCTTCCACAGCTAAAACTCTAAAACGACGTTGAGATTATATATGGATTAAAGGCAATTTATAGTTTGTTATCAATCAGAAAATTTTCCTATAACAGAACATAAACAGAACTTTCAAGCATCCGAAGCCAGCTTGTCCAAAAGCTCTGAATACAAATGCAACATTCTCATTATATTCAAAGATAATAATACTACAATTTTAAAACACCTGGAACTAACCGTACATCAGTAGTAAGCTAACCTACCTAGTGTAACTATGGCAACTGAGATATTTGGTACAACATGAGTACAAATATGAAAGATGAGAGAAAATACCATTTTTCAACATAAATACAGGCAAGCAAGGAAGGAATTCGAAGAAAACTTTTAGTAGTTATAGAGAGATAATTTACCCGGAAACATGTAAATTAAAGTCACAGCAAAACACTAGGCCAACTGCTGCAGCTGGTGGACAACATGCGACATTCTAGGACGCATTGATGGCACGCGCTGCGTGCACGAATATACAAGGTCCACAACCTTCTGAACGACTCCAGCTTCAGGAATGTGAGGCGAAGAAGAAATAAGAGGATCCAAGAGCTCAAGGTACCGGTGAGACTGGACAAGAGGTGTAGCCCATTCAAAGATACTCTGATAACCCACCGCATCAACAGCTTGTGCTGGTCTTCGTCCACTGACAATTTCAAGCAACAAAACACCAAAGCTGTAAACATCACTCTTAGTTGTTAGCTCATTTCTATACACAAATTCTGGAGCAAGGTAACCATGAGTTCCACCAGCCATAACTGTACTTTCATCCATCACTTTATATGGCACAAACTTTGATAGGCCAACCCCCTTTAAATGTGCACCAAAATCTTCATTAAGGAGTACATTACTTTCCTGAATATCCCGATGGACAACTTGTGGCTTCACCTTGTCATGGAGAAATCTGTTAAGATAAAAAATTAATTTCAAAATGAGAATAGTGAGGTAAACAATGAATTTCAATACCACATCTCTGGAAACAAGCATAAGCGAGTGAATGACGCACCTAATATTTGATAAATCAACCAAAAATAAGCGATAATACTTTATTCTCAAAAGAAAGTTATGGTTCACCAAAATGCAATAATTATCCTTTTTTTTGCTAAATACAATAATTATCCTTTTAAGAAAGCACAACAAGAGGCCCCTTGCTAATTATTTAAAAGAACAGAAGAGGTCAGGAAAAATGCATAAGCCAGCTTAAAGTGGTAAAAACAGAGGCAGCATCAAGTGCTAATGTGCTATTCCCACTTCCAAATGGGAAAGAAATGCACCTCCTAACAAGTTTGCAATGTAAAATGAGCAGAGTAATCAATCTTCAGTGTCATATATCAATGCATCAAAAGCAAAGTGTAGCAGATTGTACACTACAGAAGATGACATGAAAATTATTTCTTCAACTTTAAAGCAAACAATAGGATTTTACTTACGCAATTCCTTGAGCAAGAGTGGTGGCTACTTTCATTCTCATTACCCAGTCTAAATTTCTACCTCCCACAGGAATGTGGTGTAACCATCTATCCAGTGGCCCATGAACTATGAACTCATACACGATGTAGTGATCACCATGATCGTAGCAGCATCCCTTCACAGAAACTAAATTTGGATGATGAAGTCTTGTTACCCTTTCAATTTCATAAAAGAATTCTTTTTTCCTTTGAAAATTCGACCTTTTCAACCTCTTAACTGCTACTCTTAAACCATCGGGTAGAATCCCGCTATATGTGCCACCTGCTTTGGCATCCCCAAGAAGACGGTTTACTTCACTGAAATTCTTAGTTATTGACCTTAATTCCTCACGCGTAAAGATTTTCCATGATGGTGGAACCAATGCTGATGCTGCTAGATTAGACGATTTGCGTGTTTTTTTTATGCCTTTTACTACGCCTATATACTAGAAGCCAAACCACAACGCTTAAAGATATGCACAGTATAATTCTGACCATCACCACATAGTTTTTCATATTGTATTGTCTGACCATCACCACATAGTTTTTCAACAAATTTTAGTTCTTGAAGTGATGCAATCGCCGCTAAGTGTCCATGATTACGTTGACAATGCCTCTCTGATTCATCCCATGATGTATAATTCTTTATATATTTAAAACATTTTCTCTTACTTGGGCTCATAACCCAACCGGACAGGCATAGTCCTGCATGAACGAAGTAAATACTTTAACACGAACTATATAGATTAAAGTTTTGTAGATAAAAGCGCATTAATTCCATCATAATAAATGACCCAGATATCTATATGAAAAGAAAAAGCCTCGCCTATATACATATTAAATGCAGTATAAAAGTGGATACATTTGATTTTTCAAGATACGTCAAACTAACATTTGTTAATATATATCATACTTGTGGATTGAAATTGCACAAACTAGAGAAGTGAACAATATGCAAATCTAGTAATTAATCATATAATCGTATCTCCAATTCTCTCATCAAGCATAAAAGATACTAAACTAAATGATAATACTATTATATTAAAATGATTTTCTTATGAAATACCGATACATGGGCCAAGCCAAGTCTGAATCGCAGCAACTAAAATCCACAAAAACCTATAATTGATCTTGAGGATCTAGACAGAATCAATGGTAGAAACAACGCAAACTTTCAAATCATTGATCACTTCTACCTTACTGCTCTTTTTCCTATACAACTACTATACTCTTCTATACATTAGTACTAAATTAAACGAACTGCTACTAATTTAATTACGGGAATTCAAATTAAACCAATTGCAACATATTAATAGCCAAAATCATAGCAAATACTAAATCTGAAATAAAAAAGATACTAAATTTCTAAAACAAACAGTTTTACAAATGTACCAGCACTCCTAGTTTCATCACCAGAAGAAGCTACCAAACGCAGACTTATCAAATCATTCGAAACCTAAAATACATTACAAAACAAGAAAACTCATTAGTAAAATCCAATTAAATTCCCACAAAATAAATATCAATTCTTGAAGCTATAATGCAAATTACCCTGCAAGAGTCTGAAAGGTGAAGCACCACACAAGCAATCAAAAGGGTAAGATATTGATGATAAATGAGCTTCATGTCCCCGCTTTACAGGCCCTAAAAAATCAAGTCTTGAAGCTGTAAAGATAACAAGATTTATATAGACACACAAATGCACACACAGAAGTTAGTCACTACCAACAAATGTCAGGATGAGTGTTGAAATTGAAGTATAGAAATGAAGTAAAATGGTAAAAAAAAATTGTTCTTGAAAGCAAGCTGGAGCTAGTGCAAGAAGTCACACATTTTAACTACCAGTACTATTTTTTTTTTTTTGCTAAATAACTACCAGTACTATTTATTTTACAGGTTGCACTTTTTGATTAAGTTGTTTTTTTCAATTTAAAAATGAGATTCAAATTTGTTATAAAAATAGGCCGATTTTCAAAAAATTGTCCATAAATTGCTTAAAAATCGGTTTAAAATATTTATTTGATTGGATCAATTTTTGATAAATCGTCAATAAATCGTAAATCATAATCTCAACCTAATAGTTTCGATTTCCGAAATGTGTAATCAAGTATCTAATTGGTAATGTTATTATCGGTTTATCCAATTCATATTATTTTTTTGGAGAATTTTTCTATTTTACATTTTTTATGTAAAATAATTTTCTTATAAAAATAATTAATATTTATGTATATATATATATAAAGGACAAAAAATATTGGGGCCCTTTATATGTGGGGGCCTAAGCGAACGCTTAGTTGGCTTTACTGTTGAGCCGGCCCTGCCCCAGATTCTCTGAATTTCACATATTACATATCATTGTTGGAACTATTGGAGTTCAATGTACCGACATGCTTCACTAAGTTGGGAAGATAAAGTCATGGTTAAGTTTAAGTCATTGTTGGTACCATGATCATCAACAGGCGCCGAGGAGGCCCCTATTGTATGTTGTAATGCAACCGGTTGTCTCGCTATAACCTGCACGAAAAATGTTGTCTGACATTATTTGCGAGTCCCTCATGATGCATGTTTTGGGAGAAGATAAAATGGCTTAGTTTCAAGAAACATGAAGTTCAGTGAATTGTGTCTCCTGTGCTTGGACAACAATCTACAGCATATTCATCTTAGTTGTTGCAATTTCCAAATAGTGGACTAGTGATATCCACTTGATCATCACCCCTGCGACTTGCTAGATATCCTCAATTCAGTTTACTATTAGAAGTGATAGTGAGGTTATGACTATTCTACTCTTTACCCTCACATCTATTACCCCCCTCAGGCTGTTTTGTTCACCCACCTGGAAGTGTAGTTACAAATTGACTCTTTACTGGCACACATCCCATCTTTTTGGCCTCTTTTAACAAGCATTTATTTACCTCTTGCCATTCTTTTACAGAGCAAAACCAACTTCGCATGATTTAAAGGTTTTCTAAACACAAAATGCCCCACTCATTAAAGCATCCCAGTCCCGGATGCTGACAATGAAAATAAACAAACACCAATAATAGAAGCACATGACATCATTTGTTATAGAAGTTAAAACTTTTAGGATAATATGTCCAGAATAGACAATCCTTTGTGCGCTAAGCTCAAACAGATTTTATCCAAAAGCCTGTGTTGGTTAAGTTATCGCAGTAATGACTGATGATGCATAAATACAAAATCTTGGATCGATATTAAGAGCTAGCAGCACTTGGAAACATGCCACAAACATTAGATACATAAACAAAACATAACTGGAGCAAATTGGAAAAAAATCAATGGATAACTGAACCTGTAAACATGGTCTGAAATCTGAAGCATAATTAAATCTATAAAACTACTATCCTTTTAATAAAACGTTACAGCCTGAAATTGCCAGATACCAAAATCTACTCAAATTCAATGATGATAGAGAAAAGACACCATTTGGCATACCTTTCGCTTCCAAGAAGCAGTCAATTTAAGCACATACAACCTTCACTCTTCTTTGTTTGAACTAGGGGGTGACATAAAAGAGTTTCTCTTTCAATAATTTAAGCGAAACTAATAACTTTAGTTGGTGACCTTTCTGCTAAATTTCTGTGCATTATCCTACGCACCTCCATACAAAGTAATCACTTCCGGAAAATTCACACAGAATTCATCCACAAACCTTTTTTTAAAGTTCTCCTCACTCAGTACTATGAACGAACTCAAGGTCAAGTTATTCTTTAGTACACCCTTTGACAACAAAAACTTCACAACCAAACACCGCGGCATAGTCCACTTTTCCAAGCTATGCATAATAACAAGGGGACGATATGAAATCTGTGATATACTCCATCCTATTTTGTTAACTAAAAAGTCCATTACCCGTTCTATCTTCTCCTCTGAAGCTGTCATCATAAAGGGCTGTTTCCTAACAGCCGAAAGAATTTCTTCGTCTGACCAACCCCACTTCCTAAACAATTCCCACTTCCGCTCCCGAGTTGATTTTCTTAAAGAATAAAACAGGCGAACTGCATCAAAAAAACTTCTCTTTTCTGGATCCAACCCAAGTTCCTTAGTTTCGTCAATAATCGCTTTAAATTTCTCTGTTGGTTGTATCAAATTTCCAGTTTGGTCCCTTAACAACACCAGAATCCTATATTCAGGCACCCCGAGATTTAATAGCAAATTAAAATTAGGTATTAAAGTCTTACTTATATCATAGCTAAAAACCCTTAAATATCTCTTAACCGCGACAACCACACTCACATTATCTTTAAGAAAACTTTTTAGGAGCTCGCAAGATGGTATAATACGATTTTTTAAACCACGTTGAAGAATTCTAAGATCAGCCTCGAGCATTTCACAAAGGTCATTAGATGTAAATCCAAAGGAATGTAAATAGTCCAACTTAGGTTTGACTTTACCTATATTTAAAGATACGATTGACGGGTGCTTGTCGAACAATTTCGAAAATTGGGTATCAGTGAATCCATAATTCTCGAAAAGGCCCTTAATAGAAGTGAGTTTAGAACTAACATCTACAGAAATATTAGAAGAATTTTTAGAAGTGAGTTTAGAACTAAGTTTTTCAGACAAATTAGAAGAATTTTTTGAAGTGAGTTCAAAACTAACTTTTTTAGACAAATAAGAAGAATTCCCCCCCCTGTGAAGAAACTGGAGCTGCAACTTCAGTCTATTATCCTCTGTTACCCCGTACAAATTAAGCACTTGAGGAAATTTCACACAGAATCTATCAACATACTGTTTTCTAAATTTATCCCCACGCAGTTTTATGAACGAACGCAAGGTCAAGTCCTTCAGTACACCCTTTGACAACAAAAATTGAACAACCAAACACCGTGGCATAGTCCACTTTTCGAAGCTATGCATAATAGCATTAGGATAAGATGCCACCTCTGATGCGTTCCATCCCATTTTGTTAACCAAAAAATCCATGACCCGCTGAATCTTCTCCTCAGCAGTCATCATCATAGTAGGCTGCTTCTTAAATGCCAAAAGAATCTCATCATCTGACCAGCCCCACATCCTAAACAGATCCCATTTTCGCTCTCGAGTCTCTTTGCTTAATCCACTCCACACATTGATTGCACCTAAAAAGGGACTCTTCCCTGGATCAAACCCCATTTCCCTAATTTCTCTAACAATAATTTTAAACCTGTTGGCACTATTTAGTAAACTGGTCGGCTGTTGCTTTAGCATTGCCAAAATCCTAGAATTCGGAACCCCATAATGTCGCAACAATTCAATATTAGGTACTACTGCTTTACTCAAATCGTACTTCATCACCCTGGGGTGCTTCTTAACCAAAACAATTACGCTCTTACAATCTTTAAGCAAACCCTTCAAAATCTCACAAGATGGTTTAATATAAGCGTCTAAACTGCGCCTCATAACATATCCATTAGCTGCTAGTATTTGACAAAGGTCCCTGGACTTAAACCCATAAGAATGTAAAAAGTCTAATTTGGCTTTGGCTCTATCAACATTCAAAGATAACATAAATGGGTACTTTTCGAGTAGTTTCGAAACTTGGGTATCAGTAAATCCATAATTCTCGAAAAGGGCCTTAATACATGTGAGTTTAGAGCTAACATTTTCAGACAAATGTCTATGGGTTGAATTCAAGAAACACAAATGGGTTGAATTTAAAGAAGCAATAACAGTAGCATTCTTATTCTTGAGCATATGTTTGTATATAAAGGTAAACATATTGAAGTGAATAGTTTGAAGTTTAAGACAAGGGGCATCTTAAAAATGACATAAAGTACTAACCTTTGGGAACATATGGGTTTTGCAGTCTGCTTAGGTTGTTGTCGATGTCTGTAATAATTTTGGTGAGTGGTAAAGAAAAAGAGGGATAGTTGAAGAAAGTACAGATTTGGGCCTCTGGATTTTAGAATGGGTTGCTAAGTGGTGACATATGTAGTCATGTACAGCCCTTTTTAAGATCAAGATCACGTTGTGGGCTATGTCATAAACGGAGGTAGAATTAGGCCCGTCAATGCACCAGGTTCGGATCCGATCTATCTAAATTCATATCCGATCAATAACATATTATCAGATTTTTTTAATTGGATCAAATTTCAGGTCGGATTTTATTTAGTTAAATCCATATCCGCAGCCTCGAATCGAATCGAGTCCGATTAAATTTTCGTTCCATTGACAGATCTACTATCTACACTATATTAAAAGAGAGTACAACTAATGTCATAATTAAATATCTGATATCATTAAATTATATGTGTCAAACTCACATTCATTTGATGATGTCATCTTACACTAATTTTTTTTCCTAATTAAATATAATTTCAATGTCTCTATTTCATTATAACCTCCACTTATTCTCTCTCTTCCTCATTTATCATTTTTCCCTCCTCATTTTTAAAGTTTCCACTAATTCTTTATTCCACTAATTTAAATATTCATCAATTTGTTATATATTTTTATAATTAATAAAAAATATAATTTTATTTTATTTCTCATTATCATAATATGATATAAATATAATACATATTGAAATTAAACTATTTCAAAAAATATTTTTATAAAAAGAATTATAATATAACCGGTCATGTGCCCAGGAACTAATCTAGTGTAGAATAATAAAAGAGTTTTTATCGTAGTGCATTCCTAAACTTTATTCTAAAAATACTTTAATTCTTGCGCTATAAATAACTTTATTCTAAAAACACTTTAATACCTGCCCTATAAACAAGGACAACTCGCACCTTTTACTTCAAAACTAACTTCATTTTACACCTTTTCTATCAATTTCAGTGTTACCATTAATTAATTAAAAGGTGACATTAGGAATAAAATATTTACTCCCTATTTTTCCAATTCAATCTTCTCCTTTCTAATAATTTAGAGCCCATTATCATTTCAAATTGCATATTGCATTGTTGACGGTCATAAATCCTGTCTGCCTTCCTCCGATGAAATATTTTGCACAACCCATTTCTAAATCTTTCCCATTTGAGTGCTCAGAGCATACCAAAGTTTAGGTTCTCCTTGACAATAAAAACACAACTAAACAATGCGGCATAGTCCCGTCATCCACGCTATGCATAGCAACAATTAGGGTTAGTTTTAGTGCGTTTGAGAGCTCAAAATCGCACCGAATCACATATAACGATTTTTTAAGTCTTTGGTCTCAGTTGTGACTACAATTACGGTTAATCGCGATTTTTTCAACCACGACTTCGCGATTGGTGAGGATCGACTTGCGATTCAACCACCGACTTATACGATAAATGATAAATAAAATAATTTATTAAAATATTCCCACCAAATCTTATAATTTTGTAAAATTAAAATGTTTTATAAGTGTTTACTGTCAATTGTAAAACAAATTCAATGGTATGCTACAACAAAATAAAAAGATAGTACCCCAAAGGCCAACACCCCAAAGACCCAATTTTTTTATTCAATAACTTTTATTTACGGTGTTTTATAATACACCATATATATATATATATATATATATATATATATATATAAATGTGAGGAAAGTTCTATGTAAACCACTTTTTAATCGGAGACCTTGGAGACCACATATGTTCTGCAATCAAAACACTTTAAAATATATTATTTTATGAAGTATGTTTTACAAGTATCACTAATTCATTAAAATTGTTAAAGATCATTTAAGTTTAATAAGTAAAATTTGTATTTTCGGCAAACTAAACAAATATTCTGGAAACTTAACATGTTTTGCAGAATAAAATATTTTTGTAATGTTTTACATGTGATACATATATGATATTCAAGATTTTGAATAAAATAAAGATCTTTGTAGAGCATGATTCGCAAAATAATATGTTTTGCAATGTTTTTTTGAAATATTTTTGCTTGCAGAACATAAGTGGTCTCCAAAAAAAAGCGGTCTCTGTAAATATATATATATATATATATATATATATATATATATATAGCTGTTTGCGGTTTGCAGTTGCAGTTCGAGTTTTGCGATTATTTTAAAATTTAATCCGCAGTCAATTCACGAATTTGTGATTCCTGTATTTTCAATTCGCATTCAATACGCATTTTACGGTTATTCATAATAAGCGGTGTGATTATGAGCAGTGCAACCGATTGGTGCCATCGAGCAAATTACCAATTACCTTACATGTACCCCATAATACCCTAAGAGTATGTCCAATGTCGTGCTAAATGATGTGATATATCTATAATATAACACAAAATCTGAATTTTGACAATTCAATAGTGGTGTAAATACTGTATTAAAATAGCACGGTTCTATAATTTGTGCTAAATAATGCACAAAATATAGCACTTTTATATTTGCCACATTATAAAATAGTTACAAAAAGAGAGGGAAAGAGAGAATAAATAAAAGTAAAATTTTTTATACACATATAAATAGAAAAGTTAGTTAAATTTGAAATAATTTAGTAAAATATAGAAACAACCATTGGAGACGTGGTGTTATTTTAGCACCAAAAATCACCTTTTGATTCTAAATTACAGCAATAGGTGCAGCTATTTTTACAACACCATTGGCTTTGCCAAGATGAATACTCTAATCCATCCAATATAATTTTTTTTAACTCTTTATGGATTAGCACCCTTTTCATCATTTATAATCCCTTTAAATTTCCACGTGACTAATTTTGAAATTCGAATATTTAAATTTTGGGGAAATAGTAATTCCCCGCCAATGTATTGTTAATCTCGAGAAATTAAATCAAAAAATGATTGGCATTTAGTCCGTGTGATAAACAAATACACGTGCGTAAATATATCATAAGAATAGCCAACATTATTAAACAGTTCATGGACAATTGATCCTATGAAACAACTGTTACACAATTTGAGAAAAATGCAAAGAAAATTAGCGTGTTGGTGTGTATGAAAAACAGACTTGTTAAAATGCCTATGTTATATTTTTACTTGACACCGTTATATATCTTTTGATCAGAGAATATGAACTTTTGATCCCTCAATCTTGTGAAACTATTCTATATGTTTTAGAGAACAGACATCTAAAAAGCAAATGCCAGCTCCATAAGAATTATCACTTTCTGACTCAGTGTTATGTAACTGACACTCACATCTTACACTAATAAGGTATTGGAGTAAGATTTATCAAAAGGCAAGATAAGAATCTCCAAAAAGGTATTAATGATCGAACAATGGATTACGAGTGCCGTAAGCATATAAAAGTAATGGACAAAGTAACAGGATACCATTAGACATATGCTTTTACATAAAATGTTGGATTTTGAGCACATGATTATGACTAATTCAAATGAAAGACTTTAAAATCTTTGACCCCTGTAAACTAGTTTAACATAATTCCATTATTTGGAAAATCTTGAGATTGATAAATCCAAGTTCAGGTTCGCAGGTTCTCTTTGAGAAAAAAGAAAAAACTTCTCTTTTCTGGATCGAACCCAAATTCCTTAATTTCTTCAATAATCGCTTTAATTTTTGTTGTTGAAAGTTCCAAACTCGCAGTCTTGTTCCTCAACATCCCCATAATTCTACATTCAGGCACCCCAAGACTCAACAGTAAATCAACATTAGGTGTTAAAGTCTTACATATATCATGCTTAAGTACCCTTGAATTCCTCGTAATTGCAACAACCACACTCGCATTATCTTTAAGCAAACTTTTCAAGACCTCGCAAGATGGTATAATGTGATTTTCTAAACTGCGGTGAAGAATACTTAGATTCGGCTCAAGAATTTTACAGAGGTCATTGAAGTTAAAGTCATAGGAATGTAAATAGTCCAACTGAAACTTGACTGTACCTATATTTAAAGATACAATTGATGGGTACTCTACTTGTGGAACAATTTGGAAAACTGGGTATCAGTGAATCCATAATTCTCGAAAAGACCCTTAACATAAGTGAGTTTAGAACTAACATACAAACAGGGTATATTGTGTTACTCTTAAGCATATGTTTGTATACAAATGTAAACATATTGAAGTGACTATAGAGACAAGGGGTGTCTTAAAAATGACAGAAAGTGCTAACTTTTGTGTTTCTTTTGGCTTTGCAGTGTTTGTTTAGGTTGTCGATTTTCTGTATTTTTGGGAGGGGTAAGAAAAAGAGGGATAGTTGAAGAAAGTGGAGCTTTGGGCCTCTGGATTTTAGGATGGGTTGCTAAGTGGCCCAAATACATGTACAGCCTTTTTGAGATGAACAGATGTAGAAATTAGAATAATACATTCCCTCCCCTCCGATCCTCGAGGTTCTTTATTTATATCGGGGGATGGGGATCAACACGTATTTTAATTCTCCCGTAAAATATGGTTTTTTAGAAAATTTTAAATATATTTTTCTTTTGAATAAAAATATAATGTTTGAATTTTTATACAGAAAAAGAAAATTTTAAAAATAAATTATAGAATCATATTTTATAATAATTTTAAAATGAGTGTCAAGAATGAATAAAAAGTATGTTAATAAATAACTGGGACGGAGTGAGTATTAAAGAGTTTTTTCATATTGTTATCCCAGAAATTTTATTCTAAAGACGCTTTAGTTTTGCACTTTAAACACGAACATTTTGCATATTTTACTTCAAAACTATTCATTTTACACCTTTCATTTTAACTAGTTTACTATGATATGCCGCGCTTCGCTGCGAACTTATAAACGTGTTTTTAAATAAAAATTTAAAATAATATTATGATATTTTTTGGGTTTCTAGTTTCGTGTTGGTCATTCTGAAATTCCGAATAATATAGAATTTTAAAGAAACGCTCTATAAACTCTTCTATGATTTTCTTGTCATCGGAAATCTTGATTCTGACCCTAACGTCTAGTAAACTGTGCTTCACAGTGTTCTTATAAACCTCGAGTTTTCATGTCCTACTCCCGCCATTCATCAATTATTTGATTGACATGCGTGTTATCTGCGTGTTTATGATCACATTAAACAAAAAGTATTTAAACAAACCTAAAAATTGAGCGATAAATATTATAAAAAACTTAAAACAAAACAATAATATTAATTTACTTAAAAAAGTACTATAGAATGAACCCTAAGACGAGTCCTCGACTTACAAAACAAATCACAAAACCCAAACAGTAGTAAATTCATAACTTCAATCACACCATACTATAAAAAATAATCATTAAGAGTTTAATTCACAAACAACCCTTACACATGCATACTTACACGTGCAAATATATATGGAAAAATATAAGAAGGTGGCTCACCACTGTGCAGCTCACTCGACGTGTGTTGTGCTCAAAATCTCGCATGAGCTCGATTTAAGGCCCATAAGGGGGATTGAGCCCAAAGGGCGTGGATTAAGACATGGTTGGGTGCAATTTTGTCCCAAAGATTATTGTTTTTGGAGGTATTTACACTTAGGTGCAGCGTACCATGTGAAGCTGCAGCTTATTATGAGAGGTTTTCTCAGCTATATGAAGTTGCAGGCCACTAGAGGAAGTTAAAGCTAACTAGCAGAAGTTCAACTAGATTTTGGGTAGGCATGCATGGTCATGGAAGGTGTTGTTTATCAACAGGTGAAGCCTTGGTTAGGAAGGTGAGGTGCTGGAAGCACTCTGGTAACTTGTCAGGCTGGAGAGGTACTAGAACAGGCATACCAGCGTACCTCCTGGGTAGAATTAGTATTTGACAAGGATTGTACCTCCTAAAATCAAGGAGAATTGATTCTATTTTCAAGGAATGGTTTCGTAATGCATTTCTACCACTAAAAATATGGTGATAAGTCATAATTAAAGAATAAATACATGGTTTTATGATAATTATATTTTGGTGATTGATTAATATGGATTTCTAGTTTCCAACCTAGTTAGGACACTGGAAGCTCGCTTGGACGCAGTTGGATTAATTTGGGCACATGGAATGGCTTATAAAAACATGGCTTTCTCATCAAGTAAAGGAGTCCAAAACCTGAGAACTACATGTGACTTGATTCCTATAAATATAGGATATGTAGGCACTTTGCAAGGGTGGGAAAACGTTGATTCTCACTCAATTTACTCTATGAGGATCACGTAGAAAGTGGAACAATATGCATTTATGGGCATCCCCGCGGCCGTCTAAGAATTACTCCGCCTTCCATTCTTGGAAACCTTGCAAACTCAGTCCCAAAAAATGTCATATCTCTCCACCCACTCCAGCAGGCGAACCTGGAGCTGCGGTTGCGATAAAAAAGTTTGAAACAACAATATCCGTTCTTATACTTGAAAACCAAGGGTAAAATTAGTTATTTCAGCAATATTTACTCGGGGTGTTGTTACCAAATTCCTCTCATAATATTTTGGCGCTAGAAGGAGGGGATCATTATAATTTTTAGAGAGGAAAGATGTCCGACGATGGTCGTACCTTGAAGAATAAATGTGATAATCTTGCAAATGAGCCCATGAATGGTGTATCAACAAGAGATCTCGGGAATCAAGACGATATACATGAAGGAGAATCAATCTCTCAAGAAAGTGTGTTAAAAAAAGATGATGAATCGATGGAAAAACCCTGGCTCATCGGAGAAAATAGGTAAAAAGGTATAAAAATGAATACATAACTTTTACATGCATGAGTTACGGTCTTGGGGAAAAAAGATTGAGAAAAATGGCCAAAAAGGAAGATATTTTACACTTATTACAATATGGAAAATAGCTTCATACGAGTCTCTGGCGCGAAGCTGAACCTCAAGCTGCTGATGATTGTAAATGTCACATGAATAGGTTCGAATGAGTTTCAGGCGCGAAGGTAAACCTCAAGATATTGATGTAGGTAAAAGGCCATCTAGATAGGACCATATGACCTTCAGCCGCACAACTGAATCTCAAGTTGTTGATGGAAGTAAAGGTCATTTGGAGAGGACCATATGAGCTTAAGGCGCAAAGCTGAATCTGAACCTACCAACAGAAGTAAAGGCCATGTGGATAGGTTTATATGAGCTTCAGACGCAAAGCTGAACCTCAACATCCTGATGGATTCAAAGCTGTTTGAAGAGTTTTCAGGCGAGATGTGAATGAGTTGAAGGCAAGAGGAACCTCAATATGAAGGTTGCCTCATGGAAGAAGGTTCTCGAAGCCCAAGGGGGAAACTCATCTTAGAGGTTCAACTGTTAAGAGGTTAATGACTACAACAGTTCTCACAGTAGAAATCGTGGAGTAAATGTCTGGTTCGCGCCATGCTTTAGCTCATAAGGGGAGAAAGTAGCTGAACCTGAAGGCGAGGGGCGAACCTCCTGATGAATGAAAAGCAGCTGAAGCTGATTTCTCTCAATTGTATGAACCTCTTGGTCATATGAGCAACATGTAAACTTGGATACAAACAAAAAGGCCCATATAAGGACACAAACCTTCTGGGTGATAAGACGCAGGAGAACCTGAAAAAATATTAGGACGTGAACCTCCCAATTGGTGAACACAACTGAAGCCGAGGATGTGAACCTCTTGGATAACGAGCAATAGGTGAACTTGGATGCCAGCAAAGATGTTCATATGCAAATACGCACCTCCTAGGCGAGGAGGCATAAAATGACCTGGAAGCACATAAGGATGCGAAACTCTTGGAAGATAAGGTTCAGGGAGATGAGTCCCAAGGTCAAGAAACTTCACCTAATAGAAGCACCGAGTTTCTCCTACGGGATGTTAGATGATGGAAGATCACCTGAACTAGAGGATTCCAACATCATGTCTTGTTTAGATGGCTAATAAGGAGACTATAAGGAAAAAAATCAGGACAATGAGATCATGACTCATATGGAGGTGCATGTGCTTGGAGCTTCGCAAGTAGTGGGCCTCTACTAGAAGGATCTATGGAAACATTTTTGTTTAGGTTTGACTACTTGAACCTAGGATGTTTAACTCCAAGGAAAAGTAATTTGGCGTGATCCTGAATAAAAATTGATAAATGTTTCTCCTATTGTATCTCTTATTTCCTACAACGAGCATGCTCAGGTAAGCTTAGGGGTTCGTAGTTGAAGCTGTTTGTCACCTAATGAAAGGTTAAAGGTTGGATTTACTAGGTAATTAGGGGAATAAAACTTCTTTTATACTTAATGGTTATGGGGATTCAGCCGGGATCTTAGAATACCTCGAGGAAGGAATTTTGGAAGAGGCAAATGACCTTTCGCTCAATAAGGGAAATAGCGCGAGATACACACATGAACCTCTTCAAGGAAACACCAGAAGTTGTGAAAGCTCAAGGAGACGAGGAGGCTAATAATGAAATCTCGGATGGAATGAATTTGGATTCCCGTATGCTCAGTCATAATGGTATCTTAAAAGTGATAATTTTTCAAGCAAATTAGCAATGACTTGGTCATGGCTCGGATTTGGAGTTGCAGATGATGGCTTTGATTATATATGGACTGGAATTGAAGGAATGTGGGTTGCATATGGAACACGACCAGGTCAAGGTTCATAAAGGAAACTACTACAGAAGAGGATGATGGAGATTCAAGTCCTCACCAGAGCTCTGCTCATAATTCAAATGAAGGCTCAAGTGATGAATCCGAGAAAGAAGAGGTGCATGGATTTGAACTATTTCAACATGAAAATGGAGGTGTATCAGGTGGCAGATCCGCAAGAGGCAGGTTCATGTGAATCTTTGGATCTTGGCGTAGTTCAGGTACATACAAATATTAAGAAATGATGACCATAGAGGTTTATGCAAGTACGAGGAGGAACAAGTACGCCTTGTCCACAAAGGATATAGATAAGGTAATAAAGAAAGGATTTGAAGGATTTGCACCGTAGTTAGAAGTTCAAGCCAATTCGTAGGTAAAAATTATTGCATGTAAGTCGAAGACTCCAAGGTACTTCAACAAGGTTCGAGCTCACCCTCTGAAAGTTCATTGCCGTTATGGATGAAAGGTTACATGTTACATGAAGGGTCAAGCCAGAGAAGCTCCTCCGCAGGATTCATGGCATAATTGGGCAACGTTTGAGGATATGGTTTATAGTTTCAGTTGCACCCCAGATATTTACCAAGTTCAGGGAAGCCAGCAGGAGTTTTACAGGTTCAGCTGGATTTCACCTGCACTTAAAAGGTCCCCAGAATCATGACTATTCACATGGAGAAGTTTCACAATGTGCTTAAGGTTCAGGAAGAAAAAAGTACGAAATGACCTCTCGGTAAATGACGAGGTTGGTGTGAGATTCACTTATGAACTCATTAAAAAAAGAAGCACGAGCAGCGAAAGATCAAGAAAGTAATGGATCTAACAAAAGAATCCTATTCAGAATGGACTCAGATTTGCATATGTAGAAGATAAAGGAAAAAATCCAGGAAGGAGACGTTCACATCATTTTCAAAAGAGGTTGTTGTTATTTAAGGGGTAGCTTTCCCCCAAGGTGTCATTACCGACATCTTTACCTATAGAAGATAAAGAAAAAGTTGTACCTGAACGTACGACAATAACGGGAGGCACTCGTAATATATTTGGAGGTTCGAGCCAACGCGCAGCTAAAACTAGTAGATGTGGGCATAAGACTCCAAAGACGGTTACTATGAAGTTTTTGACATACGCTTCACCTATGAATGATGCCACAAAGGCTCCTGACTATGGTGTAGACGATGCAAATTGGAAGAGGTCGTACCTCAGCAATTTGGATCCTTGGAAGGATGGATATTCATTCATGGCAAACATGTTCATTGATATTGAGGTAAAGCTGATGGTTTCAACCTAAAGTTGAGGTTTCTCCAATAAAAGAGAATGCTTACACATCCTATAAAAAGAAAGTCAGATGGCTTAGAGGATATCTTTGTTTCCCAATATTCTATCAATATTCTGTCATGGAGGAGCTTGAATCATTGGAATGAGGTCCTCATCTGAAGCTCAAACTAAAGGGAGCTTCAACCTTGGAAGCTTAATGGCAGAAACTGAACTTGAATCGACGCGGCATACACAAAGATAAGTCCTACTTTCGTGCTTTTACATATTACTTATTATGTCTATTTCTGGTGCATATAAGAAAATATAAGGAATAATGAAAATGGTTTGGTATTCGTAGTTAACATGCTTAGGTTAATGAGAAGGTTTATTACTATTAGTACTCCCGTGGGGTAGTACATCACCTCTAGTTGATAGGATAACTATTAAGTAATATTAAAAGGAAAGTTGACTGATATAATGGTAATTCGGTCGCTTGTATATTATATGTTATGAATTGGCAAAACAAGTTTGGATAGATTGAATTATAACTATTTGGAAATCTCTTAGTTAAGAGGGATATGTGGTAATAAGACTAGTAAGTCGAGTTAAGTAACCTTTGTAAGCGATGGTGAGTAAGCTAACTTGGGTTTAATAGTACAAGGAAAATATATAGTGTAACTTCAGCTTGAGCCGCGAGCATGCGCTAGTGTTAGTCGCTAAACACGCGCTAATAATATACGCAAGTATACGAGTTCGCAAGTAGTAAAGAATCTTTTCTAGTTCGTTCCCACATAGACTGTATTGGTTAACTAATTAATTTATGCACTGAAGCAACAATGTATGGTTATTATTCAATGCTAAGATGATAACTGATTGAGATTGTTATCAACTAAGAATTAAACTAATAATTATAACTACGAGAATAAGATTGATTGAATTTATATATATGACAAACATGAGATTCTAACTTCATTAAATACTTCATTCAATAGTCTTTTCATTCTTAACCTTAGCATGCAATGGTGATGATACTAATCTGATAACACGAAACTGATAAACGCCAACTTTCGTTGCACGAGTACCATACTACCAGACATCCACAAAAGAGATAGAAGCTGAATAGACACCAATTATATTGAGACCCTATATATCTATAGAATTTGACAACATAACGGTTTAAGCACAAGTTATCTATCTTGATTACATAGGGCAAGCAAGTTGGTTAAAATTACCCATGAATCATGCATAACAATACCTGAACCTATGCTAGCATGACAAGTTCTAAATCCTTAAATTCACTTTCGCTTCATTAAGTATTAACATGCTATATTATAAGTTCGCGACGCTCATAAGACGAATAAGCAAAACTAATACTAGGTTATCATACAATCACCACACACTAAGGCTTCAAACGAATTAACTAAAGAAATCCATAAATAAATCCGCTAGAACCCCACGATAACGATTAATCCATAATCGGACTCATCATCAACGTGGGTTCCGATGAAAGCATGTTAAAAAAATGTAGTCTTTATAACAAATAATTAAAACCAAGTACAAAACAAAAGTATAGGTTCAACAAAACAAGAAACAAACATCCAAGGTTACAACTCGAAACAAAGATTCACAAGAATAAACTAGATCGTCTTCGCCTTTGTTGAATTGTGCTATAGGTCTCTTGCCGTCTTCTCTTTGTGTTATGTCTTGATATCTCTTAAAAAATGACCTAAATTATACTTATATAGCAGCCCAAGTAAGATAAAAGTCCTCCCAATTATAAATCAATTAGAATCAGGATTCTGAAGTCCCGACCTGGCGCGGCCGCGTGCTGCGCGGGCGCGCCGTGCTTCTGGAAAAACTTCTGAAATTCTTTAATTCCTGCTGCAATCGAGTTGGCTTCCGGAGCTTTATTCTTTAGACACCATCCTAACACCATATTATCATAAAAACAATGCTAATTCACCTGATTCCTCAGATAATGCCTGAAATGCAAAAACACTACAAAACACATCAAAAACATAAATAACTTGAGTACAAAACATCAATTCAAGCCTTTATAGAGCATTATAAAGTGTCATAAATGCCACTCAACATACCCCCAAACTTGAATCAATGCTTGTCCTCAAGCATAAACAGACTCAAAAACACGAGAATAAAAATGCATGAATACAACTAATATGAATGCAATGATCCCCAATAGAATAATTCATCCAATCAACAAGCAACACCTTAGCAAATACAGTTACTCGCATAAAGATCAATTAAATCATACAAATCAACTCACAAACTAAAGACGTGCGTGTGTGCAACTGCTTACATATATACTATCACAACTAGATCGACAATCATGGCTCACTACTTATCAAGACAATCACAAGTTTATAAACAGAATAAAAGCTAGACTCAAAATAACTTATAACACTTCAATTCTTATATCGGAGTTAATCATGGATTCATGCTTTTATTTAAACAAAACAAAACACATATGCTTATTTGATCGTGCAATGAGTGAGGCCCACAAAAGACTTATACAATAGTACCCATGTAGCGAGCGTTAGGTTAGTGGATCCCAGACTATACAAGCCTTAGGTCACTAGGCACAAAGTCCCCTAAGAACTTAATAACTGAAGTACTAAAGAGCCCACTCGTGGTCAATTATACATAACACTTATTCTTCTGTTTTCTCTTTTTTTTTATTTTTTTTTTCAATTTCTGAATGAGTGCGTTTCGCTCCATCTCATTCAACCCTAGACTACTCATATAAATATGAGCCAGCTACTAGCCATTTGACACATAGCCACACAACTAGCAATGAAATCCAATTTTATCCACTTTTTAAATATCCATGTCTTTTATTATTAAGAGAATATCCTAAATTCTAAATATAAACAAGCGATTAAACCTCGACAAACCAACAAACCCTGATTATGATCTAGCACTCTAGCAACCTATAAGACTTAGTGAAATACAAGTATCTCTAGCATGCAAATCAACTTAATATGACTTAACATCTCTAAGCACGACATCACTACAGTAGCATCAATATCACCAATCAATCGGAAAAATCATCTAAGGGATCATGTTATAATGCAAATGCATGAAGCTATATGAATGCATGTGATAATCGATAAAGATAGGATGTACGCAAGAAATTGCGTACTTGGATGGTATGGTGTATGGTTGATGAACTAAAAATATATTATTTATACATGAAAAGACCCGTGATGCTATAGCCTACGTGATTCCCTTTGGGTGGTAAGACATTACTTATGCAAATATATATATATATATATATTGATATATGGGATTAATGGATGAATATGACATGGTAGACTTCAGAGTCTACGATGTACTGTAATAGAAGTACTCCACCGTTGATGGCACAAAGACTTCCAGAATTAAGGAAAACAAGTTTTACACAAGGATTTTCTGCTTAAGGCTGAAAAATAACATGCAGGAATTTAGGTCCCACATAATATGTTAAATTATGCATGTTAGGTGAATATGTTATTATATGTGCTTCCAAGAAGATTATGAAATAGAAAGAAATATATGGTAAGGTATCAGAAAGGCGGTGGAGTTGAACAATTCTAACTAACCGATCCGCATAAAACATCAGTAAAACATAAATATACATCTACTATACAATCATATGATACTGTAAAAATATGAAAAACAACTATTGACCTAATTCAATTTGCATCTTAATATAATTTAACCTCGTGAAATTTCTTCATTGTACAAAAGAGAGCAGTGATTTCATGAAAGCACACAATCTATTTAGTTCTATTCTTAGAGAATTCACCTCGAAGATATTTCATGCAAGATTTAAAGCTAAAATTATACCACAAGAAGATTAAACGACATAGCATTAATCAATTATAGTCTAAAAGAAAAGAAAGCTTGTCAAGAATGTGTACCTCTTGAATATTTGTTGCTATAAAGAACAAAAATATAATCATTCAATCGATTAAATAAGTCTTGCAACATTCGAAAGCTCTTCCAAATCACAACAGCTTCTTATAAATTCTAGATTTTTTGCTTTGATTTTGAACAATAAACATTCATATTTCTCAGAGTTTTATTGTTAAGGAGCAAGTTTACAACAAGAAAAGATCATTTTCTGTTCCAGAAAAGGCTCCAAATTTTATTGTTCAAAAATGTGACAATAAGCATTAGGGAACAAGTGTAATTTCCTCCACAGGCGGTATACATACTCTGGAGAGGTGTCACTTAAATCAACTCCGTAATAAGGAAAAGAATAAAAGCTTTCAACCGAATGTTTAGCACCCTTTTATCAAATATGTTATATCATAGTCGGTAAAACTTACCCAAAAGACTTTGAAGTTTTGATGAATGTGCAAGTATGCCGGGAAGTAGATTCTAACATGACCAATTATCAACACCGAGCACCAACTTAATCAAATTTTGAAATGTAGGCAAATGTTAATAATAATCAGATACACCATCGAGGGCTTTTAAATAAAAAGGCAACACATAAAAATCATTTTAATTTGCAGAAAATTTGGAAAAAAGATACGAAGATTACTGCAATAGTCTTATGAGTTAAAAGTCAAACAATATACATAGCTAATTTTGTCAAGAATCATAAACAAGGGAAAGCAGGCATTTGCATTCGTACAACCCCACTAGATGTGTGTAGGTTTTGCAAAATTTATTTGTAATTCAGTATATTGTCTACTATCTCATATAACATATTTTATTAAAACTAACTTAATAACATACAATCAATGTAATTAAATTACTAATTTAAAAGGGCCAAAAACTAGAAATTTTGAGATTATGTTCCAAGATTTATTCGTGGCTAATAATACTAACTTTAAAAGATTATTATTTAACCCTAATTTAAAAAGTTCACTTCAAAAACTTGCATGTGGGCGTATGTTTGACAAATTTAAGTATTTTTTTTACAAATACCTTGAAATATGAGGATTTGAGAATTACAAAAATTATAGAAAATTTATTAAAATTTATAATTTTGAAAAATAAAAAATCATCTTATAAATTGAGATATTAAATATATTTATGATTCAAATCCAACATACCCGATTTCAAAATTTTGAAATCTTAATAAAATACCCAATATTTTAAAAATAATCGACAAATCAAATTGAATACTACAAAATTTTCTGTATTTCCTAAAATTTAAACTTAAGAACTAAGAATCTCTAAAATTCAAAACAATATTTTTAAAAACCGTCAAATACTCCTCCTAAGCATCACTTTAAATAAATAATATTCATTTTTAAAACCTTTTAGAAAATATTCCCCTCAAGAATGTAATTTACAAATACATAGAACTTTTGTTCCTAAATGTTTAGGTCATAAAATTAGAGAAAGTTGTCTCCATAAAATTATATAATTTTAAAGAAAGTTGTCTGTCATTAGTAAAATAACCATTTACACTTCTCAAAACATGCAATTAACATATACTCAGTTCTAAGCACTAAGCTCATACGCTATAAGATGAGAAAAATGGAACCACCTGAGTACTAGATCTTGAACTGAGACATAGATTTGGTCTTCATCATCTCCTCGTTACTGTTGAATGATAACTTTACAGAATTTGACAAACTTCTATCACATCGGGCTGTTAATGTATCAAACTCGCATACATATATCGATAGTACTTCAAAATATAGATTGGTCCAATATCCATATTGGTGAAAGTAGGTTGAACCCAATTGTGCAAAACAAATTCTCTGCCTTTTGAAGACTACAAGACCAGACGAATAAATTATGCACTGTGCTAGATACATGTAATCATCTTTTACAAAGGAAAGATCGTGGAAATATCCTTGGACAACCTTCACACGACAATTTCCTTTCGTTTCTAGCATTTAGTGTATGGGTAAATGAGTTAATTAGTCCCTATACAATACCAAAACTTTCACTTGGATCACCAGCTACAAATATTTTTATTGGCATTATTAAAATACATAAATCGGTCAATCACATTACTAAACACCAAAATTTTTCCAAAACCGTTAAAATGCGTTGACTATTAACGGAGATACCCGTTAAACAATCTGAAAACTTTCAAATTAATCACTGAGTCGCAAAAAAAAATAAATTAAAATTTATTTTTTAACCAAACAATTTATTTTAAAAAAAATATTTATTATAATTTATAAAATTAATTTGAAATACACTCACACAAAAGTAAAAATTGATATATAATAAATTTAATATTTACATTTCATTTTAAATTTTCTTATATAATAACCACCCAAACAAATTCGTAGAAAAATTATCGTAAGTTAAAATTTATTGATTTTTATATGTTTTTGGTAGAGTTTTTTGTTCTCAATAAGATTTGTGCTTTAAGTTTGTCCGAAAATTTCATTTATATGGTTACAAAATTTTAAAATAGATCTTAGCCTTTTTTGAAATAAAATAGATTATTTATTGAATTTAATTGGTAAAATTTGTTTTAAATTTTTCTTAAATTTTAATTGCTTGAAATATATGGTAAAAAAATTATTGTAAACAAAAATTTATTGATTATAATTTTTTTAATTCTCTACAAGTATCCTAGTTTAAATTTGTAACATAATGTATCCTTTATTGGAGCAATCAAGTTTAAGATAAATTTGTAAGGTCAAAAATTGATTATATCGATTTATAAATATATTAAAAAAAAGTATGTAAAATTTTATTTAAAGTGTAATTATTAAAAAAAATAAATATTTAAAAAATTTATTCGTCAGATACAATTATCGATAATGAAAAAAACTATTATTAAATATATGTTATTCAATCAATTTAAATTTTTGAAAAAATTATTTGAGTTTCTTTTTTTCAAAAGAAAAAGAAAATATTTTTTTAAGAAATTAGTCGGTAACCTTACTGAAAATGATATAAAGTTCAGTGATAAATTCGTAATTAAACTTGATGACACATCATTTACATGTCACTTTTTTGTTATCCAATTTAACGGGACTAACGGGAGTAACGTATTTAAAATACTTTTATTATTGAAAACTTTTATGGGCCGGTAACCCTCGTGAAAGTTATGGTATTGTACAACTTAGTTCTAATTTAGTTATTGAGAGATATTGAGCAACGACTGGAGTCCAATTTAGTTCTAACACATGATGATTAGCCATCTTTATTAGTGATGAAACGTGGGGAAGAGAAGGTACTATTGAATGAGGAGAATGTAAAACCAAAACTAGTACCTGGCATTAATGACAAAACTGGTGATTCAAATGTTTGGTATCTGGACAATGGGACCAGCAACCACATGACAGGGGAGAGGTCGAAATTCAAGGAGCTAGATGAAAACGTGACTGAAAAAGTTCACTTTGGTGATGGATCAACAGTTGACATAAAGGGGAAAGGTTCAATTTTATTCAGGTGCAAGAATGGAGAAGAAAGATTATTTCACGAGGTATATTTTATCTCTAATTTGTGTAATAATATTCTGAGTTTGGGGCAATTGTCCGAAGAGGGCAATTGAGTTGTTATGCACTAAAATTTTTTTCTGGGTGTACGATAAGGAACAAACGCTGTTAATGAAAGTTAGAAGATCAGAAAACAGGTTATACAAGATTCTTATTGAATCTGTTGAGTCGAAGTGTCTTATGTCAACAACGGAGGAGGTGTCATGGATTTGGCATTCACGCCTGAGCCATGTTAACTTTCAGGACTTGAGCATGATGTCGAGTAACAAGATGGTTGAGGGCATGCCAAAGCTGGTGCAACCAAAGAAGGTGTGTCAAGGTTGTTTAATGTCCAAGTAAGTTAGAAAGAGCTTTCCAACTCAAGAAAAATTCAGAGCTGAAGCGCCTCTCGACCCACTACAAGAAATTTGCAATCACACAACACCTATGAAACAACGGTCGACCAAAAAACCGTTGCCCCAAATTAGGAGACGACGGAGATTTTTTTTTTCATGAATAACTGTTGTTAGACAACATGTAGAACAACGGTTATAGCAGTTTTTCGAAAGACTTGTCTCTGTGGCATCCTCTTATTGAGGTAGACAACAGTTCTTAAATTGCACTATTGTCATAGATCTTTAACATAACAGTCCAAAACCGTTGTTAATAAGCTAACTTATTGTAATCTCGGACAATGGTTTTGGACTAATTTGAAAAAATAGTTGTTACAAAATATACATATAAACAACGGTTTACGGAGTCTATTGTATAAAGGAGTCAACAGAGAAGCATCATACAACGGTTTTACAATTTTGACAGAATAACTGTCGTCTGTTTACAAGAAATCATGGCACCACCTGATAGGTGGAAATTATTTCACTTGGATCGCTGAGTTGGCGAAATGAGAGTCGTTGATTGATTTTACTTGGATTGCTTAGTTGGAAGAATGAGAACCGTCGATTGTGAGAATTTATCACACAACGGTATTTTGCAGAAACCGTTGTGTAATATCTAAAATTCAGATTGGTTGATAATTAGCGAAATAATCTTTTCAAATGATTTTTTAGACGATCCAACCTTACGGATGTTAACATATATTGATTTTAGCCATGTAAAAAAATAATAAAAAATTTCAAAATTTATCTTGCTTGACTTTATAAGGAAAATGAGGTAAAAGTACGACTCCCTAAAACAAGATTCGTTGCCGATTAACGAAATAAATTTTTCAAATGATTTTTTGGATGATCCAACCGTACGGATCTTAACATATATTAATTTTAGTCACGTAAAAAAATAAAAAAAAATCAAAATTTATCTTGCTTGAGTTTTTAAGGAAAATGACGTAAAAGTACAACTCCCTAAAACAAGATTCGTTGCTGATTAATGAAATAATTTTTTAAAATGCTTTTTTGGACAATCCAACCGTACAGATGTTAAAATATATTGATTTTAGCCATGTAAAAAAATAATAAAAAAATTCAAAATTTATCTTGCTTGACTTTATAAGAAAAATAAGGTAAAGGTACAACTCCATGAAACAAGATTCAATGCTGATTAACAACATATTTTTTTTAATGATTTTTTGGACGATCCAACCGTAAAGATGTTAAAATATATTGATTTTAACCATGTAAAAAAATAATAAAAAATTTTAAAATTTATCTTGTTTGAGTTTTTAAGGAAAATGAGGTAAAAGTACAACTCCCTAAAACAAGATTCGTTGCCGATTAACGAAATAAATTTTTCAAATGATTTTTTCGACGATCCATTCGTACGGATGTTAAGATATATCAATTTTAGTCATAAGAAAAAATTATTAAAAATTTTTAAATCCATCTTGCATGTGAGGATTAGAAAAATCCGGTAAAAGTACCCCTCCCGACAAGAAGACTCGTTCCCAATTTACAAGATTAATTTTTAAAATAATTTTTTAGATGATCCAACCGTACGGATGTTAAGATATATCAATTTTATTCATTAGAAAAAATTATTAAAAAATTTAAAATCCATCTTGCATGTCAAGATTAGAAAAATCCGGTAAAAGTAGTCGAGACTGGTTCCCGATTTACTAGATTAATTTTTAAATTGATTTTTTAGAAAATCCAACCGTATGGATGTTAAGATATATCAATTTTAGTCATATGAAAAAATTATTAAAAAATTTCAAATCCATCTTGCATGTCAGGATTAGAAAAATCCGGTAAAAGTACCCCTCCCGACAAGTAGACTCGTTTCCGATTTACAAGATTAATTTTTAAAATGATTTTTTAGACGATCCAACCATACCGATGTTAAGATATATCAATTTTATTCATTAGAAAAAAATATTAAAAAGTTTGAAATCCATCTTGCATGTCACGATTAGAAAAATCCGTTAAAAGTACCCCTCCCGACAACGAGACTCGTTCCCGATTTACAAGATTAATTTTTAAAATACTTTTTTCGATGATCCAACCGTACGAATGTTAAGATATATCAATTTTAGTAATATGAAAAAATTATTAAAAAAATTGAAATCCTTCTTGCACGTCAGGATTATTAATTCATTTTTTCAATGATCCAACCATACAGATACGAAGATATATTGATTTTAATCATACGAAAAAATTATTAAAAAATTCAAAATAATCTTTTATGTGAGGAAATACTGTATTGAGATATATCGATTGTAATCATAAAAAGAATTATTCATAAAATTTTAAATTTATCTTGTATGATTTTTTGTTGAAAATCGAATAAAAGTGCAACTCAAAAAAATAAGACTATTTCTTGATTAATTAATTAATTTCTTAAAAAATGCTTTTAGGGTCATCTTGCAAAATGTTAATATATATTAATTTTTGTTATGTAGAAAAATAATTTAGAATTTTCAAATTTGTTTCAAATAATTTTATATAAAAAATTATGTGAAATTATTTAAAATAAAAATTATTCTATTAATATAAAGTAAAATACAAATAAGTATTTAATTAAAATATATAGATAAAAAAATATTTTATAATTTTTTTCATTTTCACACAATTTTTTCCCCCTTTAATTTTGATTTCCCCCTTCCTTCTAATTTTTATTTCCCCCTACTTCTCCCCTTCCCCTTTCTTAGATCTGACCCCTCTTCTTCTCCTCTTCTCCTCTTCTTCTCGTGCTTGTCTCTACTCTTCCATCTCCCTTAACCATCTCCCTCACCCAATCTTGTTTCTCTTTAACAAAATTGCATATGAATTCAGCTTCTCAAGTAGAAAAATGAAGGTTGGAATTTCTAATCTCCTTGATTAGACCTTTCAAGCTCACGGCATGACTGATGAGTAGCTGTTTATCATTTGCAAGGTTAGGTTTTTGGAGTTCTGATTTGACCTTTCAAGCTCACGGCATGACTGATGAGTAGCTGTTTATCATTTGCAAGGTTAGGTTCTATGTTTGTTGTGCTTAATTTACTCCACGGGAACAGCTTCTATTCCCAACTTGCAGATTAATAATTGAATAAAAATCAAAGAGAAAGGCATTCGGGGGAATGAATATGAGTAGTTGTTGTTCCACCACTTATCTAACCACCCCCCTTCCTCGTTTTGTTACTTCATCTCTTTCCAACAAAATCACCATCTCAGTAGCTGAAGTTGAAAATGATGATGTTTTTCATGATTTTATGAAGGATAGAGAAAATGGAGATTTTGTTACTAAGATTATCGATAGTCTCTGGCTCAGGGATGTCAAACACATTGTCAATGTCAAAACTCAACTGCGCTCTCACTCGTCACAACTGTACCAGGAGGTCTGAAACTTGTTACCCTCTTTTTTCTTTTTTATTATTATTGTTGAGTTATAATTTCCAGCTTATCTTGCAATTGCTGATTGATTCTAGTTTTATAGTCCGTAGATGATGAAAGTGAGGGCGGGTTCTTAAAACTGAAAATAACCAGTGAGTGGCTTCTTGGTGACAACACTGCACCAGTCAATAAGAAAGTAATGTATGAGGTTAGTTGTTCCTTAAGTTTTTCAATCTTCCTGCTTCTATGTTACAGTATCATTACTCCTATTCATTTGCTTCATAAAAAGTCACATCAGTCATCAGTATTAGCTTTTAGTCTACTAAACCCCTTATACTTGTAGTCATGTAACAGGAATCTTCATCGCCAGTCATTCAAGAAACTCTTCAGTTTCCTATCCAGGTTCATATTTTATGTTAATTATTGGATTTTTGATATACCCTTTTGAATTCTTGATGAATCTTGCTGACCCCTATTTGTGATTTGTGTGATTTCAGAAAGTTAGTTGTGGTATTGGAGGAATTGGTATTGGCCATACAGTAAAAAATGAATTTTGTTCTTCTTGTTCTTACAAGTATGTTTCGTCCCCCTTTAATTTTTTAATGCCAATATGTATGGGATCATGTTTATGTACTAATCAGGTGAATTGGATTTATGTTTTTAGGGAATTTTGTTTTTGTTTAGTGAATGTTGGTTTATGTAGTAGTATTCTGACAAACATAATTTAAAGTTTGGATTTTTTGGTGTTTCCTAGTGTATTTTTGTAGAATTTTGAATGTATATAGTCAGTATGCATGAGAATGGCTGGCGAGCATTTTAAATTCTTTATGGTGAAAATTGTAAATGTCCTTGTACCTGGCCCTGCATATGTTGACACAGGGCTTATCTAACGTTAAAATCTTATAAAAATGAACAATTTGGTTATAAAATTTCATGACTTAGGAACTATTTTGTTGCAAGACTTTTAGTGATTCGGAGTTCGGACATTGATATTAAAATAACAGGCAGGTTAGTCTTGCTACCACTCTTTTATGTTTAAATAAAGAAATTTCTGCACTATTCTTACCCTTATTTGTTCAAAACACTTCACCTCTTTAGCTTCTTAACTGATTTTTTTCAAAATCACATCGATTAAGTGATCTTCCGAGGGTTTTGACCTACGGTGGCCACCAGAGATTTCAAGTTGAATTGAGGCCTAGAGAGATGACGATCGTGTCTTGGAAGAAGCTTGTTAAGGACGCTAATCGAGCTGTTGAGAAAGACAAATCGACTGCCAAAGAGCTGCCAATTTTTGAGAAACCTGTTGTGGAGGCTCCCGTTGATTCAGTCTGTATTTCTTGTCAGTTGTATTGTTCTTTTTTTATTGTTTTGGAGTTGAATTTATGGAAACTTCGATTCATTTCGGTTGCTTTTACTGAATCTGTCATTTCCGAATATGTGTTCTGTTTTGTTTTTGTAATTTCTATGAATTGAATTGGTATGTTATGTGAATTTACGTGATACTTAATGTGTTTCGTGGTAGTTTTGAGTGTTTGGATTATGGGTGGTGATTTTGGCTTTTATGAGTGCTGGTTTCGGAATGATGTCAACTTCTTGTTGGTTTAGAACTTGTCAAGGCGTAACTTCCCCAGTATTTAGAAATATCAATTCCTGGGGTTCCACATGATGCTATTTGAGTTTTCATTCGATTCTTGTACTGAAATTGGTAAGAATTTTACTTCATATTCTTGAGATGCTACCCTCAGTATACCTAGACAATTGAAGTTACATTTTCTCTTAGAATTGATCCCTTCTCGATATAATATTAATTTAAGGAAGAACACCATAAAAAAATGTATTTGGTTGTATAACTCTGAATCCTTGATACTGCTATTTGCTGACCTTCAAACATTCTTATGTAGCTATGAAGTAGATGCCCCTAGGCTTAGCCTGTATATACAAGTAAAAGTTGTCCTATAATAGGTGATTCAAGGAATTGTTTTTTGAACGGAAGGGTAGATACAGATTTTCTCAAGTGGAGATGGCAGCCTGATACTTGTCAAATTTCGAGGTTTAATCTAAAGTTGTTTTTTTAAGATTGTTAGAGGCAAATCCATGGCGTTCAGAGGTAACTCTGTTGCTAGAAATCACATGGAACCACTGCTATGTCTTTTCTGAAATGAAAATAAAAGAGATAAATAGGTGAGGAGGACTTCTTGGTTTCATAGATTTATAGGAGGTGCGAGGAAACCAGAAGTAACCTGACCATTTCCTTTTGTGATTTAACTACTCATGCCCTGGAGTTTATATATTGTTATAATGTGCTGGGATGTGCAATGTATTGTATTATTATGCATACTATATATTTTGCTTCATCTCAATTTTTCAATTTTGTTTTATGATTTATGGTGCAATTTAAGTGGCATTCTTGTAAGAAATATTTTAATATAAGACCATAGCAATTATCATGATATAAAAACATGTTATTGAATTAATACCGATTCTGTTGGGGTAAGATTTTTCATATTTCTCAGCCTCTCTTTTAGTTGAAAATAATTAATTATACACAAGAACACACAAACTCTTAGGGTTAGCCATATATTAAAAATATCAAAAATTAGTGTTCTTTTATTAAGTGAATGTTTCTATCTTTATTATAAATTTGTATATTAGATACCCTCCTGGCCATGATATTGCTTGTAGTGGTTGATGTTTATTATCTCTGTAATGCTACTGAGTGTATCTACAAATTGGGTGAAGGCATAATATTGTTAATTATAGGTTTTACTCTTTAATTTTATTTTTTTCTGCCTTCTTTTTAACTGTTCTTGATGTTCTATATATTCTTCTCACATTTAATTCTTGATGCAGCAAACCTTCATATATATATGATACTTGGAACAAGAACTTGGTGGGCAAGAACAAGAACTAAGACTTGGTGTGCTAATTGGAATGATCATTCTCTTGCTTGTTTGGAAAAATAGACTAAATACCTATGCAAACTATTTATTGTGTACCTTAATAAGCATGTTTAGAAATAAATTTTTTAAGTTATAGTTGTAATTCTTGTAGAGAACCTTTGTATTGTTGATTTAATTTTAATTGTGAAATAACAATTAGATTACCATAATACCATTTTATTTTAAAATTGGTTTATTTTAAATAATGAGATTAATTTTCTAAAGAGTTGTGCACATATTTAAAAAAAAAACTGTTGTTTAAAAAAGTTCCAACAATGGTTAATATAGAATACCAGTTGTGCCTTCTTGATTCTAACAAATATTGAAAAATGCTGAATAGACTACGAAAAATCTACCTTTCAGACAACGGTGCAAAATTGTTGTGTGTTTATAAATTTCTTGTAGTGATAGCTAAAACACAATACCCAAAAAACAAAAAATCGTTGCCTAAAGTATCTCTTACATTTGTTTCTTAATAAAAACCATTGTATAACTAGATGAAATAAGTACATAAACTGTTGTAGGAGTCAATTCTCATAACACTATTTTTAACTATTGTGCCGGTAAATTGTTACAACGGCTAAAAAACTGTTGTTTGTAGAATATTATAGAGGGTCATATGCGTTGTGTAAATAAAAAGAGACAAAGGCTTTATATTCAGTTGTGTGATGTATTTGTTACAATGGTGTGTAACCGTTGTATGAGTTCCAAACACACCGCCCCTCGATAGACAACGAAAAATTCATCTTTTAGACAACGGTGGAAAATCATTGTCTGATTCAATATTTCTTGTAGTGACCTGATCCACGCAGACCTGTGTGGAACAATTATGCCTGAGACATCGGCAAGAAACAAGTATTTTTTAATGTTGGTGGATGACTACAGCAGGGCCATGTGGGTGTACCTATTGAAGATGAAAGATGCGACACTGGCTGTATTCAAAAGGTTCAGGTTGCAGGTTGAAAAAGGCAAGGGCACAAAAGTTACAGCTCTACGCACGAACAGAGGATGGAATTCTGTTCACAGCAGTTCAAGGAGTATTGTGAGATGGCTGGCATATATCGTCAGTTTACTGCTCCATATACGCCACAACAAAATGGCGTTATGGAGAGATATAACAGAACCGTTGTTGCAATGGTTAGAAGCTTTCTAAAAGGGATGAAGTTACCATCTATTATGTGGGCAAAAGCATTGAGGCATTCGATCTATGTTTTGAACCGTGTACCCACACGTGCTTTATCAGAGATAACTCCTTATGAGGCATGGACAGGAGATAAACCAAATTTGGAAAGTATAAGGGTATTTGGATGTGTCTTCTACTTGAAGACTTCCTCGATTCACACAATAAAATTGGAAGATTGTAGTAAAATGATTGTAAATTTGGGAAAAAAACCTGGTACAAAAGCGTACCGACTCTATGATCCCGTGTCAAAGAAATTACATGTGATCCGTGATGTCATTTTTATTGAGAACAAAGCATGGGATTGGGAAGCAGACCGAGAACAAAGTAGTGATCGAGCAGAAAAATTAGTGGTATGTGGGTTTGAGCGTAATGAAATAATTAAGGCGAAGAAGCAGAAAATGATAATAGTTACAGTACTGAGGTTGTTGAAGAAGATTCAGGGGAGATGGCAACACCAATCTCAAATCAGAGGTCGAGTGGTGAGAGTGAGGATCAATCAAGGTATGACAGCGAGCCAAAGAGATACACACGGATAAGTGAAATTTACGAAGATAGAGAATAAAAAGAAACTCTCGATGAACTTATGCTTATGGGGGTGGATGAACCTTCTAACTATGTTCAGGCATCAAAGAAGAAAGAGTGGAAAAGGGCTATGGAGCAAGAATTGGAAACTAGTGAGAAGAATAGAACATGGCAATTGACAGAGCTTCCGCCAGGCAAGAAAGCAATTGACTTGAAATGGGTCTTTAAATTAAAAAAGGACACAAAAGGAGAGATAGTAAAGTATAAAGCCAGAGTCATGGCGAAGGGTTATGTGTAGCGCCAAGGAGTGGATTTTGAAGAGATCTTTGCACCAGTGACACGATTGTTATTGGCTTTGTCTGCCAAGAACGGATGGATGGTGCACCACCTGGACGTTAAATCAGCATTTCTTAATGGTGATTTAAAGGAAGAAGGTTACGAGTCTCAGCCGGAGGGATTTGAGAAACCAGGTCAGGAACACATGGTGTATAAACTTTCCAAGGTGTTGTACGGTCTTCGTCAGGCTCCAAGAGTGTGGTACTCAAAATTGAGTAAGTGTTTGGAAGGTATGGGTATGCTCCAGTGCCCTTATAAACACGCAGTGTACACTAAAAGAGAAGCAGGTGAAGTTTTAATAGTAGCAGTATATGTCGATGGTAGAAAGAGTACCACTGGAGTAGTATTTTATCTGAGCGAAAGCATGGTGACTTAGGTGTCACAGAAGCAAAAATACGTGGCATTGTCCTCGTGTAAGGCAGAATTCATGGCTGCTACTGCTGCAGCATGTCAAGATATATGGCTACGAAATTTATTGGGTGAAATCACGAGCGAGTATATTGATCCTGTGATTCTATACATCGATAACAAGTCAACAATTGATTTGGCAAAAAACTTGTTTTTCATGAAAGGTCCAAGCATATCGATATTCGATATCACTTTATAAGGGAGTGCGTGGAGCGTGGTGAAATTATCATTAAGCATGTAAGAACTGAAGAGCAGCGGGATGATGTACTCACGAAAGCTTTGTCGATCGTTAAGTTCGAGCGTATGCGCTAGTTGATGGGTGTTAAGAATCAAAACAAGAACATTTAGATTAAGGGGGTATTGTTGGATTAATTTAAATGTTGGAATAATATTAATTTGTTTATGTCTGAATGTTGCTGTTTGACTTGGTCTGGTAGTGAAACAAACTGTCTTGAGTTGTTTTAGGAGTTTGAATAAGTCATGGTAAAATAGTTGCAGTAATTGAGTTAGTGTAGGAGTGCTCCTAGTTTGTAGGATTAGTTTGTTCTTGTTTTGTTCCCAGTAGATATAAGCGTTTGTATTCCAGTTTGAAATAATAAGATCAACAACTATTTTGTTTTCTCTCATTTTATCATTACACATATATTATATTTATATGGGAGTGTGAGTTATATATTTATCAAAAATGTGGAATTCACAGCCTAATAAGAATTAAGACTTTTAGGGTTATGGTGGACTTCACGGTGTGCGATATATAGCAAAAGAAGTACTGTACCACTTATGGCACACAAACTTCCAGAATTATGGAAAGCAAGTTTAAACAAAGATTCTATGGTATAGGCTTCTAAAGATTCGTCACACATTTAGGTCCCACATAATATGTTAAATGGATATATTTATGTTAAGTTATTGTGTGCTGCCAAGAAGATTATGAAGATGTAAAGAAAGATGTGGTAGTGTATAAGGTGGCAGAGTGGAACAATTGTAGGTTACTAATGATCTAACACAAATTGCATCTTAATTTGTGACGTAGGTCATGGTCAACAAGCCGGGAAGAGCAAGAGTACCGCCCGATAAGAACGTAAGAGCAAGAAGGATTGAAATGATGAATTACTTTCCTATTGATAAACGGGGTTTGCTTTGATAAGGGCCTTTCTTGGCTATAAAAGAGAGTAAATAATTGCAGGGAAGGGCTTTAGCATCCTGTTTCCAGAGTTTAGATCACAAGCCCAGATAAGCTATATAAGCACATCCGTTTACTGATAAACCACTAACTTTGCACAAAGAAGAGAAGAAGTGATGAAGCCTTATGGTTAAAGTCAAACATTCTATAAAATTTAAATTGTTAGGAATGGGCTGATAAAAAAAGGTCGAGAATGGTACACATGGTAAACATAGAATCAAGCATTTGCATATCTATAACCCCAAACCAAGTAGTCTAAAGTTTGTATAAAATTAATTTGCAATTCTCTGATATATCATTTATTTTTTTGAAAAATATAGCAAAAAAAGATATTAGTTTTTAGAAAATTACGTTAATAACATTTACTTGTTGAAAATTGCCCAAAACTAGAAAAATAGAGATTATTTGCTAGAGTTATTGAGCTAATAATATCAACTTCAAAAGATTTTTACTTTTATAACTATGGGCTAATTCAACACGTTCACTTGAAAACTTGTTGAGTATGTGTATACTTTTACAAATACTTTAAAATTGAGAGATTTAGAAATTACATAAATTATAAAAAGTTGTAGCAAATATATTAAAATCCAATTTTTTTTAATTTAAAAATTCTCTACTACATTGATATTACATTTAAAGTGACAATTCAAATCTAATATACTGGAATTTTAAATATTTTGCAATCCTAGTGGAATACCCAATATTTTCAAAAACAATTGACAAATCTAATTGAATACGACAAGATTTTCTAAATTTCTTAAAATCAAATTTAAGTAAATATGAATATCTTTAACATCCAAAAAGATCATATAAACCCCTCAAATACATCTATTAAGCATCCCTTTTAGATAAATTATGTTCTTTTTTACATGTTTCCTTTAGGAAAATATTCATCCATATATTGCACAAATGCAACAACCTTGTACCGAATATGTAAATATTTCAAGGCAGATCAATATATTTATACCCCTTTCTAGAATAACCACTTACACTTCTCAAAACAAATAACATATACTCAGTTTTATGCACAATCAGTACAAGATGTGTTGGACCCAATTGCCCAACACAAATTCTTTGCCTTCCTTAAAGACTGCAAAAACAGAGGTATAAATCATTCACTGTGTTATGATGCCTGTAAGCATCTTCTAAAAGGAAAGATCCTGAAAATAACCTATACATCCTTAGACAACTTTCACACAACCATTTCCTTTCATTTCTAGCATTTGATGTATTCAACTCAATATATAATGGAGCTTGTGTTGAACAATCTGCTACATCCATCTACCAGAGGCTAAAGAATTTCCAGTTCAAATCTAATTTGCATTCGTTCAACCTAGATGTGTGTAGTCTAAGGGTTTTGCAAAATTTATTTGTAATTCAGTATATTGTCTACTATCTCATATAACATATTTTATTAAAAGTACCTTAATAACATACAATCAATGTAATTAAATTACTAATTGAAAAGGGCCAAAAGCTAGAAATTTTGAGATTATGTTCCAAAAGTTATTAGTTGCTAATAATACTAACTTCAAAAGATTATTATTTAACCCTAATTTAAAAAGTTCACTTCAAAAACTTGCATGTCAGCATATGTTCTGACAAATTTAAGTATTTTTTTTATAAATACCTTGAAATATGAGGATTTGAGAATTACAAAAATTATCGAAAATTTATTAAAATTCATAATTTTGAAAAATTAAAAATCATCTTATAAGTTGAGATATTAAATATATTTATGATTCAAATCGAACATACCCGATTTCAAAATTTTGAAATCTTAATAGAATACCCAAGATTTTAAAAATAATCGACAAATCAAATTGAATACTACAAAATTTTATGTATTTCCTAAAATCTAAACTTAAGAAATAAGAGTCTCTAAAATCCAAAACAATATTTTTAAAAACCGTGAAACACTCCTCGTAAGCATCACTTTAAATAAATAATATTCATTTTTAAAACCTTTTAGAAAATATTCCACTCAAGAATATAATTTACACATACATATAACTTTTGTGCGTAAATGTTTAGGTCATAAAATTAGAGAGAATTGCATTTTGCACCCCTTAAATATTTTTTATTGGCATTATTGAAGTACATAAATCGGTCAATCACATTACTCAACACCAAAATTTTTACAAAACCATTAAAATGCGTTGACTATTAACGGAGATACCCGTTAAACAATCTGAAAACTTTCAAATTGGTCACTAATTCGCAAAAAAAAAATTAAAATTTATTTTTTAACCAAAAAAATTATTTTTAAAAAATATTTTATTATAATTTATAAAATTAATTTGAAATACACTCACAAAAAAGTAAAAATTGATATATAATAAATTTAATATTTACATTTCATTTTAAATTTTCTTACATAATTATCACTCTAACAAATTCGTAGAAAAATTATCATAAGTTAAAATTTATTGATTTTTATATGTTTTTGGTAGAGTTTTTTGTTCTCAATAAGTTTCGTACTTTAAGTTTGTCCAGAAAATTTCATTTATATAGTTATAAAAATTTAAAATAGATCTTAGCCTTTTTTAAAAATAAAATAGATTATTTATTGAATTTAATTTGGTAAAATTTGTTTTAAATTTTTCTTAAATTTTAATTACTTGAAATATATGGTAAAAAAATTATTGTAAACAAAATTTATTGATTATAATTTTTTTAATTCTCTACAAGTATCCTACTTTAAATTTGTAACAGAATGTATCATTTACTGGAGCAATCAAGTTTAAGATAAATTTGTAAGGTCAAAAATTGATTATATCGATTTATAAACATGTTAAAAAAATAAGTATGTAAAATTTTAATTAATGTGTAATTATTCCAAAAAATAAATATTTAAAAAATTTATTCGCCAGATACAATTATCGATGATGAAAAAAACTATTATTAAATATATGTCATTCAATCAATTTAAATTTTTATAAAAATTATTTTAGTTTCTTTTTTTTAATAGAAAAAGAAAATATTTTTTTAAGAAATTAGTTGGTAACCTTACTGAAAATGATACAAAGTTCAGTGATAAAATCGTAATTAAACTTGATGCCACATCATTTACATGTCACTTGACTAACGGGAGTAACGTATTTAAAATACTTTTATTATTGAAAACTTTTATGGGCTGGTAACCCTCGTGAAAGTTATGGTATTGTACAGTGGCGAACTAAATCATTACTCTTTAATGTATTAAGCTCAATATGTAATGAAGCATGTGTTGAAGATTCTGCTACATCCATCCATTAGAAGCTAAAGAAATTTGTGGTTCAAATCTAATCTACAGAGTTGGTGATAAGACTTCAAAAGTACAATAGACAACATAACCGAGCAAGCTGGAATGAAGTTCGACCATTCACCCCACTCCCTTTATTGTGTCCATTGGGTAGGGGCAAGGATAAAATTGCATATATTTCTATTTCCATAGCTGGCCTCCTACTTTTAAAGAAATTATCAACTCCACTTGCCCTGTGTGTTGTCCGCAGATGATATGTTACAAAATTTTTGAAGAATATATGTACTTGTGTTAATTTCTATTATAATGATTTTATGAAGTATACTATACTAACTAGTTTTTACCTACTCTATTGCAAAGAAACAACAAAAAATATGGCAGTTTCTACCCTCTCAACTTCAACAGTAATTTGCACGACTAACCAAAACTTTCAATTTTCATAAATTTTTACACTAATTACAAATACACTCATATAGTATTCAAAAAATTATTAATATCGTCAACAATCACACACTCTTAAATTTAGTTTTAATAATTATTGTATATGATTTTGATAGTGGGTGTTAGTCTCCAATGTTGAAGCATTTTAAAAAGTTGGGTTTATCTAAGCGATCTTTAATCGTTGGTGCCTTCTTAATTTTTTCACATATAAAAAATATATATGAATTTCATATTTAATTTAAATGAAGTGGATAGGATGGCTCTTCAAAAATTTTGACAGTTGAACCAATCTTAAAAATTAAATGGATTTTAACGCATATATTTTGACGCATATTTAGGATGACTCGATCAGAACACAAGCCCTTGGAAGGCCTATTCGCAGTACAGTTAATAATAAAGGGAAAAACTGTTGGATTAATCTAAACATTGGAATAATATTAATTTGTATATGTCTGAATGTTGTTGTTTGACTTTGTCTGGTAGTGCAGCAAACTGTCTTGAGTTATTTTAGGAGTTTGAATAAGTCGTGGTAATATAGTTGCAGTAGTTGAGTTAGTGTAGGAGTGCTCTTAGTTTGTAGGATTAGTTTGTTCTTTTTTTGTTCCCAGCAGATATAAGTGTTTGTATTCTAGTTTGAAATAATAAGATCAACAACTATCTTGTTTTCTCTCATTTTATCATTACACATACATTATATTTATATGTGAGATATGGGAGTGTGAGTTATATACTTATCAATCTGGTATCAGAGCCTTACATATAGTGTATGACAAAGTTTATGCCCAGGAAGGGAATCATGGAGTCGAGTAAAATAGAGAGAAGCAAATCAAAGGACAAAGTTAGTTTGAGTTATCTGATGTTGGCTCAGAGTAACTATAAGGCATGGGAATTGAAAATGAAGGAGAACATGCAAGCCCACGGAGTGTGGGACGTTGTTGATCTCAAGGATCCAAAATCAAAGATTGAGGAAAAAATGGATAAGATTGCTTTGGCGGTTATTTATCAGAGCATACCAGAGGTTATGTTATTATCGATTGCAGACAAGACCACATCGAAGGAAGCGTGGTGAGCATTGCAAACAATGTGCCTTGGAGCTGACCGTGTGAAGAAGGAAAAGGTTCAAACCTTGAAATCTGAGTTTGAATCTCTGAAGATGAAGGAATTTGAACAGCTGCACGATTTCTGCTACAAGCTGAACAGTTTAGTGGCCAACATACGCGCACTAGGTGAAGCTATAGATGAAGAATACGTGGTGAAAAAACTCCTTAGAGCTGTACCAACAAAATTTCTGCAAATTGCTTCCACTATTGAGAAATTTGGAGACCTTAAGAAGATGACAGTCGAAGAAACGGTTGGTTCATTGAAGGCACATGAGGAACGTTTGAAGGGACCAACTGACTCTAGTGTAGGACAACTATTATTAACTGAGGAGGAATGGTCGAAACGAGAAAATGAGGAAAGCCAATTGTTGCTCACTAAAAAAGAGTGGCAGAGACATTCGAATCTGAAGAACAAAGAAAATGGAGGAGATAGTCGAACCAAGGAATGGAATCGTGGAACTCGAGATAAAAGTAAAGTTCAGTGTTTTAACTGTTTGGCCTATGACCATTACGCTGCTGATTGTCGTAAGCCAAAGAGAGATAAGGAGCAACTGGAGTCCAATTTAGTTCTAACACATGATGATGAGCCAGCTTTATTAGTGATGAAATGTGGGGAAGAGAAGGTACTATTTAACGAGGAGAATGTAAAACCAAAACTAGTACCTGACATTAATTACAAAACTGGTGATTCAAATATTTGGTATCTGAACAACGGGGCCAACAACCACATGACAGGGGAGAGGTCAAAATTCAAGGAGCTAGATGAAAAAGTGACTGGAAAAGTTTGCTTCGGTGATGGATCAACAGTTGAAATAAATGGGAAAGGTTCAATTTTATTCAGGGACAAGAATGGAGAAGGAAGATTGTTTCACGAGGTATATTTATCCCTACTTTGTGTAATAATATTCTGAGTTTGGGGAAATTGTCTGAAGAGGGCAATTGAGTTGTTATGCACTAAAAATTTTTGTGGGTGTACGATAAGGAACAAATGCTGTTAATGAAAGTTAGAAGATCAGACAACATGTTATACAAGATTCTTATTGAATCTGATGAGTCGAAGTGTCTTTTGTCAACAACAGAGGAGGTGTCATGGATTTGGCATGCACGCTTGGACCATGTTAACTTACAGGACTTGAGCATGATATCGAGTAACAAGATGGTTGAGGGCATGCCAAAGCTGGTGCAACCAAAGAAGGTGTGTCAAGGTTGTTTAATGTCCAAGCAAGTTAGAAAGAGCTTTCCAACTGAAGAAAAATTCAGAGCTGAAGCACCTCTTGACCTGATCCATGCAGACCTGTGTGGACCAATTATGCCTGAGACATCGACAAGAAACAAGTATTTTTTAATGTTGGCGGATGACTACAACAGGGCTATGTGGGTGTACCTGTTGAAGATGAAAGATGAGACACTAGCTACATTCAAAAGGTTCAGGTTGCAGGTTGAAAAAGGCTTGGGAATAAAAGTTAAAGCTCTATGAACGGACAGAGGATGGGAGTTCTGTTCACAGCAGTTCAAGGAGTATTGTGAGATGGCTGGCATATATCGTCAGTTTACTGCTCCATATACGTCTCAACAAAATGGCGTTATGGAGAGATGTAACAGAACTGTTGTTGTAATGGTTAGAAGCTTTCTAAAAGGGATGAAGTTACCATCTGTTATGTGGGTAGAAGCGTTGAGGCATTCGATCTATGTTTTGAACCGTGTACCCACACGTGCTTTATCAGAGATAACTCCTTATGAGGCGTGGATAGGAGATAAACCAGATTTGGAAACTATAAGGGTATTTGGATGTGTCTGCTACATGAAGACTCCCTCGGTTCACACAACAAAATTAGAAGATTGTAGTAAAATGGTGGTGAATTTGGGAAAAGAACCTGGTACAAAAGCATATCGGCTCTATGATTCCGTGTCCAAGAAATTAAATGTGATCCATGATGTCATTTTTATTGAGAACAAAGTATGGGATTGGGAAGCAGACCGAGAACAAAGTAGTGATCGAGCAGAAAAATTAGTGGTATGTGGGTTCCAGCGTAATGAAATAAATGAAGGCGAAGAAGCTGACAACAAAAATAGTGACAGTACTGAGGTTGTTGAAGAAGATTTAGGGGAGATGGCAACACCAATCTCAATTCTGTGTAGACATAGCATTCATAGGCATGGGAGGCATGACATTCATGTTAGGAAGGTGAGGTGGCACAGACATGGAAGTAGGCATGGCATATTTGCAATTAACAGATAAATGATTTACACTACCACACTTGACACAAATTTTTCTAGGAGCATATTTATCAGGTGTGTAGTTATTGTGTTTGTTAATCCCTACTTTACCATTTCTATTATTTTTCTTTTTATCCTCTGTTTTTACCTCAATCTTTTCAAGTCTGTCACTTAACTGTTTGACAGTCATGTGACCAACATTAACCTTTTTCCCTTTTTTAACTTGACTCGATTCTCCTGAAATAAAGTTCTTGGAAACATATCCATACTTCTCATTCAGCTTAACAAGTTTGGCTTTACTGATAGACTTGCTCACAGCCGACTGATGAGGATTTTCATCATTCGACGGATAACCCTTTTTGTTATCCGACGGATGATCCTCATCATCCGTCGAGTGTACATCTGTTAGCACTCCATCTACCAAATTTGGTTCTAGTTTCTCTTTATTCTTTTTCCAGGATGCATCACAGAAAGACTCAATTCCTTGAACTTTGGTGATTTGAGCATGAACATTCCTAGATGTTTTCCATGCCTTAATCACCTCCTGTTCACGCTCGAGCTGCTTCTTTAAAATTTCTTCTTTCTTCAAGGACTCAGTTAATTCCTCCTTGGAAATCTTACATTCAATTCTTAATTTTTCAAAATCAATGAATTGGGACTCTAGCACATTATTCCTCTCACTTAAAAATAAATTGTTTTCTTTGATTTTAGCATTTTCTTTAGTAAGAGACTTAAGTGTAACACACAAATGATATAACTCTGTAGACATGTCATTTATGGCATCATTACACTCAGCTTTAGATAAATGTGTAAGGTTTGTAGTAATTACCTGATTACTTAAAGAACTTGTTTCTGTTTCATCAGACTTGGCCATTAGGGCTAGATTAATATAGCTGACATCTTCATCTTCATCGAGACCATCTGCTGCCCAGTCATTTTCTTGTGTTATGAAAGCCCTTTCCTTTTGTTTGAGCAGTTCAAAGTATTTTTGCTTATAATCCACATGCTCCAACTTTTTCTTGCTGAAATCTGACTTTCTACACTCATTGGCAAAATGCCCTGCCAAGCCACATTTGAAACATTTGAATTTTGATTTGTCCACCATGTTTCTATATGGCTTGGCTGCTTCAAAGTTCTTCTTGAACTTGAGCTTGGCAAATCTCCTGGAAAGAAATGCTAGGTGTTCATCAATGTCCTCCATGTCATCTTGGCTCACAGAATCTTCATTTTCAGCTACCAGCCCTTTTCCCTTGCTTTCACAGACCCTTGAAGTTGACTCAACAACTTCCATCTTCATCTCCTTCTCTTTTTTCCAACTCAGCAACTAGTGCAATGGATCCTCCTTTCTTCTTTCCTCTCTCCATCCTCTCATCTTGCTCTATTTCAAGCTCATAAGTTTTCAGGATGCCATACAGTCTCTCCAAAGTAAACTCCTTATAATCTTGTGAGTTTCTTAATGAGACTGTCATTGGTTTCCATTCCTTTGGAAGAGATCTAAGGAATTTCAGATTAGAGTCTTTTGTCTAATAGACCCTTCCATGCAACTTTAGAGCATTTAGTAGTTTTTGAAACCTATTAAAAATGTCAGTGAGAGACTCACTTTCTTCACTATGAAAATGCTCATATTGCTGAATCAGTAGCTGCATCTTGTTTTCTCTAACTTGCTCAGTGCCATCACAGATGATCTGTATTGTATCCCAAACATCCTTGGAAGTTTTGAAGTTGATAATGTTGTCAAACATATCACCATCAACTCCATTAAATAGGATAGTCATGGCCTTTTTATCCTTCCTGACTTGTTCAATGTCAGGATCAGACCATTCATGCCTTAGCTTGGGGACAGATGGCTCATTTCCAGTTGCAGCTCTCATAAGAACACGAGGGCCTCTTTCTATGCAGTCCAAATAGGCCTCATCTTGAGAAAGCAAATGAAGATGCATCTTTACCTTCCAATGATGGTAATTATCTTTATCCAGAAATAGAATCTTGACTTCAACATCCTTCTTGTTCAACTTGCTGTATTGTTTTGATCTTTAAACTCTTTGTTTGTTAAGAGTTTGCTCTGATACCAATTTTTAGTCCCTTAACAATATAACAAGAATTACAGAAGGGGGGTTCAATGGAATTCTTGAAACTTTTTCTTGATTAAAAATGTTCTAACTCGAATATGTATATAAGTGTGAATTGATTAGCACAATGCAGAATAGTTACTTAAATGAATCAAACACATATAATTAAAAACAAGGGTCTTTAAAAACTTTCTGGTGGATTTGAATGATTCCACCAGAGATATATAATATATATCGAGAGAACTCTGTGTGCAAAAAGCTCACAACTGCTTACAAATATTGAACAACTAAGAATGCAGAGAAATGCTAAGAATTCTTCTTACAAATGTTTCTCTGCTTGTATCTCAGATTATTCCTTAGTTGCTACTTTTTGGTTTATATATCACCAAGATTACAAAGTAATGAGACAGGATAATAAAACAAAAACTATCTAGTCTATTACAATGCTACTTCATTACTCTATTCCAGCATCTTTGAATATCTTCATAATAGCATGGAAATGACAATGCTTTTTTGTTCTCGAAAACCCAGTTGAATAGGCTACCACATTCCATTTGCATCCACTCGATGCATGTGACTGTGGTGTCACTGTCAACAGATATTTGAATTCTTTATCCGTCGGGTTCATGATCATCCGTCGGGTTATTGATCATCCGTCGAATTTATTGTTATTTATCCGTCGGGTAGCAATCAGGCACTTGACTTCATTTCAGTTATGCAGAATTACAAGACATCATCTATGTACAATTAATCAGCCTATTCTGCAGATCTAACTAAAGTCAACATGACTTAAGTACTACTACAGATTCTAAACAATGTGTATGCAGAAATGTGCTACAGACTTATTGTTACATAAGCTACTCACTTGATGGATAATAAGTCATCATTCGTCGGGACTATATTGAGTCATCCATCGGGACTATAAGGCTTATCCGTCGAGTGCTATATATTTTCACTAAGCAAAATCTACCAAGGTGTTTTGTTCATGAAATCATCAAGTACACAACATATACACAACAAGGTTGCAGGTTAAAATGGCAAGGGCACAAAAGTTAAAGCTCTACGCACGGACAGAGGATGAGAGTTCTGTTCACATCAGTCAAGGAGTATTCTGAGATGGCTGACATATATCATCAATTTACTGCTCCATATACGCACAACAAAATGGCGTTATGAAGAGATGTAATAGAACCATTGTTGCAATGGTTAGAAGCTTTCTAAAAGGGATGAAGTTACCATCTTTTATGTGGGGAGAAGCATTGAGGCATTCGATATCACTTTATAAGGGAGTGCGTGGAGCGTGGTGAAATTATCATCAAGCACGTAAGAACTGAAGAGCAGCGGGCTGATGTACTCACGAAAGCTTTGTCGATCGTTAAGTTCGAGCGTATGCGCTAGTTGATGGGTCTTAAGAATCTAAACAAGAACGTTTAGATTAAGGAGGTGTTTGTTGGATTAATCTAAACGTTGGAATAATATTAATTTGTTTATGTCTGAATGTTGCTGTTTGACTTGGTCTGGTAGTGCAGCAAATTGTCTTGAGTTATTTTAGGAGTTTGAATAAGTCGTGGAAATATAGTTGCAGTAGTTGAGTTAGTGTAGCAGTGCTCATAGTTTGTAGGATTAGTTTGTTCTTGTTTTGTTCCCAGTAGATATAAGCGTGTGTATTCTAGTTTGAAGTGATTAGATCAACAACTATTTTGTTTTCTCTCATTTTATCATTACACATACATTATATTTATATATGAGATATAGGAGTGTGAGTTATATACTTATCAAAAATGTGGAATTCTCCGCCTAATATGAATTAAGACTTTTAGGGTTATGGTGGACTTCACGGTGTGCGATATATAGAAAAAGAAGTACTGTACCACTTATGGCACACATACTTCCAGAATTATGGAAAGCAAGTTTAAACAAAGATTCTATGGTATAAGCTTCTAAAGATTCGTCACACATTTAGGTCCCACATAATGTGTCAACTGGATATGTTTATGTTAAGTTATTGTGTATTGCCAAGAAGATTATGAAGATGTAAATAAAGATGTGGTAGTGTGTAAGGTGGCAGAGTGGAACAATTATAGGTTACTAATGATCTAACACAAATTGCATCTTAATTTGTGACGCAAGTCATGATCAACAGGCTGGGAAGAGCAAGAGTACCGCCCGATAAGAATCGAGAGAGCAAGAAGGATTGAAATGATGAATTACTTTCGTACTAATAAAGGGGGTTTGCTTTGATAAGGGCCTTTCTTGGCTATAAAAGAAAGTAAATAATTGCACGGAAGGGCTTTAGCATCGTGTTTCCAGAGTTTAGATCACAAGCCCAAATAAGCTATATAAGCACATCGGGTTTACAGATAAACTACTAACTTTGCACAAAGAAGAGAAGAAGTGATAAACGCAGCCCCTAGCCTTATTGTTAAAGTCAAACATTCTACAAAATTTAAATTGTCAAGAATGGGTTGATAAAAAGGTCAAGAATGGTACACATGGTAAACATAGAATCAAGCATTTGTATATCTACAACTCCATACCAAGTAGTCTAAATTTTGTATAAAATTAATTTGCAATTCTATGATATATCATTTATTTTTTTTTGAAAAATTTAGCAAAAAAAGATATTATTTTTTAGAAAATTACCTTAATAACATTTTACTTGTTGAAAATGGCCCAAAACTAGAAAAATAGAGATTATTTGCTAAAGTTATTGAGCTAATAATACCAACTTCAAAAGATTTTTACTTTTATAACTATGGGCTAATTCAGCACATTCACTTGAAAACTTGTTGAGTATGTGTATACTTTTACAAATACTTTAAAATTGAGAGATTTAGAAATTACATAAATTATAAAAAGTTCTAGCATATATATTGAAATCCATATTTTTTAATTTAAAAATTCTCTACTATATTGATATTGCATTTAAATTACCATTCAAATCTAATATACTGGAATTTTAAATATTTTGCAATCCTAGTGGAATACCCAATATTTTCAAAAATAATTGACAAATCTAATTGAATGTGACAAGATTTTCTAAATTTCTTAAAATCTAACTTAAGTAAATATGAATATCTTTAACATCCAAAAAGATCATATAAAATCCCCTCAAATACACCTATTAAGCATCCCTTTTAGATAAATTATGTTCTTTTTTACAAGTTTCCTTTAGGAAAATATTGATCCATACATTGCACAAATGCAACGAACCTGTTTACCAAATATGTAAATATTTCAGGCAGGTCAATATATTTATACCCCTTTCTAGAATAACCACTTACACTTCTCAAAATAAATAACATATACTCACTTTTATGCACAATCAGTACAAGATGAGAAAAATGGCACCACTTGAGTACCACATCTTGAACTTAGACGTAGATTCGGTCATCATCATCTTCTCCTTACTATTGAAAAATAACTTCATAGATTTTACAAACTTCTTTCAGATTTGGGTATTCTATCAAACTCCAAAACATATATCTATGATCCTACAACAAATAGATTGGTCAAATATCCATATTCATGAAAGTAGTTTGGACCCAATCAACACAAATTCTCTGCCTTCCTTGAAGACTGCAAAACCAGAGGTATAAATCATGCACTGTGTTATGATGCCTGTAAGCATCTTCTACAAAGGAAAGATCCTGAAAATAACCTATACATCTTTAGACAACTTTAACACAACCATTTCCTTTCATTTCTAGCATTTCATGTATTCAGCTCAATACATAATGGAGCTTGTGTTGAAGAATCTGCTACATCCATCTACCAGAGGCTAAAGAATTTCCAGTTCAAATCTAATTTACAAAGTTTGGTGATAACGCTTCAGAAGTACACCATGAGCACAACCACGGAAGCTGGAATGAAGTTCGACCATTCACCCCACTCCCTTATGAGTTAAAGTCAAACAATATACATAGCTAATATTGTCAAGAATCATAAACACGAGAAATCATGCATTTGCATTCGTACAACCCCACTAGATGTGTGTAGTCTAAGGGTTTTGCAAAATTTATTTGTAATTCAGTAAATTGTCTACTATCTCATATAACATATTTTATTAAAACTACCTTAATAACATAGAATCAATGTAATTAAATTACTAATTGAAAAGGGCCAAAAACTAGAAATTTTGAGATTATGTTCCAAAAGTTATTAGTTGCTAATAATACTAACTTCAAAAGATTATTATTTAACCCTAATTTAAAAAGTTCACTTCAAAAACTTGCTTGTCGGCGTATGTTCCGACAAATTTAAGTATTTTTTTTACAAATACCTTGAAATATGAGGATTTGAGAATTACAAAAATTATAGAAAATTTATTAAAATTCATAATTTTGAAAAATTAAAAATCATCTTATAAGTTGAGATATTAAATATATTTATGATTCAAATCCAACATACCGGATTTCAAAATTTTGAAATCTTGATAGAATACCCAAGATTTTAAAAATATTCGACAAATTAAATTGAATACTACAAAATTTTATGTATTTCCTAAAATCTAAACTTAAGAAATAAGAATCTTTAAAATCCAAAATAATATTTTTAAAAACCGTCAAATACTCCTCCTAAGCATCACTTTAAATAAATAATATTCATTTTTAAAACCTTTTAGAAAATATTCCACTCAAGAATGTAATTTACAAATACATAGAACTTTTGTGCCTAAATGTTTAGGTCATAAAATTAGAGAGAATTGCATTTTACACCCCTTAAATTTGGCCAAAAATCAGTTTTGTATCCCTATTTTAATAAATTACAGTTTGAATCCCCCTTCTTTGAAATATGATCCAAGTTGCAATATTTTTGCCAAATTTGGTCAATTTTTTACCCAAATTATTGTATTCAACAACATATATAATCTATTATTGAAGAGAAAAGATGAGATCTATTGCACGAGACAACAATTAGGGCTAAAAAATTAGGCAACAAGGGTGCATGTTGAATTGGATTTCAAAGTAAGGGGGATACCAACTGCAATTTATGAAAATGGGTATACAAAATTGAATTTTGGCCAAATTTAAGGGGTGTAAAATGCAATTCTCTCCATAAAATTATATAATTTTAAAGAAAGTTGTCTGTCATTAGTAAAATAATCATTTACACTTCTCAAAACATGCAATTAACATATACCCAGTTCTAAGCTCTAAGCTCATACGCAACAAGATGAGAAAAATGGAACCACCTGAGTACTAGATCTTGAACTGAGTCATAGATTTGGTCTTCATAATCTCCTCGTTACTGTTGAATGATAAATTCACAGAATTTGGCAAACTTTTGTCAGATCCGGCTGTTAATGTATCAAACTCCCATACATATATCTATAGTACTTCAAAATATATATTGGTCCAATATCCATATTCATGAAAGTAGGTTGAACCCAATTGTGCAAAACAAATTCTCTGCCTTTTTGAAGACTACAAGACCAGACGAATAAATCATGCATTGTGCTAGATACATGTAATCATCTTTTACAAAGGAAAGATCCTAGAAATATCCTTGGACAATTTTCACACGACAATTTCCTTTCGTTTCTAGCATTTAGTGTATGGGTAAATGAGCTAATTAGTCCCTATACAATACCAAAACTTTCACTTGGATCACCAGCCAAAAATATTTTTATTGACATTATTAAAATACATAAATCGGTCAATCACATTACTAAACACCAAAATTTTTACAAAACCGTTAAAATGCGTTGACTATTAACGGAGATACCCCTTAAACAATTTGAAAACTTTCAAATTGGTCACTGAGTCGCAAAAAAAAAATTAAAATTTATTTTTTAACCAAAATTTTTTTTAATATTTTTTTTTATTATAATTTATAAAATTAATTTGAAATACACTCACACAAAAGTAAAAATTGATATATAATAAATTTGATATTTACATTTCATTTTAAATTTTCTTATATAATAACCACCCAAACAAATTCGTAGAAAAATTATCGTAAGTTAAAATTTATTGATTTTTATATGTTTTTGGTAGAGTTTTTTGCTCTCAATAAGTTTCGTTCTTTAAGTTTGTCCAGAAAATTTCATTTATATGGTTAAAATTTTTTAAAATAGATCTTAGCCTTTTTTGAAATAAAATAGATTATTTATTGAATTTAATTGGTAAAATTTGTTTTAAATTTTTCTTAAATTTTAATTACTTGAAATATATGGTAAAAAATTATTGTAAACAAAAATTTATTGATTATAATTTTTTTAATTCTCTACAAGTATCCTACTTTAAATTTGTAACAGAATGTATCGTTTACTGGAGCAATCAATTTTAAGATAAATTTGTAGGGTCAAAAATTGATTATATCGATTTATAAACAAATTAAAAAAATAAGTATGTAAAATTTAAATTAATGTGTAATTATTCAAAAAAAAATATTTAAAAAATTTATTCATCAGATACAATTATCGATGATGAAAAAAACTATTATTAAATATATTTTATTCAATCAATTTAAATATTTAAAAAAATTATTTGAGTTTCTTTTTTTAAAAGAAAAAGAAAATATTTTTTTAAGAAATTAGTTGGTAACCTTACTGAAATGATACAAAGTTCAGTGATAAATTCGTAATTAAACTTGATGCCACATCATTTACATGTCACTTTTTTGTTATCCAATTTAACAGGACTAACGTGAGTAACGTATTTAAAATATTTTTATTGTTCACATGTTTGACTGAAAACTTTTATGGGCTGGTAACCGAAGTGAAAGTTATGGTATTGTACAGTGGCGAACTAAATCATTACTCTTTAATGTATTAAGCTCAATATGTAATGAGTATGTGTTTAAGAATCTGCTACATCCATCCATTAGAAGCTAAAGAAATTTGTGGTTCAAATCTAATCTACAGAGTTGGTGATAGGACTTCAGAAGTATAATAGACAACATAACCGAGGAAGCTGGAATGAAGTTCGACCATTCACCCCACTCCCTTTATTGTGTCCATTGGGTAGGGGCAAGGATAAAATTGCATACATTTCTATTTCCATAGCTGGCCTCCTACTTTTAAAGAAATTATCAACTCCACTTGCCCTCTGTGTTGTCTGCAGATGATATGTTACAAATTTTTTGAAGAATATATGTACTTGTATTAATTTCTATTATATTGATTTTATGAAGTATACTATACTAACCAGTTTTTACCTACTGTATTGCAAAGAAACAACAAAAAATATGGCAGTTTCTACGCTCTCAACTTCAACAGTAATTTGCACGACTAACCAAAATTTTCAATTTTAACAAATTTTTACACTAAATACAAATACACTCATATAGTATTCAAAAAATTATTAATATCGTCAACAATCACACATTCTTAAATTTATTTTTAATAATTAATGTATATGATTTTGATAGTGGGTGTTAGTCTCGAATGTTGAAGCATTTTAAAAAGTTGGGTTTATCTAAGTGATCTTTAATCGTTGGTGCCTTCTTAATTTTCTCACATATAAAAAATATATATAAATTTGATATTTAATTTGAATGAAGTGGATAGGATGGCTCTTCAAAAATTATGACAGTTGAACCAATCTTAAAAATTAAATGGATTTTGAATCATATTTAGGGTGATTCGATCAGAACACAATCCCTTGGAAGGCCTATTCGTAGTACAGTTAATAATAAAGGGAAAAACTGTTGGATTAATCTAAACATTGGAATAAGATTAATTTGTTTATGTCTGAATGTTGCTGTTTGACTTGGTCTGGTAGTGCAGCAAACTGTCTTGAGTTGTTTTAGGAGTTTGAATAAGTCGTGGCAATATAGTTGCAGTAGTTGAGTTAGTGTATGAGTGCTCCTAGTTTGTAGAATTAGTTTGTTCTGTTTTTGTTCCCAGCAGATATAAGCGTTTGTATTCCAGTTTGAAATAATAAGATTAACAACTATTTTGTTTTCTTTCGTTTTATCATTAAACATACATTATATTTATATATGAAATATGGGAGTGTGAGTTATATACTTATAAATCTGGTATCAGAGCCTTACATTTAGTGTATGCCAAAGTTTATGCCCAGGAAGGGAACCATGAAGTCAATTAAAACAGAGACAAGCAAAGGACATAGTTGGTTTGAGTTATCTGATGTTGGCTCGGAGTAACTATAAGGCATGGGCATTAAAAATGAAGGTGAACATGCAAGCCCACGGAGTGTGGGACACTGTTGATCTCAAGGATCCAAAATCAAAGATTGAGGAAAAAATGGATAAGACTGCTTTGGCGGTTATTTATCAGAGCATACCAGAGGTTATGTTATTGTCGATTGAAGACAAGACCACATCGAAGGAGGCGAGGGGAGCATTGTAAACAATGTGCCTTGGAGTTGACCGTGTGAAGAAGGCAAAGGTTCAAACCTTCAAATTAGAGTTTGAATCTCTGAAGATGAAGGAATCAGAACAACTGGACGATTTCTGCTACAAGCTGAACAGTTTAGTGGCTAACATACGAGCACTAGGTGAAGCTATAGATGAAGAATACGTGGTGAAAAAACTCCTTAGAGCTATACCAACAAAATTTCTGCAAATTTCTTCAACTAATGAGCAATTTGGAGACCTTGAGAAGATGACAATCGAAGAAACGGTTGGTTTATTGAAGGCATGTGAGGAACATTTGAAGGGACCAACTGACTCTGGTGTAGGACAACTATTGTTAACTGAGGAGGAATGGTCTAAACGAGAAAATGAGGAAAGCCAATTGTTGCTCACTAAAGAAGAGTGGCAGAGACGTTCGAATCTGAAGAACAAAGCAAATGGAGGAGATAGTCGAACCAAGGAATGGAATCATGGAACTCGAGATAAAAGTAAAGTTCAGTGTTTTAACTGTTTGGCCTATGACTATTACGCTGCTAATTATCGTAAGCCAAAGAGAGATAAGGAGCAACTGGAGTCCAATTTAGTTCTAACACATGATGAAGAGGCCGCATTATTGTCTTGATGTGTGATTGAGTTTTGATTGTTAGAAACTTCCCCTGAGATTGTGGATCTTTGATTTGAGAAAAGGGAACTTTCTATAGGTGATCTATCTTGACTTCCTGCTCCTTTTGATAACCCGACGGATGGTGAATTTTGAGTACCGACAGATGAATCTGGTTGTCTCCCGACGGATAAAGCAGATTGCCTCCCGACGGATGAAGCATTATGCAACTCGACAGATGTTGAGTTTTGTGCTTCATTGGTAGTACATTTTTCTGCATTATCCTTAGATACTGTTTCTTGATTACTTTCATCATCACTATCATCACTAACCATCTTCATATTGTCAAATTTGAGGCTCTCATGGTAATCTCCATCTTGCAGTCCTTCAATCTTTTTATCATCAAACACAACATGTATTGATTCCACAACAATATTGGTTCTTAGATTGTAGACTCTATATGCTTTACCAACAGCATATCCAACAAAAATTCCTTTATCTGCTTTAGCATCAAACTTCCCATTTTGATCAGTTTGATTTCTCAGAATATAGCATTTACAGCCAAAGACATGAAGAAAATTTAGAGTTGGCTTCTTATTCTTGAACAATTGATAGGGAGTCATGCATCTTGCTTGATTAACCAGGGAAATATTCTGAGTGTAGCATGTAGTATTTACAGCTTCAGCCCAGAAATATGTTGGCAGTTTAGATTCTTCAAGCATAATCCTTGCAGCTTCAATAAGTGATATGTTCTTTCTTTCCACTACTCCATTCTGTTGTGGAGTTCTTGCTGCTGAAAACTCATGCGGAATCCCATTTTCCTCACAAAATGCTCTCATAACAAAATTCTTGAACTCAGTTCCATTGTCACTCCTGATTCTTCTAACCTTGAAATCAGGATGATTATTGACTTGCCTTATGTGATTGATGATGATTTCACTAGCCTCATCTTTAGACTTTAGGAAATATGTCCAAGGGAACATTGAGAAATCATCTACAATTACTAGGCAAAATTTTTTCCTTGAGATGGACAACACATTGACTGGTCCAAACAAATCCATGTGTAGCAGTTGCAAAGGTTCTTCAATTGTTGAATCAAGTTTCGTCCTGAATGATGCTCTAATCTGCTTCCCTTTTTGGCAGGCATCACACAATCTATCCTTAGAAAACTCCACTAGAGGTATGCCTCTAACTAGTTCTTTCTTTACTAGCTCATTCATGGTCTCGAAGTTTAAATGGGATAGCTTCTTGTGCCATAGCCAACTTTCACCCTGACTTGCTTTACTAGAGATGACAAGTAACAGATTCTGCATTAGATGAGTTGAAATTAGCTAGGTACACATTTCCTTTTCTCACACCAGTGAGAACCACTTTGTTGCTTCTTTTATTAGTCACAACACAGGCTTCTGAGTTGAAGGTTACTGAGTTGCCTTTATCACAAAGCTGGCTGATACTCAACAGATTGTGTTTGAAACCATCCACTAAGGCAACCTCCTCTATGATGGCATTGTCCTTTGAAATCAAGCCATATCCCACAGTATAACCCTTGCTGTCATCTCCAAAAGTAATACTTGGGCCAGATCTCTCCTTGAACTCTGTGAGCAGGGTAGAATCACCAGTCATGTGTCTTGAACAACCACTATCCAAGTACCAAAGATTCTTTCTGTTTCCCTGCACACATCGAAATCAAATCAAGTTGATTTTGGTACCCAAGTTTCCTTGGGTCCTGCCTTGTTAGCTTTCTTTTTCTGTTTCTTAGGCTTTATCTCATTTGACTTGGGGATATCAGATTCATCCTTAGTCATTTGAGCTGGGCCTTTGAAACCATTCATTGCAACAGAATTATCATGCATATTATAATCAACAGGGAATGGCATGCTATTAGTGAACATGTTATTTCAGTGGGGCATGCTAAATGGCATTTGTGGTATACTAAATGCAACATAATAAGGATTAGGTGCAAATGGCATATTAACAATCTGTGTATTCATATTCTGTGTAGACATAGCATTCATAGGCATGGGAGGCATGACTTTCATGTTAGGAAGGTGATGTGGCACAGACATGGAAGTAGGCATGGCATATTTGCAATTAACAGACAAATGATTTACATTACCACACTTGACACAGATTTTTCTAGGAGCATATTTATCAGGTGTGTAGTTATTGTGTTTGTTAATCCCTACTTTACCATTTCTATTATTTTTCTTTTTAGCCTCTGTTTATACCTCAATCTTTTCAAGTCTGTCACTTAACTGTTTGACAGTCATGTGACCAAAATTAGCCTTTTTCCCTTTCTTAACTTGACTCGATTCTCCTGAAACAAAGTTCTTGGAAACAGATCCATACTTCTCATTCAGCATAACAAGTTTGGCTTTACTGATAGACTTGCTCACAACCGACGAATGAGGATTTTCATCATTCGACGGATAACCCTTTGTGTTATCCGACGGATGATCCTCATCATCCGCCGACTCTACATCTGTTAGCACTCCATCTACCAAATTTGGTTCTAATTTCTCTTTGTTCTTTTTCCAGGATGCATCACAGAAAGACTCAATTCCTTGAACTTTGGTGATTTGAGCATGGACATTCCTAGATTGCATCACAGAAAGACTCAATTCCTTGAACTTTGGTGATTTGAGCATGGACATTCCTAGATGTTTTCCATGCCTTAATCACCTCATGTTCACGCTCGAGCTGCTTCTTTAAAATTTCTTCTTTCTCCAAGGACTCAGTAAATTCCTCCTTGGCAATCTTACATTCAATTCTTAATTTTTCAAAATCAATGAACTGGGACTCTAGCACATTATTCCTCTCACTTAAAAACAAATTGTTATCTTTGATTTTAGCATTTTCTTTAGTAAGAGACTTAAGTATAACACGCAAATGATATAACTTTGTAGACATGTCATTTATGGCATCATTACACTCAGCTTTAGATAAATGTGCAAGGTTTGTAGTAATTACCTGATTACTTGAAGAACTTGTTTCTGTTTCATCAGACTTGGTCATTAGGGCTAGATTAACATAGCTGGCATCTTCATCTTCATCCAGACCATCTGCTGCCCAGTCATTTTCTTGTGTTATGAAAGCCCTTTCCTTTTGTTTGAGCAGTTCAAAGTATTTTTGCTTATAATCCACAGGCTCAAACTTTTTCTTGCTGGAATCTGACTTTCTACACTCACTGGCAAAATGCCCTGCCAAGCCATATTTGAAACATTTGAATTTTGATTTATCCACCATGTTTCTATTTGGCTTGGCTGCTTCAAAGTTCTTCTTGAACTTGAGCTTGGAAAATCTCCTGGAAAGAAATGCTAGGTGTTCATCAATGTCCTCCATGTCATCTTGGCTCAAAGAATCTTCATTTTCAGCTACCAGCCCTTTGCCCTTGCTTTCACAGACCCTTGAAGTTGACTCAACAGCTTTCATCTTCATCTCCTTCTCTTTTTCCAACTCAGCAACTAGTGCAATGGATCCTCCTTTCTTCTTTCCTCTCTCCTTCCTCTCATCTTGCTCTAGTTCAACCTCATAAGTTTTCAGGATGCCATACAGTCTTTCCAAAGTAAACTCCTTATAATCTTGTGAGTTTCTTAATGAGGCTGTCATTGGTTTCCATTCCTTTGGAAGAGATCTATGGAATTTCATATTGGAGTCTTTTGTCTGATAGACCCTTCCATGCAACTTTAGAGCATTTAGTAGTTTTTGAAACCTACTAAAAATGTCAGTGAGAGACTAACTTTCTTCATTATGAAAATGCTCATATTGCTGAATGAGTAGCTGCATCTTGTTTCCTCTAACTTGCTCAGTACCATCACAGATGATCTGTATTGTATCCCAAACATCCTTGGAAGTTTTGAAGTTGATAATGTTGTCAAACATATCACCATCAACTCCAATAAACAGGATGTTCATGGCCTTTTTATCCTTCATGACTTGTTCAATGTCAGGATCAGACCATTCATGCCTTGGTTTGGGGACAGATGGCTCATTTCTAGTTGCAGCTCTCATAGGAACATGAGGGCCTCTTTCTATGTAGTCCATATAGGCCTCATCTTGAGAAAGCAAATGAAGATGCATCTTTACCTTCCAATGATGGTAATTATCTTTATCCAGAAATAGAATCTTGACTCCAACATCCTTCTTGTTCATCTTGCTGTATTGTTTTGATCTTTAAACTCTTTGTTTGTTAAGAGCTTGCTCTGATACCAATTGTTAGTCCCTTAACAATATAACAAGAATTACAAAAAGGGGGTTGAATGGAATTCTTGAAACTTTTTCTTGTTAAAAAATGTTCTAACTCGAATATGTATATAAATGTGAATTGATTAGCATAATGCATAATAGTTACTTAAATGAATCAAAACACAAGTAACTAAAAACAAGGGTCTTTAAAAACTTTCTGGTGGATTTGAATGATTCCACCGGAGATATATAATATATATCGAGAGAACTCTGTATGCAAAAAGCTCACAGCTGCCTACAAATATTGAAAAACTAAGAATGCAGAGAAATGCTAAGAATTCTGCTTACAAATGTTTCTCTGCTTGTATCTCAGATTGTTCCTTAGTTGCTACTTCTTGGTTTATATATCACCAAGATTACAAAGTAATGAGACAGGATAATAAAACAAAAACTATCTAGTCTATTACAATGCTACTTCATTACTCTATTCCAGCATCTTTGAATATCTTCATAATAGCATGGAAATGGCAATGCATTTTTGTTCTCGAAAACCCAGTTGAATAGGCTACCACATTCCATTTGCATCCACTCAACGCATGTGACTGTGTTGTCACTGTCAACAGATATTTGAATTCTTTATCCGTCGGGTTCATGATCATCCGTCGAGTGATTGATCATCCGTCGGGTTATTGATCATCCGTCGAATTTGTTAGGTCACACACACACTATAGAGGGGGTGAATACAGTGTAAAGTACAATCAAATTGAACTTTAGTAACTCAAGTAACAGAAAACAAACGTTATTGAAATAATAAACTCTGTTACAGTATGGAACTATTACCTCTCAGTGATGAACAAATATCACGAGAGCTGCTAGGGTTTTTTTAATGAATAATCTTCTCGAATATATTAACACTTATAGTGTAAACCCTATGTCTGTGTTTATATACTACACAGTTACAAGATAATCGCTAATTGATATGGAATATAATTCTGCTTCCTAAAATATATCAATCAGATATCTTTTCTTCCAAGTATTCTATTCTTCATAGAATTCCTTCTTCATGCATATCTCTTCTTATGTTTGTCTCGATCTTCTTTCCTTTAATCCGCTGCAGTCCTTATCTGAATGTCCTTCAGTACTTAAGTTCTGATATCCATCTTCTGATGATTGTCTCCTGATAATATAAGTACTGATATCCTTAAGTCCTGACTTCCAATAAGTACTGATTTATCCTATTTAAGTAAGATCTGAAAACTAAACATAAATCATATTAGCCATGACATTATCAAATATATCTAACAATCTCCCCCAACTTGTAAATTAGTATAATATACAAGTTTAACAGATATTCGATGATGTCAAAAACATTAAGTACAAATGCATTAGAATTAGACTAGATAACTACAACTTACAGTCCTTAAAGCTTTATCAATCTTTAACTTCTGATAACAGCTTCAGTCTGTACAAATATCAAAATTTAATCAGTTGTAGATCTTGACTTGGCTTCATCTTCTGATCTGTTTGATGTCAGGAGTTGTTCTGAGATAGTTCTTCAACAAACATTTCTCAGCATATCTAAGTTCATCAATCATCGTCCTTTTAACATCTTTAAGCTCTGCAGTATCTTCACCAATTTGAAAGATTGCAGCCCTGAGATCATTAATCTTAGCTTTTCTTATATCCTGATCCAGTCTGATCAAATATGCCTTATCAGACTCAAGATTGAATTCCACAGCCCTGTAACCCAGAAAGGTAGTTATAATCTTAGCAGTGTTGGGTTTCATTTCAACTATATCACCCTTGTGATCTCTGTAATTTGGAAGATATGTGCTGTCAGACTTAACATAATAAAGCCTTTTCTGTCTCTGAATCTGATCCTTCAAATAGTTTGCAGCACTTTCTGTTAATCTTCCATTCACTTGAAGTAAGAATAGTACTTGCTCCAGTTCTTCAAAATACTTTAAAGGAATGGCATTTTGCCTTATATGATAAACCCTACCATCTGTCATGAAGTACAACAAAATGTGTTCTTTCAAGTAGGTATGGTAAACCATTTGTATAAATTCCAGTTGATTCAATCTCTCAGGAGTTGCTCCAATACCTGGTTCACTCAAGGAAGTTGGATCATTGGTAGTGTTCTGTATTCTTCTTTCATCAGCACTTCCCAATCCAGTTTTATCTCTTGCTTCCTTTCCAGTAACTACTCTTACTTCAAAACCACTTGCAACAGTCTTCAAAGGTTGAGTCTGTTTTGCTTTAGTGAATCCTGGTAGGAGTGTCTTTGATCTATCTTCTGATATCAAGTTAACTTGAGCTATGTCAGAGGTTACTTACTTCTTCGGAATATCAGTACTTACTGTCTCTTGACTCTGAACAACTTGAGTCATGTCAGAGGTTGTCTAAAAAACTTTTCTTGAAGTCAGAGAAAGATCATCCTTTTCATCAGTGATTTCTTCATTCTCAGGTGGCACATAAACCTTGATAGGTTCACCAACTTTTTCTTTACCCTTGGATCTTGGATCTATCTGCGGTTGTGATTTAGCCAATGATGCTTCAGTATTTGTCCTTTCTTTTATCACAATACCTTTGAGTTTTGGAAGTGTCTTTTTACCAGAAGCTTCAGATTTAGATGCGACTTTTTCTGATTTAAGTCTGGCTTCTTCTTCCATTAAACTCTCCAAGTCCATTCCTGGATTTTCCTGAAGAAATAACTGTCTTGACATTTCTTCATCAAGATCTAAAAGTTCACCAGAACTTATCCTTTTACCAGTAGCAGAACTAATTTTATTTCCAGTGTGAGAACTTGTCCTGTTACTTGTGATTTCAGCTTTTCTTGATGATAAACCTCTACCTTGACTATGACCTCTACCCATTCCAGAGTTTCCTTGATCATCCTTTTCATCATCCTTCCCCTTCAGTGTCTTATCAGTTTTGCATTTGGACTTAATTACTTTCTCCCCCTTTTTGGCATCAGCAGGTAAGAGAAGAGAGACAAGCAATTCCACTGAGGCTTGGATTTCATCAAGTTGAGATTGTTGAGAAGCTTGATTTTTCAGAATATCATCAATCTGAGCTTGTTGTTTCTCTTGAGTCTTCTCAATATAAGCAACTCTGTCAAAGGTAGGTTGGAAGAATTTTTTCTTGTCAATTTTCTGAATCTAATCTTGCTTAATGAATTCTTCCTGAATCTTATGTAACTCTGCATGAGTAGTTGAATGAAGACCTTATAGATGTTTAGTACTCAATGCAGTAACTCTAAGCTGTGTTTTGAAATCATCAGTAATTAACATTTCATCAGCTTTTGTCAAATGCTCAGCAAGATGCTGTGCAGATGGAGCACAGGTAACTGAGTTCCATTCCTTGGTCAACTCCTGTCCTGCAGGAGTTTCACTCCAAGGCACTGGTGCTTCTCTTGTAACAAACTTCTTAATAAGTTCAGATTTAAGAACAGTTTGTTGAGGTGCATGTCCTGAAGGACCTGCTTCATCAGCATCTATATTTGGAGCAGCATCACCAGTATCTCCAGCATTTGCAGCATCAGAACTGACAGAATCAGTATCTTCTGATAAAACAACAGTATTAGTAGTAATGGAGGCTTCATCATCATCCTCTAATTGATGATCTGGTTCCAAGTTCTGATCAACAGCCATATCCTGATGCTCACCTATATTCTGATCATCAGCATCTAGATGCAGAGAAGGTGTAGTACATAATTCTGGAGTTTGAGCAGTATTAGTAACAGGTGTTGTTGATGGATTAGTTGCTGTTGGAGCTTCTAAGTAAAGTATTTCAGGCACAACCAGGTTCTGAACATCAATTTCAGCACTTGTGCCTGGATCAACAGGAGATAAAGCCTTTTGAACAGGAGACACAGATGTGTTTGCCATTTCAATAGCAGCTTCTTGATTTGGAGTTAATGGAGAAGCAGTGGCTTGAGCAGATTCCTTTTCTTGTGAGATCAGAGATTTCTGATCTCCTTCCTTAGCTGCTGCTTCATCATCATCTGAAACTGGCCTTTTAGCTCTCTGTTTCTTGTAACTCTTTGAAGGTATGGATTCCTTGGGAGTTTCAGCAACAATCATTCTTCTAAGCCTTTTGAGAAGCCTAGATCCCCCAATTGCAGAATCCTTCTGAGAAGGAACTTTCTCAGCTTCTTTGACAACAGGTTCTGATGTAGAAATGTACCAGCACTCCTAGTTTCATCACCAGAAGAAGCTACCAAACGCAGACTTATCAAATCATTCGAAACCTAAAATACATTACAAAACAAGAAAACTCATTAGTAAAATCCAATTAAATTCCCACAAAATAAATATCAATTCTTGAAGCTATAATGCAAATTACCCTGCAAGAGTCTGAAAGGTGAAGCACCACACAAGCAATCAAAAGGGTAAGATATTGATGATAAATGAGCTTCATGTCCCCGCTTTACAGGCCCTAAAAAATCAAGTCTTGAAGCTGTAAAGATAACAAGATTTATATAGACACACAAATGCACACACAGAAGTTAGTCACTACCAACAAATGTCAGGATGAGTGTTGAAATTGAAGTATAGAAATGAAGTAAAATGGTAAAAAAAAATTGTTCTTGAAAGCAAGCTGGAGCTAGTGCAAGAAGTCACACATTTTAACTACCAGTACTATTTTTTTTTTTTTTGCTAAATAACTACCAGTACTATTTATTTTACAGGTTGCACTTTTTGATTAAGTTGTTTTTTTCAATTTAAAAATGAGATTCAAATTTGTTATAAAAATAGGCCGATTTTCAAAAAATTGTCCATAAATTGCTTAAAAATCGGTTTAAAATATTTATTTGATTGGATCAATTTTTGATAAATCGTCAATAAATCGTAAATCATAATCTCAACCTAATAGTTTCGATTTCCGAAATGTGTAATCAAGTATCTAATTGGTAATGTTATTATCGGTTTATCCAATTCATATTATTTTTTTGGAGAATTTTTCTATTTTACATTTTTTATGTAAAATAATTTTCTTATAAAAATAATTAATATTTATGTATATATATATATAAAGGACAAAAAATATTGGGGCCCTTTATATGTGGGGGCCTAAGCGAACGCTTAGTTGGCTTTACTGTTGAGCCGGCCCTGCCCCAGATTCTCTGAATTTCACATATTACATATCATTGTTGGAACTATTGGAGTTCAATGTACCGACATGCTTCACTAAGTTGGGAAGATAAAGTCATGGTTAAGTTTAAGTCATTGTTGGTACCATGATCATCAACAGGCGCCGAGGAGGCCCCTATTGTATGTTGTAATGCAACCGGTTGTCTCGCTATAACCTGCACGAAAAATGTTGTCTGACATTATTTGCGAGTCCCTCATGATGCATGTTTTGGGAGAAGATAAAATGGCTTAGTTTCAAGAAACATGAAGTTCAGTGAATTGTGTCTCCTGTGCTTGGACAACAATCTACAGCATATTCATCTTAGTTGTTGCAATTTCCAAATAGTGGACTAGTGATATCCACTTGATCATCACCCCTGCGACTTGCTAGATATCCTCAATTCAGTTTACTATTAGAAGTGATAGTGAGGTTATGACTATTCTACTCTTTACCCTCACATCTATTACCCCCCTCAGGCTGTTTTGTTCACCCACCTGGAAGTGTAGTTACAAATTGACTCTTTACTGGCACACATCCCATCTTTTTGGCCTCTTTTAACAAGCATTTATTTACCTCTTGCCATTCTTTTACAGAGCAAAACCAACTTCGCATGATTTAAAGGTTTTCTAAACACAAAATGCCCCACTCATTAAAGCATCCCAGTCCCGGATGCTGACAATGAAAATAAACAAACACCAATAATAGAAGCACATGACATCATTTGTTATAGAAGTTAAAACTTTTAGGATAATATGTCCAGAATAGACAATCCTTTGTGCGCTAAGCTCAAACAGATTTTATCCAAAAGCCTGTGTTGGTTAAGTTATCGCAGTAATGACTGATGATGCATAAATACAAAATCTTGGATCGATATTAAGAGCTAGCAGCACTTGGAAACATGCCACAAACATTAGATACATAAACAAAACATAACTGGAGCAAATTGGAAAAAAATCAATGGATAACTGAACCTGTAAACATGGTCTGAAATCTGAAGCATAATTAAATCTATAAAACTACTATCCTTTTAATAAAACGTTACAGCCTGAAATTGCCAGATACCAAAATCTACTCAAATTCAATGATGATAGAGAAAAGACACCATTTGGCATACCTTTCGCTTCCAAGAAGCAGTCAATTTAAGCACATACAACCTTCACTCTTCTTTGTTTGAACTAGGGGGTGACATAAAAGAGTTTCTCTTTCAATAATTTAAGCGAAACTAATAACTTTAGTTGGTGACCTTTCTGCTAAATTTCTGTGCATTATCCTACGCACCTCCATACAAAGTAATCACTTCCGGAAAATTCACACAGAATTCATCCACAAACCTTTTTTTAAAGTTCTCCTCACTCAGTACTATGAACGAACTCAAGGTCAAGTTATTCTTTAGTACACCCTTTGACAACAAAAACTTCACAACCAAACACCGCGGCATAGTCCACTTTTCCAAGCTATGCATAATAACAAGGGGACGATATGAAATCTGTGATATACTCCATCCTATTTTGTTAACTAAAAAGTCCATTACCCGTTCTATCTTCTCCTCTGAAGCTGTCATCATAAAGGGCTGTTTCCTAACAGCCGAAAGAATTTCTTCGTCTGACCAACCCCACTTCCTAAACAATTCCCACTTCCGCTCCCGAGTTGATTTTCTTAAAGAATAAAACAGGCGAACTGCATCAAAAAAACTTCTCTTTTCTGGATCCAACCCAAGTTCCTTAGTTTCGTCAATAATCGCTTTAAATTTCTCTGTTGGTTGTATCAAATTTCCAGTTTGGTCCCTTAACAACACCAGAATCCTATATTCAGGCACCCCGAGATTTAATAGCAAATTAAAATTAGGTATTAAAGTCTTACTTATATCATAGCTAAAAACCCTTAAATATCTCTTAACCGCGACAACCACACTCACATTATCTTTAAGAAAACTTTTTAGGAGCTCGCAAGATGGTATAATACGATTTTTTAAACCACGTTGAAGAATTCTAAGATCAGCCTCGAGCATTTCACAAAGGTCATTAGATGTAAATCCAAAGGAATGTAAATAGTCCAACTTAGGTTTGACTTTACCTATATTTAAAGATACGATTGACGGGTGCTTGTCGAACAATTTCGAAAATTGGGTATCAGTGAATCCATAATTCTCGAAAAGGCCCTTAATAGAAGTGAGTTTAGAACTAACATCTACAGAAATATTAGAAGAATTTTTAGAAGTGAGTTTAGAACTAAGTTTTTCAGACAAATTAGAAGAATTTTTTGAAGTGAGTTCAAAACTAACTTTTTTAGACAAATAAGAAGAATTCCCCCCCCTGTGAAGAAACTGGAGCTGCAACTTCAGTCTATTATCCTCTGTTACCCCGTACAAATTAAGCACTTGAGGAAATTTCACACAGAATCTATCAACATACTGTTTTCTAAATTTATCCCCACGCAGTTTTATGAACGAACGCAAGGTCAAGTCCTTCAGTACACCCTTTGACAACAAAAATTGAACAACCAAACACCGTGGCATAGTCCACTTTTCGAAGCTATGCATAATAGCATTAGGATAAGATGCCACCTCTGATGCGTTCCATCCCATTTTGTTAACCAAAAAATCCATGACCCGCTGAATCTTCTCCTCAGCAGTCATCATCATAGTAGGCTGCTTCTTAAATGCCAAAAGAATCTCATCATCTGACCAGCCCCACATCCTAAACAGATCCCATTTTCGCTCTCGAGTCTCTTTGCTTAATCCACTCCACACATTGATTGCACCTAAAAAGGGACTCTTCCCTGGATCAAACCCCATTTCCCTAATTTCTCTAACAATAATTTTAAACCTGTTGGCACTATTTAGTAAACTGGTCGGCTGTTGCTTTAGCATTGCCAAAATCCTAGAATTCGGAACCCCATAATGTCGCAACAATTCAATATTAGGTACTACTGCTTTACTCAAATCGTACTTCATCACCCTGGGGTGCTTCTTAACCAAAACAATTACGCTCTTACAATCTTTAAGCAAACCCTTCAAAATCTCACAAGATGGTTTAATATAAGCGTCTAAACTGCGCCTCATAACATATCCATTAGCTGCTAGTATTTGACAAAGGTCCCTGGACTTAAACCCATAAGAATGTAAAAAGTCTAATTTGGCTTTGGCTCTATCAACATTCAAAGATAACATAAATGGGTACTTTTCGAGTAGTTTCGAAACTTGGGTATCAGTAAATCCATAATTCTCGAAAAGGGCCTTAATACATGTGAGTTTAGAGCTAACATTTTCAGACAAATGTCTATGGGTTGAATTCAAGAAACACAAATGGGTTGAATTTAAAGAAGCAATAACAGTAGCATTCTTATTCTTGAGCATATGTTTGTATATAAAGGTAAACATATTGAAGTGAATAGTTTGAAGTTTAAGACAAGGGGCATCTTAAAAATGACATAAAGTACTAACCTTTGGGAACATATGGGTTTTGCAGTCTGCTTAGGTTGTTGTCGATGTCTGTAATAATTTTGGTGAGTGGTAAAGAAAAAGAGGGATAGTTGAAGAAAGTACAGATTTGGGCCTCTGGATTTTAGAATGGGTTGCTAAGTGGTGACATATGTAGTCATGTACAGCCCTTTTTAAGATCAAGATCACGTTGTGGGCTATGTCATAAACGGAGGTAGAATTAGGCCCGTCAATGCACCAGGTTCGGATCCGATCTATCTAAATTCATATCCGATCAATAACATATTATCAGATTTTTTTAATTGGATCAAATTTCAGGTCGGATTTTATTTAGTTAAATCCATATCCGCAGCCTCGAATCGAATCGAGTCCGATTAAATTTTCGTTCCATTGACAGATCTACTATCTACACTATATTAAAAGAGAGTACAACTAATGTCATAATTAAATATCTGATATCATTAAATTATATGTGTCAAACTCACATTCATTTGATGATGTTATCTTACACTAATTTTTTTTCCTAATTAAATATAATTTCAATGTCTCTATTTCATTATAACCTCCACTTATTCTCTCTCTTCCTCATTTATCATTTTTCCCTCCTCATTTTTAAAGTTTCCACTAATTCTTTATTCCACTAATTTAAATATTCATCAATTTGTTATATATTTTTATAATTAATAAAAAATATAATTTTATTTTATTTCTCATTATCATAATATGATATAAATATAATACATATTGAAATTAAACTATTTCAAAAAATATTTTTATAAAAAGAATTATAATATAACCGGTCATGTGCCCAGGAACTAATCTAGTGTAGAATAATAAAAGAGTTTTTATCGTAGTGCATTCCTAAACTTTATTCTAAAAATACTTTAATTCTTGCGCTATAAATAACTTTATTCTAAAAACACTTTAATACCTGCCCTATAAACAAGGACAACTCGCACCTTTTACTTCAAAACTAACTTCATTTTACACCTTTTCTATCAATTTCAGTGTTACCATTAATTAATTAAAAGGTGACATTAGGAATAAAATATTTACTCCCTATTTTTCCAATTCAATCTTCTCCTTTCTAATAATTTAGAGCCCATTATCATTTCAAATTGCATATTGCATTGTTGACGGTCATAAATCCTGTCTGCCTTCCTCCGATGAAATATTTTGCACAACCCATTTCTAAATCTTTCCCATTTGAGTGCTCAGAGCATACCAAAGTTTAGGTTCTCCTTGACAATAAAAACACAACTAAACAATGCGGCATAGTCCCGTCATCCACGCTATGCATAGCAACAATTAGGGTTAGTTTTAGTGCGTTTGAGAGCTCAAAATCGCACCGAATCACATATAACGATTTTTTAAGTCTTTGGTCTCAGTTGTGACTACAATTACGGTTAATCGCGATTTTTTCAACCACGACTTCGCGATTGGTGAGGATCGACTTGCGATTCAACCACCGACTTATACGATAAATGATAAATAAAATAATTTATTAAAATATTCCCACCAAATCTTATAATTTTGTAAAATTAAAATGTTTTATAAGTGTTTACTGTCAATTGTAAAACAAATTCAATGGTATGCTACAACAAAATAAAAAGATAGTACCCCAAAGGCCAACACCCCAAAGACCCAATTTTTTTATTCAATAACTTTTATTTACGGTGTTTTATAATACACCATATATATATATATATATATATATATATATATATAAATGTGAGGAAAGTTCTATGTAAACCACTTTTTAATCGGAGACCTTGGAGACCACATATGTTCTGCAATCAAAACACTTTAAAATATATTATTTTATGAAGTATGTTTTACAAGTATCACTAATTCATTAAAATTGTTAAAGATCATTTAAGTTTAATAAGTAAAATTTGTATTTTCGGCAAACTAAACAAATATTCTGGAAACTTAACATGTTTTGCAGAATAAAATATTTTTGTAATGTTTTACATGTGATACATATATGATATTCAAGATTTTGAATAAAATAAAGATCTTTGTAGAGCATGATTCGCAAAATAATATGTTTTGCAATGTTTTTTTGAAATATTTTTGCTTGCAGAACATAAGTGGTCTCCAAAAAAAAGCGGTCTCTGTAAATATATATATATATATATATATATATATATATATATATATATATAGCTGTTTGCGGTTTGCAGTTGCAGTTCGAGTTTTGCGATTATTTTAAAATTTAATCCGCAGTCAATTCACGAATTTGTGATTCCTGTATTTTCAATTCGCATTCAATACGCATTTTACGGTTATTCATAATAAGCGGTGTGATTATGAGCAGTGCAACCGATTGGTGCCATCGAGCAAATTACCAATTACCTTACATGTACCCCATAATACCCTAAGAGTATGTCCAATGTCGTGCTAAATGATGTGATATATCTATAATATAACACAAAATCTGAATTTTGACAATTCAATAGTGGTGTAAATACTGTATTAAAATAGCACGGTTCTATAATTTGTGCTAAATAATGCACAAAATATAGCACTTTTATATTTGCCACATTATAAAATAGTTACAAAAAGAGAGGGAAAGAGAGAATAAATAAAAGTAAAATTTTTTATACACATATAAATAGAAAAGTTAGTTAAATTTGAAATAATTTAGTAAAATATAGAAACAACCATTGGAGACGTGGTGTTATTTTAGCACCAAAAATCACCTTTTGATTCTAAATTACAGCAATAGGTGCAGCTATTTTTACAACACCATTGGCTTTGCCAAGATGAATACTCTAATCCATCCAATATAATTTTTTTTAACTCTTTATGGATTAGCACCCTTTTCATCATTTATAATCCCTTTAAATTTCCACGTGACTAATTTTGAAATTCGAATATTTAAATTTTGGGGAAATAGTAATTCCCCGCCAATGTATTGTTAATCTCAAGAAATTAAATCAAAAAATGATTGGCATTTAGTCCGTGTGATAAACAAATACACGTGCGTAAATATATCATAAGAATAGCCAACATTATTAAACAGTTCATGGACAATTGATCCTATGAAACAACTGTTACACAATTTGAGAAAAATGCAAAGAAAATTAGCGTGTTGGTGTGTATGAAAAACAGACTTGTTAAAATGCCTATGTTATATTTTTACTTGACACCGTTATATATCTTTTGATCAGAGAATATGAACTTTTGATCCCTCAATCTTGTGAAACTATTCTATATGTTTTAGAGAACAGACATCTAAAAAGCAAATGCCAGCTCCATAAGAATTATCACTTTCTGACTCAGTGTTATGTAACTGACACTCACATCTTACACTAATAAGGTATTGGAGTAAGATTTATCAAAAGGCAAGATAAGAATCTCCAAAAAGGTATTAATGATCGAACAATGGATTACGAGTGCCGTAAGCATATAAAAGTAATGGACAAAGTAACAGGATACCATTAGACATATGCTTTTACATAAAATGTTGGATTTTGAGCACATGATTATGACTAATTCAAATGAAAGACTTTAAAATCTTTGACCCCTGTAAACTAGTTTAACATAATTCCATTATTTGGAAAATCTTGAGATTGATAAATCCAAGTTCAGGTTCGCAGGTTCTCTTTGAGAAAAAAGAAAAAACTTCTCTTTTCTGGATCGAACCCAAATTCCTTAATTTCTTCAATAATCGCTTTAATTTTTGTTGTTGAAAGTTCCAAACTCGCAGTCTTGTTCCTCAACATCCCCATAATTCTACATTCAGGCACCCCAAGACTCAACAGTAAATCAACATTAGGTGTTAAAGTCTTACATATATCATGCTTAAGTACCCTTGAATTCCTCGTAATTGCAACAACCACACTCGCATTATCTTTAAGCAAACTTTTCAAGACCTCGCAAGATGGTATAATGTGATTTTCTAAACTGCGGTGAAGAATACTTAGATTCGGCTCAAGAATTTTACAGAGGTCATTGAAGTTAAAGTCATAGGAATGTAAATAGTCCAACTGAAACTTGACTGTACCTATATTTAAAGATACAATTGATGGGTACTCTACTTGTGGAACAATTTGGAAAACTGGGTATCAGTGAATCCATAATTCTCGAAAAGACCCTTAACATAAGTGAGTTTAGAACTAACATACAAACAGGGTATATTGTGTTACTCTTAAGCATATGTTTGTATACAAATGTAAACATATTGAAGTGACTATAGAGACAAGGGGTGTCTTAAAAATGACAGAAAGTGCTAACTTTTGTGTTTCTTTTGGCTTTGCAGTGTTTGTTTAGGTTGTCGATTTTCTGTATTTTTGGGAGGGGTAAGAAAAAGAGGGATAGTTGAAGAAAGTGGAGCTTTGGGCCTCTGGATTTTAGGATGGGTTGCTAAGTGGCCCAAATACATGTACAGCCTTTTTGAGATGAACAGATGTAGAAATTAGAATAATACATTCCCTCCCCTCCGATCCTCGAGGTTCTTTATTTATATCGGGGGATGGGGATCAACACGTATTTTAATTCTCCCGTAAAATATGGTTTTTTAGAAAATTTTAAATATATTTTTCTCAAGAGATAAACCAAATTTGGAAAGTATAAGGGTATTTGGATGTGTCTTCTACTTGAAGACTTCCTCGATTCACACAATAAAATTGGAAGATTGTAGTAAAATGATTGTAAATTTGGGAAAAAAACCTGGTACAAAAGCGTACCGACTCTATGATCCCGTGTCAAAGAAATTACATGTGATCCGTGATGTCATTTTTATTGAGAACAAAGCATGGGATTGGGAAGCAGACCGAGAACAAAGTAGTGATCGAGCAGAAAAATTAGTGGTATGTGGGTTTGAGCGTAATGAAATAATTAAGGCGAAGAAGCAGAAAATGATAATAGTTACAGTACTGAGGTTGTTGAAGAAGATTCAGGGGAGATGGCAACACCAATCTCAAATCAGAGGTCGAGTGGTGAGAGTGAGGATCAATCAAGGTATGACAGCGAGCCAAAGAGATACACACGGATAAGTGAAATTTACGAAGATAGAGAATAAATAGAAACTCTCGATGAACTTATGCTTATGGGGGTGGATGAACCTTCTAACTATGTTCAGGCATCAAAGAAGAAAGAGTGGAAAAGGGCTATGGAGCAAGAATTGGAAACTAGTGAGAAGAATAGAACATGGCAATTGACAGAGCTTCCGCCAGGCAAGAAAGCAATTGACTTGAAATGGGTCTTTAAATTAAAAAAGGACACAAAAGGAGAGATAGTAAAGTATAAAGCCAGAGTCATGGCGAAGGGTTATGTGTAGCGCCAAGGAGTGGATTTTGAAGAGATCTTTGCACCAGTGACACGATTGTTATTGGCTTTGTCTGCCAAGAACGGATGGATGGTGCACCACCTGGACGTTAAATCAGCATTTCTTAATGGTGATTTAAAGGAAGAAGGTTACGAGTCTCAGCCGGAGGGATTTGAGAAACCAGGTCAGGAACACATGGTGTATAAACTTTCCAAGGTGTTGTACGGTCTTCGTCAGGCTCCAAGAGTGTGGTACTCAAAATTGAGTAAGTGTTTGGAAGGTATGGGTATGCTCCAGTGCCCTTATAAACACGCAGTGTACACTAAAAGAGAAGCAGGTGAAGTTTTAATAGTAGCAGTATATGTCGATGGTAGAAAGAGTACCACTGGAGTAGTATTTTATCTGAGCGAAAGCATGGTGACTTAGGTGTCACAGAAGCAAAAATACGTGGCATTGTCCTCGTGTAAGGCAGAATTCATGGCTGCTACTGCTGCAGCATGTCAAGATATATGGCTACGAAATTTATTGGGTGAAATCACGAGCGAGTATATTGATCCTGTGATTCTATACATCGATAACAAGTCAACAATTGATTTGGCAAAAAACTTGTTTTTCATGAAAGGTCCAAGCATATCGATATTCGATATCACTTTATAAGGGAGTGCGTGGAGCGTGGTGAAATTATCATTAAGCATGTAAGAACTGAAGAGCAGCGGGATGATGTACTCACGAAAGCTTTGTCGATCGTTAAGTTCGAGCGTATGCGCTAGTTGATGGGTGTTAAGAATCAAAACAAGAACATTTAGATTAAGGGGGTATTGTTGGATTAATTTAAATGTTGGAATAATATTAATTTGTTTATGTCTGAATGTTGCTGTTTGACTTGGTCTGGTAGTGAAACAAACTGTCTTGAGTTGTTTTAGGAGTTTGAATAAGTCATGGTAAAATAGTTGCAGTAATTGAGTTAGTGTAGGAGTGCTCCTAGTTTGTAGGATTAGTTTGTTCTTGTTTTGTTCCCAGTAGATATAAGCGTTTGTATTCCAGTTTGAAATAATAAGATCAACAACTATTTTGTTTTCTCTCATTTTATCATTACACATATATTATATTTATATGTGAGATCTGGGAGTGTGAGTTATATATTTATCAAAAATGTGGAATTCACAGCCTAATAAGAATTAAGACTTTTAGGGTTATGGTGGACTTCACGGTGTGCGATATATAGCAAAAGAAGTACTGTACCACTTATGGCACACAAACTTCCAGAATTATGGAAAGCAAGTTTAAACAAAGATTCTATGGTATAGGCTTCTAAAGATTCGTCACACATTTAGGTCCCACATAATATGTTAAATGGATATATTTATGTTAAGTTATTGTGTGCTGCCAAGAAGATTATGAAGATGTAAAGAAAGATGTGGTAGTGTATAAGGTGGCAGAGTGGAACAATTGTAGGTTACTAATGATCTAACACAAATTGCATCTTAATTTGTGACGTAGGTCATGGTCAACAAGCCGGGAAGAGCAAGAGTACCGCCCGATAAGAACGTAAGAGCAAGAAGGATTGAAATGATGAATTACTTTCCTATTGATAAACGGGGTTTGCTTTGATAAGGGCCTTTCTTGGCTATAAAAGAGAGTAAATAATTGCAGGGAAGGGCTTTAGCATCCTGTTTCCAGAGTTTAGATCACAAGCCCAGATAAGCTATATAAGCACATCCGTTTACTGATAAACCACTAACTTTGCACAAAGAAGAGAAGAAGTGATGAAGCCTTATGGTTAAAGTCAAACATTCTACAAAATTTAAATTGTTAGGAATGGGCTGATAAAAAAAGGTCGAGAATGGTACACATGGTAAACATAGAATCAAGCATTTGCATATCTATAACCCCAAACCAAGTAGTCTAAAGTTTGTATAAAATTAATTTGCAATTCTCTGATATATCATTTATTTTTTTGAAAAATATAGCAAAAAAAGATATTAGTTTTTAGAAAATTACGTTAATAACATTTACTTGTTGAAAATTGCCCAAAACTAGAAAAATAGAGATTATTTGCTAGAGTTATTGAGCTAATAATATCAACTTCAAAAGATTTTTACTTTTATAACTATGGGCTAATTCAACACGTTCACTTGAAAACTTGTTGAGTATGTGTATACTTTTACAAATACTTTAAAATTGAGAGATTTAGAAATTACATAAATTATAAAAAGTTGTAGCAAATATATTAAAATCCAATTTTTTTTAATTTAAAAATTCTCTACTACATTGATATTACATTTAAAGTGACAATTCAAATCTAATATACTGGAATTTTAAATATTTTGCAATCCTAGTGGAATACCCAATATTTTCAAAAACAATTGACAAATCTAATTGAATACGACAAGATTTTCTAAATTTCTTAAAATCAAATTTAAGTAAATATGAATATCTTTAACATCCAAAAAGATCATATAAACCCCTCAAATACATCTATTAAGCATCCCTTTTAGATAAATTATGTTCTTTTTTACATGTTTCCTTTAGGAAAATATTCATCCATATATTGCACAAATGCAACAACCTTGTACCGAATATGTAAATATTTCAAGGCAGATCAATATATTTATACCCCTTTCTAGAATAACCACTTACACTTCTCAAAACAAATAACATATACTCAGTTTTATGCACAATCAGTACAAGATGTGTTGGACCCAATTGCCCAACACAAATTCTTTGCCTTCCTTAAAGACTGCAAAAACAGAGGTATAAATCATTCACTGTGTTATGATGCCTGTAAGCATCTTCTAAAAGGAAAGATCCTGAAAATAACCTATACATCCTTAGACAACTTTCACACAACCATTTCCTTTCATTTCTAGCATTTGATGTATTCAACTCAATATATAATGGAGCTTGTGTTGAACAATCTGCTACATCCATCTACCAGAGGCTAAAGAATTTCCAGTTCAAATCTAATTTGCATTCGTTCAACCTAGATGTGTGTAGTCTAAGGGTTTTGCAAAATTTATTTGTAATTCAGTATATTGTCTACTATCTCATATAACATATTTTATTAAAAGTACCTTAATAACATACAATCAATGTAATTAAATTACTAATTGAAAAGGGCCAAAAGCTAGAAATTTTGAGATTATGTTCCAAAAGTTATTAGTTGCTAATAATACTAACTTCAAAAGATTATTATTTAACCCTAATTTAAAAAGTTCACTTCAAAAACTTGCATGTCAGCATATGTTCTGACAAATTTAAGTATTTTTTTTATAAATACCTTGAAATATGAGGATTTGAGAATTACAAAAATTATCGAAAATTTATTAAAATTCATAATTTTGAAAAATTAAAAATCATCTTATAAGTTGAGATATTAAATATATTTATGATTCAAATCGAACATACCCGATTTCAAAATTTTGAAATCTTAATAGAATACCCAAGATTTTAAAAATAATCGACAAATCAAATTGAATACTACAAAATTTTATGTATTTCCTAAAATCTAAACTTAAGAAATAAGAGTCTCTAAAATCCAAAACAATATTTTTAAAAACCGTGAAACACTCCTCGTAAGCATCACTTTAAATAAATAATATTCATTTTTAAAACCTTTTAGAAAATATTCCACTCAAGAATATAATTTACACATACATATAACTTTTGTGCGTAAATGTTTAGGTCATAAAATTAGAGAGAATTGCATTTTGCACCCCTTAAATATTTTTATTGGCATTATTGAAGTACATAAATCGGTCAATCACATTACTCAACACCAAAATTTTTACAAAACCATTAAAATGCGTTGACTATTAACGGAGATACCCGTTAAACAATCTGAAAACTTTCAAATTGGTCACTAATTCGCAAAAAAAAAATTAAAATTTATGTTTTTAACCAAAAAAATTATTTTTAAAAAATATTTTATTATAATTTATAAAATTAATTTGAAATACACTCACAAAAAAGTAAAAATTGATATATAATAAATTTAATATTTACATTTCATTTTAAATTTTCTTACATAATTATCACTCTAACAAATTCGTAGAAAAATTATCATAAGTTAAAATTTATTGATTTTTATATGTTTTTGGTAGAGTTTTTTGTTCTCAATAAGTTTCGTACTTTAAGTTTGTCCAGAAAATTTCATTTATATAGTTATAAAAATTTAAAATAGATCTTAGCCTTTTTTAAAAATAAAATAGATTATTTATTGAATTTAATTTGGTAAAATTTGTTTTAAATTTTTCTTAAATTTTAATTACTTGAAATATATGGTAAAAAAATTATTGTAAACAAAATTTATTGATTATAATTTTTTTAATTCTCTACAAGTATCCTACTTTAAATTTGTAACAGAATGTATCATTTACTGGAGCAATCAAGTTTAAGATAAATTTGTAAGGTCAAAAATTGATTATATCGATTTATAAACATGTTAAAAAAATAAGTATGTAAAATTTTAATTAATGTGTAATTATTCCAAAAAATAAATATTTAAAAAATTTATTCGCCAGATACAATTATCGATGATGAAAAAAACTATTATTAAATATATGTCATTCAATCAATTTAAATTTTTATAAAAATTATTTTAGTTTCTTTTTTTTTAATAGAAAAAGAAAATATTTTTTTAAGAAATTAGTTGGTAACCTTACTGAAAATGATACAAAGTTCAGTGATAAAATCGTAATTAAACTTGATGCCACATCATTTACATGTCACTTGACTAACGGGAGTAACGTATTTAAAATACTTTTATTATTGAAAACTTTTATGGGCTGGTAACCCTCGTGAAAGTTATGGTATTGTACAGTGGCGAACTAAATCATTACTCTTTAATGTATTAAGCTCAATATGTAATGAAGCATGTGTTGAAGATTCTGCTACATCCATCCATTAGAAGCTAAAGAAATTTGTGGTTCAAATCTAATCTACAGAGTTGGTGATAAGACTTCAAAAGTACAATAGACAACATAACCGAGCAAGCTGGAATGAAGTTTGACCATTCACCCCACTCCCTTTATTGTGTCCATTGGGTAGGGGCAAGGATAAAATTGCATATATTTCTATTTCCATAGCTGGCCTCCTACTTTTAAAGAAATTATCAACTCCACTTGCCCTGTGTGTTGTCCGCAGATGATATGTTACAAAATTTTTGAAGAATATATGTACTTGTGTTAATTTCTATTATAATGATTTTATGAAGTATACTATACTAACTAGTTTTTACCTACTCTATTGCAAAGAAACAACAAAAAATATGGCAGTTTCTACCCTCTCAACTTCAACAGTAATTTGCACGACTAACCAAAACTTTCAATTTTCATAAATTTTTACACTAATTACAAATACACTCATATAGTATTCAAAAAATTATTAATATCGTCAACAATCACACACTCTTAAATTTAGTTTTAATAATTATTGTATATGATTTTGATAGTGGGTGTTAGTCTCCAATGTTGAAGCATTTTAAAAAGTTGGGTTTATCTAAGCGATCTTTAATCGTTGGTGCCTTCTTAATTTTTTCACATATAAAAAATATATATGAATTTCATATTTAATTTAAATGAAGTGGATAGGATGGCTCTTCAAAAATTTTGACAGTTGAACCAATCTTAAAAATTAAATGGATTTTAACGCATATATTTTGACGCATATTTAGGATGACTCGATCAGAACACAAGCCCTTGGAAGGCCTATTCGCAGTACAGTTAATAATAAAGGGAAAAACTGTTGGATTAATCTAAACATTGGAATAATATTAATTTGTATATGTCTGAATGTTGTTGTTTGACTTTGTCTGGTAGTGCAGCAAACTGTCTTGAGTTATTTTAGGAGTTTGAATAAGTCGTGGTAATATAGTTGCAGTAGTTGAGTTAGTGTAGGAGTGCTCTTAGTTTGTAGGATTAGTTTGTTCTTTTTTTGTTCCCAGCAGATATAAGTGTTTGTATTCTAGTTTGAAATAATAAGATCAACAACTATCTTGTTTTCTCTCATTTTATCATTACACATACATTATATTTATATGTGAGATATGGGAGTGTGAGTTATATACTTATCAATCTGGTATCAGAGCCTTACATATAGTGTATGACAAAGTTTATGCCCAGGAAGGGAATCATGGAGTCGAGTAAAATAGAGAGAAGCAAATCAAAGGACAAAGTTAGTTTGAGTTATCTGATGTTGGCTCAGAGTAACTATAAGGCATGGGAATTGAAAATGAAGGAGAACATGCAAGCCCACGGAGTGTGGGACGTTGTTGATCTCAAGGATCCAAAATCAAAGATTGAGGAAAAAATGGATAAGATTGCTTTGGCGGTTATTTATCAGAGCATACCAGAGGTTATGTTATTATCGATTGCAGACAAGACCACATCGAAGGAAGCGTGGTGAGCATTGCAAACAATGTGCCTTGGAGCTGACCGTGTGAAGAAGGAAAAGGTTCAAACCTTGAAATCTGAGTTTGAATCTCTGAAGATGAAGGAATTTGAACAGCTGCACGATTTCTGCTACAAGCTGAACAGTTTAGTGGCCAACATACGCGCACTAGGTGAAGCTATAGATGAAGAATACGTGGTGAAAAAACTCCTTAGAGCTGTACCAACAAAATTTCTGCAAATTGCTTCCACTATTGAGAAATTTGGAGACCTTAAGAAGATGACAGTCGAAGAAACGGTTGGTTCATTGAAGGCACATGAGGAACGTTTGAAGGGACCAACTGACTCTAGTGTAGGACAACTATTATTAACTGAGGAGGAATGGTCGAAACGAGAAAATGAGGAAAGCCAATTGTTGCTCACTAAAAAAGAGTGGCAGAGACATTCGAATCTGAAGAACAAAGAAAATGGAGGAGATAGTCGAACCAAGGAATGGAATCGTGGAACTCGAGATAAAAGTAAAGTTCAGTGTTTTAACTGTTTGGCCTATGACCATTACGCTGCTGATTGTCGTAAGCCAAAGAGAGATAAGGAGCAACTGGAGTCCAATTTAGTTCTAACACATGATGATGAGCCAGCTTTATTAGTGATGAAATGTGGGGAAGAGAAGGTACTATTTAACGAGGAGAATGTAAAACCAAAACTAGTACCTGACATTAATTACAAAACTGGTGATTCAAATATTTGGTATCTGAACAACGGGGCCAACAACCACATGACAGGGGAGAGGTCAAAATTCAAGGAGCTAGATGAAAAAGTGACTGGAAAAGTTTGCTTCGGTGATGGATCAACAGTTGAAATAAATGGGAAAGGTTCAATTTTATTCAGGGACAAGAATGGAGAAGGAAGATTGTTTCACGAGGTATATTTATCCCTACTTTGTGTAATAATATTCTGAGTTTGGGGAAATTGTCTGAAGAGGGCAATTGAGTTGTTATGCACTAAAAATTTTTGTGGGTGTACGATAAGGAACAAATGCTGTTAATGAAAGTTAGAAGATCAGACAACATGTTATACAAGATTCTTATTGAATCTGATGAGTCGAAGTGTCTTTTGTCAACAACAGAGGAGGTGTCATGGATTTGGCATGCACGCTTGGACCATGTTAACTTACAGGACTTGAGCATGATATCGAGTAACAAGATGGTTGAGGGCATGCCAAAGCTGGTGCAACCAAAGAAGGTGTGTCAAGGTTGTTTAATGTCCAAGCAAGTTAGAAAGAGCTTTCCAACTGAAGAAAAATTCAGAGCTGAAGCACCTCTTGACCTGATCCATGCAGACCTGTGTGGACCAATTATGCCTGAGACATCGACAAGAAACAAGTATTTTTTAATGTTGGCGGATGACTACAACAGGGCTATGTGGGTGTACCTGTTGAAGATGAAAGATGAGACACTAGCTACATTCAAAAGGTTCAGGTTGCAGGTTGAAAAAGGCTTGGGAATAAAAGTTAAAGCTCTATGAACGGACAGAGGATGGGAGTTCTGTTCACAGCAGTTCAAGGAGTATTGTGAGATGGCTGGCATATATCGTCAGTTTACTGCTCCATATACGTCTCAACAAAATGGCGTTATGGAGAGATGTAACAGAACTGTTGTTGTAATGGTTAGAAGCTTTCTAAAAGGGATGAAGTTACCATCTGTTATGTGGGTAGAAGCGTTGAGGCATTCGATCTATGTTTTGAACCGTGTACCCACACGTGCTTTATCAGAGATAACTCCTTATGAGGCGTGGATAGGAGATAAACCAGATTTGGAAACTATAAGGGTATTTGGATGTGTCTGCTACATGAAGACTCCCTCGGTTCACACAACAAAATTAGAAGATTGTAGTAAAATGGTGGTGAATTTGGGAAAAGAACCTGGTACAAAAGCATATCGGCTCTATGATTCCGTGTCCAAGAAATTAAATGTGATCCATGATGTCATTTTTATTGAGAACAAAGTATGGGATTGGGAAGCAGACCGAGAACAAAGTAGTGATCGAGCAGAAAAATTAGTGGTATGTGGGTTCCAGCGTAATGAAATAAATGAAGGCGAAGAAGCTGACAACAAAAATAGTGACAGTACTGAGGTTGTTGAAGAAGATTTAGGGGAGATGGCAACACCAATCTCAATTCTGTGTAGACATAGCATTCATAGGCATGGGAGGCATGACATTCATGTTAGGAAGGTGAGGTGGCACAGACATGGAAGTAGGCATGGCATATTTGCAATTAACAGATAAATGATTTACACTACCACACTTGACACAAATTTTTCTAGGAGCATATTTATCAGGTGTGTAGTTATTGTGTTTGTTAATCCCTACTTTACCATTTCTATTATTTTTCTTTTTATCCTCTGTTTTTACCTCAATCTTTTCAAGTCTGTCACTTAACTGTTTGACAGTCATGTGACCAACATTAACCTTTTTCCCTTTTTTAACTTGACTCGATTCTCCTGAAATAAAGTTCTTGGAAACATATCCATACTTCTCATTCAGCTTAACAAGTTTGGCTTTACTGATAGACTTGCTCACAGCCGACTGATGAGGATTTTCATCATTCGACGGATAACCCTTTTTGTTATCCGACGGATGATCCTCATCATCCGTCGAGTGTACATCTGTTAGCACTCCATCTACCAAATTTGGTTCTAGTTTCTCTTTATTCTTTTTCCAGGATGCATCACAGAAAGACTCAATTCCTTGAACTTTGGTGATTTGAGCATGAACATTCCTAGATGTTTTCCATGCCTTAATCACCTCCTGTTCACGCTCGAGCTGCTTCTTTAAAATTTCTTCTTTCTTCAAGGACTCAGTTAATTCCTCCTTGGAAATCTTACATTCAATTCTTAATTTTTCAAAATCAATGAATTGGGACTCTAGCACATTATTCCTCTCACTTAAAAATAAATTGTTTTCTTTGATTTTAGCATTTTCTTTAGTAAGAGACTTAAGTGTAACACACAAATGATATAACTCTGTAGACATGTCATTTATGGCATCATTACACTCAGCTTTAGATAAATGTGTAAGGTTTGTAGTAATTACCTGATTACTTAAAGAACTTGTTTCTGTTTCATCAGACTTGGCCATTAGGGCTAGATTAATATAGCTGACATCTTCATCTTCATCGAGACCATCTGCTGCCCAGTCATTTTCTTGTGTTATGAAAGCCCTTTCCTTTTGTTTGAGCAGTTCAAAGTATTTTTGCTTATAATCCACATGCTCCAACTTTTTCTTGCTGAAATCTGACTTTCTACACTCATTGGCAAAATGCCCTGCCAAGCCACATTTGAAACATTTGAATTTTGATTTGTCCACCATGTTTCTATATGGCTTGGCTGCTTCAAAGTTCTTCTTGAACTTGAGCTTGGCAAATCTCCTGGAAAGAAATGCTAGGTGTTCATCAATGTCCTCCATGTCATCTTGGCTCACAGAATCTTCATTTTCAGCTACCAGCCCTTTTCCCTTGCTTTCACAGACCCTTGAAGTTGACTCAACAACTTCCATCTTCATCTCCTTCTCTTTTTTCCAACTCAGCAACTAGTGCAATGGATCCTCCTTTCTTCTTTCCTCTCTCCATCCTCTCATCTTGCTCTATTTCAAGCTCATAAGTTTTCAGGATGCCATACAGTCTCTCCAAAGTAAACTTCTTATAATCTTGTGAGTTTCTTAATGAGACTGTCATTGGTTTCCATTCCTTTGGAAGAGATCTAAGGAATTTCAGATTAGAGTCTTTTGTCTAATAGACCCTTCCATGCAACTTTAGAGCATTTAGTAGTTTTTGAAACCTATTAAAAATGTCAGTGAGAGACTCACTTTCTTCACTATGAAAATGCTCATATTGCTGAATCAGTAGCTGCATCTTGTTTTCTCTAACTTGCTCAGTGCCATCACAGATGATCTGTATTGTATCCCAAACATCCTTGGAAGTTTTGAAGTTGATAATGTTGTCAAACATATCACCATCAACTCCATTAAATAGGATAGTCATGGCCTTTTTATCCTTCCTGACTTGTTCAATGTCAGGATCAGACCATTCATGCCTTAGCTTGGGGACAGATGGCTCATTTCCAGTTGCAGCTCTCATAAGAACACGAGGGCCTCTTTCTATGCAGTCCAAATAGGCCTCATCTTGAGAAAGCAAATGAAGATGCATCTTTACCTTCCAATGATGGTAATTATCTTTATCCAGAAATAGAATCTTGACTTCAACATCCTTCTTGTTCAACTTGCTGTATTGTTTTGATCTTTAAACTCTTTGTTTGTTAAGAGTTTGCTCTGATACCAATTTTTAGTCCCTTAACAATATAACAAGAATTACAGAAGGGGGGTTCAATGGAATTCTTGAAACTTTTTCTTGATTAAAAATGTTCTAACTCGAATATGTATATAAGTGTGAATTGATTAGCACAATGCAGAATAGTTACTTAAATGAATCAAACACATATAATTAAAAACAAGGGTCTTTAAAAACTTTCTGGTGGATTTGAATGATTCCACCAGAGATATATAATATATATCGAGAGAACTCTGTGTGCAAAAAGCTCACAACTGCTTACAAATATTGAACAACTAAGAATGCAGAGAAATGCTAAGAATTCTTCTTACAAATGTTTCTCTGCTTGTATCTCAGATTATTCCTTAGTTGCTACTTTTTGGTTTATATATCACCAAGATTACAAAGTAATGAGACAGGATAATAAAACAAAAACTATCTAGTCTATTACAATGCTACTTCATTACTCTATTCCAGCATCTTTGAATATCTTCATAATAGCATGGAAATGACAATGCTTTTTTGTTCTCGAAAACCCAGTTGAATAGGCTACCACATTCCATTTGCATCCACTCGATGCATGTGACTGTGGTGTCACTGTCAACAGATATTTGAATTCTTTATCCGTCGGGTTCATGATCATCCGTCGGGTTATTGATCATCCGTCGAATTTATTGTTATTTATCCGTCGGGTAGCAATCAGGCACTTGACTTCATTTCAGTTATGCAGAATTACAAGACATCATCTATGTACAATTAATCAGCCTATTCTGCAGATCTAACTAAAGTCAACATGACTTAAGTACTACTACAGATTCTAAACAATGTGTATGCAGAAATGTGCTACAGACTTATTGTTACATAAGCTACTCACTTGATGGATAATAAGTCATCATTCGTCGGGACTATATTGAGTCATCCATCGGGACTATAAGGCTTATCCGTCGAGTGCTATATATTTTCACTAAGCAAAATCTACCAAGGTGTTTTGTTCATGAAATCATCAAGTACACAACATATACACAACAAGGTTGCAGGTTAAAATGGCAAGGGCACAAAAGTTAAAGCTCTACGCACGGACAGAGGATGAGAGTTCTATTCACATCAGTCAAGGAGTATTCTGAGATGGCTGACATATATCATCAATTTACTGCTCCATATACGCACAACAAAATGGCGTTATGAAGAGATGTAATAGAACCATTGTTGCAATGGTTAGAAGCTTTCTAAAAGGGATGAAGTTACCATCTTTTATGTGGGGAGAAGCATTGAGGCATTCGATCTATGTTTTGAACCGTGTACCCACACGTGCTTTATCAGAGATAACTCCTTATGAGGCGTGGACATGAGATAAACCATATTTGGAAAGTATAAGGGTATTTGGATGTGTCTGCTACATGAAGACTTCCTCGGTTCACACAACAAAATTGGAAGATTGTAGTAAAATGATGGTAAATTTAGGAAAAGAACCTGGTACAAAAGCATACCGGCTCTATGATCCCGTGTCAAAAAAATTACATGTGATCCGTAATGTCATTTTTATTGAGAACAAAGCATGGGATTGGGAAGCAGACCGAGAACAAAGTAGTGATCGAGCAGAAAAATTAGTGGTATGTGGGTTCGAGCGTAATGAAATAAATGAAGGTGAAGAAGCAGAAAACAAAAATAGTGACAGTACTGAGGTTGTTGAAGAAGATTCAGGGGAGATGGCAACACCAATCTCAACTCAGAGGTCGAGTGGTGAGAGTGAGGATGAATCAAGGCATGACAGCGAGCCAAAGAGATACACACGGATAAGTGAAATTTACGAAGATACAGAATAAATAGAAACTCTCGATGAACTTATGCTTATGGGGGTGGATGAACCTTCTAACTATGTTCAGGCATCAAAGAAGAAAGAGTGGAAAAGGGATATGGAGCAAGAATTGGAAGCTATTGAGAAGAATAAAACATGGCAATTGACAGAGCTTCCGCCAGGAAAGAAAGTAATTGACTTGTAGTGGGTCTTTAAATTAAAAAAAGGACACAAAAGGAGAGATAGTAAAGTACAAAGCCAGAGTTGTGGCGAAGGGTTATGTGCAGCGCCAATGAGTGGATTTTGAAGAGATCTTTGCACCGGTGACACAATTATTATTGGCTTTGTCTGCCAAGAACGGATGGACGGTGTACCACATGGACGTTAAATCAGCCTTTCTTAATGGTGATTTAAAGGAAGAAGTTTACGTGTCTCAGCCGGAGGGATTTGAGAAACCAGGTCAGGAACACATGGTGTATAAACTTTCCAAGGCGTTGTATGGTCTTCGTCAGGCTCCAAGAGCGTGGTATTCGAAATTGAATAAGTGTTTGGAAGGTATGGGTATACTCAGGTGCCCTTATGAACACGCAGTGTACACTAAAAGAGAAGCAAATGAAGTTTTAATAGTAGCAGTGTATGTCGATGACATCTTAGTGACTGGAACAAGTGACAAGTTGATTTGAGAATTCAAGAAACTGATGGAAGAGCACTTTGAGATGAGCGAATTGGGGAAATCTCTTATTACTTGGGCATCGAGGTGAATCAGCAAGAAAATTATATCGAGTTGAAGCATGAGGTTTATACGAAAAAGGTCCTTGACAAAGCTGGTTTGGGAGGATGCAACCTTACATGATTCCCAATGGAACCAAAGGCAGTGATTTCCAAAGATGAAGGTGGGAAATGTGTGAATCCTACTGAATTTAAAAGTATTTTTGGGGGTTTACGGTACTTAACTCACACACGACCTGATATATCGCATGCTGTCGGAATCATCAATCATTTTATGGAGAAGCCAACAGTTATGCACCTGAACGCAGCGAAGAGGATAATGCGGTACATTAAAGACAACAATCTCGCTGATCAGGTCGATGACAGAAAGAGTACCACTGGAATAGTGTTTTATCTGAGCGAAAATACATTAAACTTTTTAGATGAATGTAACAGAAGCAAAAATACGGGGCGTTGTCCTCGTGTGAGGCAAAATTCATGGCTGCTACTGCTGCAGCATGTCAAGGGATATGGCTACAAAATTTATTGGGTGAAATCACGAACGAGTATATTGATCCTGTGATTCTATACATCGATAACAAGTCAACAATTGATTTGGAAAAAAACTTGTTTTTCATGAAAGGTCCAATCATATCGATATTCGATATCACTTTATAAGGGAGTGCGTGGAGCGTGGTGAAATTATCATTAAGCATGTAAGAACTGAAGAGCAGCGGGCTGATGTACTCACGAAAGCTTAGTCGATCGTTAAGTTCGAGCGTATGCGCTAGTTGATGGGTGTTAAGAATCAAAACAAGAACATTTAGATTAAGGGGGTGTTTGTTGGATTAATTTAAACGTTGGAATAATATTAATTTGTTTATGTCTGAATGTTGCTGTGTGACTTGGTCTGGTAGTGAAACAAACTGTCTTGAGTTGTTTTAGGAGTTTGAATAAGTCATGGTAATATAGTTGCAGTAATTGAGTTAGTGTAGGAGTGCTCCTAGTTTGTAGGATTAGTTTGTTCTTATTTTGTTCCCAGTAGATATAAGCGTTTGTATTCCAGTTTGAAATATTAAGATCAACAACTATTTTGTTTTCTCTCATTTTATCATTACACATACATTATATTTATATGTGAGATCTGGGAGTGTGAGTTATATATTTATCAAAATCATGGAATTCGCAGCCTAATAAGAATTAAGACTTTTAGGGTTATGGTGGACTTCACGGTGAGCGATATATAGCAAAAGAAGTACTGTACCACTTATGGCACACAAACTTCCAGAATTATGGAAAGCAAGTTTAAACAAAGATTCTATGGTATAGGCTTCTAAAGATTCGTCACACATTTAGGTCCCACATAATGTGTTAAATGGATATGTTTATGTTAAGTTATTGTGTACTGCCAAGAAGATTATGAAGATGTAAAGAAAGATGTGGTAGTGTGTAAGGTGGCAGAGTGGAACAATTATAGGTTACTAATGATCTAACACAAATTGCATCTTAATTTGTGACGTAGGTCATGGTCAACAAGCCGGGAAGAGCAAGAGTACCGCCCGATAAGAATGCAAGAGCAAGAAGGATTGAAATGATGAATTACTTTCCTACTAATAAACGGGGTTTGCTTTGATAAGGGCCTTTCTTGGCTATAAAAGAAAGTAAATAATTGCAGGGAAGGGCTTTAGCATCGTGTTTACAGAGTTTAGATCACAAGCCCAGATAAACTATATAAGCACATCGGGTTTATAGATAAACTACTAACTTTGCACAAAAAAGAGAAGAAATGATGAAGCCTTATGGTTAAATTCAAACATTCTACAAAATTTAAATTGTCACGAATGGGCTGATAAAAAAGGTCAAGAATGGTACACATGGTAAACATAGAATCAAGCATTTACATATCTACAACCCCATACCAAGTAGTCTAAAGTTTGTATAAAATTAATTTGCAATTCTCTGATATCTCATTTATTTTTTTGAAAAATTTAGCAAAAAAAGATATTATTTTTTAGAAAATTACCTTAATAACATTTACTTGTTGAAAATTGCCCAAAACTAGAAAAATAGAGATTATTTGCTAGAGTTATTGAGCTAATAATATCAACTTCAAAAGATTTTTACTTTTATAACTATGGGCTAATTCAACACGTTCACTTGAAAACTTGTTGAGTATGTGTATACTTTTACAAATACTTTAAAATTGAGAGATTTAGAAATTACATAAATTATAAAAAGTTGTAGCAAATATATTAAAATCCAAATTTTTTAATTTAAAAATTCTTTACTACATTTATATTATATTTAAAGTGACCATTCAAATCTAATATACTGGAATTTTAAATATTTTGCAATCCTAGTGGAATACCTAATATTTTCAAAAATAATTGACAAATCTAATTGAATACGACAAGATTTTCTAAATTTCTTAAAATCTAATTTAAGTAAATATGAATATCTTCAACATCCAAAGAGAGATAAGGAGCAACATCCAATTTAGTTCTAACACATGATGATGAGCCAACTTTATTAGTGATAAAACGTGGGGAAGAGAAGGTACTATTGAACAAGGAGAATGTAAAACCAAAACTAGTACCTGACATTAATGATAAAACTGGTGATTCAAATATTTGGTATCTGGACAACGGGGCCAACAACCACATGACAAGGGAGAGGTCGAAATTCAAGGAGCTGGATGAAAAAGTGACTGAAAAAGTTCGCTTCGGTGATGGATCAACAGTTGACATAAATGGGAAAGGTTCAATTTTATTCAGGTACAAGAATGGAGAAGAAAGATTATTTCATGAGGTATATTTATCCCTACTTTGTGTAATAATATTATGAGTTTGGGGCAATTGTCCGAAGAGGGCCATTGAGTTGTTATCCACTAAAATTTTTTGTGGGTGTACGATAAGGAACAAACGCTGTTAATAAAAGTTAGAAGATCAGACAACATGTTATACAAGATTCTTATTGAATCTGATGAGTCGAAGTGTCTTATGTCAACAACAGAGGAGGTGTCATGGATTTGGCATGCACGCTTGGGCCATGTTAACTTTCAGGACTTGAGCATGATATCGAGTAACAAGATGGTTAAGGGCATGCCAAAGCTGGTGCAACCAAAGAAGGTGTGTCAAGGTTGTTTAATGTCCAAGCAAGTTAGAAAGAGCTTTTCAACTCAAGAAAAATTCAGAGCTGAAGTTCCTCTTGACCTGATCCACGCAGACCTGTGTGGACCAATTATGCCTGAGACATCGACAAGAAACAAGTATTTTTTAATGTTGGTGGATGACTATAGCAGGGCTATGTGGGTGTACCTGTTGAAGATGAAAGATGAGACACTAGCTGCATTCAAAAGGTTCAGGTTGCAGGTTGAAAAAGGCAAGGGCACAAAAGTTAAAGCTCTACGAATGGACAGAGGATGGGAGTTCTGTTCACATCAGTTCAAGGAGTATTGTGAGATGGCTGGCATATATCGTCAGTTTACTGCTCTATATACGTCACAACAAAATGGCATTATGGAGAGATGTAACAGAACCGTTGTTGCAATGGTTAGAAGCTTTCTAAAAGGGATGAAGTTACCATCTGTTAAGTGGGCAGAAGCGTTGAGGCATTCGATCTATGTTTTAAACCATGTACCCACACGTGCTTTATCAGAGATAACTCCTTATGAGGCGTGGACAGGAGATAAACCAAATTTGGAAAGTATAAGGGTATTTGGATGTGTCTGCTACATGAAGACTCCCTCGGTTCACACAACAAAATTAGAAGATTATAGTAAAATTATGGTGAATTTGGGAAAAGAACCTGGTACAAAAGCATACCAGCTCTATGATTCCGTGTCCAAGAAATTACATGTGATCCGTGATGTCATTTTTATTGAGAACAAAGCATGGGATTGGGAAGCAGATCGAGAACAAAGTAGTGATCGAGTAGAAAAATTAGTGGTATGTGGGTTCGAGCATAATGAAATAAATACTGAGGTTGTTGAAGAAGATTTAGGGGAGATGGTAACACCAATCTCAACTCAGAGGTCGAGTGGTGAGAGTGAGGATGAATCAAGGTATGACAGCGAGCTAAAGAGATACACACGGATAAGTGAAATTTATAAAGATATAGAATAAATAGAAACTCTCGATGAACTTATATTTATGGGGGTGGATGAACCTTCTAACTATGTTCAGGCATCAAAGAAGAAAGAGTGGAAAAGGGCTATGGAGCAAGAATTGGAAGCTATTGAGAACAATAAAACATTGCAATTGACAGAGCTTCCGCCAGGCAAGAAAGCAATTAACTTGAAGTGGGTCTTTAAAATAAAAAAGAACACAAAAGGAGAGATAGTAAAGTACAAAGCCGGAGTTGTGGTGAAGGGTTATGTGCAGCGCCAAGGAGTGGATTTTGAAGAGATCTTTGCACCGGTGACACGATTGTTATTGGCTTTGTCTGCCAAGAACGGATGGATGGTGCACCACCTGGACGTTAAATCAGCCTTTCTTAATGGTGATTTAAAGGAAGAAGTTTACGTGTCTCAGTCGAAGGGATTTGAGAAACCAGGTCAGGAACACATGGTGTATAAACTTTCCAAGGCATCGTACGGTCTTCGTCAGGCTCCAAGAGCGTGGTATTCAAAATTGAGTAATTGTTTGGAAGGTATGGGTATGCTCAGGTGCACTTATGAACACGCAGTGTACACTAAAAGAGAAGCAGGTGAAGTTTTAATAGTAGCAGTGTATGTCGATGACATCTTAGTGACTAGAACAAGTGACAAGTTGATTTGAGAATTCAAGAAACAGATGGAAGAGCACTTTGAGATGAGCGATTTGGGGAAACTCGCTTATTACTTGGGCATTGAGGTGAATCAGCAAGAAAATTATGTCGAGTTGAAGCAGGAGGTTTATGCAAAAAAAGGTCCTTGACAAAGCTGGTATGGGAGGATGCAACCCTATATGATTCCCAATGGAGCCAAAGGCAGTGATTTCCAAAGATGAAGGTGGGAAATGTGTAAATCCTACAGAATTCAAAAGTATTGTTGGGGGTTTACGGTACTTAGTTCATACGTGACCTGATATATCGTATGTTATCAGAATCATCAGTCATTTATTTTATGGAGAAGCCAATAGTTATGCACCTGAACGCAGCGAAGAGGATAATGCGGTACATTAAAGACAGCGATCTCACTGATCAGGTCGATGACCAAAAGAGTAGCACTGGAGTAGTGTTTTATCTGAGCGAAAGCATGGTGACTTGGGTGTCATAGAAGCAAAAGTATTTGGCGTTGTCCTCGTGTGAGGCAGAATTCATGGCTGCTACTGCTGCGGCATGTCAATGGATATGGCTACAAAATTTATTGGGTGAAATCACGAGCGAGTATATTGATCCTGTGACTCTATACATCGATAACAAGTCAACAATTGATTTGGTAGAAAACCCTGATTTTCATGAAAGGTCCAAACATATCGATATTCGATATCACTTTATAAGGGAGTGCGTGGAGCGTGGTGAAATTATCATCAAGCACGTAAGAACTGAAGAGCAGCGGGCTGATGTACTCACGAAAGCTTTGTCGATCGTTAAGTTCGAGCGTATGCGCTAGTTGATGGGTCTTAAGAATCTAAACAAGAACGTTTAGATTAAGGAGGTGTTTGTTGGATTAATCTAAACGTTGGAATAATATTAATTTGTTTATGTCTGAATGTTGCTGTTTGACTTGGTCTGGTAGTGCAGCAAATTGTCTTGAGTTATTTTAGGAGTTTGAATAAGTCGTGGAAATATAGTTGCAGTAGTTGAGTTAGTGTAGCAGTGCTCATAGTTTGTAGGATTAGTTTGTTCTTGTTTTGTTCCCAGTAGATATAAGCGTGTGTATTCTAGTTTGAAGTGATTAGATCAACAACTATTTTGTTTTCTCTCATTTTATCATTACACATACATTATATTTATATATGAGATATAGGAGTGTGAGTTATATACTTATCAAAAATGTGGAATTCTCCGCCTAATATGAATTAAGACTTTTAGGGTTATGGTGGACTTCACGGTGTGCGATATATAGAAAAAGAAGTACTGTACCACTTATGGCACACATACTTCCAGAATTATGGAAAGCAAGTTTAAACAAAGATTCTATGGTATAAGCTTCTAAAGATTCGTCACACATTTAGGTCCCACATAATGTGTCAACTGGATATGTTTATGTTAAGTTATTGTGTATTGCCAAGAAGATTATGAAGATGTAAATAAAGATGTGGTAGTGTGTAAGGTGGCAGAGTGGAACAATTATAGGTTACTAATGATCTAACACAAATTGCATCTTAATTTGTGACGCAAGTCATGATCAACAGGCTGGGAAGAGCAAGAGTACCGCCCGATAAGAATCGAGAGAGCAAGAAGGATTGAAATGATGAATTACTTTCGTACTAATAAAGGGGGTTTGCTTTGATAAGGGCCTTTCTTGGCTATAAAAGAAAGTAAATAATTGCACGGAAGGGCTTTAGCATCGTGTTTCCAGAGTTTAGATCACAAGCCCAAATAAGCTATATAAGCACATCGGGTTTACAGATAAACTACTAACTTTGCACAAAGAAGAGAAGAAGTGATAAACGCAGCCCCTAGCCTTATTGTTAAAGTCAAACATTCTACAAAATTTAAATTGTCAAGAATGGGTTGATAAAAAGGTCAAGAATGGTACACATGGTAAACATAGAATCAAGCATTTGTATATCTACAACTCCATACCAAGTAGTCTAAATTTTGTATAAAATTAATTTGCAATTCTATGATATATCATTTATTTTTTTTTGAAAAATTTAGCAAAAAAAGATATTATTTTTTAGAAAATTACCTTAATAACATTTTACTTGTTGAAAATGGCCCAAAACTAGAAAAATAGAGATTATTTGCTAAAGTTATTGAGCTAATAATACCAACTTCAAAAGATTTTTACTTTTATAACTATGGGCTAATTCAGCACATTCACTTGAAAACTTGTTGAGTATGTGTATACTTTTACAAATACTTTAAAATTGAGAGATTTAGAAATTACATAAATTATAAAAAGTTCTAGCATATATATTGAAATCCATATTTTTTAATTTAAAAATTCTCTACTATATTGATATTGCATTTAAATTACCATTCAAATCTAATATACTCGAATTTTAAATATTTTGCAATCCTAGTGGAATACCCAATATTTTCAAAAATAATTGACAAATCTAATTGAATGTGACAAGATTTTCTAAATTTCTTAAAATCTAACTTAAGTAAATATGAATATCTTTAACATCCAAAAAGATCATATAAAATCCCCTCAAATACACCTATTAAGCATCCCTTTTAGATAAATTATGTTCTTTTTTACAAGTTTCCTTTAGGAAAATATTGATCCATACATTGCACAAATGCAACGAACCTGTTTACCAAATATGTAAATATTTCAGGCAGGTCAATATATTTATACCCCTTTCTAGAATAACCACTTACACTTCTCAAAATAAATAACATATACTCACTTTTATGCACAATCAGTACAAGATGAGAAAAATGGCACCACTTGAGTACCACATCTTGAACTTAGACGTAGATTCGGTCATCATCATCTTCTCCTTACTATTGAAAAATAACTTCATAGATTTTACAAACTTCTTTCAGATTTGGGTATTCTATCAAACTCCAAAACATATATCTATGATCCTACAACAAATAGATTGGTCAAATATCCATATTCATGAAAGTAGTTTGGACCCAATCAACACAAATTCTCTGCCTTCCTTGAAGACTGCAAAACCAGAGGTATAAATCATGCACTGTGTTATGATGCCTGTAAGCATCTTCTACAAAGGAAAGATCCTGAAAATAACCTATACATCTTTAGACAACTTTAACACAACCATTTCCTTTCATTTCTAGCATTTCATGTATTCAGCTCAATACATAATGGAGCTTGTGTTGAAGAATCTGCTACATCCATCTACCAGAGGCTAAAGAATTTCCAGTTCAAATCTAATTTACAAAGTTTGGTGATAACGCTTCAGAAGTACACCATGAGCACAACCACGGAAGCTGGAATGAAGTTCGACCATTCACCCCACTCCCTTATGAGTTAAAGTCAAACAATATACATAGCTAATATTGTCAAGAATCATAAACACGAGAAATCATGCATTTGCATTCGTACAACCCCACTAGATGTGTGTAGTCTAAGGGTTTTGCAAAATTTATTTGTAATTCAGTAAATTGTCTACTATCTCATATAACATATTTTATTAAAACTACCTTAATAACATAGAATCAATGTAATTAAATTACTAATTGAAAAGGGCCAAAAACTAGAAATTTTGAGATTATGTTCCAAAAGTTATTAGTTGCTAATAATACTAACTTCAAAAGATTATTATTTAACCCTAATTTAAAAAGTTCACTTCAAAAACTTGCTTGTCGGCGTATGTTCCGACAAATTTAAGTATTTTTTTTACAAATACCTTGAAATATGAGGATTTGAGAATTACAAAAATTATAGAAAATTTATTAAAATTCATAATTTTGAAAAATTAAAAATCATCTTATAAGTTGAGATATTAAATATATTTATGATTCAAATCCAACATACCGGATTTCAAAATTTTGAAATCTTGATAGAATACCCAAGATTTTAAAAATATTCGACAAATTAAATTGAATACTACAAAATTTTATGTATTTCCTAAAATCTAAACTTAAGAAATAAGAATCTCTAAAATCCAAAATAATATTTTTAAAAACCGTCAAATACTCCTCCTAAGCATCACTTTAAATAAATAATATTCATTTTTAAAACCTTTTAGAAAATATTCCACTCAAGAATGTAATTTACAAATACATAGAACTTTTGTGCCTAAATGTTTAGGTCATAAAATTAGAGAGAATTGCATTTTACACCCCTTAAATTTGGCCAAAAATCAGTTTTGTATCCCTATTTTAATAAATTACAGTTTGAATCCCCCTTCTTTGAAATATGATCCAAGTTGCAATATTTTTGCCAAATTTGGTCAATTTTTTACCCAAATTATTGTATTCAACAACATATATAATCTATTATTGAAGAGAAAAGATGAGATCTATTGCACGAGACAACAATTAGGGCTAAAAAATTAGGCAACAAGGGTGCATGTTGAATTGGATTTCAAAGTAAGGGGGATACGAACTGCAATTTATGAAAATGGGTATACAAAATTGAATTTTGGCCAAATTTAAGGGGTGTAAAATGCAATTCTCTCCATAAAATTATATAATTTTAAAGAAAGTTGTCTGTTATTAGTAAAATAATCATTTACACTTCTCAAAACATGCAATTAACATATACCCAGTTCTAAGCTCTAAGCTCATACGCAACAAGATGAGAAAAATGGAACCACCTGAGTACTAGATCTTGAACTGAGTCATAGATTTGGTCTTCATAATCTCCTCGTTACTGTTGAATGATAAATTCACAGAATTTGGCAAACTTTTGTCAGATCCGGCTGTTAATGTATCAAACTCCCATACATATATCTATAGTACTTCAAAATATATATTGGTCCAATATCCATATTCATGAAAGTAGGTTGAACCCAATTGTGCAAAACAAATTCTCTGCCTTTTTGAAGACTACAAGACCAGACGAATAAATCATGCATTGTGCTAGATACATGTAATCATCTTTTACAAAGGAAAGATCCTAGAAATATCCTTGGACAATTTTCACACGACAATTTCCTTTCGTTTCTAGCATTTAGTGTATGGGTAAATGAGCTAATTAGTCCCTATACAATACCAAAACTTTCACTTGGATCACCAGCCAAAAATATTTTTATTGACATTATTAAAATACATAAATCGGTCAATCACATTACTAAACACCAAAATTTTTACAAAACCGTTAAAATGCGTTGACTATTAACGGAGATACCCCTTAAACAATTTGAAAACTTTCAAATTGGTCACTGAGTCGCAAAAAAAAAATTAAAATTTATTTTTTAACCAAATTTTTTTTTAATATTTTTTTTTATTATAATTTATAAAATTAATTTGAAATACACTCACACAAAAGTAAAAATTGATATATAATAAATTTGATATTTACATTTCATTTTAAATTTTCTTATATAATAACCACCCAAACAAATTCGTAGAAAAATTATCGTAAGTTAAAATTTATTGATTTTTATATGTTTTTGGTAGAGTTTTTTGCTCTCAATAAGTTTCGTTCTTTAAGTTTGTCCAGAAAATTTCATTTATATGGTTAAAATTTTTTAAAATAGATCTTAGCCTTTTTTGAAATAAAATAGATTATTTATTGAATTTAATTGGTAAAATTTGTTTTAAATTTTTCTTAAATTTTAATTACTTGAAATATATGGTAAAAAATTATTGTAAACAAAAATTTATTGATTATAATTTTTTTAATTCTCTACAAGTATCCTACTTTAAATTTGTAACAGAATGTATCGTTTACTGGAGCAATCAATTTTAAGATAAATTTGTAGGGTCAAAAATTGATTATATCGATTTATAAACAAATTAAAAAAATAAGTATGTAAAATTTAAATTAATGTGTAATTATTCAAAAAAAAATATTTAAAAAATTTATTCATCAGATACAATTATCGATGATGAAAAAAACTATTATTAAATATATTTTATTCAATCAATTTAAATATTTAAAAAAATTATTTGAGTTTCTTTTTTTAAAAGAAAAAGAAAATATTTTTTTAAGAAATTAGTTGGTAACCTTACTGAAATGATACAAAGTTCAGTGATAAATTCGTAATTAAACTTGATGCCACATCATTTACATGTCACTTTTTTGTTATCCAATTTAACAGGACTAACGTGAGTAACGTATTTAAAATATTTTTATTGTTCACATGTTTGACTGAAAACTTTTATGGGCTGGTAACCGAAGTGAAAGTTATGGTATTGTACAGTGGCGAACTAAATCATTACTCTTTAATGTATTAAGCTCAATATGTAATGAGTATGTGTTTAAGAATCTGCTACATCCATCCATTAGAAGCTAAAGAAATTTGTGGTTCAAATCTAATCTACAGAGTTGGTGATAGGACTTCAGAAGTATAATAGACAACATAACCGAGGAAGCTGGAATGAAGTTCGACCATTCACCCCACTCCCTTTATTGTGTCCATTGGGTAGGGGCAAGGATAAAATTGCATACATTTCTATTTCCATAGCTGGCCTCCTACTTTTAAAGAAATTATCAACTCCACTTGCCCTCTGTGTTGTCTGCAGATGATATGTTACAAATTTTTTGAAGAATATATGTACTTGTATTAATTTCTATTATATTGATTTTATGAAGTATACTATACTAACCAGTTTTTACCTACTGTATTGCAAAGAAACAACAAAAAATATGGCAGTTTCTACGCTCTCAACTTCAACAGTAATTTGCACGACTAACCAAAATTTTCAATTTTAACAAATTTTTACACTAAATACAAATACACTCATATAGTATTCAAAAAATTATTAATATCGTCAACAATCACACATTCTTAAATTTATTTTTAATAATTAATGTATATGATTTTGATAGTGGGTGTTAGTCTCGAATGTTGAAGCATTTTAAAAAGTTGGGTTTATCTAAGTGATCTTTAATCGTTGGTGCCTTCTTAATTTTCTCACATATAAAAAATATATATAAATTTGATATTTAATTTGAATGAAGTGGATAGGATGGCTCTTCAAAAATTATGACAGTTGAACCAATCTTAAAAATTAAATGGATTTTGAATCATATTTAGGGTGATTCGATCAGAACACAATCCCTTGGAAGGCCTATTCGTAGTACAGTTAATAATAAAGGGAAAAACTGTTGGATTAATCTAAACATTGGAATAAGATTAATTTGTTTATGTCTGAATGTTGCTGTTTGACTTGGTGTGGTAGTGCAGCAAACTGTCTTGAGTTGTTTTAGGAGTTTGAATAAGTCGTGGCAATATAGTTGCAGTAGTTGAGTTAGTGTATGAGTGCTCCTAGTTTGTAGAATTAGTTTGTTCTGTTTTTGTTCCCAGCAGATATAAGCGTTTGTATTCCAGTTTGAAATAATAAGATTAACAACTATTTTGTTTTCTTTCGTTTTATCATTAAACATACATTATATTTATATATGAAATATGGGAGTGTGAGTTATATACTTATAAATCTGGTATCAGAGCCTTACATTTAGTGTATGCCAAAGTTTATGCCCAGGAAGGGAACCATGAAGTCAATTAAAACAGAGACAAGCAAAGGACATAGTTGGTTTGAGTTATCTGATGTTGGCTCGGAGTAACTATAAGGCATGGGCATTAAAAATGAAGGTGAACATGCAAGCCCACGGAGTGTGGGACACTGTTGATCTCAAGGATCCAAAATCAAAGATTGAGGAAAAAATGGATAAGACTGCTTTGGCGGTTATTTATCAGAGCATACCAGAGGTTATGTTATTGTCGATTGAAGACAAGACCACATCGAAGGAGGCGAGGGGAGCATTGTAAACAATGTGCCTTGGAGTTGACCGTGTGAAGAAGGCAAAGGTTCAAACCTTCAAATTAGAGTTTGAATCTCTGAAGATGAAGGAATCAGAACAACTGGACGATTTCTGCTACAAGCTGAACAGTTTAGTGGCTAACATACGAGCACTAGGTGAAGCTATAGATGAAGAATACGTGGTGAAAAAACTCCTTAGAGCTATACCAACAAAATTTCTGCAAATTTCTTCAACTATTGAGCAATTTGGAGACCTTGAGAAGATGACAATCGAAGAAACGGTTGGTTTATTGAAGGCATGTGAGGAACATTTGAAGGGACCAACTGACTCTGGTGTAGGACAACTATTGTTAACTGAGGAGGAATGGTCTAAACGAGAAAATGAGGAAAGCCAATTGTTGCTCACTAAAGAAGAGTGGCAGGGACGTTCGAATCTGAAGAACAAAGCAAATGGAGGAGATAGTCGAACCAAGGAATGGAATCATGGAACTCGAGATAAAAGTAAAGTTCAGTGTTTTAACTGTTTGGCCTATGACTATTACGCTGCTAATTATCGTAAGCCAAAGAGAGATAAGGAGCAACTGGAGTCCAATTTAGTTCTAACACATGATGAAGAGGCCGCATTATTGTCTTGATGTGTGATTGAGTTTTGATTGTTAGAAACTTCCCCTGAGATTGTGGATCTTTGATTTGAGAAAAGGGAACTTTCTATAGGTGATCTATCTTGACTTCCTGCTCCTTTTGATAACCCGACGGATGGTGAATTTTGAGTACCGACAGATGAATCTGGTTGTCTCCCGACGGATAAAGCAGATTGCCTCCCGACGGATGAAGCATTATGCAACTCGACAGATGTTGAGTTTTGTGCTTCATTGGTAGTACATTTTTCTGCATTATCCTTAGATACTGTTTCTTGATTACTTTCATCATCACTATCATCACTAACCATCTTCATATTGTCAAATTTGAGGCTCTCATGGTAATCTCCATCTTGCAGTCCTTCAATCTTTTTATCATCAAACACAACATGTATTGATTCCACAACAATATTGGTTCTTAGATTGTAGACTCTATATGCTTTACCAACAGCATATCCAACAAAAATTCCTTTATCTGCTTTAGCATCAAACTTCCCATTTTGATCAGTTTGATTTCTCAGAATATAGCATTTACAGCCAAAGACATGAAGAAAATTTAGAGTTGGCTTCTTATTCTTGAACAATTGATAGGGAGTCATGCATCTTGCTTGATTAACCAGGGAAATATTCTGAGTGTAGCATGTAGTATTTACAGCTTCAGCCCAGAAATATGTTGGCAGTTTAGATTCTTCAAGCATAATCCTTGCAGCTTCAATAAGTGATATGTTCTTTCTTTCCACTACTCCATTCTGTTGTGGAGTTCTTGCTGCTGAAAACTCATGCGGAATCCCATTTTCCTCACAAAATGCTCTCATAACAAAATTCTTGAACTCAGTTCCATTGTCACTCCTGATTCTTCTAACCTTGAAATCAGGATGATTATTGACTTGCCTTATGTGATTGATGATGATTTCACTAGCCTCATCTTTAGACTTTAGGAAATATGTCCAAGGGAACATTGAGAAATCATCTACAATTACTAGGCAAAATTTTTTCCTTGAGATGGACAACACATTGACTGGTCCAAACAAATCCATGTGTAGCAGTTGCAAAGGTTCTTCAATTGTTGAATCAAGTTTCGTCCTGAATGATGCTCTAATCTGCTTCCCTTTTTGGCAGGCATCACACAATCTATCCTTAGAAAACTCCACTAGAGGTATGCCTCTAACTAGTTCTTTCTTTACTAGCTCATTCATGGTCTCGAAGTTTAAATGGGATAGCTTCTTGTGCCATAGCCAACTTTCATCCTGACTTGCTTTACTAGAGATGACAAGTAACAGATTCTGCATTAGATGAGTTGAAATTAGCTAGGTACACATTTCCTTTTCTCACACCAGTGAGAACCACTTTGTTGCTTCTTTTATTAGTCACAACACAGGCTTCTGAGTTGAAGGTTACTGAGTTGCCTTTATCACAAAGCTGGCTGATACTCAACAGATTGTGTTTGAAACCATCCACTAAGGCAACCTCCTCTATGATGGCATTGTCCTTTGAAATCAAGCCATATCCCACAGTATAACCCTTGCTGTCATCTCCAAAAGTAATACTTGGGCCAGATCTCTCCTTGAACTCTGTGAGCAGGGTAGAATCACCAGTCATGTGTCTTGAACAACCACTATCCAAGTACCAAAGATTCTTTCTGTTTCCCTGCACACATCGAAATCAAATCAAGTTGATTTTGGTACCCAAGTTTCCTTGGGTCCTGCCTTGTTAGCTTTCTTTTTCTGTTTCTTAGGCTTTATCTCATTTGACTTGGGGATATCAGATTCATCCTTAGTCATTTGAGCTGGGCCTTTGAAACCATTCATTGCAACAGAATTATCATGCATATTATAATCAACAGGGAATGGCATGCTATTAGTGAACATGTTATTTCAGTGGGGCATGCTAAATGGCATTTGTGGTATACTAAATGCAACATAATAAGGATTAGGTGCAAATGGCATATTAACAATCTGTGTATTCATATTCTGTGTAGACATAGCATTCATAGGCATGGGAGGCATGACTTTCATGTTAGGAAGGTGATGTGGCACATACATGGAAGTAGGCATGGCATATTTGCAATTAACAGACAAATGATTTACATTACCACACTTGACACAGATTTTTCTAGGAGCATATTTATCAGGTGTGTAGTTATTGTGTTTGTTAATCCCTACTTTACCATTTCTATTATTTTTCTTTTTAGCCTCTGTTTATACCTCAATCTTTTCAAGTCTGTCACTTAACTGTTTGACAGTCATGTGACCAAAATTAGCCTTTTTCCCTTTCTTAACTTGACTCGATTCTCCTGAAACAAAGTTCTTGGAAACAGATCCATACTTCTCATTCAGCATAACAAGTTTGGCTTTACTGATAGACTTGCTCACAACCGACGAATGAGGATTTTCATCATTCGACGGATAACCCTTTGTGTTATCCGACGGATGATCCTCATCATCCGCCGACTCTACATCTGTTAGCACTCCATCTACCAAATTTGGTTCTAATTTCTCTTTGTTCTTTTTCCAGGATGCATCACAGAAAGACTCAATTCCTTGAACTTTGGTGATTTGAGCATGGACATTCCTAGATTGCATCACAGAAAGACTCAATTCCTTGAACTTTGGTGATTTGAGCATGGACATTCCTAGATGTTTTCCATGCCTTAATCACCTCATGTTCACGCTCGAGCTGCTTCTTTAAAATTTCTTCTTTCTCCAAGGACTCAGTAAATTCCTCCTTGGCAATCTTACATTCAATTCTTAATTTTTCAAAATCAATGAACTGGGACTCTAGCACATTATTCCTCTCACTTAAAAACAAATTGTTATCTTTGATTTTAGCATTTTCTTTAGTAAGAGACTTAAGTATAACACGCAAATGATATAACTCTGTAGACATGTCATTTATGGCATCATTACACTCAGCTTTAGATAAATGTGCAAGGTTTGTAGTAATTACCTGATTACTTGAAGAACTTGTTTCCGTTTCATCAGACTTGGTCATTAGGGCTAGATTAACATAGCTGGCATCTTCATCTTCATCCAGACCATCTGCTGCCCAGTCATTTTCTTGTGTTATGAAAGCCCTTTCCTTTTGTTTGAGCAGTTCAAAGTATTTTTGCTTATAATCCACAGGCTCAAACTTTTTCTTGCTGGAATCTGACTTTCTACACTCACTGGCAAAATGCCCTGCCAAGCCATATTTGAAACATTTGAATTTTGATTTATCCACCATGTTTCTATTTGGCTTGGCTGCTTCAAAGTTCTTCTTGAACTTGAGCTTGGAAAATCTCCTGGAAAGAAATGCTAGGTGTTCATCAATGTCCTCCATGTCATCTTGGCTCAAAGAATCTTCATTTTCAGCTACCAGCCCTTTGCCCTTGCTTTCACAGACCCTTGAAGTTGACTCAACAGCTTTCATCTTCATCTCCTTCTCTTTTTCCAACTCAGCAACTAGTGCAATGGATCCTCCTTTCTTCTTTCCTCTCTCCTTCCTCTCATCTTGCTCTAGTTCAACCTCATAAGTTTTCAGGATGCCATACAGTCTTTCCAAAGTAAACTCCTTATAATCTTGTGAGTTTCTTAATGAGGCTGTCATTGGTTTCCATTCCTTTGGAAGAGATCTATGGAATTTCATATTGGAGTCTTTTGTCTGATAGACCCTTCCATGCAACTTTAGAGCATTTAGTAGTTTTTGAAACCTACTAAAAATGTCAGTGAGAGACTAACTTTCTTCATTATGAAAATGCTCATATTGCTGAATGAGTAGCTGCATCTTGTTTCCTCTAACTTGCTCAGTACCATCACAGATGATCTGTATTGTATCCCAAACATCCTTGGAAGTTTTGAAGTTGATAATGTTGTCAAACATATCACCATCAACTCCAATAAACAGGATGTTCATGGCCTTTTTATCCTTCATGACTTGTTCAATGTCAGGATCAGACCATTCATGCCTTGGTTTGGGGACAGATGGCTCATTTCTAGTTGCAGCTCTCATAGGAACATGAGGGCCTCTTTCTATGTAGTCCATATAGGCCTCATCTTGAGAAAGCAAATGAAGATGCATCTTTACCTTCCAATGATGGTAATTATCTTTATCCAGAAATAGAATCTTGACTCCAACATCCTTCTTGTTCATCTTGCTGTATTGTTTTGATCTTTAAACTCTTTGTTTGTTAAGAGCTTGCTCTGATACCAATTGTTAGTCCCTTAACAATATAACAAGAATTACAAAAAGGGGGTTGAATGGAATTCTTGAAACTTTTTCTTGTTAAAAAATGTTCTAACTCGAATATGTATATAAATGTGAATTGATTAGCATAATGCATAATAGTTACTTAAATGAATCAAAACACAAGTAACTAAAAACAAGGGTCTTTAAAAACTTTCTGGTGGATTTGAATGATTCCACCGGAGATATATAATATATATCGAGAGAACTCTGTATGCAAAAAGCTCACAGCTGCCTACAAATATTGAAAAACTAAGAATGCAGAGAAATGCTAAGAATTCTGCTTACAAATGTTTCTCTGCTTGTATCTCAGATTGTTCCTTAGTTGCTACTTCTTGGTTTATATATCACCAAGATTACAAAGTAATGAGACAGGATAATAAAACAAAAACTATCTAGTCTATTACAATGCTACTTCATTACTCTATTCCAGCATCTTTGAATATCTTCATAATAGCATGGAAATGGCAATGCATTTTTGTTCTCGAAAACCCAGTTGAATAGGCTACCACATTCCATTTGCATCCACTCAACGCATGTGACTGTGTTGTCACTTTCAACAGATATTTGAATTCTTTATCCGTCGGGTTCATGATCATCCGTCGAGTGATTGATCATCCGTCGGGTTATTGATCATCCGTCGAATTTGTTAGGTCACACACACACTATAGAGGGGGTGAATACAGTGTAAAGTACAATCAAATTGAACTTTAGTAACTCAAGTAACAGAAAACAAACGTTATTGAAATAATAAACTCTGTTACAGTATGGAACTATTACCTCTCAGTGATGAACAAATATCACGAGAGCTGCTAGGGTTTTTTTAATGAATAATCTTCTCGAATATATTAACACTTATAGTGTAAACCCTATGTCTGTGTTTATATACTACACAGTTACAAGATAATCGCTAATTGATATGGAATATAATTCTGCTTCCTAAAATATATCAATCAGATATCTTTTCTTCCAAGTATTCTATTCTTCATAGAATTCCTTCTTCATGCATATCTCTTCTTATGTTTGTCTCGATCTTCTTTCCTTTAATCCGCTGCAGTCCTTATCTGAATGTCCTTCAGTACTTAAGTTCTGATATCCATCTTCTGATGATTGTCTCCTGATAATATAAGTACTGATATCCTTAAGTCCTGACTTCCAATAAGTACTGATTTATCCTATTTAAGTAAGATCTGAAAACTAAACATAAATCATATTAGCCATGACATTATCAAATATATCTAACAATCTCCCCCAACTTGTAAATTAGTATAATATACAAGTTTAACAGATATTCGATGATGTCAAAAACATTAAGTACAAATGCATTAGAATTAGACTAGATAACTACAACTTACAGTCCTTAAAGCTTTATCAATCTTTAACTTCTGATAACAGCTTCAGTCTGTACAAATATCAAAATTTAATCAGTTGTAGATCTTGACTTGGCTTCATCTTCTGATCTGTTTGATGTCAGGAGTTGTTCTGAGATAGTTCTTCAACAAACATTTCTCAGCATATCTAAGTTCATCAATCATCGTCCTTTTAACATCTTTAAGCTCTGCAGTATCTTCACCAATTTGAAAGATTGCAGCCCTGAGATCATTAATCTTAGCTTTTCTTATATCCTGATCCAGTCTGATCAAATATGCCTTATCAGACTCAAGATTGAATTCCACAGCCCTGTAACCCAGAAAGGTAGTTATAATCTTAGCAGTGTTGGGTTTCATTTCAACTATATCACCCTTGTGATCTCTGTAATTTGGAAGATATGTGCTGTCAGACTTAACATAATAAAGCCTTTTCTGTCTCTGAATCTGATCCTTCAAATAGTTTGCAGCACTTTCTGTTAATCTTCCATTCACTTGAAGTAAGAATAGTACTTGCTCCAGTTCTTCAAAATACTTTAAAGGAATGGCATTTTGCCTTATATGATAAACCCTACCATCTGTCATGAAGTACAACAAAATGTGTTCTTTCAAGTAGGTATGGTAAACCATTTGTATAAATTCCAGTTGATTCAATCTCTCAGGAGTTGCTCCAATACCTGGTTCACTCAAGGAAGTTGGATCATTGGTAGTGTTCTGTATTCTTCTTTCATCAGCACTTCCCAATCCAGTTTTATCTCTTGCTTCCTTTCCAGTAACTACTCTTACTTCAAAACCACTTGCAACAGTCTTCAAAGGTTGAGTCTGTTTTGCTTTAGTGAATCCTGGTAGGAGTGTCTTTGATCTATCTTCTGATATCAAGTTAACTTGAGCTATGTCAGAGGTTACTTACTTCTTCGGAATATCAGTACTTACTGTCTCTTGACTCTGAACAACTTGAGTCATGTCAGAGGTTGTCTAAAAAACTTTTCTTGAAGTCAGAGAAAGATCATCCTTTTCATCAGTGATTTCTTCATTCTCAGGTGGCACATAAACCTTGATAGGTTCACCAACTTTTTCTTTACCCTTGGATCTTGGATCTATCTGCGGTTGTGATTTAGCCAATGATGCTTCAGTATTTGTCCTTTCTTTTATCACAATACCTTTGAGTTTTGGAAGTGTCTTTTTACCAGAAGCTTCAGATTTAGATGCGACTTTTTCTGATTTAAGTCTGGCTTCTTCTTCCATTAAACTCTCCAAGTCCATTCCTGGATTTTCCTGAAGAAATAACTGTCTTGACATTTCTTCATCAAGATCTAAAAGTTCACCAGAACTTATCCTTTTACCAGTAGCAGAACTAATTTTATTTCCAGTGTGAGAACTTGTCCTGTTACTTGTGATTTCAGCTTTTCTTGATGATAAACCTCTACCTTGACTATGACCTCTACCCATTCCAGAGTTTCCTTGATCATCCTTTTCATCATCCTTCCCCTTCAGTGTCTTATCAGTTTTGCATTTGGACTTAATTACTTTCTCCCCCTTTTTGGCATCAGCAGGTAAGAGAAGAGAGACAAGCAATTCCACTGAGGCTTGGATTTCATCAAGTTGAGATTGCTGAGAAGCTTGATTTTTCAGAATATCATCAATCTGAGCTTGTTGTTTCTCTTGAGTCTTCTCAATATAAGCAACTCTGTCAAAGGTAGGTTGGAAGAATTTTTTCTTGTCAATTTTCTGAATCTAATCTTGCTTAATGAATTCTTCCTGAATCTTATGTAACTCTGCATGAGTAGTTGAATGAAGACCTTATAGATGTTTAGTACTCAATGCAGTAACTCTAAGCTGTGTTTTGAAATCATCAGTAATTAACATTTCATCAGCTTTTGTCAAATGCTCAGCAAGATGCTGTGCAGATGGAGCACAGGTAACTGAGTTCCATTCCTTGGTCAACTCCTGTCCTGCAGGAGTTTCACTCCAAGGCACTGGTGCTTCTCTTGTAACAAACTTCTTAATAAGTTCAGATTTAAGAACAGTTTGTTGAGGTGCATGTCCTGAAGGACCTGCTTCATCAGCATCTATATTTGGAGCAACATCACCAGTATCTCCAGCATTTGCAGCATCAGAACTGACAGAATCAGTATCTTCTGATAAAACAACAGTATTAGTAGTAATGGAGGCTTCATCATCATCCTCTAATTGATGATCTGGTTCCAAGTTCTGATCAACAGCCATATCCTGATGCTCACCTATATTCTGATCATCAGCATCTAGATGCAGAGAAGGTGTAGTACATAATTCTGGAGTTTGAGCAGTATTAGTAACAGGTGTTGTTGATGGATTAGTTGCTGTTGGAGCTTCTAAGTAAAGTATTTCAGGCACAACCAGGTTCTGAACATCAATTTCAGCACTTGTGCCTGGATCAACAGGAGATAAAGCCTTTTGAACAGGAGACACAGATGTGTTTGCCATTTCAATAGCAGCTTCTTGATTTGGAGTTAATGGAGAAGCAGTGGCTTGAGCAGATTCCTTTTCTTGTGAGATCAGAGATTTCTGATCTCCTTCCTTAGCTGCTGCTTCATCATCATCTGAAACTGGCCTTTTAGCTCTCTGTTTCTTGTAACTCTTTGAAGGTATGGATTCCTTGGGAGTTTCAGCAACAATCATTCTTCTAAGCCTTTTGAGAAGCCTAGATCCCCCAATTGCAGAATCCTTCTGAGAAGGAACTTTCTCAGCTTCTTTGACAACAGGTTCTGATGTAGAAACCTATTCCACACTGTCAGATTCATCTCTCAAAACAATCCTCCTTCTCTTCTGAGATGTTTGAGGAACAATCTTTGTCCTCTTAGGCTTGGAAGATGAAGGCTTCACAGTAGGTGTTGAGGATGAGGGTTGAGCTGTCTGTGAAGTAGAGAGATATGATTTGAGATATGTTCTGAGGGATGGTTGAATAGTATGAGTGGTATGTGATGTTGGTTGCTATTTTACAGATTGAGGAATCTGCAAGGGTCTAACCACCTTTTTCTTAACATCAGCATTTACCAAATCATTAAAGGCTCGTTTTGAAATTTTGAAAGATGGAGTTAAGTCAGTGGTAGGTTGGGGGTTATCAGCACAACAATGGTTAAAAATAAGCTGACAAAATCTAGTAAAGTAGACAATATTCCTATCTTCTGTCATCCTATCCCCAATAAAACCTATCACAGCAGTTGCAAAATCGAAATGAGTTTAGTTAATGATAGCATACTTGATGTGCTGACTCATTATAGGTATAACATCAAAGTTGGAACACTTATTTCCAAAAGCTTTGGTAATGCAGTCAAAGAAGAAGCTCCACTCCTTTCTGATATGAGCCCGTTTTAACTGCCCAAGCTTTGCCAAACTCTGCTCATACCCCAAACTAGCCATGAACTCTTTAAGAGCTGATTCCTCCGGGGTTGAAAAAGTACATCCTTCTGGTAGATGTAGGGCCTTGCGAATTGTACCAGGAGTTATCCCAAACAATACTAGGAGTACCATTTTGACCACCATTATCAAAGTTTCCAGTCCTTCAAAATGTCAGAACTTGTTGGCTCGAAAAGGTTGAAGGTTGGGTCAATGCATACCCGATTTCACTGTGTGCAAGAAGATCTTGCACAAAATGCAACTCAGACGGAGCTTCAGCATTATCAAGAATTGCAGCATAGTTATTTGGAACAAATTTAGCTCCATTAATGATTAAATCCTTGGGTGCCATGAAAATAATCGAGATTTAAGAGTGCCTGTTAGGTGTTTGATAAAATGTCTAAATGAAAAACCAACGTCAGGAGAAGAAAGTGAATAAAAGATTAGAAAATCCTCTCTCTGTCTGACTTATACTTTTTTTTTAAAAAAATGTAACCGTTGGACACCTGTTAAACATGCAATAATAATGAATAGTTAATGGGCACGGGAAAACAGTAATCATTACTTACCCACTTGTAGTTTTTCAAGGAAAAATTGTTCCACTTACCCAGTAAGTCCATTAAACAAGGTAAATCAGTTTTAATTCAAAATTGAAACTGTTTCCACTTATTCAATTATTTTTCACTGCAACACCAATATTCTGGAAAAAAAATTCGAGTGAGAATGACCTAAATAAATCAATTAAACAAGTACTGATAATGTAAAATCAGAACTTAATTTAAATCAAAATATGAAATGGTCATCAGAATATGAATATTTATCAGGATTTATCAATGCATTACAGAACATCTCAGAGACAAGAACTTGCAAAAAAAAAAGAAATTTCATTAATATATTAAGAGAATACATCCATGAAATTTAAATTACATCAGAACTTTTACAAGATTGTCCTAAGCTGCTAAACCTAAGATCAACAGCCTTTGTCCTAGCTCAAGAAGCAGGGCAAGGCTGATGGTGAAGAAAAACAGGAAGAAGAAAATCAATCATTTCTTCTTCCTACTCTCGATAAACAGAATAGCAAGTCGGATGATTCGCTCTTGCTGGCGGAGAGCTTCCAGCCTTTCCTCCTCCAATCGCTCCAGATGGCGATGGTAATCCATGTAGAAGAACAGGAGGTGGGGGAGTACCTCCTGGGGAACGGAGTCCCATATCTCATCAGGAATGGTAGTTACGTGCCATTCCTGCTGCCAGGTGTCACAGCTCAGCTCCATATTGAATGTTTCATAGTTCAAAAACATTTTGTAATTGACCATGGTGATTTTAATATAAAGAGTATGAAGGTGAGTTTGTGATAAAAGAGTTGATGTGAAGGCTGATGTGAAGTGGTTCTTTTTATAGGCAAAAGAATGCCAGGAGACGCAAAAAAATTTAATGCTGGCAGGTAGAATTAATTCTACCTCATCTCCCTAGACTGGGAAGACGAAAAAAACAGTCATTGGAAGTGTAAGTCAGGGTTAATGCGCACAAGTAACAAGTAAAAATTACTGTACGTGTACGTGAACCACTATCTCTAATGATATTGACTGTTAATATTGTACCCTAACATATTCTGATTTAAAATGAGACTATTTTTAGATTTTATCCAAAAATAAGTCAAGTAAAGGATCAGATTTTAATATCAGAACTTATTAGACTTATATCAGAACTTAACAGGTATCAGAACATAATTTCTTAACTCGAAAAATGAATGCCTATCCTAGTAAGTCCTCACACAAGTTCTGATATAGTTTCTTTAGAACTTAATCATCAGAACGTGCAATCAGAACTTGTCCTCAGAATTTGTGCAATGTAACACAGGAACTGTTCATCTAAAATAACATAGATCACCACAGTAATTTTCATCATTCATATGGAGTGTTTAGTGTGTTAATTAAGCTAAATATCAGACAAAGAGTAAAGTCTGATTCACTTGAGTACATCTCAGAAATAAGGCATAACTAAAACTTTACTAAAGACCTGTCATTATTCGGAAACCTACTATTGAATGAATTCATGCTTGAGTCCACCTCAACTATTTTGTTCTAATTTTGTGCATCTTTTTAAATTCCATTTTACAGTGGCTTCTCAGTGTAAGTGAGTCACGACTGCTTATCAGAATTTATGTTATTATCAGAGTATTTCTCCAGTAATAATAGAGTGTGAAAAGTCACCAAGAAAATATTTTTCTTTTCTGATGCATATTTACTTAATACCAGCAATGCACTTGGGTCGTCCCTTCCACATTTTTACTCTAGATCTCAAAGGAGTACCTGATTTTAATCCATGATTCTTTTCTTTTTCTTTTGATAAGAGAGGTTTATCAACACTTAGTACATTCAACAGATTTACTAGCATCGCAACTTAACAGATGAGAAGCAATATTCTAGTTTGTGACTTAGTAATAAGATAGAAAAAGTAAACTCAACTAAGCTCAATATTAGAATTTGCTTGTGTCAATAGATTCCCACAGAAATAATTACTTCTTACATGGGATCCCTAGTTTATTAAAGACTACTAGGTCAGCATCTAGCACAAGTATCCTCATAGGGTTGAATAATTACATAAACAGACATATCATTTTCAGAGTTTAGAAAGTTACATCAGACAACAGTCAGTACTTAAGCAAGTTTTCGATTAAGCACAGAATACACAAAGAGAGTAATTTTTGTAAATACTGATCATAAAGTCTGATGCATCAGAACAAAACTAAGCAGATTTAGAGAAAGAACCTGTAACCATTCCAAGTTCATTTACCAATCTTGTAAAAGTAGCTTCACACAGTGGTTTTGTGAAGATATCTGCTAGTTGTTGATCTGTTGGAACAAAGTGCAATTCCACTATACCTTCATCCACATGTTCCCTTATGAAGTGGTACCTGATGCTAATGTGCTTTGTCATTGAGTGTTGAACTGGATTACCTGTCATATCAATGGCACTTTGATTATCACAGTAAATAGGGATTTTGAAATATGTTAACCCATAATCCAGTAACTGATTCTTCATCCAAAGAATCTGTGCACAACAGCTTCCTGCAGCAATGTACTCTGCTTCTACAGTTGATGTGGAAATTGACTTTTGTTTCTTGCTAAACGAAGAAACCAATCTGCCTCCAAGAAATTGGCAGCCTCCACTTGTGCTTTTCCTGTCAATTTTGCAACCTGCAAAATCTACATCTGAGTAACCTATTAGTTTAAAATCTGATTCTCTGGGATACCACAATCCCAGATCAGCTGTTCCCTTAAGATACTTGAAAATTCTTTTCACAGCTGTTAAGTGAGGTTCTCTTGGATCTGCTTGAAATCTTGGCACAAAGACAGGTAGCATACATGATATCAGGTCTACTAGCAGTTAGATAGAGTAGAGAGCCAATCATACCTCAATAATCAGTAATATCTACTGATTTACCAGTATCCTTGTCCAGTTTTGTTGCAGTGGCCATGGGAGTGGATGCACTTGAACAATCTTGCATTCCAAATTTCTTTAGCAAGTTTTTGGTGTACTTAGTTTGACAAATAAAAGTGCCTTCTTCATTCTGCTTGACTTGAAGGCCCAGAAAATAGCTAAGTTCCCCCATCATACTCATCTGATACCTTGACTGCATCAGTTTGGCAAACTTTTTGCAAAGTCTGTCATTTGTAGACCCAAAAATGATATCATCAACATAAATATGGACCAGAAGTAAGTCATTTCCATGGTTGAGGTAGAATAGGGTTTTGTCTATAGTTCCTCGGTTAAATCCACTTTCTAGAAGAAACTGAGCTAAAGTCTCATACCATGCTCTAGGAGCTTGCTTAAGTCCATAAAGTGTTTTATCAAGCCTGTAGACATAATCTGGATATTTGGAATCTACAAAGCCTGGAGGTTGTTCGACATATACTTCTTCCTCCAATTCTCCATTGAGAAAAGCACTTTTCACATCCATTTGAAAGACAGTAAACTTTTTGTGAGCAGCATAAGCCAAAAATATCCTTATGGCTTCTAACCTAGCAACTGGTGCAAATGTTTCATCATAATCAATTCCCTCATGTTGAGAATATCCTTTTGCAACCAGCTTTGCCTTATTCCTTGTAATTATGCCATCACTGTCAGTTTTGTTTCTGAATACCCACTTTGTACCAACAACAGATCTATTCTTTGGCCTTGGCACTAGGGTCCAGACTTTGTTTCTTTCAAATTCATTTAAATCTTCGTGCATTGCTTGCACCCAATCAGCATCTTGAAGAGCTTCTTCCACTTTCTTTGGCTCAGTCTGAGAAAGAAAAGAATTGTAAAGACATTCATTTGAAGTACCTGTTCTAGTTCTGACACCTGCATCAGGATTTCCAATTATCAAATCAGGTTTATGTGATTTAGTCCACTTCCTTGCAGATGAAAGGTTTTCTCTAGAACTGGATGCTCCCCCATGATCCATGCTGTCTTCATTTTCATTTTCTGATGCTCCCCTTGAAACTATGCTCTCTGACTTGGATTCTTCAGAATTTAGATTTTCAGAACTATCAGAACTTGGCTTATCAGAACTTGATAAATCAGAACTTGAAGAGCCAGATGTATGTTCTGATGCTTCTTGAGATGTGGTAAGATCTTGAGTATGCTCCCCCTGCATAGGTGCATCTTCCTTTGGCGTAGTCACCACAGTTTCAATAATATCAGAGTTTAATCCATCAGAGTTTACAGTATCAGGACTTAGATTGTCAGGATTTTCAGTATCAGAATTTGAGTCTTCATTTTCAAGTCTTAGCTGATCATGATTAATAAAATCTTCAAGTCCAGTAATCTTCTTGTCATCAAAAGAGACATTGATAGATTCCATGACCACTCTTCTTCTCAAATTATAGACTCTGAAGGCTTTTGTGGAAAGTGGATATGCAACAAAGATTCCTTCATCAGCTTTTAGATCAAATTTGGATAGCTGTTCAGGATAAGTCTTAAGAACAAAACACTTGCATCCAAATACATGAAAATCTTCAGATTTGGCTTCTTTTTCTTCATCATCTCATATGGTGTCTTTCCTTGCTTGTTAATGAGTGTTGCATTTTGAGTAAAATAAGCAGTCTACACAGCTTCAGCCCAGAAATAGGTTGGAAGCTTTGCTTCTTCAAGCATTGTACGTGCAGCTTCAATGATAGTTCTATTCTTCCTTTTAAAAACTCCATTTTGCTGTGGAGTTCCAGGAGCAGAGAATTCCTGCTTGATTCCATGGTTTTTGCAGAACTCTTCCATTATCAAATTCTTGAACTCAGTGCCATTATCACTCCTTATTGTCTTCACAGAATCTTTGACCAATTTATCCAGTTGTTTGACATGAACAATCAAGATAGATGCAATTTCACTTTTTATGTGCAAGAAATACACCCATGTGTATCTGGTGAACTAATCTACTATGACCAAGACATATTTCTTCTTTGCAATAGACATGACATTCACTAGACCAAATAGATCAACATGTAGTAGGTGATAAGGCTCAAGAATTGATGATTCAGTCTTGCTCTTGAATGAGGATTTTCTTTGTTCGGCCTTCTGACAAGAATCACAAAGGCCATCAGGAGCAAATACTGACTTTGGCAGTCCTCTCACAAGATCTTTCTTGACCAACTCATTTATATTGTTGAAATTTAAATGAGAGAGTTTCTTGTGCCAATTCCAGCTTTCTTCAATTGATACTCTACTCATCAGACAAATTGTAGAACCATCAGTACTTGTTGAAAGCTTGGCTTCATAAATGTTACCACGCCTGTATCCTTTCAGAAAAACTTTTCCTGTAGATTTACTCACAACTTCACAGTGTTCTTCAAAGAAATCAACATGATAACCTCTGTCACAGATTTGACTTATACTCAGCAGATTGTGTTTAAGTCCCGAGACCAGAGCTACTTCTTTAATGATGACATTCCCAAGATTGATATTGCCATATCCCAATGTTTTTCCAATGCTGCCATCTCCATAAAAACACTTGGGCCAGCTTTCTCCACAAAGTCTGATAGCAGGGCTTTATTTCCAGTCATATGTCCTGAACATCCACTGTCCAGAACTAGAATGTTTTTCCTGTTGCCCTGCAATCACAAAGACCACTAATGATTATTTTTAAGGACCCAGACTTGCTTGGATCCTTTGGCCTTATCAAGTTTGTTAACATTTGCAGCGGATTTAGCATCAGAGTTTATGTTAACATTTTTCTTATCAGAATTTACACTATCAGACTTTGAATCAGAATTTACACTAGAAGGAGCAATGGAAACATTCTTTAAAGACGGTTTTATTTGATAATAATCATAGTACAAACTATGATATTCCTTACAAGTATAAATGGAATGCCATAAACTACCACAATGAAAACAAGGATTTTATGGCTTATATCTAACAGACTGACTCTTAACTCCTGACTTTGAAGGTAAGGAGTTTATGTTCTTATTCTTCCTGCAAAAAGAAGCCAGATGGTTAGAACTTCCACAGTTATGACACATTTTCCTAGAAGCTTTAGGAACAGGCTTATAATCATTGCTTTTATTCACATCTTCCTTTCCATTCCTATTTTTCCTAGGTGATTTTACCTTGTTTGCATTCTTAACATCTTTCAGCTTATGCTTAAGCTGCTTCTTAGTCATTAAACCTATGTTTACTTCAGCTGTCTTTTCCTGTTTTAGTTTGTCAGAAGTTAATCCCTCTTTAACTTCTGATTTCTCATTATCAGACTTTACAGTTACAAACTTAACAGGTTTTAACTTTGGCTTTTGCTTAACAATAACAGGCTTAATTTCTACAGTTCCTTTATCATTCTTATCCTCTCCATAACCTAAGCCCTCTTTCCAGTTTTCACTACTTAGCAAATTTTGAGTTGTTCTGCCAGAGTTAGTCCAAGTCCTGATAACCTCTCTTTCCTTTTCTAACTTAGTTTTTAGAGATTCATTCATTTTTAGCACTTCATCCCTAACATAAAAAGTATCATCTCTATCTTTCTGAGTTTGATGGAACATAACTAACTCTTTCTCTAAGAAATCATTTCTTTTCTTAAAAGCAAGATTTTCAGAAGTTAATCTTTCACATGTTAAAGTTTGATCTCTATAACTGACAAACATGGTATTAAGATATCTTCTCAACTCATTAATATCATCAGTATGAAAAGCATAAGTAGTCTGAGGTACCTTTGATTCAGCAGTTTCAGAACTGCTTTCAGCACTTGCATTATCAGCATTTGCCATCTAGGCATAATTCTCCTCACTTTCAGAGTCTGAGGTGTCTGTCCAGCTTTTCTTCTTTGTGAAAGAGCCTTGCCTTTGTCATTTTTCACTTTCTTGCAATCAGGAGATATGTGGTCTTTCTCACCACAGTTATAGCATTTGACATTGGTATAATCTCCTCTGTCATACTTTCCTCCTCTGCCCTCAGATCTTCTGAAATTCTTCTTATCAGAACTTATGCCTTTCCTGGAAAACTTCTTTCCCTTCCTGAACTTCCTGTATGCAATCTTTGTGATCCCTTTCACCATAAGAGCACAAAACTTCATCATCTCCTCATCAGCATCAGTCTCAGGCAATCTTTCAGATTCTGAGTCATCATCACTTTCAGAACTTGATGACTCAGTATCAGACTTTGTGAAAAGAGCTTTACCCTTGTCTTTCCTTGAGGTAGCTACCTTGGGGGATTCTTCTTCAGCCTTAAGAGCAACTGTCCTTGACTTTCCTCCTTTCCTTTTGCTTCTTTGTTCCATCTCAAGTTCATGAGTCTTGAGCATTCCATAAATTTCATCAAGAGTTATTTCATTAAGATTGTAGTTGTCTCTTATTATTGTAGCCTTCAAATCCCAGCATTCAGGAAGAGCTAACAGGAATTTAAGGTTTGAATCTTCAAGATCATACTCCTTATCAACCAGTGACAGATCATTCAAGAGTTTGATAAATCTATCATATAAATCAGTCAATGACTCATTAGCCTTTGAGTCAAAGTGTTCATACTCTTGAGTGAGTATTGTCTTCCTGTTCTTCTTAATCGTATCAGTTCCCTGACACATTGTTTCCAGGGCATCCCATATCTCCTTTGCAGTCTTGCAGTTTATTACCCTGTTTGACATTACATTATCAATGGCACTATGCAGTAAGTGTCGTACCTTAGCATCCTTAGCAATTGATGTGATATCTTCAATAGTATAATCACTCTTCTCCTTTGGTACCGTCTTTGCTGCTTCACCTGCGACTGCAACCGTGAGCTTGGTTGGTTTGTGAGGTCCTTTCTTGATTCTATCAAGATATTCTGGATCTGTTGCTTTCAGAAACATGGTCATCCTCACCTCCATATGGGATATTCAGATGGTCTCAATATGGGAACTCTGATGGTCTCATATCGACTTTGAATTTGTGTCTTTGGAGGTTCTTTAGTTTTGGTGGGCTTAGTTGGAGTTTCTGTGTCAAACATGATTGTGTTTGGATCTTAAACTGTTTGTACGTTAACAGATTGGCTCTGATACCACTTGTTAGGTCACACACACACTGTAGAGGGGGTGAATACAGTGTAAAGTACAATCAAATCGAACTCTAGTAACTCAAGTAACAGAAAACAAACTTTATTGAAACAATAAACTCTGTTACAGTATGGAACTGTTACCTCTCAGTGATGAACAAATATCACGAGAGCTGCTAGGGTTTTTTTAATGAATAATCTTCTCGAATATATTAACACTTATAGTGTAAACCCTATGTCTGTGTTTATATACTACACAGTTACAAGATAATCGCTAATTGATATGGAATATAATTCTGCTTCCTAAAATATATCAATCAGATATCTTTTCTTCCAAGTATTCTATTCTTCATAAAATTCCTTCTTCATGCATATCTCTTCTTATGTTTGTCTCGATCTTCTTTCCTTTAATCAGCTGCAGTCCTTATCTGAACGTCCTTCAGTACTTAAGTTCTAATATCCATCTTCTGATGATTATCTCCTGATAATATAAGTACTGATATCCTTAAGTCTTGACTTCCAATAAGTACTGATTTATCCTGTTTAAGTAAGATCTGAAAACTAAACATAAATCATATTAGCCATGACATTATCAAATATATCTAACAGAATTCATTATTGTTTATCCGTCGGGTAGCGATCAGGCACTTGACTTCATTTCACTTATGCAAAATTACAAGACATCATCTATGTATAATTAATCAGCCTATTCTGCATATCTAACTAAAGTCAACATGACTTAAGTACTACTACAGATTCTAAACAATGTTTATGCAGAAATGTGCTACAGACTTATTGTTACATAAGCTACTCACTTGATGGATAATAAGTCATCATCCGTCAGGACTATATTGAGTCATCCGTCGGGACTATAAATCTTATCCATCGAGTGCTACATATTTTCACTAAGTAAAATCTACCAAGGTGTTTTGTTCATGAAATAATCAAGTACACAACATATACACAACAAGGTTGCAGGTTGAAAAAGGCAAGGGCACAAAAGTTAAAGCTCGACGCACGGACTGAGGATGAGAGTTCTGTTCACAGCAGTCAAGGAGTATTGTGAGATGGCTGGCATATATCATCAGTTTACTGCTCCATATATGCACAACAAAATCACGTTATGAAGAGATGTAATAGAACCATTGTTGCAATGGTTAGAAGCTTTCTAAAAGGGATGAAGTTACCATCTGTTATGTGGGCAGAAGCATTGAGGCATTCGATCTATGTTTTGAACCGTGTACCCACACGTGCTTTATCAGAGATAACTCCTTATGAGGCATGGACAGGAGATAAACCATATTTGGAAAGTATAAGGGTATTTGGATGTGTCTGCTACATGAAGGCTTCCTCGGTTCACACAACAAAATTGGAAGATTGTAGTAAAATGGTGGTAAATTTGGGAAAAGAACCTGGTACAAAAGCGTACCGACTCTATGATCCCGTGTCAAAGAAATTACATGTGATCCGTGATGTCATTTTTATTGAGAACAAAGCATGGGATTGGGAAGCAGACCGAGAATAAAGTAGTGATCGAGCAGAAAAATTAGTGGTATATGGGTTCGAGCGTAATGAAATAAATGAAGGCGAAGAAGCAGAAAATAAAAATAGTGACAATACTGAGGTTGTTGAAGAAGATTCAGGGGAGATGGCAACACCAATCTCAACTCAGAGGTCGAATGGTGAGAGTGAGGATGAATCAAGGTATGACAGCGAGCCAAAGAGATACACACGGATAAGTGAAATTTATGAAGATACATAATAAATAGAAACTCTCGATGAACTTATGCTTATGGGGGTGCATGAACCTTCTAACTATGTTCAGGCATCAAAGAAGAAAGAGTGGAAAAGGGTTATGGAGCAAGAATTGGAAGCTATTGAGAAGAATAAAACATGGCAATTGACAGAGCTTTCGCCAGGAAAGAAATCAATTGACTTGAAGTGGCTCTTTAAATTAAAAAAAGGACACAAAAGGAGAGATAGTAAAGTACAAAGCCAGAGTTGTGGCGAAGGGTTATGTGCAGCGCCAAGGAGTGGATTTTGAAGAGATCTTTGCACCGGTGACACGATTATTATTGGCTTTTTCTGCCAAGAACGGATGGATGGTGCACCACCTGGACGTTAAATCAGCCTTTCTTAATGGTGATTTAAAGGAAGAAGTTTACGTGTCTCAGCCGGAGGGATTTGAGAAACCAGGTCAGGAACACATGGTGTATAAACTTTCCAAGAAACTGATGAAAGAGCACTTTGAGATGAGCGATTTGGGGAAACTTGCTTATTACTTGGGCATCGAGGTGAATCAGCAAGAAAATTATGTCGAGTTGAAGCATGAGGTTTATGCGAAAAAGGTCCTTGACAAAGCTGGTATGGGAGGATGCAACCCTACATGATTCCCAATGGAGCCAAAGGCAGTGATTTCCAAAGATGAAGGTGGGAAATGTGTGAATCATACTGAATTTAAAAGTATTATTGGGGGTTTATGGTACTTAGTTCACGGGCGAACTGATATATCGTATGCTATCGGAATCATCAGTTATTTTATGGAGAAGCCAACATTTATGCACCTGAACGCAGCGAGAGGATAATGCGGTACATTAAAGACAGCGATCTCGCTGATCAGGTCGATGATAGAAAGAGTACCACTGGAGTAATGTTTTATCTGAGTGAAAGCATGGTGACTTGGGTGTCACAATTGTAAAAATGTGTGGCGTTGTCCTCGTGTGAGGCAGAATTCATGGCTGCTGCTGCTGCGGCATGTCAAGGGATATGGCTACGAAATCTATTGGGTGAAAGCACGAGCGAGTATATTGCTCCTGTGATTCTATACATCGATAACAAGTCAACAATTATTTTGGAAAAAAACCCTGTTTTTCATGAAATGTCCAATCATATCGATATTTGATATCACTTTATAAGGGAGTGCATGGAGCGTGGTTAAATTATCATTAAGCACGTAAGAACTGAAGAGCAGTGGGCTGATGTACTCCCGAAAGCTTTGTCGATCATTAAGTTCGAGCGTATGCGCTAGTTGATGGGTCTTAAGAATCTAAACAAGAACGTTTAGATTAAGGGGGTGTTTGTTGGATTAATCTAAACGTTGGAATAATATTAATTTGGTTATGTCTGAATGTTGCTATTTAACTTGGTCTGGTAGTGCAGTAAACTGTCTTGAGTTGTTTTAGGCGTTTGAATAAGTCGTAGAAATATAGTTGCAGTAGTTGAGTTAGTGTAGGAGTGCTCCTAGTTTGTAGGATTAGTTTGTTCTTGTTTTGTTCCCAGTTAGATATAAGCATTTGTATTTCAGTTTGAAATAATAAGATCAACAACTATTTTGTTTTCTCTCCTTTTATCATTACACATACATTATATTTATATGTGAGATATGGGAGTGTGAGTTATATACCTATCAAAAACGTGGAATTCACAGCCTAATAAAAATTAAGACTTTTAGGGTTATGGTGGACTTCACGGTGTGCGATATATAGCAAAAGAAGTACTGTACCACTTATGGCACACAGACTTCCAGAATTATGGAAAGCAAGTTTAAACCAGATTCTATGGTATAGGCTTCTAAAGATTCGTCACACATTTAGGTCCCACATAATGTGTTAAACGAATATGTTTATGTTAAGTTATTGTGAACTGCCAAGAAGATTATAAAGATGTAAAGAAAGAAGTGGTAGTGTGTAAGGTGGAAGAGTGGAACAATTGTTGGTTACTAATGACCTAACACAAATTGCATCTTAATTTGTGACGCAGGTCATGGTCAACAAGCCGGGAAGAGTAAGAGTACCGCCCGATAAGAACCGAAAGAGCAAGAAGGATTGAAATGATGAATTACTTTCCTACTAATAAAGGGGGTTTGCTTTGATAAGGGCCTTTCTTGGCTATAAAAGAAAGTAAATAATTGTAGGGAAGGGCTTTAGCATCTTGTTTCCAGAGTTTAGATCACAAGCCCACATAAGCTATATAAGCACATCGGGTTTACACATAAACTACTAACTTTGCACAAAGAAGAGAAGAAGTGATGAACGCAGCCCCTAGCCTTATTGTTAAAGTCAAACATGCTACAAAATTTAAATTGTCAAGAATGGGCTGATAAAAAAAGGTGAAGAATAGTACACATGGTAAACATAGAATCAAGCATTTACATATCTACAACCCCATACCAATTAGTCTAAAGTTTGTATAAAATTAATTTAAAATTCTCTGATATATCATTTATTTTTTTGAAAAATTTAGCAAAAAAAGATATTATTTTTTAGAAAATTACCTTAATAACATTTACTTGTTGAAAATGGCCCAAACCTAGAAAAATAGAGATTATTTGCTAGAGTTATTGGGCTAATAATACCAACTTCAAAAGATTTTTACTTTTATAACTACGGGCTAATTCAACACGTTCACTTGAAAACTTGTTGAGTATGTGTATACTTTTACAAATACTTTAAAATTGAGAGATTTAGAAATTACATAAATTATAAAAAGTTGTAGCAAATATATTAAAATCCATATTTTTGAATTTAAAAATTCTCTACTACATTGATATTACATTTAAAGTGACCAATCAAATCTAATATACTGGAATTTTAAATATTTTGCAATCCTAGTGGAATACCCAATATTTTCAAAAACAATTGACAAATCTAATTGAAATACCACAAGATTTTCTAAATTTCTTAAAATCTAATTTAAGTAAATATGAATATCTTTAACATCCAAAAACATCATATAAAATCCCCTCAAATACACCTATTAAGCATCCCTTTTAGATAAATTATGTTCTTTTTTACAAGTTTCCTTTAGGAAAATATTCATCCATATATTGCACAAATGCAACCAACCTGTTTACCAAATATGTAAATATTTCAGGCAGGTCAATATATTTATACCCCAATCTAGAATAATCACTTACACTTCTCAAAACAAATAACATATACTCAGTTTTATGCACAATCAGTACAAGATGAGAAAAATGGCACCACTTCAGTACCAGATCTTGAACTTAGACGTAGATTTGGTCATCATCATCTTCTCCTTACTATTGAAAAATAACTTCATAGATTTTGTATACTTCTTTCAGATTTGCTTATTCTATCAAACTCCAAAACATATATCTATGATCCTACAAAAATAGATTGGTCAAATATCCATATTCATGAAAGTAGTCTGGACCCAATTTCCCAACACAAATTCTCTGCCTTCCTTGAAGACTGCAAAACCAGAGGTATAAATCATGCACTGTGTTATGATGCCTGTAAGCATCTTCTCTAAAGGAAAGATCCTGAAAATAACCTATACATCCTTAGACAACTTTCATACAACCATTTCCTTTCATTTCTAGCATTTCATGTATTCAGCTCAATATATAATGGAGCTTGTGTTGAAGAATCTGCTACATCCATCTACCAGAGGCTAAAGAATTTCCAGTTCAAATCTAATTTACAAAGTATGGTATAACGCTTCAGAAGGACACCAGGCAGCACAACCGAGGAAGCTGGAATGAAGTTTGACCATTCACCCCACTCCCTTTATGGTGTTAATTGGGCAAGGCAAGGATAATAATACATTTCTATTTCCATGGCTGACCTCCTACTTTTGAAGAAATTATCAACTCCACTTGCCCTCTCTGTTGTCTGCAGATGATATGTTATGAAATTTTTGAAGAATATCTGTATTAGTTTTAATTTTTATTATAGTGATTTTATGAAATCTACCATACATATTCAGTTTTTACCTAATATATTGCAAACAAATTACAGAAAAAAACATGGCGGTGTCTACACTCTTGACTTCAACCGATAATTTGCATGACTAATAAAAACTTTCAACTTTCACAAAATTTTAGACTAACCACTCAAGTGAAAGAACTTAAAAATCTTCTTCATAAATTTTGTCATCTATCACATTTTTTTCTTAGAAACCCATGTTTAAAATTTCAGATTGGTTAATCGTTGTTGACCTCTAAGGCCCTAGAAAGGTAAAAGATCAGAGCATCGATAAGATTGAATTTTACGTACCTTAAAACTTTGGAAGAATTAAAAAAAAAAAACTTCTCTTTTCTGGATCGAACCCAAATTCCTTAATTTCTTCAATAATCGCTTTAATTTTTTTTGTTGAAAGTTCCAAACTCGCAGTCTTGTTCCTCAACATCCCCGTAATTCTACATTCAGGCACCCCAAGACTCAACAGTAAATCAACATTAGGTGTTAAAGTCTTACGTATATCATGCTTAAGTACCCTTGAATTCCTCGTAATTGCAACAACCACACTCACATTATCTTAAGCATATGTTTGTATACAAATATAAACATATTGAAGTGATTATAGAGACAAGGGGTGTCTTAAAAAAGACAGAAAGTGCTAACTTTTGTGTTTCTTTTGGCTTTGCATTGTTTATTTAGGTTGTTGATTTTCTGTATTTTTGGGACGGGTAAGAAAAAGAGGGATAGTTGAAGAAAGTGGAGCTTTGGGCCTCTGGATTTTAGGATGGGTTGCTAAGTGGCCCAAATACATGTACAGGCTTTTTGAGATGAACAGATGTAGAAATTAGAATAATACATTCCCTCCCCTCCGATCCTCCACGTTTTTTATTTATATCGGGGGATGGGGATCAACACGTATTTTAATTCTCCCGTAAAATATGGTTTTTTAGAAAATTTTAAATATTTTTTTCTTTTGAATAAAAATATAATGTTTAAATTTTTATACAGAAAAAGAAAATTTTAAAAATAAATTATAGAATCATATTTTGTAATAGTCTTAAAATGAGTGTCAAGAATGAAGAAAAAGTATATTAATAAATAACTGGGACATAGTGAGTATTAAAGAGTTTTTTCATATTGTTATCCCAAAAATTTTATTCTAAAGACGCTTTAGTTTTGCACTTTAAACACGAACATTTTGCACATTTTACTTCAAAACTATTCATTTTACACCTTTCGTTTTAACTAGTTTACTATGATATGCCGTGCTTCGCAGCGAACTTATAAACGTGTTTTTAAATAAAAATTTAAAATAATATTATGATATTTTTTGGGTTTCTAGTTTCGTGTTGGTCATTCTGAAATTCTGAATAATATAGAATTTTAAAGAAATGCTCTATAAACTCTTCTATGATTTTCTTGTCATCGGAAATCTTGATTCTGACCCTAACGTCTAGTAAACTGTGCTTCACAGTGTTCTTATAAACCTCGAGTTTTCATGTCCTACTCCCGACATTCATCAATTATTTGATTGACATGCGTGTTACCTGCGTGTTTATGATCACATTAAACAAAAAGTATTTAAACAAACCTAAAAATTGAGCGATAAATATAATAAAAAACTTAAAACAAAACAATAATCTTAATTTACTTAAAAAAGTACTATAGAATGAACCCTAAGACGAGTCCTCGACTTACAAAACAAATCACAAAACCCAAACAGTAGTAAATTCATAACTTCAATCACAACATACTATAAAAAATAATCATTAAGAGTTTAATTCACAAAAAACCCTTACACATGCATACTTACACGTGCAAATATATATGGAAAAATATAAGAAGGTGGCTCACCACTGTGCAGCTCACTCGATGTGTGTTGTGCTCAAAATCTCGCATGAGCTCATTTAAGGCCCATAAAGGGGATTGAGCCCAAAGGGCGTGGATTAAGACATGGTTGGGTGCAATTTTGTCCCAAAGATTATTGTTTTTGGAGGTATTTACACTTAGGTGCAGCGTACCATGTGAAGCTGCAGCTTATTATGAGAGGTTTTCTCACCTATATGAAGCTGCAGGCCACTAGAGGAAGTTAAAGCTAAATAGCAGAAGTTCAACTAGATTTTGGGTAGGCATGCATGGTCATGGAAGGTGTTGTTTATCAACAGGTGAAGCCTTGGTTAGGAAGGTGAGGTGCTGGAAGCACTCTGGTAACTGGTCAGGCTGGAGAGGTACTGGAACAGGCGTACCAGCATACCTCCTGGGTAGAATTAGTATTTGACAAGGATTATACCTCCTAAAATCAAGGATAATTGATTCTATTTTCAAGGAATGGTTTCCTAATGCATTTCTACCACTAAAAATATGGTGATAAGTCATTATTAAAGAATAAATATATGGTTTTATGATAAATATATTTTGGTGATTGATTAATATGGATTTCTAGTTTCCAACCTAGTTAGGACACTGAAAGCTCGCTTGGAAGCAGTTGGATTAATTTGGGCACATGGAATGGCTTATCAAAACATGGCTTTCTCATCAAGTAAATGAGTCCAAAACCTGTGAACTACATGTGACTTGATTCCTATAAATATAGGATATGTAGGCACTTTGCAAGGGTGGGAAAACGTTGATTCTCACTCAATTTACTCTATCAGGATCACGTAGAAAGTGGAACAATATGCATTTATGGGCATCCCCGCGGCCGTCTAAGAATTACCCCGCCTCCATTCTTGGAAACCTTGCAAACTCAGTCCCACAAAATGTCATATCTCTCGACCCTTGCATTGTCCTTTGAAATCAAGCCATATCCCACAGTATAACCCTTGCTGTCATCTCCAAAAGTAATACTTGGGCCAGATCTCTCCTTGAACTCTGTGAGCAGGGTAGAATCACCAGTCATGTGTCTTGAACAACCACTATCCAAGTACCAAAGATTCTTTCTGTTTCCCTGCACACATCGAAATCAAATCAAGTTGATTTTGGTACCCAAGTTTCCTTGGGTCCTGCCTTGTTAGCTTTCTTTTTCTGTTTCTTAGGCTTTATCTCATTTGACTTGGGGATATCAGATTCATCCTTAGTCATTTGAGCTGGGCCTTTGAAACCATTCATTGCAACAGAATTATCATGCATATTATAATCAACAGGGAATGGCATGCTATTAGTGAACATGTTATTTCAGTGGGGCATGCTAAATGGCATTTGTGGTATACTAAATGCAACATAATAAGGATTAGGTGCAAATGGCATATTAACAATCTGTGTATTCATATTCTGTGTAGACATAGCATTCATAGGCATGGGAGGCATGACTTTCATGTTAGGAAGGTGATGTGGCACATACATGGAAGTAGGCATGGCATATTTGCAATTAACAGACAAATGATTTACATTACCACACTTGACACAGATTTTTCTAGGAGCATATTTATCAGGTGTGTAGTTATTGTGTTTGTTAATCCCTACTTTACCATTTCTATTATTTTTCTTTTTAGCCTCTGTTTATACCTCAATCTTTTCAAGTCTGTCACTTAACTGTTTGACAGTCATGTGACCAAAATTAGCCTTTTTCCCTTTCTTAACTTGACTCGATTCTCCTGAAACAAAGTTCTTGGAAACAGATCCATACTTCTCATTCAGCATAACAAGTTTGGCTTTACTGATAGACTTGCTCACAACCGACGAATGAGGATTTTCATCATTCGACGGATAACCCTTTGTGTTATCCGACGGATGATCCTCATCATCCGCCGACTCTACATCTGTTAGCACTCCATCTACCAAATTTGGTTCTAATTTCTCTTTGTTCTTTTTCCAGGATGCATCACAGAAAGACTCAATTCCTTGAACTTTGGTGATTTGAGCATGGACATTCCTAGATTGCATCACAGAAAGACTCAATTCCTTGAACTTTGGTGATTTGAGCATGGACATTCCTAGATGTTTTCCATGCCTTAATCACCTCATGTTCACGCTCGAGCTGCTTCTTTAAAATTTCTTCTTTCTCCAAGGACTCAGTAAATTCCTCCTTGGCAATCTTACATTCAATTCTTAATTTTTCAAAATCAATGAACTGGGACTCTAGCACATTATTCCTCTCACTTAAAAACAAATTGTTATCTTTGATTTTAGCATTTTCTTTAGTAAGAGACTTAAGTATAACACGCAAATGATATAACTCTGTAGACATGTCATTTATGGCATCATTACACTCAGCTTTAGATAAATGTGCAAGGTTTGTAGTAATTACCTGATTACTTGAAGAACTTGTTTCCGTTTCATCAGACTTGGTCATTAGGGCTAGATTAACATAGCTGGCATCTTCATCTTCATCCAGACCATCTGCTGCCCAGTCATTTTCTTGTGTTATGAAAGCCCTTTCCTTTTGTTTGAGCAGTTCAAAGTATTTTTGCTTATAATCCACAGGCTCAAACTTTTTCTTGCTGGAATCTGACTTTCTACACTCACTGGCAAAATGCCCTGCCAAGCCATATTTGAAACATTTGAATTTTGATTTATCCACCATGTTTCTATTTGGCTTGGCTGCTTCAAAGTTCTTCTTGAACTTGAGCTTGGAAAATCTCCTGGAAAGAAATGCTAGGTGTTCATCAATGTCCTCCATGTCATCTTGGCTCAAAGAATCTTCATTTTCAGCTACCAGCCCTTTGCCCTTGCTTTCACAGACCCTTGAAGTTGACTCAACAGCTTTCATCTTCATCTCCTTCTCTTTTTCCAACTCAGCAACTAGTGCAATGGATCCTCCTTTCTTCTTTCCTCTCTCCTTCCTCTCATCTTGCTCTAGTTCAACCTCATAAGTTTTCAGGATGCCATACAGTCTTTCCAAAGTAAACTCCTTATAATCTTGTGAGTTTCTTAATGAGGCTGTCATTGGTTTCCATTCCTTTGGAAGAGATCTATGGAATTTCATATTGGAGTCTTTTGTCTGATAGACCCTTCCATGCAACTTTAGAGCATTTAGTAGTTTTTGAAACCTACTAAAAATGTCAGTGAGAGACTAACTTTCTTCATTATGAAAATGCTCATATTGCTGAATGAGTAGCTGCATCTTGTTTCCTCTAACTTGCTCAGTACCATCACAGATGATCTGTATTGTATCCCAAACATCCTTGGAAGTTTTGAAGTTGATAATGTTGTCAAACATATCACCATCAACTCCAATAAACAGGATGTTCATGGCCTTTTTATCCTTCATGACTTGTTCAATGTCAGGATCAGACCATTCATGCCTTGGTTTGGGGACAGATGGCTCATTTCTAGTTGCAGCTCTCATAGGAACATGAGGGCCTCTTTCTATGTAGTCCATATAGGCCTCATCTTGAGAAAGCAAATGAAGATGCATCTTTACCTTCCAATGATGGTAATTATCTTTATCCAGAAATAGAATCTTGACTCCAACATCCTTCTTGTTCATCTTGCTGTATTGTTTTGATCTTTAAACTCTTTGTTTGTTAAGAGCTTGCTCTGATACCAATTGTTAGTCCCTTAACAATATAACAAGAATTACAAAAAGGGGGTTGAATGGAATTCTTGAAACTTTTTCTTGTTAAAAAATGTTCTAACTCGAATATGTATATAAATGTGAATTGATTAGCATAATGCATAATAGTTACTTAAATGAATCAAAACACAAGTAACTAAAAACAAGGGTCTTTAAAAACTTTCTGGTGGATTTGAATGATTCCACCGGAGATATATAATATATATCGAGAGAACTCTGTATGCAAAAAGCTCACAGCTGCCTACAAATATTGAAAAACTAAGAATGCAGAGAAATGCTAAGAATTCTGCTTACAAATGTTTCTCTGCTTGTATCTCAGATTGTTCCTTAGTTGCTACTTCTTGGTTTATATATCACCAAGATTACAAAGTAATGAGACAGGATAATAAAACAAAAACTATCTAGTCTATTACAATGCTACTTCATTACTCTATTCCAGCATCTTTGAATATCTTCATAATAGCATGGAAATGGCAATGCATTTTTGTTCTCGAAAACCCAGTTGAATAGGCTACCACATTCCATTTGCATCCACTCAACGCATGTGACTGTGTTGTCACTTTCAACAGATATTTGAATTCTTTATCCGTCGGGTTCATGATCATCCGTCGAGTGATTGATCATCCGTCGGGTTATTGATCATCCGTCGAATTTGTTAGGTCACACACACACTATAGAGGGGGTGAATACAGTGTAAAGTACAATCAAATTGAACTTTAGTAACTCAAGTAACAGAAAACAAACGTTATTGAAATAATAAACTCTGTTACAGTATGGAACTATTACCTCTCAGTGATGAACAAATATCACGAGAGCTGCTAGGGTTTTTTTAATGAATAATCTTCTCGAATATATTAACACTTATAGTGTAAACCCTATGTCTGTGTTTATATACTACACAGTTACAAGATAATCGCTAATTGATATGGAATATAATTCTGCTTCCTAAAATATATCAATCAGATATCTTTTCTTCCAAGTATTCTATTCTTCATAGAATTCCTTCTTCATGCATATCTCTTCTTATGTTTGTCTCGATCTTCTTTCCTTTAATCCGCTGCAGTCCTTATCTGAATGTCCTTCAGTACTTAAGTTCTGATATCCATCTTCTGATGATTGTCTCCTGATAATATAAGTACTGATATCCTTAAGTCCTGACTTCCAATAAGTACTGATTTATCCTATTTAAGTAAGATCTGAAAACTAAACATAAATCATATTAGCCATGACATTATCAAATATATCTAACAATCTCCCCCAACTTGTAAATTAGTATAATATACAAGTTTAACAGATATTCGATGATGTCAAAAACATTAAGTACAAATGCATTAGAATTAGACTAGATAACTACAACTTACAGTCCTTAAAGCTTTATCAATCTTTAACTTCTGATAACAGCTTCAGTCTGTACAAATATCAAAATTTAATCAGTTGTAGATCTTGACTTGGCTTCATCTTCTGATCTGTTTGATGTCAGGAGTTGTTCTGAGATAGTTCTTCAACAAACATTTCTCAGCATATCTAAGTTCATCAATCATCGTCCTTTTAACATCTTTAAGCTCTGCAGTATCTTCACCAATTTGAAAGATTGCAGCCCTGAGATCATTAATCTTAGCTTTTCTTATATCCTGATCCAGTCTGATCAAATATGCCTTATCAGACTCAAGATTGAATTCCACAGCCCTGTAACCCAGAAAGGTAGTTATAATCTTAGCAGTGTTGGGTTTCATTTCAACTATATCACCCTTGTGATCTCTGTAATTTGGAAGATATGTGCTGTCAGACTTAACATAATAAAGCCTTTTCTGTCTCTGAATCTGATCCTTCAAATAGTTTGCAGCACTTTCTGTTAATCTTCCATTCACTTGAAGTAAGAATAGTACTTGCTCCAGTTCTTCAAAATACTTTAAAGGAATGGCATTTTGCCTTATATGATAAACCCTACCATCTGTCATGAAGTACAACAAAATGTGTTCTTTCAAGTAGGTATGGTAAACCATTTGTATAAATTCCAGTTGATTCAATCTCTCAGGAGTTGCTCCAATACCTGGTTCACTCAAGGAAGTTGGATCATTGGTAGTGTTCTGTATTCTTCTTTCATCAGCACTTCCCAATCCAGTTTTATCTCTTGCTTCCTTTCCAGTAACTACTCTTACTTCAAAACCACTTGCAACAGTCTTCAAAGGTTGAGTCTGTTTTGCTTTAGTGAATCCTGGTAGGAGTGTCTTTGATCTATCTTCTGATATCAAGTTAACTTGAGCTATGTCAGAGGTTACTTACTTCTTCGGAATATCAGTACTTACTGTCTCTTGACTCTGAACAACTTGAGTCATGTCAGAGGTTGTCTAAAAAACTTTTCTTGAAGTCAGAGAAAGATCATCCTTTTCATCAGTGATTTCTTCATTCTCAGGTGGCACATAAACCTTGATAGGTTCACCAACTTTTTCTTTACCCTTGGATCTTGGATCTATCTGCGGTTGTGATTTAGCCAATGATGCTTCAGTATTTGTCCTTTCTTTTATCACAATACCTTTGAGTTTTGGAAGTGTCTTTTTACCAGAAGCTTCAGATTTAGATGCGACTTTTTCTGATTTAAGTCTGGCTTCTTCTTCCATTAAACTCTCCAAGTCCATTCCTGGATTTTCCTGAAGAAATAACTGTCTTGACATTTCTTCATCAAGATCTAAAAGTTCACCAGAACTTATCCTTTTACCAGTAGCAGAACTAATTTTATTTCCAGTGTGAGAACTTGTCCTGTTACTTGTGATTTCAGCTTTTCTTGATGATAAACCTCTACCTTGACTATGACCTCTACCCATTCCAGAGTTTCCTTGATCATCCTTTTCATCATCCTTCCCCTTCAGTGTCTTATCAGTTTTGCATTTGGACTTAATTACTTTCTCCCCCTTTTTGGCATCAGCAGGTAAGAGAAGAGAGACAAGCAATTCCACTGAGGCTTGGATTTCATCAAGTTGAGATTGCTGAGAAGCTTGATTTTTCAGAATATCATCAAACGGAGCTTGTTGTTTCTCTTGAGTCTTCTCAATATAAGCAACTCTGTCAAAGGTAGGTTGGAAGAATTTTTTCTTGTCAATTTTCTGAATCTAATCTTGCTTAATGAATTCTTCCTGAATCTTATGTAACTCTGCATGAGTAGTTGAATGAAGACCTTATAGATGTTTAGTACTCAATGCAGTAACTCTAAGCTGTGTTTTGAAATCATCAGTAATTAACATTTCATCAGCTTTTGTCAAATGCTCAGCAAGATGCTGTGCAGATGGAGCACAGGTAACTGAGTTCCATTCCTTGGTCAACTCCTGTCCTGCAGGAGTTTCACTCCAAGGCACTGGTGCTTCTCTTGTAACAAACTTCTTAATAAGTTCAGATTTAAGAACAGTTTGTTGAGGTGCATGTCCTGAAGGACCTGCTTCATCAGCATCTATATTTGGAGCAACATCACCAGTATCTCCAGCATTTGCAGCATCAGAACTGACAGAATCAGTATCTTCTGATAAAACAACAGTATTAGTAGTAATGGAGGCTTCATCATCATCCTCTAATTGATGATCTGGTTCCAAGTTCTGATCAACAGCCATATCCTGATGCTCACCTATATTCTGATCATCAGCATCTAGATGCAGAGAAGGTGTAGTACATAATTCTGGAGTTTGAGCAGTATTAGTAACAGGTGTTGTTGATGGATTAGTTGCTGTTGGAGCTTCTAAGTAAAGTATTTCAGGCACAACCAGGTTCTGAACATCAATTTCAGCACTTGTGCCTGGATCAACAGGAGATAAAGCCTTTTGAACAGGAGACACAGATGTGTTTGCCATTTCAATAGCAGCTTCTTGATTTGGAGTTAATGGAGAAGCAGTGGCTTGAGCAGATTCCTTTTCTTGTGAGATCAGAGATTTCTGATCTCCTTCCTTAGCTGCTGCTTCATCATCATCTGAAACTGGCCTTTTAGCTCTCTGTTTCTTGTAACTCTTTGAAGGTATGGATTCCTTGGGAGTTTCAGCAACAATCATTCTTCTAAGCCTTTTGAGAAGCCTAGATCCCCCAATTGCAGAATCCTTCTGAGAAGGAACTTTCTCAGCTTCTTTGACAACAGGTTCTGATGTAGAAACCTATTCCACACTGTCAGATTCATCTCTCAAAACAATCCTCCTTCTCTTCTGAGATGTTTGAGGAACAATCTTTGTCCTCTTAGGCTTGGAAGATGAAGGCTTCACAGTAGGTGTTGAGGATGAGGGTTGAGCTGTCTGTGAAGTAGAGAGATATGATTTGAGATATGTTCTGAGGGATGGTTGAATAGTATGAGTGGTATGTGATGTTGGTTGCTATTTTACAGATTGAGGAATCTGCAAGGGTCTAACCACCTTTTTCTTAACATCAGCATTTACCAAATCATTAAAGGCTCGTTTTGAAATTTTGAAAGATGGAGTTAAGTCAGTGGTAGGTTGGGGGTTATCAGCACAACAATGGTTAAAAATAAGCTGACAAAATCTAGTAATGTAGACAATATTCCTATCTTCTGTCATCCTATCCCCAATAAAACCTATCACAGCAGTTGCAAAATCGAAATGAGTTTAGTTAATGATAGCATACTTGATGTGCTGACTCATTATAGGTATAACATCAAAGTTGGAACACTTATTTCCAAAAGCTTTGGTAATGCAGTCAAAGAAGAAGCTCCACTCCTTTCTGATATGAGCCCGTTTTAACTGCCCAAGCTTTGCCAAACTCTGCTCATACCCCAAACTAGCCATGAACTCTTTAAGAGCTGATTCCTCCGGGGTTGAAAAAGTACATCCTTCTGGTAGATGTAGGGCCTTGCGAATTGTACCAGGAGTTATCCCAAACAATACTAGGAGTACCATTTTGACCACCATTATCAAAGTTTCCAGTCCTTCAAAATGTCAGAACTTGTTGGCTCGAAAAGGTTGAAGGTTGGGTCAATGCATACCCGATTTCACTGTGTGCAAGAAGATCTTGCACAAAATGCAACTCAGACGGAGCTTCAGCATTATCAAGAATTGCAGCATAGTTATTTGGAACAAATTTAGCTCCATTAATGATTAAATCCTTGGGTGCCATGAAAATAATCGAGATTTAAGAGTGCCTGTTAGGTGTTTGATAAAATGTCTAAATGAAAAACCAACGTCAGGAGAAGAAAGTGAATAAAAGATTAGAAAATCCTCTCTCTGTCTGACTTATACTTTTTTTTTAAAAAAATGTAACCGTTGGACACCTGTTAAACATGCAATAATAATGAATAGTTAATGGGCACGGGAAAACAGTAATCATTACTTACCCACTTGTAGTTTTTCAAGGAAAAATTGTTCCACTTACCCAGTAAGTCCATTAAACAAGGTAAATCAGTTTTAATTCAAAATTGAAACTGTTTCCACTTATTCAATTATTTTTCACTGCAACACCAATATTCTGGAAAAAAAATTCGAGTGAGAATGACCTAAATAAATCAATTAAACAAGTACTGATAATGTAAAATCAGAACTTAATTTAAATCAAAATATGAAATGGTCATCAGAATATGAATATTTATCAGGATTTATCAATGCATTACAGAACATCTCAGAGACAAGAACTTGCAAAAAAAAAAGAAATTTCATTAATATATTAAGAGAATACATCCATGAAATTTAAATTACATCAGAACTTTTACAAGATTGTCCTAAGCTGCTAAACCTAAGATCAACAGCCTTTGTCCTAGCTCAAGAAGCAGGGCAAGGCTGATGGTGAAGAAAAACAGGAAGAAGAAAATCAATCATTTCTTCTTCCTACTCTCGATAAACAGAATAGCAAGTCGGATGATTCGCTCTTGCTGGCGGAGAGCTTCCAGCCTTTCCTCCTCCAATCGCTCCAGATGGCGATGGTAATCCATGTAGAAGAACAGGAGGTGGGGGAGTACCTCCTGGGGAACGGAGTCCCATATCTCATCAGGAATGGTAGTTACGTGCCATTCCTGCTGCCAGGTGTCACAGCTCAGCTCCATATTGAATGTTTCATAGTTCAAAAACATTTTGTAATTGACCATGGTGATTTTAATATAAAGAGTATGAAGGTGAGTTTGTGATAAAAGAGTTGATGTGAAGGCTGATGTGAAGTGGTTCTTTTTATAGGCAAAAGAATGCCAGGAGACGCAAAAAAATTTAATGCTGGCAGGTAGAATTAATTCTACCTCATCTCCCTAGACTGGGAAGACGAAAAAAACAGTCATTGGAAGTGTAAGTCAGGGTTAATGCGCACAAGTAACAAGTAAAAATTACTGTACGTGTACGTGAACCACTATCTCTAATGATATTGACTGTTAATATTGTACCCTAACATATTCTGATTTAAAATGAGACTATTTTTAGATTTTATCCAAAAATAAGTCAAGTAAAGGATCAGATTTTAATATCAGAACTTATTAGACTTATATCAGAACTTAACAGGTATCAGAACATAATTTCTTAACTCGAAAAATGAATGCCTATCCTAGTAAGTCCTCACACAAGTTCTGATATAGTTTCTTTAGAACTTAATCATCAGAACGTGCAATCAGAACTTGTCCTCAGAATTTGTGCAATGTAACACAGGAACTGTTCATCTAAAATAACATAGATCACCACAGTAATTTTCATCATTCATATGGAGTGTTTAGTGTGTTAATTAAGCTAAATATCAGACAAAGAGTAAAGTCTGATTCACTTGAGTACATCTCAGAAATAAGGCATAACTAAAACTTTACTAAAGACCTGTCATTATTCGGAAACCTACTATTGAATGAATTCATGCTTGAGTCCACCTCAACTATTTTGTTCTAATTTTGTGCATCTTTTTAAATTCCATTTTACAGTGGCTTCTCAGTGTAAGTGAGTCACGACTGCTTATCAGAATTTATGTTATTATCAGAGTATTTCTCCAGTAATAATAGAGTGTGAAAAGTCACCAAGAAAATATTTTTCTTTTCTGATGCATATTTACTTAATACCAGCAATGCACTTGGGTCGTCCCTTCCACATTTTTACTCTAGATCTCAAAGGAGTACCTGATTTTAATCCATGATTCTTTTCTTTTTCTTTTGATAAGAGAGGTTTATCAACACTTAGTACATTCAACAGATTTACTAGCATCGCAACTTAACAGATGAGAAGCAATATTCTAGTTTGTGACTTAGTAATAAGATAGAAAAAGTAAACTCAACTAAGCTCAATATTAGAATTTGCTTGTGTCAATAGATTCCCACAGAAATAATTACTTCTTACATGGGATCCCTAGTTTATTAAAGACTACTAGGTCAGCATCTAGCACAAGTATCCTCATAGGGTTGAATAATTACATAAACAGACATATCATTTTCAGAGTTTAGAAAGTTACATCAGACAACAGTCAGTACTTAAGCAAGTTTTCGATTAAGCACAGAATACACAAAGAGAGTAATTTTTGTAAATACTGATCATAAAGTCTGATGCATCAGAACAAAACTAAGCAGATTTAGAGAAAGAACCTGTAACCATTCCAAGTTCATTTACCAATCTTGTAAAAGTAGCTTCACACAGTGGTTTTGTGAAGATATCTGCTAGTTGTTGATCTGTTGGAACAAAGTGCAATTCCACTATACCTTCATCCACATGTTCCCTTATGAAGTGGTACCTGATGCTAATGTGCTTTGTCATTGAGTGTTGAACTGGATTACCTGTCATATCAATGGCACTTTGATTATCACAGTAAATAGGGATTTTGAAATATGTTAACCCATAATCCAGTAACTGATTCTTCATCCAAAGAATCTGTGCACAACAGCTTCCTGCAGCAATGTACTCTGCTTCTACAGTTGATGTGGAAATTGACTTTTGTTTCTTGCTAAACGAAGAAACCAATCTGCCTCCAAGAAATTGGCAGCCTCCACTTGTGCTTTTCCTGTCAATTTTGCAACCTGCAAAATCTACATCTGAGTAACCTATTAGTTTAAAATCTGATTCTCTGGGATACCACAATCCCAGATCAGCTGTTCCCTTAAGATACTTGAAAATTCTTTTCACAGCTGTTAAGTGAGGTTCTCTTGGATCTGCTTGAAATCTTGGCACAAAGACAGGTAGCATACATGATATCAGGTCTACTAGCAGTTAGATAGAGTAGAGAGCCAATCATACCTCAATAATCAGTAATATCTACTGATTTACCAGTATCCTTGTCCAGTTTTGTTGCAGTGGCCATGGGAGTGGATGCACTTGAACAATCTTGCATTCCAAATTTCTTTAGCAAGTTTTTGGTGTACTTAGTTTGACAAATAAAAGTGCCTTCTTCATTCTGCTTGACTTGAAGGCCCAGAAAATAGCTAAGTTCCCCCATCATACTCATCTGATACCTTGACTGCATCAGTTTGGCAAACTTTTTGCAAAGTCTGTCATTTGTAGACCCAAAAATGATATCATCAACATAAATATGGACCAGAAGTAAGTCATTTCCATGGTTGAGGTAGAATAGGGTTTTGTCTATAGTTCCTCGGTTAAATCCACTTTCTAGAAGAAACTGAGCTAAAGTCTCATACCATGCTCTAGGAGCTTGCTTAAGTCCATAAAGTGTTTTATCAAGCCTGTAGACATAATCTGGATATTTGGAATCTACAAAGCCTGGAGGTTGTTCGACATATACTTCTTCCTCCAATTCTCCATTGAGAAAAGCACTTTTCACATCCATTTGAAAGACAGTAAACTTTTTGTGAGCAGCATAAGCCAAAAATATCCTTATGGCTTCTAACCTAGCAACTGGTGCAAATGTTTCATCATAATCAATTCCCTCATGTTGAGAATATCCTTTTGCAACCAGCTTTGCCTTATTCCTTGTAATTATGCCATCACTGTCAGTTTTGTTTCTGAATACCCACTTTGTACCAACAACAGATCTATTCTTTGGCCTTGGCACTAGGGTCCAGACTTTGTTTCTTTCAAATTCATTTAAATCTTCGTGCATTGCTTGCACCCAATCAGCATCTTGAAGAGCTTCTTCCACTTTCTTTGGCTCAGTCTGAGAAAGAAAAGAATTGTAAAGACATTCATTTGAAGTACCTGTTCTAGTTCTGACACCTGCATCAGGATTTCCAATTATCAAATCAGGTTTATGTGATTTAGTCCACTTCCTTGCAGATGAAAGGTTTTCTCTAGAACTGGATGCTCCCCCATGATCCATGCTGTCTTCATTTTCATTTTCTGATGCTCCCCTTGAAACTATGCTCTCTGACTTGGATTCTTCAGAATTTAGATTTTCAGAACTATCAGAACTTGGCTTATCAGAACTTGATAAATCAGAACTTGAAGAGCCAGATGTATGTTCTGATGCTTCTTGAGATGTGGTAAGATCTTGAGTATGCTCCCCCTGCATAGGTGCATCTTCCTTTGGCGTAGTCACCACAGTTTCAATAATATCAGAGTTTAATCCATCAGAGTTTACAGTATCAGGACTTAGATTGTCAGGATTTTCAGTATCAGAATTTGAGTCTTCATTTTCAAGTCTTAGCTGATCATGATTAATAAAATCTTCAAGTCCAGTAATCTTCTTGTCATCAAAAGAGACATTGATAGATTCCATGACCACTCTTCTTCTCAAATTATAGACTCTGAAGGCTTTTGTGGAAAGTGGATATGCAACAAAGATTCCTTCATCAGCTTTTAGATCAAATTTGGATAGCTGTTCAGGATAAGTCTTAAGAACAAAACACTTGCATCCAAATACATGAAAATCTTCAGATTTGGCTTCTTTTTCTTCATCATCTCATATGGTGTCTTTCCTTGCTTGTTAATGAGTGTTGCATTTTGAGTAAAATAAGCAGTCTACACAGCTTCAGCCCAGAAATAGGTTGGAAGCTTTGCTTCTTCAAGCATTGTACGTGCAGCTTCAATGATAGTTCTATTCTTCCTTTTAAAAACTCCATTTTGCTGTGGAGTTCCAGGAGCAGAGAATTCCTGCTTGATTCCATGGTTTTTGCAGAACTCTTCCATTATCAAATTCTTGAACTCAGTGCCATTATCACTCCTTATTGTCTTCACAGAATCTTTGACCAATTTATCCAGTTGTTTGACATGAACAATCAAGATAGATGCAATTTCACTTTTTATGTGCAAGAAATACACCCATGTGTATCTGGTGAACTAATCTACTATGACCAAGACATATTTCTTCTTTGCAATAGACATGACATTCACTAGACCAAATAGATCAACATGTAGTAGGTGATAAGGCTCAAGAATTGATGATTCAGTCTTGCTCTTGAATGAGGATTTTCTTTGTTCGGCCTTCTGACAAGAATCACAAAGGCCATCAGGAGCAAATACTGACTTTGGCAGTCCTCTCACAAGATCTTTCTTGACCAACTCATTTATATTGTTGAAATTTAAATGAGAGAGTTTCTTGTGCCAATTCCAGCTTTCTTCAATTGATACTCTACTCATCAGACAAATTGCAGAACCATCAGTACTTGTTGAAAGCTTGGCTTCATAAATGTTACCACGCCTGTATCCTTTCAGAAAAACTTTTCCTGTAGATTTACTCACAACTTCACAGTGTTCTTCAAAGAAATCAACATGATAACCTCTGTCACAGATTTGACTTATACTCAGCAGATTGTGTTTAAGTCCCGAGACCAGAGCTACTTCTTTAATGATGACATTCCCAAGATTGATATTGCCATATCCCAATGTTTTTCCAATGCTGCCATCTCCATAAAAACACTTGGGCCAGCTTTCTCCACAAAGTCTGATAGCAGGGCTTTATTTCCAGTCATATGTCCTGAACATCCACTGTCCAGAACTAGAATGTTTTTCCTGTTGCCCTGCAATCACAAAGACCACTAATGATTATTTTTAAGGACCCAGACTTGCTTGGATCCTTTGGCCTTATCAAGTTTGTTAACATTTGCAGCGGATTTAGCATCAGAGTTTATGTTAACATTTTTCTTATCAGAATTTACACTATCAGACTTTGAATCAGAATTTACACTAGAAGGAGCAATGGAAACATTCTTTAAAGACGGTTTTATTTGATAATAATCATAGTACAAACTATGATATTCCTTACAAGTATAAATGGAATGCCATAAACTACCACAATGAAAACAAGGATTTTATGGCTTATATCTAACAGACTGACTCTTAACTCCTGACTTTGAAGGTAAGGAGTTTATGTTCTTATTCTTCCTGCAAAAAGAAGCCAGATGGTTAGAACTTCCACAGTTATGACACATTTTCCTAGAAGCTTTAGGAACAGGCTTATAATCATTGCTTTTATTCACATCTTCCTTTCCATTCCTATTTTTCCTAGGTGATTTTACCTTGTTTGCATTCTTAACATCTTTCAGCTTATGCTTAAGCTGCTTCTTAGTCATTAAACCTATGTTTACTTCAGCTGTCTTTTCCTGTTTTAGTTTGTCAGAAGTTAATCCCTCTTTAACTTCTGATTTCTCATTATCAGACTTTACAGTTACAAACTTAACAGGTTTTAACTTTGGCTTTTGCTTAACAATAACAGGCTTAATTTCTACAGTTCCTTTATCATTCTTATCCTCTCCATAACCTAAGCCCTCTTTCCAGTTTTCACTACTTAGCAAATTTTGAGTTGTTCTGCCAGAGTTAGTCCAAGTCCTGATAACCTCTCTTTCCTTTTCTAACTTAGTTTTTAGAGATTCATTCATTTTTAGCACTTCATCCCTAACATAAAAAGTATCATCTCTATCTTTCTGAGTTTGATGGAACATAACTAACTCTTTCTCTAAGAAATCATTTCTTTTCTTAAAAGCAAGATTTTCAGAAGTTAATCTTTCACATGTTAAAGTTTGATCTCTATAACTGACAAACATGGTATTAAGATATCTTCTCAACTCATTAATATCATCAGTATGAAAAGCATAAGTAGTCTGAGGTACCTTTGATTCAGCAGTTTCAGAACTGCTTTCAGCACTTGCATTATCAGCATTTGCCATCTAGGCATAATTCTCCTCACTTTCAGAGTCTGAGGTGTCTGTCCAGCTTTTCTTCTTTGTGAAAGAGCCTTGCCTTTGTCATTTTTCACTTTCTTGCAATCAGGAGATATGTGGTCTTTCTCACCACAGTTATAGCATTTGACATTGGTATAATCTCCTCTGTCATACTTTCCTCCTCTGCCCTCAGATCTTCTGAAATTCTTCTTATCAGAACTTATGCCTTTCCTGGAAAACTTCTTTCCCTTCCTGAACTTCCTGTATGCAATCTTTGTGATCCCTTTCACCATAAGAGCACAAAACTTCATCATCTCCTCATCAGCATCAGTCTCAGGCAATCTTTCAGATTCTGAGTCATCATCACTTTCAGAACTTGATGACTCAGTATCAGACTTTGTGAAAAGAGCTTTACCCTTGTCTTTCCTTGAGGTAGCTACCTTGGGGGATTCTTCTTCAGCCTTAAGAGCAACTGTCCTTGACTTTCCTCCTTTCCTTTTGCTTCTTTGTTCCATCTCAAGTTCATGAGTCTTGAGCATTCCATAAATTTCATCAAGAGTTATTTCATTAAGATTGTAGTTGTCTCTTATTATTGTAGCCTTCAAATCCCAGCATTCAGGAAGAGCTAACAGGAATTTAAGGTTTGAATCTTCAAGATCATACTCCTTATCAACCAGTGACAGATCATTCAAGAGTTTGATAAATCTATCATATAAATCAGTCAATGACTCATTAGCCTTTGAGTCAAAGTGTTCATACTCTTGAGTGAGTATTGTCTTCCTGTTCTTCTTAATCGTATCAGTTCCCTGACACATTGTTTCCAGGGCATCCCATATCTCCTTTGCAGTCTTGCAGTTTATTACCCTGTTTGACATTACATTATCAATGGCACTATGCAGTAAGTGTCGTACCTTAGCATCCTTAGCAATTGATGTGATATCTTCAATAGTATAATCACTCTTCTCCTTTGGTACCGTCTTTGCTGCTTCACCTGCGACTGCAACCGTGAGCTTGGTTGGTTTGTGAGGTCCTTTCTTGATTCTATCAAGATATTCTGGATCTGTTGCTTTCAGAAACATGGTCATCCTCACCTCCATATGGGATATTCAGATGGTCTCAATATGGGAACTCTGATGGTCTCATATCGACTTTGAATTTGTGTCTTTGGAGGTTCTTTAGTTTTGGTGGGCTTAGTTGGAGTTTCTGTGTCAAACATGATTGTGTTTGGATCTTAAACTGTTTGTACGTTAACAGATTGGCTCTGATACCACTTGTTAGGTCACACACACACTGTAGAGGGGGTGAATACAGTGTAAAGTACAATCAAATCGAACTCTAGTAACTCAAGTAACAGAAAACAAACTTTATTGAAACAATAAACTCTGTTACAGTATGGAACTGTTACCTCTCAGTGATGAACAAATATCACGAGAGCTGCTAGGGTTTTTTTAATGAATAATCTTCTCGAATATATTAACACTTATAGTGTAAACCCTATGTCTGTGTTTATATACTACACAGTTACAAGATAATCGCTAATTGATATGGAATATAATTCTGCTTCCTAAAATATATCAATCAGATATCTTTTCTTCCAAGTATTCTATTCTTCATAAAATTCCTTCTTCATGCATATCTCTTCTTATGTTTGTCTCGATCTTCTTTCCTTTAATCAGCTGCAGTCCTTATCTGAACGTCCTTCAGTACTTAAGTTCTAATATCCATCTTCTGATGATTATCTCCTGATAATATAAGTACTGATATCCTTAAGTCTTGACTTCCAATAAGTACTGATTTATCCTGTTTAAGTAAGATCTGAAAACTAAACATAAATCATATTAGCCATGACATTATCAAATATATCTAACAGAATTCATTATTGTTTATCCGTCGGGTAGCGATCAGGCACTTGACTTCATTTCACTTATGCAAAATTACAAGACATCATCTATGTATAATTAATCAGCCTATTCTGCATATCTAACTAAAGTCAACATGACTTAAGTACTACTACAGATTCTAAACAATGTTTATGCAGAAATGTGCTACAGACTTATTGTTACATAAGCTACTCACTTGATGGATAATAAGTCATCATCCGTCAGGACTATATTGAGTCATCCGTCGGGACTATAAACCTTATCCATCGAGTGCTACATATTTTCACTAAGTAAAATCTACCAAGGTGTTTTGTTCATGAAATAATCAAGTACACAACATATACACAACAAGGTTGCAGGTTGAAAAAGGCAAGGGCACAAAAGTTAAAGCTCGACGCACGGACTGAGGATGAGAGTTCTGTTCACAGCAGTCAAGGAGTATTGTGAGATGGCTGGCATATATCATCAGTTTACTGCTCCATATATGCACAACAAAATCACGTTATGAAGAGATGTAATAGAACCATTGTTGCAATGGTTAGAAGCTTTCTAAAAGGGATGAAGTTACCATCTGTTATGTGGGCAGAAGCATTGAGGCATTCGATCTATGTTTTGAACCGTGTACCCACACGTGCTTTATCAGAGATAACTCCTTATGAGGCATGGACAGGAGATAAACCATATTTGGAAAGTATAAGGGTATTTGGATGTGTCTGCTACATGAAGGCTTCCTCGGTTCACACAACAAAATTGGAAGATTGTAGTAAAATGGTGGTAAATTTGGGAAAAGAACCTGGTACAAAAGCGTACCGACTCTATGATCCCGTGTCAAAGAAATTACATGTGATCCGTGATGTCATTTTTATTGAGAACAAAGCATGGGATTGGGAAGCAGACCGAGAATAAAGTAGTGATCGAGCAGAAAAATTAGTGGTATATGGGTTCGAGCGTAATGAAATAAATGAAGGCGAAGAAGCAGAAAATAAAAATAGTGACAATACTGAGGTTGTTGAAGAAGATTCAGGGGAGATGGCAACACCAATCTCAACTCAGAGGTCGAATGGTGAGAGTGAGGATGAATCAAGGTATGACAGCGAGCCAAAGAGATACACACGGATAAGTGAAATTTATGAAGATACATAATAAATAGAAACTCTCGATGAACTTATGCTTATGGGGGTGCATGAACCTTCTAACTATGTTCAGGCATCAAAGAAGAAAGAGTGGAAAAGGGTTATGGAGCAAGAATTGGAAGCTATTGAGAAGAATAAAACATGGCAATTGACAGAGCTTTCGCCAGGAAAGAAATCAATTGACTTGAAGTGGCTCTTTAAATTAAAAAAAGGACACAAAAGGAGAGATAGTAAAGTACAAAGCCAGAGTTGTGGCGAAGGGTTATGTGCAGCGCCAAGGAGTGGATTTTGAAGAGATCTTTGCACCGGTGACACGATTATTATTGGCTTTTTCTGCCAAGAACGGATGGATGGTGCACCACCTGGACGTTAAATCAGCCTTTCTTAATGGTGATTTAAAGGAAGAAGTTTACGTGTCTCAGCCGGAGGGATTTGAGAAACCAGGTCAGGAACACATGGTGTATAAACTTTCCAAGAAACTGATGAAAGAGCACTTTGAGATGAGCGATTTGGGGAAACTTGCTTATTACTTGGGCATCGAGGTGAATCAGCAAGAAAATTATGTCGAGTTGAAGCATGAGGTTTATGCGAAAAAGGTCCTTGACAAAGCTGGTATGGGAGGATGCAACCCTACATGATTCCCAATGGAGCCAAAGGCAGTGATTTCCAAAGATGAAGGTGGGAAATGTGTGAATCATACTGAATTTAAAAGTATTATTGGGGGTTTATGGTACTTAGTTCACGGGCGAACTGATATATCGTATGCTATCGGAATCATCAGTTATTTTATGGAGAAGCCAACATTTATGCACCTGAACGCAGCGAGAGGATAATGCGGTACATTAAAGACAGCGATCTCGCTGATCAGGTCGATGATAGAAAGAGTACCACTGGAGTAATGTTTTATCTGAGTGAAAGCATGGTGACTTGGGTGTCACAATTGTAAAAATGTGTGGCGTTGTCCTCGTGTGAGGCAGAATTCATGGCTGCTGCTGCTGCGGCATGTCAAGGGATATGGCTACGAAATCTATTGGGTGAAAGCACGAGCGAGTATATTGCTCCTGTGATTCTATACATCGATAACAAGTCAACAATTATTTTGGAAAAAAACCCTGTTTTTCATGAAATGTCCAATCATATCGATATTTGATATCACTTTATAAGGGAGTGCATGGAGCGTGGTTAAATTATCATTAAGCACGTAAGAACTGAAGAGCAGTGGGCTGATGTACTCCCGAAAGCTTTGTCGATCATTAAGTTCGAGCGTATGCGCTAGTTGATGGGTCTTAAGAATCTAAACAAGAACGTTTAGATTAAGGGGGTGTTTGTTGGATTAATCTAAACGTTGGAATAATATTAATTTGGTTATGTCTGAATGTTGCTATTTAACTTGGTCTGGTAGTGCAGTAAACTGTCTTGAGTTGTTTTAGGCGTTTGAATAAGTCGTAGAAATATAGTTGCAGTAGTTGAGTTAGTGTAGGAGTGCTCCTAGTTTGTAGGATTAGTTTGTTCTTGTTTTGTTCCCAGTTAGATATAAGCATTTGTATTTCAGTTTGAAATAATAAGATCAACAACTATTTTGTTTTCTCTCCTTTTATCATTACACATACATTATATTTATATGTGAGATATGGGAGTGTGAGTTATATACCTATCAAAAACGTGGAATTCACAGCCTAATAAAAATTAAGACTTTTAGGGTTATGGTGGACTTCACGGTGTGCGATATATAGCAAAAGAAGTACTGTACCACTTATGGCACACAGACTTCCAGAATTATGGAAAGCAAGTTTAAACCAGATTCTATGGTATAGGCTTCTAAAGATTCGTCACACATTTAGGTCCCACATAATGTGTTAAACGAATATGTTTATGTTAAGTTATTGTGAACTGCCAAGAAGATTATAAAGATGTAAAGAAAGAAGTGGTAGTGTGTAAGGTGGAAGAGTGGAACAATTGTTGGTTACTAATGACCTAACACAAATTGCATCTTAATTTGTGACGCAGGTCATGGTCAACAAGCCGGGAAGAGTAAGAGTACCGCCCGATAAGAACCGAAAGAGCAAGAAGGATTGAAATGATGAATTACTTTCCTACTAATAAAGGGGGTTTGCTTTGATAAGGGCCTTTCTTGGCTATAAAAGAAAGTAAATAATTGTAGGGAAGGGCTTTAGCATCTTGTTTCCAGAGTTTAGATCACAAGCCCACATAAGCTATATAAGCACATCGGGTTTACACATAAACTACTAACTTTGCACAAAGAAGAGAAGAAGTGATGAACGCAGCCCCTAGCCTTATTGTTAAAGTCAAACATGCTACAAAATTTAAATTGTCAAGAATGGGCTGATAAAAAAAGGTGAAGAATAGTACACATGGTAAACATAGAATCAAGCATTTACATATCTACAACCCCATACCAATTAGTCTAAAGTTTGTATAAAATTAATTTAAAATTCTCTGATATATCATTTATTTTTTTGAAAAATTTAGCAAAAAAAGATATTATTTTTTAGAAAATTACCTTAATAACATTTACTTGTTGAAAATGGCCCAAACCTAGAAAAATAGAGATTATTTGCTAGAGTTATTGGGCTAATAATACCAACTTCAAAAGATTTTTACTTTTATAACTACGGGCTAATTCAACACGTTCACTTGAAAACTTGTTGAGTATGTGTATACTTTTACAAATACTTTAAAATTGAGAGATTTAGAAATTACATAAATTATAAAAAGTTGTAGCAAATATATTAAAATCCATATTTTTGAATTTAAAAATTCTCTACTACATTGATATTACATTTAAAGTGACCAATCAAATCTAATATACTGGAATTTTAAATATTTTGCAATCCTAGTGGAATACCCAATATTTTCAAAAACAATTGACAAATCTAATTGAAATACCACAAGATTTTCTAAATTTCTTAAAATCTAATTTAAGTAAATATGAATATCTTTAACATCCAAAAACATCATATAAAATCCCCTCAAATACACCTATTAAGCATCCCTTTTAGATAAATTATGTTCTTTTTTACAAGTTTCCTTTAGGAAAATATTCATCCATATATTGCACAAATGCAACCAACCTGTTTACCAAATATGTAAATATTTCAGGCAGGTCAATATATTTATACCCCAATCTAGAATAATCACTTACACTTCTCAAAACAAATAACATATACTCAGTTTTATGCACAATCAGTACAAGATGAGAAAAATGGCACCACTTCAGTACCAGATCTTGAACTTAGACGTAGATTTGGTCATCATCATCTTCTCCTTACTATTGAAAAATAACTTCATAGATTTTGTATACTTCTTTCAGATTTGCTTATTCTATCAAACTCCAAAACATATATCTATGATCCTACAAAAATAGATTGGTCAAATATCCATATTCATGAAAGTAGTCTGGACCCAATTTCCCAACACAAATTCTCTGCCTTCCTTGAAGACTGCAAAACCAGAGGTATAAATCATGCACTGTGTTATGATGCCTGTAAGCATCTTCTCTAAAGGAAAGATCCTGAAAATAACCTATACATCCTTAGACAACTTTCATACAACCATTTCCTTTCATTTCTAGCATTTCATGTATTCAGCTCAATATATAATGGAGCTTGTGTTGAAGAATCTGCTACATCCATCTACCAGAGGCTAAAGAATTTCCAGTTCAAATCTAATTTACAAAGTATGGTATAACGCTTCAGAAGGACACCAGGCAGCACAACCGAGGAAGCTGGAATGAAGTTTGACCATTCACCCCACTCCCTTTATGGTGTTAATTGGGCAAGGCAAGGATAATAATACATTTCTATTTCCATGGCTGACCTCCTACTTTTGAAGAAATTATCAACTCCACTTGCCCTCTCTGTTGTCTGCAGATGATATGTTATGAAATTTTTGAAGAATATCTGTATTAGTTTTAATTTTTATTATAGTGATTTTATGAAATCTACCATACATATTCAGTTTTTACCTAATATATTGCAAACAAATTACAGAAAAAAACATGGCGGTGTCTACACTCTTGACTTCAACCGATAATTTGCATGACTAATAAAAACTTTCAACTTTCACAAAATTTTAGACTAACCACTCAAGTGAAAGAACTTAAAAATCTTCTTCATAAATTTTGTCATCTATCACATTTTTTTCTTAGAAACCCATGTTTAAAATTTCAGATTGGTTAATCGTTGTTGACCTCTAAGGCCCTAGAAAGGTAAAAGATCAGAGCATCGATAAGATTGAATTTTACGTACCTTAAAACTTTGGAAGAATTAAAAAAAAAAAACTTCTCTTTTCTGGATCGAACCCAAATTCCTTAATTTCTTCAATAATCGCTTTAATTTTTTTTGTTGAAAGTTCCAAACTCGCAGTCTTGTTCCTCAACATCCCCGTAATTCTACATTCAGGCACCCCAAGACTCAACAGTAAATCAACATTAGGTGTTAAAGTCTTACGTATATCATGCTTAAGTACCCTTGAATTCCTCGTAATTGCAACAACCACACTCACATTATCTTAAGCATATGTTTGTATACAAATATAAACATATTGAAGTGATTATAGAGACAAGGGGTGTCTTAAAAAAGACAGAAAGTGCTAACTTTTGTGTTTCTTTTGGCTTTGCATTGTTTATTTAGGTTGTTGATTTTCTGTATTTTTGGGACGGGTAAGAAAAAGAGGGATAGTTGAAGAAAGTGGAGCTTTGGGCCTCTGGATTTTAGGATGGGTTGCTAAGTGGCCCAAATACATGTACAGGCTTTTTGAGATGAACAGATGTAGAAATTAGAATAATACATTCCCTCCCCTCCGATCCTCCACGTTTTTTATTTATATCGGGGGATGGGGATCAACACGTATTTTAATTCTCCCGTAAAATATGGTTTTTTAGAAAATTTTAAATATTTTTTTCTTTTGAATAAAAATATAATGTTTAAATTTTTATACAGAAAAAGAAAATTTTAAAAATAAATTATAGAATCATATTTTGTAATAGTCTTAAAATGAGTGTCAAGAATGAAGAAAAAGTATATTAATAAATAACTGGGACATAGTGAGTATTAAAGAGTTTTTTCATATTGTTATCCCAAAAATTTTATTCTAAAGACGCTTTAGTTTTGCACTTTAAACACGAACATTTTGCACATTTTACTTCAAAACTATTCATTTTACACCTTTCGTTTTAACTAGTTTACTATGATATGCCGTGCTTCGCAGCGAACTTATAAACGTGTTTTTAAATAAAAATTTAAAATAATATTATGATATTTTTTGGGTTTCTAGTTTCGTGTTGGTCATTCTGAAATTCTGAATAATATAGAATTTTAAAGAAATGCTCTATAAACTCTTCTATGATTTTCTTGTCATCGGAAATCTTGATTCTGACCCTAACGTCTAGTAAACTGTGCTTCACAGTGTTCTTATAAACCTCGAGTTTTCATGTCCTACTCCCGACATTCATCAATTATTTGATTGACATGCGTGTTACCTGCGTGTTTATGATCACATTAAACAAAAAGTATTTAAACAAACCTAAAAATTGAGCGATAAATATAATAAAAAACTTAAAACAAAACAATAATCTTAATTTACTTAAAAAAGTACTATAGAATGAACCCTAAGACGAGTCCTCGACTTACAAAACAAATCACAAAACCCAAACAGTAGTAAATTCATAACTTCAATCACAACATACTATAAAAAATAATCATTAAGAGTTTAATTCACAAAAAACCCTTACACATGCATACTTACACGTGCAAATATATATGGAAAAATATAAGAAGGTGGCTCACCACTGTGCAGCTCACTCGATGTGTGTTGTGCTCAAAATCTCGCATGAGCTCATTTAAGGCCCATAAAGGGGATTGAGCCCAAAGGGCGTGGATTAAGACATGGTTGGGTGCAATTTTGTCCCAAAGATTATTGTTTTTGGAGGTATTTACACTTAGGTGCAGCGTACCATGTGAAGCTGCAGCTTATTATGAGAGGTTTTCTCACCTATATGAAGCTGCAGGCCACTAGAGGAAGTTAAAGCTAAATAGCAGAAGTTCAACTAGATTTTGGGTAGGCATGCATGGTCATGGAAGGTGTTGTTTATCAACAGGTGAAGCCTTGGTTAGGAAGGTGAGGTGCTGGAAGCACTCTGGTAACTGGTCAGGCTGGAGAGGTACTGGAACAGGCGTACCAGCATACCTCCTGGGTAGAATTAGTATTTGACAAGGATTATACCTCCTAAAATCAAGGATAATTGATTCTATTTTCAAGGAATGGTTTCCTAATGCATTTCTACCACTAAAAATATGGTGATAAGTCATTATTAAAGAATAAATATATGGTTTTATGATAAATATATTTTGGTGATTGATTAATATGGATTTCTAGTTTCCAACCTAGTTAGGACACTGAAAGCTCGCTTGGAAGCAGTTGGATTAATTTGGGCACATGGAATGGCTTATCAAAACATGGCTTTCTCATCAAGTAAATGAGTCCAAAACCTGTGAACTACATGTGACTTGATTCCTATAAATATAGGATATGTAGGCACTTTGCAAGGGTGGGAAAACGTTGATTCTCACTCAATTTACTCTATCAGGATCACGTAGAAAGTGGAACAATATGCATTTATGGGCATCCCCGCGGCCGTCTAAGAATTACCCCGCCTCCATTCTTGGAAACCTTGCAAACTCAGTCCCACAAAATGTCATATCTCTCGACCCACTCCAGCAGGCGAACCTGGAGCTGCGCTTGCGATAAAAAAGTTTGAAACAACAATATCCGTTCTTATACTTGAAAACCAAGGGTAAAATTAGTTATTTCAGCAATATTTACTCGGGGTGTCGTTACCAAATTCCTCTCATAATATTTTGGCGCTAGAAGGAGGGGATCATTATAATTTTTAGAGAGGAAAGATGTCCGACGATGGTCATACCTTGAAGAATAAATGTGATAATCTTGCAAATGAGCCCATGAATGGTGTATCAACAAGAGATCTCGAGAATCAAGACGATATACATGAAGGAGAATCAATCTCTCAAGAAAGTGTGTTAAAAAAAGATGATGAATCGATGGAAAAACCCTAGCTTATCGGAGAAAATAGGTAAAAAGGTGTAAAAATGAATACATAACTTTGACATGCATGAGTTACGGTCTTGGGGAAAAAAGATTGAGAAAAATGGCCAAAAAGGAAGATATTTTACACTTATTTATACCCCTTTCTACAATAACCATTTACACTTCTCAAAACAAATAACATATACACAGTTTTATGCACAATCAGTACAAGATGAGAAAAATGGCACCACCTGAGTACCAGATCTTGAACTTAGACATAGATTTGGTCATCATCATCTTCTCCTTACTCTTGAATGATAACTTCATAGATTTTGCAAACTTCTTTCAGATATGGGTATTCTATCAAACTCTAAAACATATATCTATGATCCTACAACATATAGATTGGTCAAATATCCATATTCATGAAAGTAGTTTGGACCCAATTGCCCAACACAAATTCTACGCCTTCCTTGAAGACTGCAAAACCAGAGGGATAAATCATGCACTGTGTTATGATGCCTGTAAGCATCTTCTACAAAGGAAAGATCCTGAAAATAACCTATACATCCTTCGACAACTTTCACACAACCATTTCCTTTCGTTTCTAGCATTTCATATATTCAGCTCAATATATAATGGAGCTTGTGTTGAAGAATCTGCTACATCCATCTATCATAGACTAAAGAATTTTCGGTTCAAATCTAATTTACAAAGTATGATGATAACGCTTCACAAGTACACCCACTACAAGAAAAATGCAATCAGACAACGGTTAAAAAAATACCGTTGTCCTAAAAAATACAAAAACGGTGAAATGATTTTGCAAAAAAAAAATAGTTGTGTGAGCTTAGGGACAGACAATAGTTATCTATCCGTTCAAAAACTGTTGTCTTTGTTATTCCCTCCCATGGAATCAGACAACAGTGTGCAAACTAAACTGTTGTCTTAGAATACTAAGACAACACGCTAGAACTGTTGTTAAATAACAACCATTTATCAGATTAAGACAATGGTTTTGCTGCTTATGTTGTGTAATTTGGACAAGTGCTTATTCTTACCCTTGTCTCATTAAAAATCAAACAACTGTGTGTTTATATCATTGTTAAAAGGAAAGGCCACAGATAATAGTGTTTTAAAGCATTATATTTATAAGATTTACACAACCGATTTATAATGCGTTGTCTAAACACCACACTTTAAAAGATACTTTTAGAGGTTGTTTTGAATTATTTTTTTTTCATTCTCCCTCCTATTTTAATTTAATCTCCCGCAAAATTTTAACAACTCATCAGTTTACTTTTTTCATCTCTCAACTAATAGACAACGGTTTGAGATGTAAAAAACTTGTTAGAAACTCAAACACACAATGGTTTGGTTCTTCATGCATGTTGTCTAAACTCTAGGTAAAAGATGGTTTAATATATTATCTATAAACTCTTGTCTCTGAGTAATGTTAAAATAAAAATAATGAGTTGTATATATGTTAATCCCCAGAAAATTAATCCAAAAGCAGCCAACCAATGACTACCTAACAAAATATCATCCAACCAATATAGACTAGCAAAAAACCCTCAATCAAGTTGGAAAATCAGAATATTTCCTCAAGTCAACAACTAATTTCAATTGGATAATTCACAAACCAAATTCTATTACAATTTGACAAGATAATTAATCGAAAAATATAAAACCTAATTAAGCTCTCATGATGCCATATAAAGCTTCCAGAAGTAAGCGGACAAATGTAACAAGTTGTTGGCACAGAAGAAGCAGGGTATCATATATTGAACACCTTATTCGATCTAGAATTCCAACCAAAACCTTGACAAGCGACCAACTGTTTTAATTAAGCATGTCCATAAAACCAATAATACAATCAAACAGGCTTTTTCACGGTGTAGAATCAGATCCCAACAATAGTAAGTCTTTTTTCTTATGAATGAAAGTCTTTTCCAGCTTTCAATAAAATAGATTTACATTTATTTTCACTAAAATCATAATTCAACAATTCAACATCTAATTAAAATTAATGAATTTTGATTAGATTGACATCTTGAAACATAACTTTATAAAATAAAGTAGATGAAGAAGGAAAAATCAAAATATGTTCAGAACAAAGTACGTCGTTACTAACATTCAACTTATCAACTTATAAGTCGTAAATTCAACTTATAATTATTAAATATTAAAATTAAGGACATACGGTTTTAGTTTCAGTTTTGGCCAAAAATGTTCCGAACCAAACCGCGCTCCACCCTAGTTACAACTCCATCTTTAATTATTTTAAAATTTTACAAAGAGAAACTTAATATCCTTAATTATTATTTGTTTAATAAATGTTTGTTCACAAACGTCTCTCTTAGCATAATCTACGTTTGTTTATAGTAATATTCTTAATTATTATTATTATTTCTTTGTAGTGATATGATCGAAGTGTTCGAATCAGATTATCGAACTTTTAAGCTACCAAAAATTTAACTTTTATGGATAACATCAAATGTTTTATCAACATATGTGCACTCGCAAATATCGAACATTTAAAAATTAAAAGTTTTACAATAGATTATTTTTATTTTTGTTTTAGATTATAGACAACAGTTTAGGACAAAAAACTCTTGCTGGAAAATATATGAAACAACGGTTTGTGTTAGAAATTGTTACCCAACTACTATTTAAATAATATAGCATACGATAACGGTTTCCTGTAAGAACCGTTATGTGATAGTTGATCTTACAACAGTTACTATATCTCCAAATATATGGATAATTTAAATATATTTTAATTTTTTGATTTTTAGGTTTTAAAAAAATTAAATAATAACAGATTTTGTTGATTGTTGGATTAAACCAGATCTGTATCTAGGCCGTTGGTTTGAACTGAATTTTTTTTCATTTTCCCTCTCTTTTAAATTTCATCTCCCCCCTTTATTTTTTTAGTATCCCCCCAAAATATCCCCCCAAAAACTTTACTCCCCAACAAACTTCTTCCCCATCAGTTACTCCTCGTCATAACTCCCCAACACACTTCTTCCCCATCAGTTACTCTCCTTCACGGAGATTTTCTTCACACAATCTTCTTCCTCTTCTTCACACAATCTTCTTCCTCTTCTTCACACAATCTTCTTCCTCTTCTTCGATTCGATTATACTGGTATGTTTCTAATTCAATTAGAGACCGTAAAGCCCTCATCTATATTTGGGGGTTTTTGATTTTTACATGTTTTTAATAAGTTTCTAAAATGCTATTCAATTTATTTGGGGTTTTTTGATTTATTTTAGAACTCTAAAACCCTCTTCAATTTATTTGGGTTTTTTTTTTATTTTTAATTTTGATTTAAGCTCAGTGATGATGTTTGTGGAGTGTAGATCTGATGATATGTCGGGGTTTTTTTATTTTGAACTCAATGTTTTATGAGATTTAAATGTTGCATGTAATGTTTATGGTATTGTGGAGTGTCTTTGCTTTGTGGAATGTTGCATGCAATGTTTGATGGTATTGTGGAGTGTCTTTGCTTTGTTTTATTATGTAAATTTTGCATGCAATTGTGGAGTGTTGAGTGTTGATGATGAAACCCCTGGTTTTAAACTGTAATTGTCTCATGATGAAACCCCTGGTTCTTGTTATTCTCTTGTTTTTTATTCCAAATGAATATTAACAGGGTGCTAATTTCTGTTTGATATCTTGTAACTATGCTAATTTCTTGTTTTTTGATTCGTGATTCTATTGATTTTTGAGATGAAATTACTGGTTTTGTTTGTTATAACTCTGCAGTCGATTAGTTAGTTGAATGTTCCCTGTGCTACTGTCCTATAATAAATGGATAATTTATCTTTATTCATATGCCGTAAGTTGTACGATTATAAGCTAGATTTTATTGTTGGTTGAATGTTTGTTTGTGTATATCTCTGGTTAGTTTAAGCACTCAAAGTGTGACACACCATCATTTTAAGTAAAATTTATAATGCGCTTTTAAGTTGGAAAGTTAAGATATCTCAAATGGTTATTCTTTTGTTGTTTTTAGGTTCTTTTACCTGTAATGTCTTTGAGTTTTATTGAGTTTACTGTCATGTTAATGTTGTACTCATTCCTTGTTTGTGTACTTTATAGGTTATGGTTACTCCTAAGAAGAAGACCAAGGCAGATAAGGACAATGAGTGTGCTAAGGGCTTTAAGAAAGACAAAGTCCACGAATAACGAGACCTCCACTCCATTGAGTTCTCCCCCAAAAACTGTGAAGAAGGCCATTTCTGAAAACTTACAAAAGAAAATATCAAAGAAAAGAAAACGAGAAAAAGCTGTTACCAAACCGGACAATACTCAAGTACTAAAACTATTGAAGCGAGGATGTGTAACGAAACACCGAATTGTGAAATGCAAGATCCGAGGGATCAAACTTACTGTGTCTTTTAATGCTAAAGGAGAGCCATATGGTGTATAAGGTAAAGAGATGCAATCATATATTGGAGTTTTGGCAAGAACCAAAACCCTGATCTCGCATGATTCTTGGAAATGTGTTCCTAAAGAGACAAAGACAAAAATTTGGGACTGTGTGCAGGTAAAATGAATATAAATAACTTGCATCATTTTAACTTTTAATTTTATTATTTGTTCTTCATTAACTAGCACCTTTTAACTTTAAATTTGTTGGTATATGTACGTAGATGGCTTATATTGTACCTGAATCTGCACAAAAGTTTGTATTCACATTGGTCGGGGCAAAATAGAGGGAATTTAAATGTCGGTTGACCAAGTACTACATTCTTCCTTATCTGGATCAACCTCAATTTTTTGCACATCCTCCTGCAGATTTTACTTTTATAGAAAAATCACACTGGGACATATTTGTTGCTGATCGCACATCGCCTGAGTTTCTGGTATATTTCTACTTAGCATTCATAAAGAACAACAAGAAAGAAGGAAGCTGAGTAAATATCCACATCGAATATCTCGAAAAGGTTATGCTAATCTTGAGAATGAATGGGTTAGTGATAATGAAACAACATGCACATTTTGCTTCATATTAATTTTATAAGCATGTTTATGTTATTACTAAGGTGATCCTTTACATGTAAATGTAGACTGAATCTCATCCAGATGCAGAGAAAGTAGATCGGTCGGACACTTGGATCCTAGCAAGGATGGACGAAGATGATAATTTTTTAAATGATGAAGTTGCAGAAAAAGCTAAGGAAATTGTAAGTTATTAATATAATTGTCCATTCTATTTGATGCACATGTTTGTGTATTTTTTAGTAAAGAATTGAAGTTTCAAAATTTTAATAAATTATATACACATGAAGCCTATAAATCTATAGTTTATTTTTTTCTGTTATAATGTATAATTCGAATTAGTGGTCTCTAGTTTAACTTAGGATTTGTTTGTATGCCTTTAGTGCTAGTAGCATGTTGATTGTATCATATTTAATATTAGTAATTAGTTATATATTTTAATAATCCCCTGTTCACTACGAGAGTCAAATACACATGTTTACATTGAAAACTGGTTCATAATATTAAATGTCTAGATTTTGTATTCTGTGTTGGTTAATATTTTATTTTAATATTTTTTATCCTTGGATTAGTTTGTTAATGAATGTACTTACTAGGTCCCCTGTACCACCAAGTAAACTAAGTTGTCTCTTGTGCTTGCAATTGAATCTATTAAATTAAATATATTAAAGGATGAATATGCTTATAACTAGTAAAAACAAATTGGTGTTAGTTGTGTAATATTTTAATTAAAGGATGAATGTGATTAAAGGATGTATGTGCTTATGGTAAAAAATATTACTGAATTTTTTGTAGAAAAAGATGAAGGAGGAGGTTAAGGAAGGAAAACTTAAAGTTGAAGGTACTAATGATGTGTTAACAATGGCGCTTGGTAAGCCTGGGCACGGAGGCAGAGTACATGGTGAGGGAATTTATGTGAAGCAGTCGGTTTATTTTGATCTTCCGAGGGAAAAGAAAGCGAGGACAGTGGAAGAAAGGGTACGTGAGGTAATTCAAAAGTAAATGGCAGAGGAGACTCCAAAAATTATTAAAGAGAGAGATGCATTTTGGGCTGCTGAATTTGAAAAATATAATGCACATTCATCGAAAATGGTGTACAACATGATTGTAGTCCGAAACCAAATTCCCAGCAGGCAAGCTGTCACTCTAAAGGTGGGGTTGATGTGGATGTAGGTGTTCATAAAAATGTGACATTTATAGATAATTTGTTTGTGGATTTAGCGGTGGAGCTTGAGGATAATAAAAAGGTGGCGGGTGAGGATGATAATGGAAGGGTTGTTGAGGAAATGAAAGTAGATTCTTCGGGTGGTTCTGTATGTCGATTGGCTGTGGATCATTGAGCAACATTGTTGCTTGTGCAACAATTGATGAAGTACGCATTCCCGAAGGACATGAGAAGACTATCCATGGATTAAGTCTTGGAGAAAAGAACGCAAAGGTGTCTATCACTAAAGTCATTCAAGGAGATGCTAAGATTCTCTTCCCTATCGGGGATGAAATTTTGACTGTTCAAGAAGTCATGGGAACTTTTATTGCATGGCCGAGAAACATGATAATTGCAGGAAACAATAGCAGTACTTCTCATGTTTTGGCCGCGAAGGTCAGAATGTTTTTTTAGTATGGTTAATATATGTACTATGTGTTTGTTTAGTCTGTTTTTTTAATTATTTTTATTTGCAATTGTTTTAGAAAACCAAGAAATCCCATGCTAAGAAAATGAAGAAGAACTATAAAGTAATTGAAGATGTGGAACTAGAGCTTGTTGTTCAGATTGGTCCGAATTATCCTTCTGCAATGAAATGTTTGGGGACATGGGCAAAGAAAGCCTTGAGTGGTGGCCGAATAATTTCTTTTGAGCTAAGCAAAGAAGCATTTGGCTTTACAAAGAAGCAAATCATGTTCTTATCTGATATACACGCAGTGTGCTCTGGAGGTGAAATGGCCGGCTGTGTCATTTGCCTTTTTATTCAGTAAGCTTTTCATTCAAAGTTTTTTTCGGAGTATATAGCCTTGGAATAAATATGATAATCTTTACTAAGGACTGCTTAATTTAATTTGTAGCTTCTTGAATGAATATGTGAAGAAGCATAAGATGGTCAACATGATTAGCTTTATAGATCCGGGCACAATCGGTGCCATTGGATGTGGCAGTGCAGTATAGAGGTCGCGTGAATTGTGTACAAGATTTAAAGATTCTAGGAAAGGGCAACATTTTCTCATGCCGTACAATGATGTGTAAGTATTTTTACTATCCCAAGCTATTAAGCTATTAAGCCTTGCCAGTTTTTTATTAATTTTTTTCAAGAATTTAGCTTTTATTTTTAAGGAATGGGTTCAATTATATAGTTAAACTCGATAATATTTGTTGTTGAAATTTATATTAATTGCATTGGTTTAGTATAAACATAATCAAATGCCTTGACAGTTTTGAAGTTAATATAAAAGTAATCAAATGCCTTACAGTATTTAATTGATTTTGTTACTAGATGTTAGGTTTGTTTCTAAGGCGGGGGCAATTGTATAGTTCAACCTCGTAATATTTGAAGTTCAAATTTGATGATAATTGTATAGGTTCAGTTTTAAAGTTGATTTATTTACCGGAATTTAAATTTTATCAGTATGAGCCTTCAATTTTTGATGTTATACCTGATCATGTTTATTACAGTAAATTACACTCTACTAGTATCACATTTTGGATTATTTTTCACAATTAGTGAGTTTAAATAATTTTTAGGTTGATTTTAATTCAATAGAAATGTAATTTTTTTTGATGATATTTAAGTTGTTTGGGTGACAAAAAAGCATCAAATTTAGGCTTTACTATTTAACAAGCACCTCTATTTATTTTTCGTAGGAACCACTGGACCTTGACAGTTGTCAATCCAGACGCATAGGTAGTCTACTATATGGACCCTCTTAAACGCCAAATTACAAATGGAGAATGGGTGGATGTTGTCGATAAGTAAGAGTTCACGTTGTAAAATTTGATTATTAAGTCTTGACTTGTAAATCTTGTCCGACCATATTTTGCAGTGGTTATTTTATGTTTTGATATATATGTCATGATAAGGAGCTGGACTTTGCTAATAAGGTGACAATTGACTATCTGTGGGCCTTTTCATCCACTTTGTATTTACTCTTATAAGGGCAGAACATGTTACTTATACAAAATTTTGGATGATTTTTCAGTGGCTGCGTAGATCAAACCTGGTTTACACTGAGGATGACATCAACTAGATCAGGGTTGAGTTTCCAAAATATTTTATGAAACATTGTGCAAGCTAGGTCCTCGCCTTTCTTTTCTTTTGAACTTATCATAAACTGGATGTTTTATGTATGTAGTTGGTGACAAGTAGGCTCGTTTGAACTTATCATATGTTGACAAGTAGACTCGTTTGAACTTATCATATGTTGACAAGTAGACTCGTTTGAACTTATCGTAAAGTGGATGTTTTATGTATATAGTTGGTGATAAGTAGACTTACGATAATGTATTTTGTGTTCGGTGGATTGCCGGTAGTTTGGTAGGTAGATCTGGTTGTTTTGGATTGTCGAACGGATGGATTATGGTATGGTATGGATTATGGTATGGTAATGAATTGGTTTTGTTTTGGCAGGGGCCTAGATTATGGTATGATTTTGTTTTGGATTATGGTATGGATTATGGTGTTTTTATTTTGGCAGGGGCCTATATTTTGTGATTTTTTATGCAGCTGGTTTTAATTAAATATAAAATTCATATGCAAAATGCATATACCTAAAAGATAATGGTTTTTTAAAACAAAAGTAAGCATTGTATCATTTTCGGACAACGATTACCTCAAGTACATAATTTTGTCAAAATATAATCTATTGTCTAAACAGCAATTCAATAACACCAGTTACTTATTAACTGCTGTTTGAACTATGAAGACATGACTTAGAACACAATATAAAAAGAATTGATTTAAAAGTTTTTACATAACTGTTGCTTTAAACAAACCATTGCTTGAATAATAAGTAATTGGTTTTGAACTTTTTCTTGCCATTGGCTCCCCGTTGTCTATTACTTAGTAAAACTGCGGTGTTACAAATATTTCTTCAATGGTTCCCGAAAAGTAATCCGTTATCTCTTTTGCATTATAACACCACCCTAAAACTGTTGTCTAAAAGATACTTATATTACTACCTCTGAAAATAACTGTTGTTGTTCTGTTATATAAATAATAGATGGATAAAATAACTGTTGTTTGGAAAAGATATTTAAAATTGGAAAGAAAATTTAGAACTTTCTCTTGACGTAAATAAACCGTTGTTTATTACTAAGAAAACTATCATGTTAAAAATGTTCCAACAATAGTTTTTCTAAATTAACCGTTGTGTCATCCAGATTAAATATGAGTGCACATGGTATTATATATTCTAAACCTTTTTTCATATTTGTCATCATGCGAGATAAAGACATTAATTCTACAAATATACTCATATTATATTTGATTCACCAATTAATTAATATCGGTCAATAGTCATATACTCTTAAGAATTTTAATAGTTAATGTACATGATTTTAGCACTAGGTGTTAGTTTCGAATATTGAAGCGTTTTGTAAGTTTTTTCTAAGTGATCTTCAATGGTTGGTGCCTTTTTAATTTTTTCTCATACTAAAAATAAATATTTTGATTCGATTGAAGTGGATATGATCGATTTTCAAAAAATCTAACACTTGATTCGGTTTGAAGAATTAAATGGATTTTGATGCGGATTTAAGGTGATTTGATCAAAATATTATAATAAATCATCTTATAAATATCATACTATATAAGCTAAAACTATTTTTTACCTTCATCATAATGCTAGATAAAAACATTATTTCTTCAAATACACAGATATTGTATTCACAAGTATTCACAAAATTTTTAATGAGAGTTAATAATTATTTAATGTTAAAAATTTGGAGATATTAAGTCATGCCAAAATGTGGTATGATAACTAGACCCCGGTTCTTCGGTGTAGCTTGCTGGAGTGGAGAACTAATAATTCTTCGAGCTTTTAAATTTCCTCGATCGTTGAAAATCGATTAATAATCCACTCCCTTTATGGTGTCGATTGGGTAAGGCAAGGATAAGAACACATTTCTATTTCCATGGTTGGCCTCCTACTTTTGAAGAAATTATCAACTCTACTTGCCGTCTCTGTTGTCTGCAGATGATTTGTTACGAAATTTTCGAAGAATATCTGTATTGGTTTTAATTTTTATTATAGTGCTTTTATGAAGTATACCATAGATATTCACTTTTTACCTAATATATTGCAAATAAATTACCGAAAAAAATATGGCGGTGTCTTAACTCTCGACTTTTTTCACAAATTTTTGGACTAACCACTCAAGTGAAAGAACATAAAAATATTCTTCATAAATTGTTTCATCTATCATATTTTTTCCTTAGAAAGCCATGTTTAAAATTTCAGATTGGTAAATTGTTGTTGACATCTAAAGTCTGAGAAAGGTAAAAGATCAGAGCATCGATCAGATTGAATTTTACGTACCTTAAAAATTTGGAAGAATTAAGAATATCTCACTCGAATTTCAACTTACATCAAACCTCCGCAAGTAAAATCATGTCTTCCTAATTATGTCTTCCATATGTTAATTTCCCCAAAACTGACTTATGCAAAATTCATGAAGTTTTGGTACATAAGAAAAAGCCTTCTAAACAGGATTAAAAAAGGACCTGCTAGTCAAAACTGATACGTCAATAATACTTGAACACAACATTATATTAAATAAAATAATGTAAAAAGTAAGTTATAATAAATTTCATTTTATAGCTTAAAATAAAGAAACCTTAGTTGAATACACACTCCAGATGATCTTGCACACATTCATTCGAAACTAAATTAATGTGAGATAAAGCTAATAGTTACAACGGCAAGAATCAATCTATACACTGTTAAGTGAACTAAGGGAGATTATCTATATTACTTTAATAAATTAAAATCATTCTCAACAATAAAATGACTAAACTAAGTACATTTCTTGTCTGGAAAGCCGCCTTCTTCAGGTACATCATAAATTCATAATTTATGGGGAGTAGTTTCTTGTGCACATAAAAGTCTAATATAGAAAAGAAATTAAATATGAGTGCACTCGTATTATATATTCGAAACCTTTTTTCATATTTGTCATCATGCGAGATAAAGACATTAATTCTACAAATATACTGATATTGTATATGATTCACAAATTTATTAACATTGGTCAATAATCATATACTCTTAAGAGTTTTAATAGTTTTAATAGTTAATGTATATGACTTTAGCACTAGGTGTTAGTTTCGAATATTGAAGCATTTTGTAAGTTTTGTCTAAGTGATCTTCAATGGTTGTTGCCTTTTTAATATTTTTCTCATACTAAAAATAAATATTTTGATTCGATTGAAGTGGATATGATCGATTTTCAAAAAATCTGACACTTGATCCCTTTTAAAGAATTAAATGGATTTTGATGCGGATTTAAGGTGATTTGATCAAAATATTATAATAAATCATCTTATAATTATCATACTCTATAAGCTAAACCTATTTTTTACCTTCATCATAATGCTAGATAAAGACATTATTTCTTTAAATACAGTGATATTGTATTCATAAGTATTCACAATAATTTTAATCAGAGTTAATAATTACTTAATGTTAAAAATTTGGAGATATTAAGCCATGCCAAAATGTGGTATGACAACTAGACCTGATTCTTTGGTGTAGCTTGCTGGAGTGGAGAACTAATAATTCTTCGAGCTTTCAAATTTCCTCGATCGTTGAAAACAAATTAATGTTTGAAATGTAAATAATATTGAGCACTATAATACTCACAATCCGTATAGAGTGCAAGTACGATAGTATGGAAGAACTGATATAGGGTATATATTTTTCTAAGATTTTAAAAGTGTGAGTATAGTTATATCATTTTGAAATCCATTACCCTCTTTATTGTCAAGTTGGGACCTTGGCTTTTTGTATATTTCGTGAATTGGTGTACACACATTTCAAGTGTCATTGATTCTCATAATGATATGTCTTTGTTAACCCTGGAGCCTCTAAGTTGGTGTGCTGGTCCTTCAATAACCTATAATATCCTGGACTATCCTTTGGATTTTTGTATATTTCTTGAATTGGAGTACACACTTTTCAAAAAATTTAAAAAATTATTAGTAAAAATAAAAAAAAAAATTTTAAGTAAAAGTGTAATTATTCATAAAAAATAAACATTTAAAAAATTTATTCGTCAGATACAATTATCGATGTTGAAAAAACCTATTATTAAATATATGTTATTCAATCAATTTAAATTTTTGAAAAAGTTATTTGAGTTTCTTTTTTTCAAAAGAAAAAGAAAATAATTTTTTAAAGAAATTAGTCGGTAACCTTACCGGAAATGATACAGAGTTGATCAGTGATAAATTGGTTATTAAACTTGATGCCACAGTTGTACGTCACTTTTTTGTTATCCATTTTAAGGGGAATAACGGGAGTAAAATATTTAAAATATTTTTATTTTTTAGGTGTTTGACTGGAAACTTTTTTGGGCTGGTGGTAACCCAAGTGAAAGTTTTGGTATTGTACAGTGGCGAACTAAATCATTAATATATTAAGCTCAATATGTAATGAAGCATGTGTTGAAGAATCTACTACATCCATCCACTAGAAGCTAAAGAAATTTTCGTTTAAATCTTATCTATAGAGTTTGGTGATAAGACTTCAGAAGTACAACAGACAACACATAATTTGCACGACTAACCAAAACTTTCAGTTTTCACAAATTTTTACACTAATTAGAAATACACCCTTAAATTTGGTTTAAATAATTAATTGGGTAAGGCAAGGATAAGAACACATTTCTATTTCCATGGCTGGCCTCCTACATTTGAAGAAATTATCAACTCTACTTGCCCTCTCTGTTGTCTGCAGATGATATGTTACGAAATTTTCGCAGAATATCTGTATTGCTTTTAATTTTTATTATAGTGCTTTTATGAAGTATACCATAGATATTCACTTTTTACCTAATATATTGCAAATAAATTATGGAAAAAATATGGCGGTGTCTACACTCTCGACTTTTTTCACAAATTTTTGGACTAACCACTCAAGTGAAAATACATAAAAATATTCTTCATAAATTGTTTCATCTATCATATTTTTTTCTTAGAAAGCCATGTTTAAAATTTCAGATTGGTCAATTGTTGTTGACATCTAAAGCCAGAGAAAGGTAAAAGATCAGAGCATCGATCAGATTGAATTTTAAGTACCTTAAAAATTTGGAAGAATTAGGAATATCTCACTCGAATTTCAACTTACCGGAAATGATACAGAGTTGATCGGTGATAAATTGGTTATTAAACTTGATGCCATAGTTGTACGTCACTTTTTTGTTATCCATTTTAAGGGGAATAACGGGAGTAAAATATTTAAAATATTTTTATTGTTCAGGTGTTTGACTGGAAACTTTTTTGTGCTGGTGGTAACCCAAGTGAAAGTTTTGGTATTGTACAGTGGTGAGCTAAATCATTAATATATTGAGCTCAATATCTAATGAAGCATGTATTGAAGAATCTTCTACATCCATCCACTAGAAGCTAAAGAAATTTGTGTTCAAATCTTATCTATAGAGTTTGGTGATAAGACTTCAGAAGTACAACAGAGAACACATAATTTGCACGACTAACCAAAACTTTCAGTTTTCACAAATTTTTACACTAACTAGAAATAGACTCATATAGTATTCAAAAAAGTATTAATATCGTCAACAATCATACACCCTTAAATTTAGTTTAAATAATTAATGTATATGATTTTGATAGTGGGTGTTAGTCTCGAATGTTGAAGCATTTTAATAAGTTGGGTTTATCTAAGTGATCTTTAATCGTTGGTGCCTTCTTAATTTTTCCACATATTAAAAATCTATACGAATTTGATATTTTATTTGAATGAAGTGGATAGGATGGCTCTTCTAAAATTATGACAGTTGAATCATTCTTAAAAATTAAATGGATTTTGACGCATATTTAGGGTGATTCGATCAGAGCATAATCCGTTGGAAGGCTTATTCGCAGTATAATTAATAATAAAGGGAAACGTGGACTTCACTCTGTGCGATATATTGGAAAAGAAGAAGTACTGCACCACTTATGGCACACAGAACTTCCAGAATTAAGGAAAGCAAGTTTAAACAAACATTCTCTGGTATAGGCTTATAAAAATTCGTGGCACATTTAGGTCCCACATAATGTGTTAAGTTATTGTGTACTGCTAGGAAGATAATTAAGATGTAAAGAAAGATGGTGTGTAAGGTGGCAGAGTGGAAAAATTGTAGGTTATTAATGATCTAACACAAATTGCATCTTAATTTGTGACGCAGGTCATGGTCAACAAGCCTGGAAGAGCAATAGTACCGTCCGATAAGAAGCTAAAGAGCAAGAATGGTACATATGGTAAACATAGAATCAAGGATTTGCATATCTACAACCCCATACAAAGTAGTCTAAAGTTTTTATAAAATTAATTTACAATTCTTGTTATATCATTTGATTTTTTTTTAAAAATTTGCAAAATAAGATATTATTTTTTAGAAAATTAGCTTAATAACATTTACTTGTTAAAAAGGGTCCAAAACTAGAAAAATAGAGATTACGTTGCTAGAGTTATTGAGCTAATAATACCAACTTCAAAAGATTATTACTTTTATAAAATTTGTCCAGTATGTGTATACTTTTACAAATACTTTGAAATTGAGAGATTTAGAAATTACATAAATTATAAAAGTTGTAGCAAATATATTAAAATCCATATTTTTTAATTTAAAAATTCTCCAATACATTGATATTACATTTAAATTTACAATTCAAATCTAATATACTGGAATTTTTAATATTTTGGAATCCTAGTGGAATACCCAATATTTTTGAAAACAATTAACAAATCTAATTGAGGGTTAAGTTATGGAGACCACTTTTTTTTGGAGACCTTGGAGACTACTTGTGTTCTGCAAGTTAAATGTTGCATAAAAACATTGCAAAACATATTATTTATTGAATCATGCTCTACAAAGATCTTTATTTATTCAAAATCTTGAATATCATATATGTACTTTATGTAAAAGATTACAAAATACTTTATTCTGCAAAACATATTAAGTTTGCAGAACATTTGTTCAGCTTGTAGAACATACATATTTACTTATTAAACTTAAATGATCTTCAATAATTTAAATGAATTAGTGATACTTGTAGAACATACTTCACAAAATAATAAATTTTATAGTGTTTTGATTGCAGAACATATGTGATCTCCAAGGTCTCCTATTAAACTGGTCTCCATAGAACTTTTCTCATCTAATTGAATACGACACGATTTTCTAAATTTCTTAAAATCTAATTAAGTAAATATGAATATCTTTAACATCCAAAAAGATCATTTAAAATCCCCTCAAATACACCTACTAAGCATCCCTTTTAGAATATTTTAGGCCCGTCAATAGTACAAGATGAGAAAAATGGCTCCACCTGAGTACCAGATCTTGAACTTAGATATATATTTGGTCGTCGTCATCTTCTCCTTACTCTTGAATGATTACTTCATAGATTTTGTATTCTTCTTTCAGATATGGGTATTCTATCAAACTCCAAAACATATATCTATCATCCTACAACATATAGTTTGGTCAAATATCCATATTCATGAAAGTAGTTTAAACCCAATTGCCCAACACAAATTCTCCACCATCCTTGAAGACTGCAAAACCAGAGGTATAAATCATGCACTATGTTATGATGCCTGTAAGCATCTTCAACAAAGGAAAGATCCAGAAAATAACCTATACATCCTTCGACAACTTTCACACAACCATTTCCTTTCGTTTCTAGCATTTCATGTATTCAGCTCAACATATAATGGAGCTTGTGTTGAAGAATCTGCTACATCCATCTACCATAGACTAAAGAATTTCCGGTTCAAATCTAATTTACAAAGTATGGTGATAACGCTTCAGAAATACACCAGGCAGCACAACCGAGGAAGCTGGAATGCAGTTCGACCATTCACTCCACTCCCTTTATGGTGTCGATTAGGTAAGGCAAGTATAAGAACACATTTCTATTTCCATGGCTGGCCTCCTACTTTTGAAGAAATTATCAACTCTACTTGCCCTCTCTATTGTCTGCAGATGATATGTTACAAAATTTTCGAAGAATATCTGTATTGGTTTTAATTTTTATTATAGTGCTTTAGAAGTATACCATAGATATTCACTTTTTACCTAATTTATTGCAAATAAATTACGGAAAAAAAATATGGCGGTGTCTACACTCTCGACTTTTTTTCACAAATTTTTTGGACTAACCACTCTAGTGAAAGAACATAAAAATATTCTTCTAAATTGTTTCATCTATCACATTTTTTTTCTTAGAAAGCGTGTTTAAAATTTCAGATTGGTCAATTGTTGTTGACCTCCTAAAGCCTGGAGAAAGGTTTAAAAGATCAGAGCATCGATCACATTGAATTTTCCGTACCTTAAAAATTTGGAAGAATTAAGCTTATCTCACTTGAATTTCAACTTACATCCAACCTCCGCAAGTAAATCATGTCTTCCTACTTATGTCTTCCATATGTTAATTTCCCCAAACCTGACTTATGCAAAATCATGAAGTTTTGGTACATAAGAAAAAGCCTTCTAACACGATTAAAAAGGACCTGCTAGTCAAAACTGATACGTCAATAATACTTGAACACAACACTATATTAAAAAAAATAATATAAAAAGTAAGTTATAATAAATTTCATTTCATAGCTTAAAATAAAGAAACCTTAGTTGAATACACACTCTAGATGATCTTGCCACACATTCATTCGAAACTAAATTAATATGAGATAAAGCTAATAGTTACAATGAGAAGAGTTAATCTATACACTGTTAAGTGAACAAAAGGAGATTATCTATATTAATTTAATAAATTAAAATCATTCTCAACAATAAATGACTAAACTAAGTGCATTTCTTGTCTGGAAAGCCGCCTTCTTAGGTACATCATAAATCATAATTTATGTGGAGTAGTTTCTTGTGCACATAAAGTCTAATATAGAAAGAAATTAAATATGAGTGCACATGGTATTATATATTTTAAATCTTTTTCATATTTGTCATCATGCGAGATAAGACATTAATTCTACAAATATACTGATATTATATATGATTCACAATTTATTAATATCGTTAATAGTAATATACTCTTAAGTGTTTTAACAGTTAATGTATATGATTTTAGCACTAGGTGTTAGTTTCGAATATTGAAGCATTTTTTAAGTTTTGTGTAACTGATCTTCAATGGTTGGTGCCTTTTTAATTTTTTCTCATACTAAAAATAAATATTTTGATTCGATTGAAGTGGATATGATCGATTTTCAAAAAATCTGACGCTTGATCTTGTTTGAAGAATTAAATGGATTTTGATGCGGATTTAAGGTGATTTGATCAAAACACTGTAGTAGATCATCTTATAATTATCATACTATATTCGCTAAACCAATTTTCTACCTTCATCATAATGCTAGATAAAGACATTATTTCTTCAGATACACTGATATTGTATTCACAAGTATTCACAAAATTTTTAATGAGAGTTAATAATTAATTAATGTTAAAAATTTGGAGATATTAAGCCATGCCAAAATGTGGTATGATAACTAGACCCCGGTTCTTCGGTGTAGCTTGCTGGAGTGGAGAACTAATAATTCTTCGAGCTTTCAAATTTCCTCGATCGTTGAAAACCGATTAATGTTTGAAAAGTAAATAATATTGAGCACTATAATGCTCACAATCCGTATGCGAGTGCAAGTATGACAGTATGGGAGAAGCGATATAGGGTATATATTTTTCTAAGATTTTAAAAGTGTGAGTATAGTAATATCATTTTGAAATCCATTGCCCTCTTTATTGTCAAGTTGGGACCTTGGCTTTTTATATATTTCGTGAATTGGTGTACACACATTTCAAGTGTCATTGATTCTCGTAATGATATGTCTTTGTTAACCCTCGAGCCCCTAAGTTGGTGTGCAGAGCCTTCAATAACCTATTGTATCGTGGATTATCCTTTGGATTTTTGTATATTGCATCAATTGGCGTACACACTTTTAAAAAAATTTAAAAAAATTATTAGTAAAAGTAAAAAAATTAATTTTTTAAAGTAAAGGTGTAATTATTCACATAAAAAAACATTTAAAAAATTTATTCGTCAGATATAATTATCGATTTTGAAAAAACCTATTATTAAATATATGTTATTCAATCAATTTAAATTTTCAAAAAAGTTATTTGAGTTTCTTTTTCTCAAAAGAAAAAGAAAATAATTTTTTAAAGAAATTAGTCGGTAACCTTACCGAAAATGATACAAAGTTCAGTGATAAATCTGTTATTAAACTTGATGCCACATTAGTTACACGTCACTTTTTGTTATCCATTTTAAGGGGACTAACGGGAGTAACATATTTAAAATATTTTTTGTTCAGGTGTTTGACTGAAAACTTTTTTGGGCTGGTAACCCAAGAAAAAGTTTTGGTATTGCACAGTGGTGAACTAAATTATTAATGTATTGAGCTCAATATGTAATGAAGCATGTGTTGAAGAATCTGCTACATCCATCCACTAGAAGCTAAAGAAATTTGCGGTTCAAATCTAATCTACAGGGTTTGGTGATAAGACTTGAGAAGTACAACAGACAACACAACTGAGGAAGCGGGAATGAAGTTCGACCATTCACCCCACTCTCTTTATTGTGTCCATTGGTTTGGGCAAGCATAAAATTGCATACATTTCTATTTCCATTGTTGGCCTTTTACTTTTAAAGAAATTATCAACTTCACTTGCCCTCTATGTTGTTCTGCGGATGATATGTTACAAAATTTTTGAAGAATATATGTACTTGTGTTAATTTTTATTATAATGATTTTATGAAGTATACTATACTAACCAATTTTTACCTATTCTATTGCAAAGAAACAGCAAAAAATATGGCAGTTTCTAAGCTCTCAATTTCAACACATAATTTGCACGACTAACAAAAACTTTCAGTTTTCACAAATTTTTAAACTAATTAGAAATACACTCATATAGTATTCAAAAAATTATAAATATCGTCAACAATCACACACCCTTAAATTTAGTTTAAATAATTAATGTATATGATTTTGATAGTGGGTGTTAGTCTCGAATGTTGAAGCATTTTAATAAGTTGGTTTATCTAGTGATCTTTAATCGTTGGTGCCTTCTTAATTTTTCCACATACTAAAAATATATACGAATTTGATATTTGATTTGAATGAAGTGGATAGGATGGCTCTTCTAAAATTATGACAGTTGAATCATTCTTAAAAATTAAATGGATTTTGATGCATATTTAGGGTGATTTGATCAGAACACAATACGCAGGAATTCGCAGTACAGTTAATAATAAAGGGAAAATGTGGAATTCGCAGCCTAATAAGAATTAAGACTTTTAGGGTTATGGTGGACTTCACAGCGTGCGATATATTGCAAAAGAAGAAGTACTGCACCACTTATGGCACACAGAACTTCCAGAATTAAGGAAAGCAAGTTTAAACAAAGATTATGGTATAGGCTTATAAAAATTCGTCACACATTTAGGTCCCACATAATGTGTTAAGTGGATATGTTCATGTTAAGTTATTGTGTACTCTAGGAAGATAATTAAGATGTAAAAAAGATGGTGTGTAAGGTGGAAGAGTGGAAAAATTTAGGTTACTAATGATCTAACCAAATTGCATCTTAATTTGTACGCAGGTCATGGTCAACAAGCCGGAAGAGCAATAGTACGTCCGATAAGAAGCGAAAGAGCAAGAAGGATTGAAATGATGAATTCCTTTCCTAATAAAGGGGGTTTGCTTTTGATAAGGGCCTTTCTTGGCTGTAAAAGAAAGTAAATAATTGCAGGGAAGGGTTTAGCATCCTGTTTCCAGAGTTTAGATCATAAGCCCAGATAAGCTATATAAGCACATCGGGTTTCAGATAAAACTACTAACTTTGCACAAAGAAGAGAAGAAGTGATGAAGGCAGCCCCTAGACTTATCGTTAAAGTCAAACATTCTACAAAATTTAAATTGTGAAGAATGGCCTTGTCAAAAAAATAGTCAAGAATGGTACATATGGAAACATAGAATCACACATTTGCATATCTACAACCCCATACAAAGTAGTCTAAAGTTTTTATAAAATTAATTTAATTCTCTGTTATATATTTGATTTTTTTGAAAAAATTAGCAAAAAAAGATATTATTTTTTAGAAAATTATTAATAACATTTACTTGTTGAAAAGGGTCCAAAACTAGAAAAATAGGATTATGTTGCTAGAGTTATTGAGCTAATAATACCAACTTCAAAAGATTGTTACTTTTTAAAACGTGTCCTGTATGTGTATACTTTTACAAATACTTTGAAATTGAGAGATTTAGAAATTACATAAATTATAAAAAGTTGTAGCAATATATTAAAATCCATATTTTTTAGTTTAAAAATCCTCAATACATTGATATTACATTTAAATTTACAATCAAATCTAATATACTGGAATTTTTAATATTTTGGAATCCTAGTGGAATACCCAATATTTTCAAAAATTAACAAATCTAATCTAGGGTTAAGTTCTATGTAGACCACTTTTTTTGGAGACCTTGGAGACCACTTGTGTTCTGCAAGTTAAATGTGCATAAAAACATTGCAAAACATAATTTGTAAATCATGCTCTACAAAGATCTTTATTTTATTCAAAATCTTGAATATCATATATGTACTGCATGTAAAATATAAAATATTACAAAAATACTTTATTGCAAAACATGTTAAGTTTGCAGAACATTTGTTCAGCTTGCAGAACATACACATTTTACTTATTAAACTTAAATGATCTTCAATATTTTAATGAATTAGTGATATTCGTAGAACATACTTCACAAAATAATAAATTTTATAGTGTTTTGATTGCAGAACATATGGTCTCCAAGGTCTCCGATTAAAAAATGGTCTCCATAGAACTTTTCTCATCTAATTGAATACGACATGATTTTCTAAATTTCTTAAAATCTAATTTAAGTAAATATGAATATCTTTAACATCCAAAAAGATCATTTAAAATCCCCTCAAATACACCTACTAAGCATCCCTTTTAGAATATTTTAGGCCCGTCAATATATTTATACCCCTTTCTACAATAACCATTTACACTTCTCAAAACAAATAACATATACACAGTTTTATGCACAATCAGTACAAGATGAGAAAAATGGCACCACCTGAGTACCAGATCTTGAACTTAGACATAGATTTGGTCATCATCATCTTCTCCTTACTCTTGAATGATAACTTCATAGATTTTGCAAACTTCTTTCAGATATGGGTATTCTATCAAACTCCAAAACATATATCTATAACCTACAACATATAGATTGGTCAAATATCCATATTCATGAAAGTAGTTTAAACCCAATTGCCCAACACAAATTCTCCGCCTTCCTTGAAGACTGCAAAACCAGAGGTATAAATCATGCACTGTGTTATGATGCCTGTAAGCATCTTCTACAAAGGAAATCGTGAAAATAACCTATACATCCTTCGACAACTTTCACACAACCATTTCCTTTCATTTCTAGCATTTCATGTATTCAGCTCAATATATAATGGAGCTTGTGTTGAAGAATCTGCTACATCCATCTACCATAGACTAAAGAATTTCCGTTCAAATCTAATTTACAAAGTATGGTGATAACGCTTCAGAAGTACACCAGGCAGCACAACCGAGGAAGCTGGAATGCAGTTCGACCATTCACCCCACTCCCTTTATGGTGTCGATTGGTAAGGAAGTATAAGACACATTTCTATTTCCATGGCTGGCCTCCTACTTTTGAAGAAATTATCAACTCTACTTGCCCTCTCTGTTGTCTGCACATGATATGTTACAAATTTTCGAAGAATATCTGTATTGGTTTTAATTTTTATTATAGTGCTTTTATGAAGTATACCATAGATATTCACTTTTTACCTAATTATTGCAAATAAATTACGGAAAAAAATATGGCGGTGTCTACACTCTCGACTTTTTTCACAAATTTTTGGACTAACCACTCAAGTGAAAGAACATAAAAATATTCTTCATAAATTGTTTCATCTATCATTTTTTTTCTTAGAAAGCCATGTTTAAAATTTCAGATTGGTCAATTGTTGTTGACTAAAGCGAGAAAGGTAAAAGATCAGAGCATCGATCAGATTGAATTTTCGTACCTTAAAAATTTGGAAGATTAAGAATATCTCACTCGAATTTCAACTTATCCAACCTCCGCAAGTAAAATCATGTCTTCCTAATTATGTCTTCCATATTTAATTTCCCCAAAACTGACTTATGCAAAATTCATGAAGTTTTGGTACATAAGAAAAAGCCTTCTAAACACGATTAAAAAAGGACCTGCTAGTCAAAACTGATACTCAATAATACTTGAACACAACACTATATTAAAAAAAATTAAAAAGTAAGTTATAATAAATTTCATTTATAGCTTAAAATAAAGAAACCTTAGTTGAATACACACTCCAGATGATCTTGCACACATTCATTCGAAACTAAATTAATGTGAGATAAAGCTAATAGTTACAACGAGAAGAGTTTCTATATACACTGTTAAGTGAACAAAGGGAGATTATCTATATTACTTTAATAAATTAAAATCATTCTCAACAATAAAATGACTAAACTAAGTACATTTCTTGTCTGGAAAGCCGCCTTCTTCAGGTACATCATAAATTCATAATTTATGGGGAGTAGTTTCTTGTGCACATAAAAGTCTAATATAGAAAAGAAATTAAATATGAGTGCACTGGTATTATATATTCGAAACCTTTTTTCATATTTGTCATCATGCGAGATAAAGACATTAATTCTACAAATATACTGATATTATATGATTCACAAATTTATTAATATCAGTCAATAATATACTCTTAAGAGTTTTAATAGTTAATGTATATGACTTTAGCACTAGGTGTTAGTTTCGAATATTGAAGCGTTTTGTAAGTTTTGTCTAAGTGATCTTCAATGGTTGGTGCCTTTTTAATTTTTTTCATACTAAAAATAAATATTTTGATTCGATGAAGTGGATATGATCGATTTTCAAAAAATCTGACACTTGATCCCTTTGAAGAATTAAATGGATTTTGATGCGGATTTAAGGTGATTTGATCAAAATTATAATCATCTTATAATATCATACTATATAAGCTAAACTATTTTTACCTTCATCATAATGCTAGATAAAGACATTATTTCTTCAAATACACTGATATTGTATTCACAAGTATTCACAAAATTTTTAATGAGTTAATAATTACTTAATGTTAAAAATTTGGAGATATTAAGCCATTCCAAAATGTGGTATGACAACTAGACCCGGTTCTTTGGTGTAGCTTGCTGGAGTGGAGAACTAATAATTCTTCGAGCTTTCAAATTTCCTCGATCGTTGAAAACCGATTAATGTTTGAAAAGTAAATAATATTGAGCACTATAATGCTCACAATCCATATGAGTGCAAGTATGATAGTATGGGAGAACCGATATAGGGTATATATTTTTCTAAGATTTTAAAAGTGTGAGTATAGTAATATCATTTTGAAATCCATTGCCCTCTTTATTGTCAAGTTGGGACCTTGGCTTTTTATATATTTGTGAATTGGTGTACACATTTCAAGTGTCTTGTTAACCCTCGAGCCCCTAAGTTGGTGTGCGGGCCTTCAAAACCTATAGTATCGTGACTATCCTTTGGATTTTTGTATATTGCTCAATTGGTACACTTTTCAAAAAATTAAAAAAATTATTAGTAAAATAAAAAAATAATTTTTAAGTAAAGGTAATTATTCAATAAAATAAACATTTAAAAAATTTATTCGTCAGATAAATTATCGATTTGAAAAAACCTATTATTAATATATGTTATTCAATCAATTTAAATTTTCGAAAAAGTTATTTGAGTTTCTTTTCAAAAGAAAAGAAAATATTTTTTTAAAGAAATTAGTCGGTAACCTTACCGAAATGATACAAGTTCAGTGATAAATCGTTATTAAACTTGATGCCACATAGTTACACTTCACTTTTTGTTATCCATTTTAAGGGGACTAACGGGAGTAACATATTTAAAATATTTTTATTGTTCAGGTGTTTGACTGAAAACTTTTTTGGGCTGGTAACCCAAGTAAAATTTTGGTATTGCACAGTGGTGAACTAAATTATTAATGTATTGAGCTCAATATGTAATGAAGCATGTGTTGAAGAATCTGCTACATCCATCCACTAGAAGCTAAAGAAATTTGCGGTTCAAATCTAATCTACAGAGTTTGGTGATAAGACTTCAGAAGTACAACAACAACACAACTGAGGAAGCTGGAATGAAGTTCGACCATTCACCCCACTCTCTTTATTGTGTCCATTAGTTTGGGCAAGCATAAAATTGCATACATTTCTATTTCCATTGCTGGCCTTTTACTTTTAAAGAAATTATCAACTTCACTTGCCCTCTGTGTTGTCTGCAGATGATATGTTACAAAATTTTTGAAGAATATATGTACTTGTGTTAATTTCTATTATAATGATTTTATGAAGTATACTATACTAACCAATTTTTACATATTCTATTGCAAAGAAACAGCAAAAAATGGCAGTTTCTAAGCTCTCAATTTCAACACATAATTTGCACGACTAACCAAAACTTTCAGTTTTCACAAATTTTTACACTAATTAGAAATACACTCATATAGTATTCAAAAAATTATAAATATCGTCAACAATCACACACCCCTAAATTTAGTTTAATGATTAATGTATATGATTTTAATAGTGGGTGTTAGTCTCGAATGTTGAAGCATTTTAATAAGTTTGGTTTATCTAGGTGATCTTTAATCGTTGGTGCCTTCTTAATTTTTCCACATACTAAAAATATATACGAATTTGATATTTGATTCGAATGAAGTGGATAGGATGGCTCTTCTAAAATTATGACAGTTGAATCATTCTTAAAAATTAAATGTATTTTGATGCATATTTAGGGTGATTTGATCAGAACACAATACGCAGGAAGGCCTATTCGCAGTACAGTTAATAATAAAGGGGAAAATGTGGAATTCGCAGCCTAATAAGAATTGAGACTTTTAGGGTTATGGTGGACTTCACTGCGTGCCATATATTGCAAAAGAAGAAGTACTGCACCACTTATGGCACACAGAACTTCCGGAATTAAGGAAAGCAAGTTTAAACAAAGATTATATCGTATAGGCTTATAAAAATTCGTCACACATTTAGGTCCCACAAAATGTATTAAGTGGATATGTTCATGTTAAGTTATTGTGTCCTGCTAGGAAGATAATTAAGATGTAAAGAAAGATGGTGTGTAAGGTGGAAGAGTGGAAAAATTAGGTTACTAATGATCTACACCAAATTGCATG